>NC_133753.1:34708584-35333584 GCF_036562045.2 Rhinolophus sinicus | reverse complement strand
AATGAAGCGGCGCAGGTGGTGAAGGGCAAGTTGTGTGTGAGTCACCTGACGCATACAGAGTACATTCTCTGGGGCAGACTCTTGGCTACTAGATTCTGAGGATGATTAAACCAGTAAGTCAGTTTTCCTGGAGTGGATGGTCCAGGTCGGAGAAGCAGATAAAATCAAATAATTGCCAGGTCTTGTCGTAAGGTCTGTTATAGGCTAAGCGGACAGGCTCTGGGGCACAGAGGAAGGAGCCACCAAGCTCCGGGGACATATGTGTGTGACTGCGGTGACAGTTTCTTCACTACTATCACCCATCCAGTGAGAAAGCCAATGTTGTCATGCTTTCATAGCATCATCTAGAAACCGGCTCCGTTTCCAAAAGTTGAGCTATGTTTGCAAGCACTGTACACTGTCCCTCTCGATTTGTACTTCGTTCTTTGTCGCTTTTGCCTGTGCTTAAAAGGTCAAGTTTAGACAGTTGACCTAATCTTGTAGGGTTAGCCCTACACTTTGTAGGGTTTGTTAGGAAATCTGTGAAGAGGCTTAAACTTTGGAAAAATGAAGACACTAAGGGTAAGATGAAATAACTGAGGTTGTTCAGCTTGGAGAAGAGTAAGTCACATGGAAACTCCAGTACAGGCTGATGTTCACTGGTTATACCCCAGCGAAACTATAGTATTTGTCAAAATACTGTCAACTTCCAGTTGGTAAAGAGCAGCTGCCTCAAGCCCTCCCGATAAAAACCGCCCTGACAGTCTCACCCTTCCCCCACGGGCCTACCAGTCTCCCCCATGATTCAGGGACTCAAGGGTTAACTCCTGGCATGACACAGCAGGGGACTCGAGGACCCTGACCCATATTGCATCCTTGGTCCCAATTCACGGATATCCATGCTATACTGGATGATAAATCTTTTGAACATTGGCCTAAGTTTGTGATGCTGATTGACCTGAAGATGGTGACCAAAACCATTTGATAATATGTATCCAGAGCTTGAAGCATCCCTCTTCTAGGAGTTGATGCCATGGAAGTGATGAGAGATACAGGCAAATATGTGGGGTGTTCTTTGCAACATTGTATCTGAAAGCCAACGATTGTGTACAACTTAAAGGAGGAGAGTTATACTATGTAGTACACAACCAGAACAGTGTATCTGCAGCCATTGAAAAGTCATATTTTCAAAAAAATTTTAATGACATGGGAAACTAATAGTAAGGTTAGAGAGAAGACATAAAACTATAATCAGCATGATCAAAAGTTTGCAAAAGAGTATATATACAGGTAGGCAAACAGACAAATAGTTATTTGGTGGGATCGTGGATGATTTATTCTGATTTATATTTCTTTCTACAAACATTTCCCAAAATTTCCACAGTGCTTTGTTCTCCATCCTACCTTAGAATATTTTTTCCCCTGCTTGTAAAACTAAAATTGCTCTTTTTAAAAAATGCATACTATGTATTTTGTATCTGTCAGGTTTCAGTCAGAGAAGCAGGACACCTACAGGGCAGGGAGATTTGTCCTTAAATAGCCATGGAAACCGGCTGAGTACTCTCTGTAAAGCTGTCTTTATAGCTGATGCTGGAGCTTCATGGCCGTGGTACGGTGGGAAGGAAGGTGGGGGTAAATTGGGTGAACACAGGATAGGCTGGAGCCCACAAGAAAGGACTAAAGCCTGTGTCAGTTCTCTCTGCCTCTGCCTTTGATGGGGGTGTCCTGCAGAAGCCTGAGAGTAATGCGCGCGCGCGCACACACACACACACACACCACACACACACACACACACACACACACACACACACACACATCACCCCCGTCCAGGCCCAGGAAAAGCCAACCTACCTGCTGTTCCACACCAGTGAAGTGAGCCAGCAGATAGGGGACAGCGTGTATGAACTACAAAATGGCCGCTGGTTCACGTTTACCCTCCACGTCTCCCAGGAGGGTCTTCCTTGTGGCTCACTTATCTGGAAACCTACAAGAAAAGATGTCATTCAGCCTAGCTAACTGGAACATTGAAAAGCCACCACATATTTCCATTGAACTTAGGAGGAACAATAAAGATTATTTAAAAGGCAACTAGTGCTTATCAAGACAACCCTGGTACATTTTTTCTTTGTCTAGCTCAGGGGACACCCCCCACCCCCACCCCAGCTTTTTTTTGTTGTTCTCTCTCTCTTTTTACTCTTCCCTGGGGGGATTAAAACAAAGGTGAATCTGTAAACCACCAAGAGTTTTTCTATGTTGTTTATCTGTTTAGGCAGTAACTGAAAACATGGTGATCTTGGCCCTGATGAGATTTCCTCAGTTTTCTGCCCAGAAACCTACTGGAGGCGTGTTTCGCATTGCTCTTTCCCCACTAAGTAGCATAATTTCAAAGTTAGTGACTCATTTTCTTCATTTTCTTTTATTACAAAAGCCAGTGCTATCAAAATGAGCACCAAATTTTAGATTTGAAGTATAAAATTCAAAGATTCTCTGCCTCTGGCAGTCCTTAAACCAAAGTTGTATTCCAGTAAGGGCAATTGGTTCATGGGTATTTATTTGCCTCCTCTTCCTGTAATTCCTTTGTTCAATAACATCAGTTCTGGGGCATTCTTTTTCTTTCCCATGTTACCAGTTCTGTCATTCCAGCTATGCCTACTACACCCTGCTTTGTAGTGTCTAGTGTCTAGAACGCTGGGTCCTGAGCTCACAGTTTGTGTTTTCATAAATGTTGACTCTCAGGAGGTGCCCAGCATCAGTGATGCAGAAGCGTAAACAAACTTGCCCATGGAACAAACCAAAACATATCTTTCTTTCTTCTTTGGTGCTTAGAGAAGTCAACAAATCTAAAATATTGTAGACAACTTCAGGAGGCTTCTGTTGGGGCATTACATTCCAGTTCTACAGAATCCTCTGTTTTTCAGGCTTGAGATAACTGCTGTTAAAAGGACACGACATTATGAGGTTCCATTAAACAAACCAATTTCCACAAATAAGTAGTTTATTAGGTTGAAGTGAGCCAGGTGTACAAGTGCCCTGTTCAGCAACAAAATTTGTTCAGAGTTGCAGCATTATAATTCAATAGCTTGTAGCTGTGTGATTTCCCAAGTTAAGCTAACAAAACAAAACTGTGTTGAGATAAAAGAATGTTTCAGCACAGTTGCAGAACCTAACTATTGAAAGAAGTTGTAAAATTGGAAATTACCTAATTACCAGAGCAGACATTCTGGGTTCCAATAAATTGGTACTCTGTAAAATTTCTAAAAAAGAAAACTAATAAACCTCTTAGAACTTCCCCTCAAGTCATGGGATTTATCCTGGTTGATTATTTTATTTTTGTTGTGAAATTTTTAAATATACAAAAAAGTACAGAATTTAATAAACACCTGTATGTAACAAAGGCCAACATTTTATCATATGCACCTTGGATGTTTAAAAAAGAAATAGAACATTATAAATAGAGTTGAATCCCAATGGTGACCTCTATCCTAAAGGTGGTATGTGTTGTTGTTGTTTTTCTCACACATATATTTATAACCTTACCCTGCATATTTAGATTCATAAACAATATATGTATTTTTTCATTTTAATTGTGCTATAATGTTCCATTATATGAATCAATATGCCTTGGTTTAATTATTTTTATCCCCCTTTGGATAATGCTTATTTCCAATTTTTCATCATATATATATATGTATATGTATATATATACCGTGTTTCCCAAAATAAGACCTAGCTGGACCATCAGCTCTAATGCATCTTTTGGAGCAAAAATTAATATAAGACCCACTATTATATTATTATATTATATTATATCATATTATATTATATTATATTATATTATATTATATTATATTATATTATATTATATTATATTATATATTATATATGACCCGGTCTTATATTATAGTAAAATAAGACCGGGTCTTATATTAAGTTTTGCTCCAAAAGATGCATTAGAGCTGATGGTCCATCTAGGTCTTATTTTCGGGGAAATACGGTGTGTGTCTATATATATATATATATATATATATATATATACACATATATAGACACACACACACACACACACACACACATACACACATTGCAATGAGCATCCTTATGCATCTGTTCAAGAATTTCTCTAGGATAGACATCTAGACATGTAATTACTGGGTTGTTAGTTATGAACATTTTCACCTTCAATTGCTCTCCAAAGTGGTTGTAACAATTTATACAACCAGACATCTGATGGTAGGAACTAGTTTCTCATTGCCCTGATCAATCACTTTACTTAAGTTTGAATGTTTCAAATACAAGAAACTGTCATTAAACTTCTTCCATTTTTCTCCCGTATGTGTTAGCGAATCGAATTGAAGTAAAAATTACTGGAATAGAAAGTGTTCATTTAAAAAAGGAAAACACAAGGCTTAGAACATGAAAAGCGTTCTGTTCAAATACCCACCAAGCCATACAAGAGTACAACATGTTAGAAGTAACATAAAAATGGACAATTCACTCAGCGTTATGTTTATATGGTTTGACTGCAAAGGAAACTGCTCTGTGTATGGTTCAGTCTTCCTCTTCTCCAGACCTCTTTACACCCTCAGTTTTAGACCCAGGCAAACTGTGTTTCCGTCTCTTGCAAACCCTTCACTGATAACATGTCATCACCAAATGCAGGAAGTTCCTCTGAGGCATTCGCCACTTCCCCGAGGGTGACTCAAGTGCAGGTTCAGAATCAGCACAGCTGCACAAGCAAGCAGGTGGGCTGTGGCTGCAAATCACACAATCGGTCTCTTTCTCTTCCTCTAATCAGAGCATCTTTATCTCGATCATCTCCTCATAAAAATTGTGAAAGTCTCTCTTCTTTCTTGCACTCCTTGATTCCTTCAGATGTTAAGAAATTGAGAGGTGTAACTTGCTGACTGTCTATCTCTCGTGCCTAAATTCTGAACTAGTTTCTATGTACAAGTCCACCTATGGATTTGGGGATTGTTCATTCTTCAGTCTATAAATATTGACTCTGCTTTGTTCTTTACAGCATTTGTAAAAACAGTGACCATGTAGCTGCTTTGTGGATACCATCTCTCTTTTGTGCTTCCTCATTCTTGCATTTCTTCAGCAAGTAACCCCTTTATTTGGGGCCTTGCTTTCTTTGTAATTAGGGGACACCAGGCTGGAAGAGGGTGGGAGAGAATGACCCTGTGTTTGCCTTCCTTTATAATCACCCAAACAACAAGAAAAATAAGTGACCAATATACAGCTGAGAGAAAGTAAGATATCTTAGTTGGACAAACCAATTAGTGTGGAGTCATGGGGAACGTGGAGATTGTGTCCTGTGGAGCTCTATTTTCCCCTTGGGAATGGGGGTAGAGAAGCAACTCCCATAGCTTTCTCTCTTTCCTTGTCACTCATGCCACATTGGTGCTGCACCGTGGGGAGAACTCTCCTGCTTTGGCTACAGTCTCTGGAAGAGACTTGGAGCTCTGGGTTTGAATGGGTGTCCTGGGAGATTCTCAGCTGCCACAGAGCGGCTATCTTTGGCTTCCCAATCTTTATTCTTAAGCAAGTTCCTTTTAACAGCTCTCTTTTGACAGCTCGGGTGCAGGACAAATTCCATCATGTGTCAGTTGCAGAGTTAGGACTACAGGACTATCTTGGAGCTCTCAACCTTTGCCATAGAGTACTTGTCAACTGTGTTATTGTGGAACTAAGGTTCTAAATGCAACTATGTGAGGCCCTTTGAGCCCCCTGCCTCTGTGTGTTGCAACACATAGGCATAGCTCTATTTCACTTCCAAAATTCCTCAATCTGCAGGTGTAGAATTAATTGCACATTGAGTGAGTGTTCTCAGTGATGGCTGTATCTCTGATGGGAAGGGATATCGCTATGTCCCATATCTAAGAATCCAGAGCCAGCTTCCCGTTCTGGTTATCACCAGCCCAGTGCACCCTTGAGGGGCACACAGCACAATGCACACATCCTTTGTTTCAGTATTCCTTAAGACTGTGGCTTCCTTCCCTGAGTACACTATGAATAACCCCAAGCAGAGTAGGCAAAAAGGTTTATCTTGATTACTAACTCTGAACAATTGGAAGTTGAAACCTGGTGTACTTTGAGAAACATTCAGAAGTTATGAATGGATTCAATAAGAATAGTGTGGTAACTCATTAGCAATGTCTGCCATGACACGTGATGGGAAAATGTGTCACTTGTAGCAGATATTTACCATCTTTGCCCTTGAGGGCTCCTTTTGCTCCTGAATAATTGGACGTTAAGTATCACATTTCATGCTTCTTTTCTCTCGGGTCTCTTCCCTGGTTCTCTGCAGACTCTCTAAGTACTATGGCACCTACTTTCATAGAAAGGATGCCCCATGCCTGCCTGACTTCACCATCTCCAGGAGATAGGTTTATGAAAGATATCAGTGGAAGGAAGTATCCACTTTGGAAGAGCAATCAAAGAACAAAACCACTTTTCTTACACATATGTTTATTTTATTCTTTTCACTAATAGTTCTAGCACGTCTAATACTATTGAATCCATGTTATACTTGGTGCATTTCAGAGCTTCACCCTCCTTGCGAAATAGAAAGAAGTTTTGAGCTCCCAGTGTAAGTTAAAATGTGTTGCTAGTACTTCTAATTTGGGCTTCTCCAAATTCCTTATGCTCCAGGAACCTAGTAATTTATGGAACGAGAAGCGGTTTACAGTGCAAAGTCTACCGAAGAATACCCACTTTAAATTACAGTGCCCTAACTTCTCTTGTTCTTCAATGCAGTATAGCTCAACATTTGACTTAACCAGTCTTCAGATGGTATCCTTTTGTCTGTTCCCATGCAGAAGAAAAAGCATGTTATGTTTCCTCGTTTTCTAAGATGTACTTCCCCCTGTCCTCACATGGAGACATTTCTAAGACAGTGACTTCTTCCAACTGATGCTTTTCATTTGCCAAAAAGAAAAATAAATATATTTCTTTTGCCAAAGATGCTGCCCTTAATTCAGTAGTACGCCATAGAGTCGATGATGGCTTAAAATCAGCAATACAGTTACAACTTTTCTTCTAGGGGGCGATTGGCTCTGTTGTAGCATTTTCCACAGTCATCCTGCAAATGCGTCCATGAAAGGAATATGCCCTTGTGGGCTTACTGTTTCCCGATTCTCTTCTTAGTTTAATTACTGTTTTCCAAAGTCCTCTCTTTATAGCCTCGTGTTAAGCATTATATTGCAAATCATAAACACACTTTGATTGTTTTCCCAAGAGCAGGTTACAGAACATCAAAACCTGCTTTATGACATTCTGCATGGCTGGCGTGGTAGCAGCAAATCTGGTAGCAAGATGTGAGGCAACAAAGGCCATTGACACCACTGATTGGATTTCCACGCTGCCTAGGGTTTAGTGATGTGTGTCCAAACATGGTAATTTACCAAGCAGCTGGACTAAATTGTACCTGGTTCTATCGCTCTCCGTAGTGACGTGTGGGTCAAAGACTTGACTCTGCATGAGCTGCATAGAAATAATTTGTTTTATGTCACTGTTTATAACTTTGTGTCATAGGCAACAGGGTATTGTGGGGTTGTGTCATCTCTGAAAATGACAATAAGAGAGTGTTTTCTTTTTTGCCATGAAAATGAGGGGGAATTGTCATCTAAAATTGGCTTCAGATGTTGAAGTTACACCAATTGAGATTTTTAGGCTCCAGTCATATTCTATGCTGTAAAATGCTTTGCCAAAGAAATGACTTGTTAAAATAAATAAAATAAATGTCTCATAGTTTGGTACATGGATTGTAAAGTCTCAGTTTTTAGTTCTAGGTAAGGATTGTGGCTCTTTTCTTAGATACATCAGCACATGAAAAGTGTTTTCCCTTAGGATCCTGTAGCATGTGACTTTGAAGATTTCAATTCTGTCAAGTCAGCTGAGGCTTTTTCAGGAAAGAAGCGGGTGTTGGAACAGACTGGGCCCCTGAGCGGTTTCAGAAATGCAGTTGGTTTCTTTACTCTTGAAGTCATATTGTCACTCTTCTCTTTGTTTCATTGTTGCTGTTCCCCATTGAGAGACTAGATCTCTTTAAGGTGTTACTCTTTTCTTGCTTTTCTGCAGTATGTGATTTGGGGAAAAACAAAAATAATAGCTGATTGGAAAAGAACACAAGGCTGCTATGTTTCATTTCAGGTCATTCAGAAATTTTTGGTGATTTTTTTTGTTTTACCAGTGTAAATAAAGTTTGTGACAATAAGAAACTAATGTAACATTTTGTGGTATCAAGGAAATGTTTCAAGGCATTTTTCCCAGTAGACTTGAGGAATGCTTACACTTGATTTTTATTTTGAAGCTAGAAGATAATATTGAGAGAGACTGGAGTTTAGTAAAAACGCAGAAGAGTTCATAATACTTGACTGTTTCTTTTTATCATGATGAGTAGAGGGAGTGAAGTCTATAAATGGGTACAGTTCTTTGTAACTATACTCACAGAGACTGAGAACCTGTTGTCGTTGTCAGAGTAAGTTTGTGATCTGGTAAGAAACTCAATGCTAAAGTTTGGAAACATATTCTCATATGTCTCATATGTCTTGTATTCATGGATCACTAAGAAGGAAAGCAGGGAGCTTTGTTCTTTTATTCATGTATTCTAACACCTAGAACAGTGTGTGGGCCATTATAAAACTTAGTACATATTTATTGGATGAGTACGTGAATGAAAAGGAAAGCAAACGACTTTTTAGAATCAGTTCAGCACCTTGAATTTTAAGCCTGGTGAGCAGAGGGTTTCTGTTCCTATCCTGCCCTTGAGAAGCGCTGTGTTCAGCAGTATAGGTTAATACTGCTCCCAAATTCGGCTAATTGTCACTCTTAAATGGCATTGGTCTGCAGACCAAACTATTAGGCAACAGTGGTCAAGTTTAGTTTACTTTCTGGTTGGATGTGGGAGAGGGTGGGGAGTGAGTCTGAACTCACTGAGCTCACAGCTTTTTAAAAATTTTTCATTTTGTTTTCTTTTTATGAGCAGTGCAAGAAATCTTCGGTTTGTCCAACAAATTTTTGGGGAGGATAGAGGACCAGGTGCAGTTGTGCAAATAAGGGGGGATGATAGAGTGAAATGGTCTCCGTGGTTTCAAGTTGGAGATTTAGTGATGCAGAAATAGAAACCATGCCACACAGCCTAGACACGGTAACAGAAAGTGGTGGAATTGAGGTAAAGTGGTCAGGATGGAGTACGTGCTCTTAAGAAAGAGCTTTGGGCAAGCCTGAGCATTTGGGTAACGTAGGTGTGAGGAGCCTGGAGCAGAGTATTAGTTGTACAGCTTGGCTTCCACTTCATACCTTTATAGATTGTATCCGCCTCAACCAGGAAGTACTAGTCAAACACCTTTTATTCTGTACTCTGTAGTTACGTTGAAATGGGAAAAGAAAATTTACCGCATGTTCTGTCTGGAGCACTCTGCAGAGTGGTTTCCACTTTTCACTATCTTTGAGCTATGTAACAAATCTGATAATTGTTTTAAAAAACTGATAGCAATGCAAATAATTCACATCCATTGAAATGCAAATTGTCTGATGCAATTGATTGTTGTTCTATTGACCAGTTTCGTACCTATTTGTAAATAAATGCTTAGATATGTCTTTGCCCCTCGGATTCTCTTTTGAACCCACTGCAACATCTCACCAGTTCCCTCATTCATTGAGTTCAGTAAAATCTTTGACATCAGTTTATGCCATGATTTTACCTTTAAAAAAATTGTCCTCCATTAGTATAGCATTTTTAACTTAGCGAATTGATAAAGAAGGGGCTAACATTCTAAATGCTCTGATCTTTAACAGCATTTTAGGCTGGAGTACGTAATATGGAGTAGGAGGCTCTCTGTGGGGAAACGCGCATAGTATATTGGTTCTCCTGAGCGTTACACCTGCACAGACCAAAGAAAGGGAAGGAGCAGGCTCAGGGGGTCAGAAAAGCTGTCAGGCGTCACATGCATTCCTGGAAGAATGTTTGAAGGGATGAGTGTGTAGGAGAGGAGCAGGGGCTCAGAAGTGTAACCCAGAGACCCGAAAAATCGTGCTCTAAAGAGGCTTAAACTTCCTACGAAGATTCTTGGCAGCTCGTGAGCCCAATCCCTAAGTGTATGCATTTTCAGTTCTGTTCACTTATATTTATGTTCCAGAGACAACACGTCTTCAATCTTATAATAAGAAAACCAATTTTCCTATTTACTTTATATAAATGGTAAAATAGATAATAGTACAGATGTAATAGCCAACTTTGCTAAGATATGTACACTTAATAAGACCAAGACTGTGCATGTGTAGGTCTGCTTCATATGACATGTATCTTTTATTCTAAATCATAAGTGTTATTTGCTGTGGAGCAAGACTTTGTTCTGTTTTTTCTTGGGGAGACATTTTGGTCAGAAATCTTCCAGATGCCCTCTCAGTAGAGACTGTCTAGGGTTGTACATCACTGACAAGCATGTGAGAAGAGCCCTTTCATAGGAATTGAGATATATTTGCTGGAGTTATTTTTGTGAAGAGTGGACATGAGGGTGTGGTGAATTTATGGAAAGCTGGAGATTTATTTGTGAATTGAGGAAGATAAACTTCTGCTATTCAGCCAGTGGAGAATTCTTGGCTTGGTAAAGAGAAGACTTTGGGAAGATGTACTAGCTTTATTCAAATTGTTTAAATATTTGCTGGGTTATTGTTCATAGGAGAAATTAGACTTATTTCATGCACTGCCCAAGACCAAAGCTAAGGCCAACAAGTGCTTGAAGTTACAAAGAGACATCTGTCAATTCAGTGTGAGGTGCATTTTCTAACTGTAAGTGAGAGTACTGGTTGCAAACGATTGTCGACCCCTTGGAGCCTTCTCTCAGAGACAAAATAATCAATCGATCACCTGCTGGTGACCTTATATAAAGAACCCCTGGGAAGAGAAACTTGGACTGGGGTGTCTCTAGGGTCAAAGACCAGCTATATAATTATGCGATGGTTTTCCTTAAAAACATACAGATGTTTTGTAGCATTAGGAAAACAATAGGGACGAGGTTTGCTTTTCTTCGATGATTCTAAATGCTAAATATGAAAGCCATTGTTATTGCAAGTCACCCTCCAGTCTTTCCAGAAAATGACTGACATTCTGAAGCTTAGGAGGAGGTGTTGAGTTTCCTGTCAGATGAAGAAGCTGCTGTTCTGTGTGGGCCCAGCCGGATTTGGGCAACAGATACACTTCATGTGTAACTATGGCAGTGGCCAAAAACTGTAACAGATTTGCAGTCCCAGGAACCACATGACTATCTGGAAATGTGACAACATAGGCATTATATTTGGAAACCAACTGCCGCCCTTTGGCAAGCTTTTTGGATGTAGGATATAGTTTTAGCCCACTACGAGGGTTTAGGGGAAAGCATTGGAAAGACTGAGTAAAGCAGCAGTCTTGGGAATCCAGGATTGTTCACCTGCTGGTTCTTCTCTTCCCAATGAGAGATAAACAAGATAGAAACGGTTGGGGGCAAATGTCAGGATTTAAAGGACCAAACGCTGCTATGCTATTTTAAGTACTTTCAGGGAATTGTGAGCTTCATAAGAAGGTAGAGTTTTCAGGCATGGTATAGGTCCTGCTTCTTCTCTAGAAAAAGTCCAGGTTACTGGGGAAATTCCAAACACTTTATGAGCTGATCCTAACATATAGTCGGGGTTTACTGGAGATAGAGTGGCGTCAAGAAGAGGAGAAAGCATGGAAAATAGGTGGTGATCAAGTTAGAATTTTGATGTCCTCCTACCCTCTTGAGAGTCAAGCTTAGATTCTAGCACAGAGGTTGACAAACGGAGGCCCTTGGGCCAGATCTGACCAGTCACCTGTTTTTATAAATAAAGCGCTACTGAGACGTGGCAGTGGTCATGACACGTTCAAGTGTTATCTGTAGCTGCTTTTGCAATATACAGTAGCAGAGTTGTGTAGTTGCACCAGACTGTATGGTCCGCAAAGCCTAAAATACTTACTATCTGCACCTTTACAGCAAAAGTTTGCCTACTCTGATCTCCAGGCTGTTCCACTTCATCATGACCGTCTTTTGAGAAGGTGCTGATTACACTTTTATTGAGGCAGAGGGGAAAGTTAGCAGAAGTGATTAGCAAGGCCTTCCACAAAATACTTTTCCATTTTCCATCTCACTTACTCTTCCTTCCCTATCCCTTGGATCTCGTTTCACCCACAGCGACTCCTGTTTTCTATCATTCACTTGGCGTGTATTAGATGCCAGACACATCATGGAGACATACCCAGGAGAATACAGTACGTTGACCTTTCTGCTCCTTTCTGCCCGTAGTTCCATAATAATCCTAGGTACAAAATGAATTTGTTTATTAGTATGTGGGGGTGGACCCATGAAATCCACAATAGTAATTAGCAGGTTTGTTAATTACTGTAACAAGTGACTATTTTGGTCATTCACAAGGGATAGAATTTCTTGGTTGTGTACACAATCTCAGTTAACATCTTTTCTCATAGCATTTTCTTTACAAATGGAACAGGTTTTTATTAGTTGCCTTTGTCCTGTAATGCAAATTATCAGAATGAAATTTACTTCATTACCATCATGCTGAAATAATACCTTCCAGGTGTTGAAATTTTTTTGGTTAAACCTTAATATGTCTCTCCTATTGGGGGGTTGATAGTGCTATTACACATTGCTAGAGGATTGTTAGCCAGTCCAGATAGGGCAAGAGTGTGTCTGTTCTCACAAGGATTGTCTAAGAACCGCATGGGTGTGTAAAAGTACACATGGAGACTTATGACTTTAGTTGGCCAAGAGTTTGTTGCTTCAGTCTGTAATTTGTGGTCTTGTGAACAACCACAGAGCATGTCCTTTACAACTGATTGACCTTTGCACAGCCTATTTTGGGCCTTACTAAGAGCATCTTAAACTGAAGAAAAACTACCAGTTCTTACATATCATTCATGAAATAATCCTATTAAAATTCTATCCTGTGGTAATTTCAAAAGAAGTTATTAGGGACTTAGTTTTTACATTGTACTTTGACTCCCTGAAAACCTTCTGCTACTACCAAGAAATTGTTTGCCACACAAATAGGTAAGTATGGAAATGGCAGAAAATTTTCACATGCGTCGGGTGCATAAATCTTATTCCAAATCATACAGTTCCTTTCTTTGAACAGACAGTTGATATTAGGGTTAGAGTGAGTTTTAAAAATAGAAAATCCAGTGAGAGAAGACAATTAGAGAAATGTTTCTAAATATGTGCTGTGGGGAGCCTGTGGAGGGGTGCCCCAGGGGTAGAGAACTGAGACACCCTACATGTTACAGGGTCTTGACATGATGCATTTCATGTTATACACAAATGATCAGAAAAAGCAAAGCTCTTGTTCTCACAGAACCTGCAATGCTTTAGAACATACTTCTATTTTAATTGGGAAAATAGTGCATGTCTTAGTAAAATAGAAGTTTGACTTTTTGAAAATAAAAGTGTTTAAGTAAAAGACCTTTCCTACTGCCCCCCAGACAGAGGTAGCCATTGTTAAATTTTATTGTATATATTTCCAGAAATGTTTGTGTATAAAGTGTACTTTTTTTTTCCCCTCCAGATGAAAAATACTGTTCTGAAGCATTTTTCCCTCAATAATATATTTGGTCATTTTTTTTAACTTGAACAATTACTGCCACAATTTACCTCCAAACTGGTTGCTCCAATTTTTACGGTCTTAGTAATAATGACATATGCATAGAATGGCCATAGCTGGAGATTCTGGAACAATATTATCATCATCCTAGCTAACATTTATCAAGCATGTGTATACTGTTCTCAGTGCTTTCTGTGCTTTTATTAACTTATTAAATCCTCACAATGTTCCTATGAGGTAGGCACCCATTTTATAGATAAGGAAATGAAACTGAGGCACACAGAGAGGTTACTTATCTGTCTATAAGTCCTTTCAGGTTGTACGTAGCTGAGGATCCAAATGCATATCTGTTGATGATAGAAAAAGTGGGACACAGTGAGCTTGGATTGGTAGAAAGAAATGATACTGAAGTGAGAGAAGTCTGGGACATGTTTACTTCAGAAATAGTGCAAATAAAAAAGTAGTGCAAAATTTATTCTTATAGGCAAAGTGATACTGAGGAAAATAAATATACTGCTGTGCATTTAGGAGAATAGGGGAGAATCTCTTGGACAATGTTTACTAGCCACTGACCAGCGATTCAGAATGAAGAATGTGCCAGTTGGAAATGAAGCGCAGTGAGGACGATAATGTAGTTACTTCTTTACCTTCTAAGAGAGTTGGTTGGTTAAAGCCTGATTTAAAAAAAAGGGGGGGGGCAGTGTTCTTGAAGGTCCCTTGAACTATGCAAGTTCCCTAGAAAAGGGGTTTTTGTTTTGTTTTGTTTTATCAGAATTTGAAATAATGGAAGCGAAGTAGACGACCAAGAAAACAGGTTAAAACTGTAGTCAGTGCAGCCTGGAAGCAACAGCCAAGTGTCTAGGCGTCTGTCCAGGAGGCAGTTTGTCCATGAGTATTCTCTTATTGATGGCTATCAACTTACTAAGGAAACAAGATGAGTTGGAATAGAGAAATAATAAAATAATTAATGTTGAGATTTTATCCCCCTTTTGTTATCTTGTAAAGGAAGTAGCTGTTGAAAGTCAACGGTTTTGTAACTGAGTCACTGAACAACATAAATTTTAAAAAGAAGTTTCTGATTTTAGAAATTGGGCCCTCAAAGTAAGCACGGTACACACTATATTTCCATGGCATCTCACTGTTAGAGTTATGCAGAGTCTTAGAGCTTGTAGGGACGTTAGAAACAGTCTCGCCCTCTTATTTTGTAAAGAAGAAAAATGAGGCCTAGATATATTTAAACTTACCAAGAAATGCTGATTGAGTAAACTAGAAAGTAAGTTCTGGAATCTCATCTTCAGCTTGACTATCTGGTCATCTTTCTACTATACCGTCTCTCTGAAAATAGTTGGTGTTTGCAAATGTTCTCAAAAACCAGTAGTCAGTAGAAAATTTAATAACACAAAATATTGATATCAGTTCAGTTCTGATTATCTAACAGACCTTCTGAATATAGTCATACAAGCTTAAGCAATACTTATAACATTTTCAAGAGGAAACAAAACTTGGTTTTAATGTGAATTATCCATCCTGTAGGTTGAATAAAAAAAAAACGTTTAATGTGATTGCTAGAGTTTTATTCCTACAGGCAACCTTCTCTAAGTATCAGTATTGCACCATCTGTTTTAATAGAGGGGGAATAGCAACGTTTTAAAAGAACAGAGTGAAAGCAATATTCATGCCTACCAGAGAAAGATTCTAATGGAATTGGCGAAAGAGGTAGCCAAAAATAGGGTTAGACTTTCATGGTCTAGGGAGGGATTTGCTTGCAGTTCCACTGTCCAGAGCTGCTCACTGCTATCAGCTCATCTTCAGGTGCTCTTGAGAAATCCCCATGAAGATGACCTTTACCTGGAGGTATATAATAGACAGGAGAACAGGTTAGGAAAAAGTTCCTCTAGGGTATAAAGATAGATAGGGCATTGATACAGGGCCAGTAGAGTTCCCACAGAAAGAGTCTACCGTGTTTCCCCGAAAATAAGACCTAGCCGGACAATCAGCTATAATGCATCTTTTGGAGCAAAAATTAATATAAGACTCAGTCTTATTTTACTATAATATAAGACTGTGTCTTATATAATATAATATAATATAATATAATATAATATAATATAATATAATATAATATAATATAATATAATATATACCAGGTCTTATTTTACTATAAGACCGGGTCTTATATTAATTTTTGCTCCAAAAGACGCATTTAGAGCTGATTGTCCAGTTAGGTCTTATTTTTGGCGAAACAGGGTAGAGAGGAGGATCCGAGGTAACGCAGGTAAGACATCAGGCCTTAGAATAATTCAGAAGTGTTCAATATGACAAAAATAGCAATATATACGGAAAGGCAAACTCATTTTTGGCCACTAGCCACATTTGAGTTTCTTACAGTGAAGTGGTTAAGAGTGAAAGTCCAGCGTTGCACTTAATATGTACTGCTTGTGTTTCTGAGATCCAATCTTAGAAGGAGTTGCTGATTTCTCTCCCATGGACTCTGAATTTTGGCAACTCAACTATCTTCTCTTTGCGTCTTTTTTCCTGTTTTGTAAAAATGAGTATACATGTAATAACAGCACCTGCCTCATAGGGTAGATGAAATGAGCACAGTGCTTAGAACAATGTTTGACACATAATAAGCTATATATGTGTTGGGTATTGTTGTTGCTTCCATTATAACTAACACAATTTATACAATCTTGTATATTTTCCCAATTGTTTCTGCAGAACAAATAAATAAAATTGAGACATATGGCTCAAAGAATAATACCTGTGAGAGGCTGGTAATGCATAGAACGCAGTTGCCTTCCAGAAACATTATACATGTTGCACATCAGCAGTTTCTTTCATGGGCTTCTTAGGACAGTACCTTCCCTTTGGCGTGTCTCCTTAGGGGACTCCCAGGGAACAACTGCGTTCCTCTCCTTCTGTCCTATCCCTCTCTCTGTAGCACTACAGATTCTGGCAGCCACACCAAGTAGGGCAGAGTTGATTCACAGATGTGAGTTTCACTTGGCTACTGTAACTCACCTTTGTATAGAAGAACCAGGATGGCACAGGGGACACTGGAGAGGCATTGCGAAAATGAAGAACTCTTAAGAACCACCCCACCCCAGAAATATAGTGACAACACTTCGTACATTTATAAGTAGCGTACACAACATACGTGAGCTCATTTCTCAGTACTGAAGCATGTGAACTAAAAATGAATCTTCCCCTTATTTTGACTGCAGTATGTAGGTTTACTATTAATCTGTTTACGTTATTAAAGCATTTCTAAAGTGTAAAGATTCTTCTGTATATACCCATCTTGAGTTTCTAAAATGATCTCTGTTCCATAACCGTGACTATTAAGCTTACAACAGATAGACTCTCATGGGACCCTGGACATAGGTGTGATTTTGTTGCAGTTTTGGAAATTTGTCCTCATTTTGGGAAATAAAAAGATCTGGCACCTTCTATTTCATTTTGTAGGTTCAAATACCATTGAATACCATTATGGATTTTGGCTTGCTGAATACATTGGTAACAATGGGCTTTTGCTAATAACTTTAATGCTCCATTTTAAGAGGAGAAAAGCGTTCAGCATTTACACTACCACTGTTTATTAACATGTTAAAACTCATCAGGTTTCCTAAGCTTTTTAAAACTATGGAAATGTAATCCAGCCCAACTTCAAAGCTGCTGCAGTAGCCTCTGTCCTCATCATCTGGCTTGTTCGGTCTCCAAATGAAATTCATGCAACTACCTAAGTTCAGATATCAGTTGCTGCCAGCTTTTGAGGTACTGTAAGCAGTAGCTACTTTTCCCCCTTTTTTGTGACTACTTAAAGAATAGTTTTGAAATTACATTTCTTTTATCTTACCCAAGTAGACCTGCTTAGAAAGATTTGCTTAGAGAAAGTGGTTTTTTTGAGGTGAAGTATAGGACTGAAATTAAAAGCCCCGCATTGAAACCGCTATCCCAAGGACTGGGATTCTGACACCGGTAAATAGGTAGTAACTACTTCATTGTTAGGTAGCAGTTACGTGTACCTGGTCTGGCATCTTCTCTAAGGGGACAGGCGATATCCACCCATTGTACTAAGGTGCTCTCTGAATATGAAGCTAGGGGATAGCTGAAATTTTCCTCTTTGAGTTTGTTTGATCACACAAATGACTTGCAGCCACATAGGTTTGTGAACATGCATGGAAAACCACAATGCCATCTTCTGATGGACTCTGATGGAGCTACGTGGTTTGTTTGATGGTTTGTTTTTGTTTGTTTGTTTGTTTGTTTTTTCGAGGTGTGGGTTCAGTCTGGCACAGACCTCCCATCCACGGAAGGCCTGGGTGCTCTAATATGGGCTATAAGTCACCTTGGTTTGCAAGATGCAAGACTGGCTGGAGCGGCTTAGGAGCAAGTTCCCGATTTCCTTGTGTTTCCGTTCTCCAGCTCAGACAATTACATTTTTTCATCCAGACTCAGAATCTGTCACAGCCTGAGGGCGAGGCCTGAGACTAATGTGTGTTCATTTTACTACCTTTCATTTGTTGTTAGGCTTTATTCTCCCTCTTCATCTGAAGCAGTACCTAGTTTGAGTCACATCAAATGAAACCCTTCTTCAAAATTTTTAGCACATATCAGTGAAATCATATGGTTCTCTGCTTTTTCTGTCTGACTTATTGCACTTAGCGTAATAATCTCAAGATCCATTCATGTTGTTGCAAATGGCATTATTTCATCTTTTCTTGTGGCAGAATAGTATTCCACTGTTTATATATACCACTACTTTATCCATTCATCTAACGATGGACACCTTGGTTGTTTCCATGTCTTGGCCACCGTGGATAATGCTGCAATGAACATAGGAGCCCATATATCTTTACAGATAAATGTTTTCAGATTTTTTGGGTAGATACCCAGGAGAGGGATTGCTGGGTCATATGGTAATTTCTATTCTTAATTTTTTGAGGAACCTCCACACTGCCTTCCATAGTGGCTGCACCAGTCTGCATTCCCACTAACAGTGTATGAGGTTTCACTGATATGTGGGATATAAAACTGAAAACAACAAAGGAACAAGACAAACAAATGAAGAAACAAAAACTTATAGACACAGACGATAATTTAGTGGTTACCAGAAAGTAAGGGGGGAAGGGATGTAGTAAATGAGGGGAAACAGGATCAAATATAAGGTGATGGAAGGAGAACTGATTCTGGGTGATGAACACACAATGTGACACATATAGATGATGTATTACAGAACTGTGCATCTGAAACCTATGTAACTTTACTAACAATTGTCGCCCCAATAAACTTTAATTTAAAAAAAAGAATTTTTTTTTCTCTCTCTGCTGGAGTCTGAATAAAATAACTGAAAAAAAGAGTCCGGTTAACAACTGGCTGAATCCAATGGTCGTTTTTGTTTATTTGTTTTTGGTTTTATTTATTTATTTATTTTAAGGATTTTTATTGGGGAAGGGGAGCAGGATTTTATTGGGGAACAGTGTGTACTTCCAGGCATTTTTTCCAAGTCAAGTTGTTGTCCTTTCAGTCTTAGTTGTGGAGGGCGCAGCTCAGCTCCAGGTCCAGTTGCCGTTTTCTAGTTGCAGGGGGCACAGCCCACCATCCCTTGCGGGAGTCGAACCGGCAACCTTGTGGTTGAGAGGACGCGCTCCAACCACTGAGCCATCCGGGAGGCAGCTCAGCTCAAGGTGCTGTGTTCAATCTTAGTTGCAGGGGGCGGAGCCCATCATCCCTTGCGGAACTTGAGGAGTTGAACCGGCAACCTTGTGGTTGAGAGCCCACTGGCCCATGTGGGAATCGAACTGGCAGCCTTTGGAGTTAGGAGCATGGAGCTCTAACCGCTTGAGCCACCGGGCCCGCCCCTATGGTCGTTTTTTAAGACAACTTTCCATCCCTTGTGGGTTTCATCCCGACACACAGTCCAGCAGCACTGCCCTCAGTGTGACCCAGGACCTAGAGACCTTTGTCCTTGCATCAAACCCAGTGCCCTGCCCAGTGTTTTTGTGCCCCTGAAGGAAAACAGCTTCACACCATGATGTGGCGAGGTGCCCATTTAAATGACTGCAGCACTCTCTGTGGAAATTGGATCGGGGAGACCACCCTAGTCAAGTGTACAGTCTGATGATAAAGCCAACATTTACAAACAAGTATTTTCTATCTTGGTGTCGTCTAACAATCTGTGTGGGCCATTGTCTAGATGCTCTGGAAGTCAGATGTGCTTGTGACCGTTGCGTGTATACATCTGGTAGTATATCACCTTTTTTTCCTCCCCTTCTCTTTAGGAGCAGGAAGAAAACAAGGGAGCAACAAGTTGGCCTGAATTCTACATCGATCAGCTCAATTCCATGGCTGCTGTAGGTATACTTACTGTTCTATGACACACGGTTTAAAATGAAGTCTAGTACAAAGCATGCCGTTGCATAATAAATTCACCTGAGTAAGAACTACCAAATGTCATTCTCTTTCCAAACGCCATTCCAAATGCTCCATGTTGGGAAAGGGGGGATGGGGGGCTGGAGTGTACTTGGCAAAGTGATTTCTTTTCCAGTGTGTTTTAAATAAAATCAGCACACACTGAAGTATAAATGAGTGTAATGTTATAAAAGGAAATGTAATCTTAAATCTGGCTTATGTTCAACTATAATTTGCAATTGCTTTTACCAATCATGTGGAGTTTAGTTATGGCAGCACTATTCTAAAAGTTAATACCAGTTAAAAATAGTGTGATGAAACTATTTCTTCATTGTTTTCCTTCCATTCTCTTTCTTACTGAGGACTTGCTTAGCTCCTGGGTTCTTGATTTTACCAGGCACCCCAAGGTACTCAATTTACTTACATAAATAACAAAAGAAGTTTATGGTATATGAGATTTAATGAGAAGGCATAATAATGACACCGAGATGTCCTTGCGGAATCTTTGGTACATGTATTTTTGGTTCAGTGGTTGCTTAAAATGCATTCTCAATGTCTAAAATATGCATTCTGGTCACGTGATGTCTCTGTGATGTCAGCGTTCTGAGCAGCTTGAGGGGCACGTATTGATCCCAGCTAAACTATGCAGCAGAAAACAAGTCATGAACCTTTGAGCCTTCGTAGCTTAAATCCTGTTCCTGTTGATAAGGACTGGAGGTTGCCCACAGGAGAACAGCCTTTGCATCCGTGGGCACACTCTGGATTTTGAGAGTCTGTTAAATTCAACTTCGAGTTTACACTATCCAAGCAGATGATAGTTTCCAGAATACTTTTCTTTGCTTCTTTCTTTCTTGCCTTCCCCCGAGTCCTTATGGAGAATTAGTTTCTTATCACTTAAAGCAGACATTTTGCTGCTGCTGCAAAAGTTAGAAACCAACTAGAATATGTGCATCATTCACACTTTTGCTAAACTTTCAGAGGCCTTGACTTTTAGTAACTTCCCCTTTTCTAGCTTTTTCTTTGAAGATGCTTATTCTGCTGTCACACAGTGAATAATAAACAGCCTGGCAAATGTGAACGGGACTGTATAAATTATAGAGGCTTATGGCCCCGAAGGCTTCTTGTCTAAAAGCACAGCAGAAAAGAATAGAAGATACCACCAAATCCTCCTTATACGAGGCATCCTACACAGTGGCAGAGATGTGAAAGGGCGATCTCAGCATCCGAATGAGTGTGTTAGCAGGATGTGAGGCTTGTGATGACCTTCAGGGATTTTCTATGCATCCGCCTCAGCAATAATCATTCAGAGCCATTTTCATGTCCTGCATATAAAAGTTATTTTCTGAATTCTTGTTCTTGGCTGTTAGGACTAACGGGAGCAGTTGAGCAGGCTCTCTCTTTCTAATTAAGGCAGCATTCTTTGATGTCTAACAAGGGCCGTTGCTTCTTTGTTCATGAATTCCCTTCTATAAATGGAGAAGTGCTAAACACTGTGGATTTTTCCTTTCTTCAAATTTTGGGGCAGTTAGGTTAATTTGTCCTTTAGTGACTTAATCCACGCCTTGTCCAGAGTCGACCTAGATCTTTTGTTGCTCTGGAGGGTCCATGATGTGCCAGCTTGTGGCACTCCTAGAGCCTCCTTTCTCCTTCGTCTAGCCCCTTGGACAGCCCTTCACTGCATTCATGAGTCATCTACATTGTAACTATATTTGCTTCCTAATCCAAAGTCCTTTCAAAGAGTGTCCTTCGCAAGGCTATGAATTTATCAATCACTTTGCTATTCTTTATGTGTTAAATGTGCCCAACGAAGCTTTCTGATGCTTCTTTCAGGACCGAGCCGGCATCTTTCCAGGGTTAAGGTAAAAGGCATTGACAGTTCATAAATTAATGAGACCTGACACCTACTGCATACACGAAAGAACAAGGAGGCCTGATGAAACTGCTGAATTTTCTGTTTCTCTCACCACATTTGTTGCCATCACCTCCTCCAATGGTTCTGTCTAATCTCTGATGACTATATTTGAGAATTCCTGACAACACACAGCAGAAAATCCTGAGACATTGCTCCTGGGGACTGGACAGTTTCTTTAAATCCTTTTATGTCCTGGCAGCCAGACTCTGGCCCTTGTTGAAGGGGCATTATCCTTACTGTCATCATCCATTGTCTTCAGCATGGTAGCAGCTACTGCTATTGAGTGTGCGTCATGTCATGTGACAAGCAATGCTTTCACATGTTGTTTTCAATCTTTACAAGCACCCTGTGCTATAAACGGTTATTTGTAGATAAGGAGCCCAGACTCAGAGAAAGGATACCTTGCCCAAGGTCATCTAATTAGGAAGTGGTAGATCTGGAATTTAAACCTGTCAGTCTGAGCTCAAAGACTCCTTTCCAATTTGGCTCTCACTGACTTGGGTTTAAAAACCTAGAAAAGAGACCTGCTAATCCCACCTCCTGCCCCACCTCCCAGCTTTTCTGAGGTGAGGCAGGCATCTGTTTTCTTTAATGCCTTGAGAGTCTGATAAACAGTCCAGGTGGAGGACTGGAACACTTAGTGGTCTGTGAAGGCGTTTGTGGAACAAGTTCAGTTCCTTTACGTAAGCCTCATAACAAGAGTGCTTTGTTCTTTAAAGGACCCCTGAATGGTCTGGTGGCTTTTAAAGAGTGCAAAACAGTATAATAAAAGCGTGCAGCCCAACAGTTTCGAGAAGGACCTGGGCTTTCGTTGTATGTGGCTTCTCCGTGCCACACTCTCACGGATGTGAGCCGAAGTTCAGTGTGCTTAGGCGCCTGGCTTACTGATTTCACACCAATGAAACGTTTCACACAGACGTTTGATTCCCCACTCCCAGCCAGGCGTCATTTCAGTGCCCCCTTTGTGCCTTTCCCTTGGACCTGCATGTTCCAATGTGGACCTTAGCAGCTTGGACCGGAAGATCCTCTGCCAGGATGTGCTTTGTCCTTCCCACGTTGCATGTGAGAGGCCGTCACAGGCCTGTCCTGCACGTGCCAAGGTGCACACGGGATGTTTGGGCCAGCAGCGATCTTCAGAAATGCAGGCGTATCCCGCTTTTCTACAAAAAGTTGCAAATTAAGCCTTCTTCCTAAATGTGCAGCTTGAAAACTTGAGACTTTCTACAGGTTATTTTATTTTGAAAAGTCACATTAGAATATTAGGTTCATCTACATAGCCTCAGTTTTCTCAATTCAATAAACACAATCTTAGATTCAAATATCACTGTATCATAAACAAAAAAGGGTGTATTGTCTTCTGTTTTGAGGGGAAAATAATGGTTCTTATATTGGAAAGGGAAATTCCAATTTAATTTTCTTGACTTTTCATAAATTTCCCAGCTCCACAAGGGAGAGACTTCATGTTGTCTGCCTTTATGTAGATACTCCACCCTCTCCAAGACTGTTAGGAGGGAAAATATGTGCATCTTTACTTGTATTAGTGAACAACAACAGTAAGACATATGTGTAATCTTTAATGTGGGGATATTTTCCTGTGATTAAGGTTGGGAACAGAGTGATATTCATAAAAAGCTTGATTCTGAGCTGCAGATTCAAAGTGATTGTTTAAGAGTCTAGAGTTCAGCTGTGCCGTAGGAGATTATGCGTACTTGGCTGGACTTGCGCTGAATTTTCCGGGGGATGGGTCTCACAGAGCTGTGAAGGAATTCATTGGCTATTTCTGCACATAGCTTCTTCCCCTCCCATCCTCTGGTGACAGCTGTCCAGGCTCATCACCAGCAAGAGGGCAGCTTTAGCAGAAACAGTAACAAGTTTAAAAAAACAAGGCTTTACTGATTTTTTATCTCAATTGCCATAAATGGTACTGATATACATATTTGTTTCCTTTGCAGTTTACCTGCCTAATTGTGAAGTCAAATTTAGGCTTTAGTTAATATCTAGTTACTTAATGCTGATACTATTAACTTGAAAAAATTAAGTAAAGTACCCCCTTGATGATTTGTGGTCAGAAAGAAAGGGAGTGACTGGGTCACTTCAACACATGGATAGGAGCCAGACTTTTAAATTTTTTTCCCCCAGTACTGCAGGCTGTTCCCCAACCAAGTATTTTGTCAAAATTCGTAACAGGTAAAAAAGACTGAGATGAGATCATGTGTGTTCAGAGTAGGATGAAGGTAAGTAGTTCCCTGAGTAGAGGCACCTGGGACCATAAGACTTAGAATAGTTTTAGTACAGTGAGGTGATCAGGGTTGAAAGGAATGGAAAAGACTTTGTAATAAGTCTATAAACCTTACTAGCATTCATGACTTTATAACATCAGCTGAGATCTGCTTCCTGAGCCTTGTTCTTCACAGTGAGGTCCACAGACCTGCAGTGTCAGCACTGCATTCGAAACTAGTCAGAAATACAGCATCTTCACCCTAGACGTACAAACTAGAATGTGCATTTTAACAAGATGCCCAGGTGATCCATATCCATAATAAAGTTTGAGAAGCACTGCTCTAGTAGGTCCCTGGGTAGGTAGATTCTCTCTCTCTCCCTTTCTCCTTCCCTCCCTCCCTCCCTCCCCCCCTCCTGATTTCCCAGATTTCCAAATGATGTTGAGTCCTTTCTAAAACTTAATCATTTACTCTGAAGGAATTGTCCATCTTAGTATCAGATCCAATTGAATTGTTCCTCTTAAAAAGTAATTTGATGTAACAAAAAGTGTAAAAGATTACGCTTTTTGGCTGAAGAGTGGGAGAGATAGGATGGGGGGGTTTCTTGCCCGCCTCTGTTAATTGCCAAAAATGTTATAGTTAACTACAGATTCAATCTTTCTATTAAATATAAAAGAGTACTATCTTCCTCAGAGTGCATGTATAGAAGTTATACAAACATTTGGACAACTGGATCTCTACTAAGATTTCTATAAGCGTTTCCTTAGAGTTGCATTTAAAATTTGAAAGAACTTTTAGTAGAGATAACACATTTGTAAAATTCTTGGTGCTTTTGCTCTGCATTTTGGCTTGTAGTAAATCTTAGTTATAGATTTATTGATTATTTGTATTAAAAGTGACAGTGGTGTGTAATCTATGGGTTGTCTTGCTTGTACTATAATTAAAATGTAGAATTGGAAGGAGTAACTTCAGTTTTCTTTGCATAGAGAAAATCTCTGCTGGCTTTAGAGAAGGAAGAAGAAGAAGAGAGAAGTAAAACCATAGAGAGTCTGAAGACGGCCCTAAGGACAAAACCAATGAGGTAATGTTTTCCTGAGTAGTGTGGGCTACTTGTCCCTTTTCTTTTTCTTCCTTTTACTTCTTTTCTGTCCTTCTTCCCAGACTTTTCAGGAACTCTTAAAAGTGTGCAATTGAACCATGGATGAAATACTTTAATCACTGAACTTACAATAAATTGATTTTCTTCGATTAAAAAATGTGCTGGCAGCCATTAAGATGGCTAAATAAAAAAAGACAGAAAGTAGCAAGTGGTGTGGAGACACTGCCACCTTCATTCATTGCTGGTGGGAATGTAAAATGGTGCAGCCATTTTGGAAAAACAGATGGGCAGTTCCTCAGAATGTTAAACATAGTGTTGCCATAGGACCCAACAGTCCAACTCCTTGGTGCATAGCCAAGGGGCATGAAAACTTGTCCTCCAAAAAACTAGTATGCAAATGTTCATGTCAGCATTATTCATAATAGCCCAAAAGTGGAATCAACCCAAATTCTATCAAATGATGAATGGGTAAATAAATGCAGTATACCCATACAGTGGAACATCATTCTGCCGTAAAAAAGGATGGAGTATTGACACTTACTACAACAGGATGAGCCTTGAAAATGTTTATGCAAAGTGAAAAGAAGCCAGACACAAAGGACCACATGTTGTATGATTCCATTTATATGAAATATGCAGAGAAGGCCATTCTATAGAGACAGAGAGATGAATAGTTGCCCGGGTTTGGGGAGAGGGGAAAATAGTCTTTTGGGAGTGATCAAATTGAGAAAGTGTTCTAAAATTCACATAGTGGCAGTGGTCATATAACTCTGAATAGATTAAAAATCACTAACTTGTACATGTGAAAGTGTGAATTTTATGGCATGTGACTTACATCTCAATAAAACATATTAAAAGGAGGATGAACAGTCAGCTTCCACTGCTTCCCACATCTTCATTCTCCAGTCATGCCTCTAAGGTTTGGGGGGATGTTGGGCTTCCAGGGACATTTCATTAGCGTAGGTGCCGTGAATGAAACTAACTGGTTTAACCAGCTTGGCTATATCTTGGTCATGTGGTTGGGTGAAACGCTGGAAAACAAAGATTCCCTTCCTCTATTTGACTATAGCATGCTAACAAAGAAAAACCTACTGATTCACCAAAAGTCATATGCAATTGTATGATAGGTTTTCTAGCCCATCCTCACTAGATGAGAATTTCCCTCTGTGTGTATTTTCTGCATCCTCAGATGTTAATGGGTATCCAAGGCTAAATAAGTTTGGAAATGTCTGGAGTAGTCAGATAAACAGGTTAAGTTACTTCTGAACTTTTCAGAGGCTTAACATGCAGAAGGGCATTGTGAATTATTCTTCTTGATTGATTTTATAGTAAAAAAAAGTGCTATAAATATTAATAAAATTAATGTATGGTGATAAAGTATTTTATTTGTTTTATATATTGGAATTCCATGTAGCATGTCATAAAAAAAGAAGGCTTTTGCTACAAAACTTTAGAGATACAGATTATCATTTGTTTGATAAGCAGATATCCTGGAGTTAAGGCTGCTCCTTGACTTTCATTGAGATGGGACCTGGGTCAGTAGTTGACACGTACAGGTGCATGGGGGCTGGATGCTACAATAACACAGAATCAGCAGATGACTTAACCTAAGACAAATATTCTCAGTGCCTTTTTGTTCCTGGTATTCTGTGGTTATATGATTTGTTAATTGGTTCTTTGTATGGGTTGAGATTTGTTTACCTCAAATGGAGATTTTTTTCACACTTCTGGTTAGATCTGACTATTGGGTCTGTGCGGGGAAGAGGCCAGGAATTAAAGAGACGTCATCAATGTCAGCCTTTTGGTACTTTAGGAACTACATAGTCTTCCTTTCTCCTACACCTCCAAGCTTTTGCATTAAGGGCTGTTACAAAATTCCAAAGAGACTTAATTCTGATACATTTTAACCTCCTCCGCACAGGTTTGTAACCAGATTCATCGACTTGGATGGCCTGTCATGTATTCTCAACTTTCTAAAGACCATGGACTACGAGACCTCGGAGTCTCGAATACATACCTCTCTCATTGGATGTATAAAAGCACTAATGAACAACTCTCAAGGTCGGGCTCACGTCCTGGCTCATTCTGAGAGTATTAATGTAATTGCTCAGAGTCTGAGCACAGAGAATATTAAAACAAAAGTGGCTGTGCTGGAAATCTTGGGCGCCGTGTGCCTGGTTCCCGGGGGCCACAAGAAGGTTCTGCAGGCCATGCTGCACTACCAGAAGTATGCCAGCGAGAGAACCCGCTTTCAGGTGGGTGCGCCCCCTTCCCCCCCCCCCACAGGCGCCCTTCCTGGCCCCAAGGGGGCAACAGAACGTGGCATTTCCCCCGGGTGACAACTCACACTGTGACGCCAAACATTTCCATCCTCTTAGGTTTTATTTAGTACCACAGAGTATACTTTCTGTAGCTGATCAATCTGGGGTTTTGGATTTACTGACCTTGAAAATGTGGCACTGCTTCTTACACATTATATAACACATCTTTTGAATCCACTAAGGTGGATGGGGTGTTTCCTGAAAATTTTGCAGGTTGCCATTCTTGAGTTAGGGTCAGTATAAATAGTGAGATTATGTCACCATATTTATACTCAAATATAAAAAGCATGCAAAGTTAACAAAGCACAATCTTTTATACTTTGTATACATACATATATGAATATACATGATATTAAGAATTTTGAAAGTAGAGTTTTTAGGCCTACGCTTAAGCAGGGGAAAAAGGGGCTTTCTGTGGATCAATGCAACTCTAACTAAACACAAGATTTTAAAAATCAACTCCTGAGTATAAAAAAGTAATAAAATGAGTGTTTTTACATCTGTATCCTTGGCAGACGTTAATTAATGACTTGGATAAAAGCACGGGACGGTATCGCGATGAAGTGAGTCTGAAGACAGCCATCATGTCTTTCATCAACGCAGTGCTGAGCCAAGGGGCAGGCGTGGTAAGGACCTTCTGTACCACAAGTTAAAACACACATCATTGAAAAAGAACTTTTAAAAATATTACTGACTATGTAGTCTCTCAACAGCATAAATTTGTATTTTTATTACCCTTTTACTTTCAGGAAAGTTTGGACTTTAGACTTCATCTGCGCTATGAATTTCTGATGTTAGGAATTCAACCTGTAATAGATAAATTAAGGGAACATGAAAATTCAACATTAGATAGGTAAGTCAGACCATGATGATCGGAGATGTAGTTCATACTTCTTCCATGAGGGTAGTGCCAGTGTGTGAACCACTTGTGACCTGTCCGTAATATAAGGAGCTTGCTCCAGAGTGTTAGTTCGGCTAATGATGTTTTTGTATATTAAAACTTTCTTGATGAAAGAGGCAGCACATTGTGTAGAGAACTCAGTGTGGGTTTTGGCGTTAGCTTGGAATCCATGTCCTAGGCTTAGTATTACTGTCCTGCTTCTTATGTGCCTGTGTTTATAGGATGTTCTACTTTTAATAGCTTCTCTTCACTTGTCTTTCAGGCATTTAGATTTTTTTGAAATGCTCCGAAATGAAGATGAACTAGAATTTGCCAAAAGATTTGAACTGGTACGTATGCGTACAATTATTCTGATTTGACTCATCCGCTCATGGAATTTCCCTGTTGTAATGGTGTTGGAGAGTTGACATGGACCAGTGTACCCTAAGAGTAACATCAAGTTCTGTTTTGCTAGCTAAGTGGCAGGATGAGCCTCTGTGTGCCTTAGGTTTGCCTACCTTGCATTGTGGGAACTGAGGAATGTGGGTGTTGCACTTAGGTTTCTTTTTCATGTGAAATAGGTTCACATAGACACAAAAAGTGCAACTCAGATGTTCGAGCTGACAAGGAAGAGGCTGACCCACAGCGAAGCTTACCCTCACTTCATGTCCATCCTGCACCACTGCCTTCAGATGCCTTGTGAGTGTGTCTGTGACACTTATTTTGGAATGTTTGGACATTGTCCCCAGGGTTGTGTCCTCCAAACCGTGCTGACTAGGTTGGGTGTACCCCAGGTTGGTTTTGTGACAGCCCAGTGTGTCTCCCTCCCTTCAACCTAAGGGGTATTGTGAAGTTCTCATAACGAAATGAATTGTAACTTACTTTGATTTTAAAAATACATAGACGCCTTACAACACATTTATAAAGGGGTAGAAAGTGCCTCTCAATGAAATAAATGATCATCGCATGTTAGAATCCCAGAAACTTGGGACAACATTGGTGCAGACATATAAACATCTCTCTGGTTCAGATAACCACTGTTGAAAACTATTCATCCTGTTTAGAAAACTATTCATCCTGTTTCTCCACCATTCTTTTTCTTTTTTAGACAAGAGAAGCGGCAACACTGTTCAGTACTGGCTACTGCTAGATAGAATTATACAGCAAATAGTTATCCAAAATGACAAAGGACAGGACCCTGACTCCACACCTTTGGAAAACTTTAATATTAAGAATGTCGTACGAATGTAAGTTTCTTATTTTGCTGCCTGTAAGATAGTAGTGACAGTGTAAGACATTTATTTTATCCTACTTCAAAATAGCAGCTGGGAGAACTGAAATGTTCTAGAGGTGAGATGTGAGGTCCTAAGTAACATCACCTAAGTAACATCTGGGGTTAAGTGGGTTTCAAGCATGCCAGGGGTTTTCTCTGCAGTAGACTGTTTTTGTACCCAGAGAGCATGCGTTTAGCAGTGGGCCTTTTATGTTTTTTGTAATGCACGCTCCTTTAACTGTTATGCAGGTTGGTTAATGAAAATGAAGTTAAGCAGTGGAAAGAACAAGCAGAAAAAATGAGAAAAGGTAAGTGATGCGGCCCTGACAAGAGAAGAGACCAGGTTATTCATTATTGGGCAACTAACTCTGCTTTCTGTCTATTTTAGAAATTTTCATTGATGCATCTTATTGACTTTAGTGTGTCAAACAGTCTTTCTTTTTCCACGTCTTAAGGGCATCTAGCACTGGTTTTTCTTGACTCAAGCTGTTTTAGTTGTCGTGCTACTTCCCTACTATTTTATCTTTTTATTACAGTCATGTAAATTTTTTGGAAAAGCTTGTCGTTGTTTCTGTTCAATATTCGTTAATTCAAATTTTCTTAACTACCAATCATCCCAACTCACCATCCACTTTGTAACTGCTCTTTAAAGCACACTGCGTTTTAAGAAACGTATAAAGGAACACCAGGCATTATCCAGAATTTTAAAAGAGAAACACAGAAGCCCAATTCTTCACATGACCTTATTTTGGCACCCATTATAAAAAGAGAGATCATGCAGAGACTCACTAACGATTGTAGATATATGTGTTATGGAACGTTAACAGGCCAGCTATTGGCGAGTATTCGGATATGTCTTTGATATTAATACTCAGCATCGAATGACCAGGAGAGTCATTTGTGCCCATCACTGTGCCAGCTACTCACAGAATGGATAGAATTTTCTCCCCGCCTACAAAATCCTAGCAAATTAAAGTTGGCCCCTTTGAGAAAACAGTCATACCCCCAGCCACTACTCTTTCGCTCTGCTGGTTAACTGATTTCCTGTTCCTTGTCCAAGTTATTCAGTCACAGCCAGTGAAATACAAGAGCGCTCACCCCGATATTTATTGTGGTGAAAGAAGGTCCAAGAGATGCTGAAGCATTTCCTTTCCTCTTGTCACATTTGTCGTTTTCCATTGAGTAGAAAAGCAGGGCCACCACTGATACCAGAAAATACTATAATAGATGTGAAGTACTGTAATATTAGAAGTTCTTCATGTGAATTCAGATTCCTCTCAAAAAAGTAAGGTCATACATACCTTTTTGTAAATAATTTCCAGAAACTGCTCTAGAAAGAATAGAAACCCTGACTAAAAGTTAGGGTAAAGAGAGATTATACCAAAGAGAAAATGGTCAATGAGTACCATTGAGGGACACCCCACCCTTAGAGGATGGAGGCTTAGGTATGTAAATTGAGAAGAGAACTTAGGACATGAGCTTTGGAGCCACTCGGTCGTTCATTCAGTGCCTGTGTGTATCAGGCACTGAGCTGGGCTCTGGGTCTGAGCCTCAGCTCTGCCCCTGGCTGACCGTGTGGACAGGCTAAGGTGTGCTCTCCCCTCCTCTCCTGTCTCCTCCTCTGTAAAATGCAGATGAAACCAAATCACAGGTTGTGGTGAAGAGTCAATGACAAAGCAAATATAAGGACTTCAGCGTAGTTTCTGGCACATGCTAGTTGCACAATAAATGATAGGGATTGCTGCACGATTTAGGCGGCTGAGGTGAAACAAGAGAAAATGGCCAAGCTTAGTAGGAGGAACAGGATGTTTTAAAGGGAGGTCAAGGGTTAATGCAAAAGGAAGAGATAGAGTAGATAAAACGAATTCTCTTCTGCAAGCTTGAGGTAGCAAGGTTGTATTAAAGAGAGCACGTGTTTATGAATTAGTCAGAGAGTGGAGGCTGTGAGGAGACAGGAAATTCTCTGGACCTGATCGGTGGACAACATCTGGGGAGAATTCTCTGTAGTGCAGCACACCCAGAAAGTGCTGAATAAAAGCTTAGCAAATGGATGATACGTGGATGCCATTTGTGGAGAGAATCCTTTAGGCTGGAGCATCCCGAACCTGGTAGTACATCAGAATCATCTAAGGAGCATTTGAAAACCACAGATCCCTAAGCCTTGTCACCAACTTACAGAAGAAGCTTCCTAGAATGGGGTCTGGGCGTCCTGAAATGTTAAATCTCTCAGGTGGTCTGAGGCAAGGCCAGGTTTGTGAGAGGCTAATGACTGGTGATAGGAAGTCAAGTCTTACAGCTGTCAAAGAGGAATGAAGTGGAGCTAGAAGAAGGAAAATGGGATACAGTGAGGGAATTTTAAGATGTGTTTCTGACTGAAGAGAATGGTAGAAGTGGTAAAAGTGGGTTAATGGTTATCTTAACTCCAAGGCTGATAAAATCCAAGGATTTTAGTGTCTTGAAACCTTCTCTGCAAACTCTAAATTTGGAGGACTCAGAAGAGAGAAAATAAGAGACAGAGAAGGCAAATTTTTAAATGTGTTATTAAATTCAGACATAGAGACCAACTCTGTATAGCTATGTCCCAGTGGGTTTTATCTCCAGTGGGCTTGTTGATATAAAAAGAATAGGAATTGGGGCCAAGTATTTGAAATAAAGATCTACAGCCTAAACTTCATTAGTCCTCTTTTCCAAAGCTCATCCCTCCCGTCAGTACTAGAATCAGCAGGCATATTGGCCGTGTAAATAAACATTATGCTAAATTGGATGCCTTGTTCTATATAGCAGGGTTGAGGAGCTAATATTTTTCTCCTCATGGTGATTCTCATGCTCGGCCAGTACTAGTGCCCTAAAGATATTTGACGATGAGATGGTAACATTTGCTTTCACGAGTTTTAAGAATGTTTGCCAGAAGTATAAAAAGCTTCAAGTCCAAGTAGCCTTCTTGGGGTCTTGGGGGGAGCAGGAGGAATGACCCTGTGTTGGGACAAACACTGGGTCTGGCTGCAGATTTCCTCACAGCACAAAGCCCTCCCTTTCAGCCCCTCTGCGAGTCAGACACGAGCCAGCAAACCAAGCTAACAAACCCCGGACTCCTCTCCTTCTCATTCCTAATTTGTGAAAAGAGGTCTTTTTAATGTTCATGTCTCCTCGTGTAGCCACAGGGCTATTTCTGTGACAGGATTCTGAGTTAAGTACCAAACAGGCACCATTTTGCTTCATAAGCAGTTGTTCACACTTGTGCTCCATCTTTAGAACTGTGACTCTAGGGTCTCTTCTTCCGACTTTCAGAAAATGTTATGGTTCATAAACTTGTTCATCCGAAGCCTCCTCCAGGCACGGACACCGTTGAGCCCGTGAGCTGCTCCCCTTGGTGGAGAAGAGGACTAATATTTGCCTAATAACAAAGAGCCTCACAGTCCTCAGCCAGTTTGCTTTTTAGAGGCAAGGCTTCCGCTTTGAAGAGTCCCGTTTTCATGTCTGATTGTTTTCATGCGCAGAGCACAATGAGCTACAACAGAAACTGGAAAAGAAAGAGAGAGAATGTGACGCCAAGACCCAAGAGAAGGAGGAGATGATGCAGACCTTAAATAAAATGAAAGAGAAACTTGAAAAGGAGACCACTGAGCATAAGCAAGTCAAGCAACAGGTGGCAGACCTCACTGCCCAGCTCCATGAGCTCAGCAGGGTGAGCATCGGGAGCGGCCGTCTTCCGTCCGCCGCCTCCACTTATCCCTAAGCCCCTCATCCTTCAGTCGACAGCTTCTGACTGGGGGAATAAAACCTGAAAGGCCTCGTGACTTACCACAGTGGTTTTGGGACTTGCTCCCTCTGCGACTGTATAGGTTAGGCAGCTGAGGCAGTTTGGGGTGTGCGGTTTTTAAATACAGATCCTCTAATAAGAGCAAGGAAAGTCATGTTAGCTTCTTACAGTGAAAACTGATTTCATGAAAACCAAACTGGATGATGGTACAAGAAATGAGAGACATGTGAACGCTTTGCAAATAAGCCAAATACAAAGGGTTGACCCAACAGAGTCCCCAAAGGCCTAGAAGGTCTGCTTGACTTACTGCCCCTTTAAACTCCCATTCTCAGAAGTGTGACTTTCTCTCTAATGTATGTTTTAGGCAAAGTTTAAGACTCGAGAAATCGCCCCATGAATTTACATCTTCCATTGATCTTCTCTTTTCCTGTTTTTATTTTTTCAGAGGGCTGTCTGTGCTTCCATCCCAGGGGGACCCTCGCCGGGAGCCCCAGGGGGGCCCTTTCCTTCCTCTTCACCAGGGTCTCTCCCTCCCCCACCACCCCCCCCTCTGCCAGGTGGAATGCTTCCTCCTCCGCCTCCTCCTCTCCCTCCAGGTGGCCCCCCTCCTCCCCCAGGGCCTCCTCCCTTAGGGGGCATCATGCCACCTCCCGGTGCTCCTCTGGGTCTCGCACTCAAGAAGAAAAACATCCCTCAGCCCACCAACGCCCTGAAATCCTTCAACTGGTCCAAGCTGCCCGAGGTAAGCCATTTGTTCCAATTTCCCCTCCAGTGGGTGGTATCCACAGCTCACTGTGCTGTCACAGGAGGGGAAGCCGCTCTGGCTGTTCAGTGATTTCATTTGCTAGTATGGACTTGGGCTTCTCACCAGCTCAGATATTTAACTGACAAAGCTTCCGAAATAAGTGACACGTTGTTTGAATGAAGCCAGCTCACTTTGACTATCTGGTGGAATGAAAAATTGGGGATAGCAGCATTTAAAAAAAAAAAAAATACGTCTGCTTTTTTTGTGTATAACTGTAAACCCTAGCACTTATTAACAACACTTATTAACTTGATGTTTGCAGAACAAACTGGAAGGAACAGTATGGACCGAAATTGATGATACGAAAGTCTTCAAAATTCTAGATCTTGAAGACCTAGAACGAACTTTCTCTGCCTACCAAAGACAGCAGGTAACAGCATGTGCTCTCTAGATGCTAAAAAAGGAAAAGCACGTCCTTGTACCTGATCCCTGGGCCATCTGCCATAACCATGATATGATAGGCATCTTAGCTCTGGGCTGTTTGGTCTCCCCTGGCCTGTTCCTGCACTGCAGCCTGGTGTCTGTATCCACACGTGTGTCCGAGTGCCTGTGCGTATGCGTGTGTGTGTGCGTGTGTGTGTGAATATGTTGAAGACATACAGTCTCCTTGTTAGGGAATTTCATATTCTGGTGTGTGTCCAAGACCTTGTTTCTATTAGTGGAGCTTCTGTCTATTATTATCACTGCTTAGTCAAAATGGGTCACCAGGAGAAAATGTTAGTAGGAGAGTTACCTAACTTGTATTGTAACCACATAGTGTTTATCTCTGAAGCCACGTTGGTTTATCTGACTTTAAATATGTTATTGTCAGAAGTGGACTGCTTTGTTTCAATAGATGGAACCTTTAGAAGTACAGTGGGCTGGGGTGGTAAATTACTATAACTTGGCAGCTAGCTGGAACATGGAGAGGAGTTTTTACTGTGTATCCTGAACATGATCAACTCCACAGTGGGGCTGGGAAGGCTAAGCAAGTGCGCAGAGGTCGATGATGCAAAGAGGACCAGAGAAGCTTCTGAACGTGAGCAAAGCTTTCACGATAGTAATGAGAACACACAATTTGGTGCTTGCTGACATGGCCACGCAGTCAGTGTCACATCATGAATCCTGGTTACATCTGTATGGCACCTCTCACTCCTCGAGAGCCCATCTTAGTAGAGCCTCTTAAGGGTGGACCAGAAGAGGTTGCAGCAAAGTGGCTAGGATCAGAGAATTTGCGAAGAACAAGGGAAAACTGTCTATCAGAGACCTGGGAAGGGGAAACTGAGTCCCTGGGCATGTGCACAGGGCCTTTCCTTGGGCTTTGCTGGGAGGCCCTGAGCTCCGGCATGAATCATGCCCAGGGTGGGGCATCCTCAGACAGGCAGCAGACTTCCTAGTCTGCTTTGGCTTGGCCTGGTCCTAAGAAAGAGAGTCTCAGAACAGAACTACCAAGCACCGAGGAAGAAGATGGACTGAGCCAAAGGGAGAGACAAAAGACTGGGGGTTTTATTTTCAAAATGGCCTTGTGATATATCTAAGATTGAAAGGGAAAAGTAATACTCCTTTCGCCCAAATATTTTCACTTAGAGGGAAAGCTTCTCTACAGTGCATTTTATTCGATTTTAGAGAAGTACAAAAATGCAAGCGGTTGCCTGCCATGGCAGCATGACCCTAAAACAGGAGCCGTCAGCTGGGATCACACATCAGTATGGAGGCAGACTTGTGCAATGTTGTACACACCATCACAGGAAAATGAAGAACAAGAAGATAATACATTGTCCAGTAGGAAGCAAGACACTTGGTCTTTCAAAGGACAAACAAAGGGTGTGTTTAGAGCCCTCACACAGCAGGCGCTCATTCCTGATTGGCTGCAATGGATCGCCTCTCTCTCTCTGTCCCAGGAAGATGTCCTCTGGGCCTTGACATGAAGTCTTAGGATATTTCAGCAAATTTTCTGATAGACTCAAATAATCTTCTGACCTCGTTACACATCTCATTGATTTCCTGCTTCAGTTTCAGACACTAACACTAGTCCATTTCAGTTGCTGAAGGGGAAGGTTTGGGAACATAGAGAAGTAAATTAAAGGAAGGAAAAACAGCAGTTATTCCAAATGATACTGTTCAAGTCTGAGCATGTGGGTTGCATTTATTATGAAGGCAGGTGGTTGGAAGACCCAAGTTTACAAGACTCATAATTAACTGACTTTCAGCAGAAGGTGCAAAAGGATGCTGCCAAAATGCTCTGGGACAAATCTGTGGACAATTCTCAAGAGCTCTGGGAGACAGGGTTGCAGAAAGCTTGGCAATTCGGTAATTGTCTCCTAGCAACCAATTACTGTTTAAGTAATCAGTAGTCATTCTAGTCAGGATAGACTGGAATATTTCAGTTGTACTTAACACTAAGTAGACTGGTAAGTAGAATCATTTGTGACCTTCTCAACAGCACTTCCTGGAGAAAAATTTCAACACACCTGCTCAGCTTGATTCAAGTATGTTTCCCCTCTTGGTGCAAGAATTTGAGACAAGAAATTTTAAACCATAAGTGTATTTTCCAAATGGAGGACATTTGAGCCATTTGATTGAATTTACTAAATGTTGAGAGGCAGAAAATCAAAAAATACGGACATTCTCGTAGGAATATGTAGGACAAAACGAAGGACACAGGGTGCTTGTCACTGAACGTCCCCTCGTCTCATAGCTGATGACCTTGCACTTCCATTTAGTCTTGGCAATCACCATATAATCATCATCACACCTAAACTGCTCTCTTTTCCACTCCCAAATGGATACTGGGAACCTATTTTTTTCTATGTTATCTCCTCTTTCTTCTCTCCAGAGTTATAAAATCCTGGTCAAAATCTCTGGGCTTTAGTCAGTTGTTTGGCTAAGTGAATTTCTCAGAGAGGCAAAGGAACACACGCATGCTGTTATCTGCACACATGCAACAGGAACACTACACAGAGGAAGATTCTTTTTTACTACGTGTCAGATTAGTATAATTTAGGTGAACACTGATTCATGACATGTAGGAGAGATTTTTATATAATATATGTATACACACACGCATACAAAAAGATATGCCCCATTGATTTGAGAAATATTGTATCATAAAAACAAATATTTATACTGCCTGCTTTGTATATGCAGTACTTCAAACGATGCAAGTGTATTAAAGTATTACATAAACCTACAATGCAAATTATAGTATAAAAGCAGAGATGAGGAAAACCTGTAAATAACCATCAGATAGACTAAAAGATGATGATCTAAATTGATAATCAATTTCGGTACTGAGTACGATATGTACAGTTTCCATGCTTATCAACCCTAAAGTTTCGTTCTCAAGCTCTTATACTTATTTTTTTATTTAATCCTCACACGAGTTCTACGAAGTGAGTATTATTCCCATTTGACAGGTAATAAAAATATGGCTTAGTGTGTATTCAGTGTCCAAACAGGTGGCACAGTCAGGTATACAAGTGGCATAATTCTCAGTTTTGCTTTGTTCTTACACCATGGTTCTATTCATTACGAAAATCAGGTTTTGTAAAGGATTTTCTTTTACTCCAGCTTTAAGAACAAGATCATTCCTATTCGTGGTTTTTTCAGTGTGGATATCAAAGGTGTGGAGAGCTGATTATGGAAACTTATGTGCCACATGAAACGGAATTTAATAGCGTCCAGTTATTCCCTTGCTCACTTTCCAAAAGTTCATTTGAAAGTCAATTTGTTGAGTATCGAAACTTCTTTTTCTCGTTAAAACTATATTATACATGATTTCCAGGCCAACCACAAAAGATTTAACTACATAACGTAGCACATTGTATAATAATACTATTTCAGGCACAATTAAACAATATTCATCTTGGTTTCATGGGAAATTTTTATCTTGAAATATTATAAATTCGTTCTCCCTACCTATGCAGTTGGACAGAGGGAAATGAACTTGACAGATATGGGCGTCATATCTTTGTAGCAATAAATTAACCACGCATTATCTCCATTCTTCCTCGCTGCTCTTTGCCTGAGGACACCCCCTTCTTATGGGTCCTATTATTAGAACATATACTAACATTTCAAAGCCTCTCTGCCCTGATTTAGAAAACGAAGGATAACTGCTATCCCAGACTCCATAACGTGATCTCTCCTGCTAATATGTAATATACAAGTCATCCTTGGGGTCCCTTTTGGAACATTCAGTGGTACCTTCCGATTTTTATAAATCAGAGAATTTTCCTTTATAATTTCTTTACATTTTTCGGTATTCTGTATATCTAGTTTTCACATTGAAAAACGATGTGATTTAGGATATTTATTTTAATAATCTCGGTCGTTAGCTATGGTACGTGAAGGCAAAGAGAAAATCGTGAATGATGGTTTTTCTCAGGACTGAAGTATAAAGAAGAGGGTCTATAACTGGGCTCCATGGTATGAGTTAATCAAATGCAGGGTTTTACATAAATATTAGTGTATGCATTTTTCTGGAGAGGGATCCCCAGCTTTTACCAGATTTACAAAGGAATCTCAACCTCAAAAAAAGATTAAGGACCATTCCTGTGAGGGTTATTATTATCCGTGAAGAGTTGAGTCATCATTCCATTTCATGGAACCCTGTCTATAGGAATCTATCAGCACTAGTTCCTGAAAATACAAGTCCAGCTTCCTATTTATAGTCCACACCCCAAGACCTACACCAAAAATCATGTGGAAAAAAGTCAGCCATCCTGTTTAGGTAGAGTCAAATATGGATGATTCTACCATGTTTTGTCCAAGCCAATTAGTAAAGAATTTAGGTTTCAAAAAGAATGTTAACGTATTTGAAATGGGCCTGGAAGCATTGTTATTTTTATCGTGCCCCATCTAATAAGCTTTGTGATTTTATTTTAAATGTGATGATTAAAGGTCCCTTAAAGAAGGGGAATTGAAAAGCTGACAACTAACCAAATTCTCCCATGACATTTCTCATTCTCACCTTAACCAAACTTTCCTGGCATTCCTCATCCTCACCTCTGGAAAGAGAAGATACATTCCTCAGCTGTTAACTGTTACACTTACTGTTGCCGCTGATATAACAAATGGGAGATCTCAACCACCTGTTCTTCAGCTCAGCTGAAAGCAGGACAATAGGCGGAAAAGACTTTATCATTAGACTGAAAGATAATTGTATGATAGCTTCCAAGAATTTTGCTCACAGCCATGTGTCAGGTACTGTACAAAATTCTTCACATGCATTATCACATTTAATCGTCAACAATAATGCAGTTGTCGACCCCATTTTACAGATAGACTGAGTGTCAAACCACACTCCTAGGTATTGACAGTTGCCTGATTCCATAGCCCACTACAGCAGAGGTCAGAAATCTCAATTTCTTGATGGTGGGAACTTAGGGAAAATGAGATACCAGAGACCTTCATGGAAGTTTCTTTTTTGAAGGTCAGACAGTGAGAGCCAGGTCTAATTCAACAAGCAACTTGTCTCTTTAAGAGAGAAAGTAGGGTAAGACCTGATGGAGTTCACTTCATCGTAGTTTTTTCTGCCCTTGCAAGGAGAAACGGCTTTTACAGGGAAAGAGCCCTGTGGAGTTTCAGAGTAGAAACATTGACAGTTACAACAAGGACAAAAGAAAACTGTGACATCAGAGAAGAAAGTTTTCTTGTGGTTATCAATTTACTTTTTAAATGCCATTCTAGAAAAGGCATTCATTCTTGCAATCCCTCCTTGTATGGGCAGAGGAAGGGGAGGACACATTTTGTTTTCTACTACAAGAGTGATATGAAACAGCTCGTCTGTGTAAAATTGGCCTTGGCAGCGCTGCCAGGACCAATAAGGCCTTAAGGAATTTACTGAGCAAATACTGGTGTAAGCCGTTGGCCCGAAAGCTGGGTGTGCTTTGCACCCTCAAGTTGTATTCATTCCATCATGGCAAAAATATGCAAAGAAAGCTGTAGCTTTCTCATAACCTGTCAATTACTTCTTCCTCTTTTTCTTCTTTACTCCAAATCTTTTCTATAGACTATTTCAAGAAGAGGCTTTTGACTTTTGTGTGCTTGATACAGCCCTGAGGCAGTTGGGACAGGGCCACCAATGACTGCACACCACACGAATCGCTTGTTGCCTCTTAATTGCATGTTCTGTCATTTTCCTTACACCTACATATAGCACCCACAGGCATTATTTGGATTCTGGTGGGGTGCTGAGGGTTAACATACTGACCTATGTTGCTGAACTAGTCTTTTGTCTTTGTATAACCCTTCTTCATGACATATATATATATAGCTGGTAGTACGTGACAATGGGAGTAATCTCAAGTTGATGGAATTGACTGATATTTTTCTGCTTCAAGTGAAAATCCTGTTGAAGAAATGGAGCTCAGTGGTCCTTTCAAAGAAGATTTGTTCCTTTTCCAACTTGAGTCTTTCTAGGGTGTTTGAAGTCCTTTTCTAAATTTGATTTGCCCACAGTGAAAACTGAGTTCAGCACATGCCGTCTTCTCTCTACCCTGAATGCTCAGTATCACACTCTTATTTGCATTTTTCAGCCAGCCCTCTCATCCTCATTAACTCTCATCGCCACTCCTACAGGCATAAATCATCTCTTACTTACCCTGTGTCCCTAATTTCCTTGACTTTCCCCCCGTTTGTTGCTGTGGTTTCTGAACTGCATGTATCTGATTTGCCTTTTCCATGCCTCTGCCTTGGCTGTAGGATTTCTTTGTGCACAGCAATTCCAAGCAGGTAAGTGAGCTACTACCTAAACCTTGCTTTAAACTCCTGGGCTGTCTATAAGCTCGAAATGTCTTGATTGTCCTGTTTGTTTTTTTAGATAGAGTAATATAATGCCTAGGTAATTCCATGTTGGGTTTCAACACTTAACTGAATATTTCAAGGTATGCCTGAAACCTCAGCATGACAAGAGACAGTTAAAGTTTGGTCGTGTGTGCTTCTTATTATAAGCTGTACCTTGTCTTTATTTCCTAAACTGTTATACAGTTCCAGAGCTCTTTGGTTTCCTTACATTTTTAAAATACCATGATCCATTTTTAAAATTGATCCTGCCCTCTAATGAAATCAAACTTGCTGTTTATCAAGTTAGTCTGTTTTCACCTTGATGCCCAGTTTACTCAAACATTATTACATATATATATATATATATATATATATATATATATATATATATATATATATATAATTGTTTAATGTCTCTCCCACCATAAGTCATGACTGGCCATCATTGCTTGCAGCTTTCTGTACAGCAGCAAAGTATGCAAGTAGTGTTTCATCATTAACTCAAGTAATTGAACTAATGCCTTGAACTGCCCCCTCCCAGTTGTCTGTCAGGCTCCAGGGTAATGAAAGGTACCATCTGGGCCTGGGAGCTTCCTGCTGCACGTGAAGACATTTGGGAGTCTTTATTGTTTGCTTTTTAGGTGCTCAGGCTGCAAATGGCCCTGGGGTGAATGTGCCCTGCAAATGGCTGGACCGGCATTGGCAGGTCTCAGCTGAGCTTCATTCATAGTAACAGTTCTTCTGTCTGCTATCCATAGGGATTTGGGGGACAAAAGGAGGGCACTCACTGTTACTTTATGCACGCTTAGCATCTTCAACTGAGAAGCACTTTGTTCTTCCAAATAATGGTTTTTCAAATGCGGGTGGTCAGCTTTTCTTATTATTTCCCTTTTGTCAACTAGATTTTAGTCTTTGTTTCAATTCCGCCACCTCCCTACACTGCCCGCCTCACCATCTCTGCTGTGGGTGCTTGCGTGCGTGCGTGTGCGTGTGTGTGTATGTATGTATGTAAACAGAAATATAAAGGAAAAGTATGTGTCTGAAGCCAGAATGTCCCTGCTTGACGTTGATGGATTTCTTTCATACTCTTTGTAGAAAGAAGCAGATGCCATCGATGACACACTGAGTTCCAAACTTAAAGTCAAAGAGCTTTCGGTGATTGATGGTCGGAGAGCTCAGAATTGCAACATCCTTCTATCGAGGTATTGTTGATGTTGAATAAACATTTCTGGTGGGACCAGCTTCTCTATCATGTGGCTCCAAACCACATGTTTGTACTTGTTCCTTTAACTGGATTCTGCTGAGGTACAGTTCTTCAGACTCTTTTCTGTCTGATGTGAGGATAACTGTCGGTACTTACGTTCCCTAGTGGCACGTATCAGAACCGGTTGCCTACTTTCTTAGAGTTTCATTTCCACACACTTCTCAATTTAAAAGGCAGAACATCCTAAATCAATTGTGTGTGTGTTTCCCAGAGAGCCTGTAAATGGACTTTACTCTTACTTATACTTCTTGGCTCCAGAGATATTTTGGCTGTTGAGTAACCCTGTCACAGAATCAGAACCAACAAGGAAGCCTCTTTTCTTTCTTTCTTTCTTTCTATACTCAGATCTTTATATTTCAAGGTTATATGATTTCATGCTTTTTCTGAACATTTTTATGACTAAAAGGATATGTAAATCTCAAACCTCAATGAAATGCTCATTTATCCAGTTTAGCCCTGTTCAGAAATCTTTCTTATAATTAATGAACCATCACAGCTTTGGAATTTGAAATGAAGAAAGGAAATTTGGGAGTTTGGAATCTGATCGTAGGTTCAGGCGGTGTGTCAGGTTGTCTTGGGCATTTTTAAGTAACTTTTCTGGATCTAGTTTCTTCTTTCCTTAAAAGGGACTTTCACGTTAGGCAAAGATACCTGATGCTTCTGAGGTGAATGAGGATGTAAAGAACCTTGAACTTTGAGGCTTTAAGTGTAAGTCACGTTGGCTGCCTTCTGGAAAGAAGGTTATATGTTCGTTGAAGCTGGTGTAAGGTGACTTCTCTTTCAGGGAGAGTAAAGAGGGAAAGTAGTAGTCCTTAGTTTTTAGATGATCTTAGAGTAAGTTTCTTTTAACACAAAGAGCTGCTGTTTGTTTTTCAGCATGGAAGCTTGATTATTAGCCAGATATATATTACTTTAGGGAGCAAATGTTTCCTTTAGTGAAAGAGAAATTGAAGCTTAGTGAGATCCCTGAATTTTAATACAACTACTAAGGTAACATGAACCATCTTGTTAGCATTTCATTTCTGCCTCTGGAAGAATGGAAGCTATGTCAGTGGCCTGTATTTATCCCCATTTTTGCTCCCAGAACACAGGCTGAGGAAGACACCAGTAAAAGGAATTTGAAGGTCTAGTTATTTTTCTTTTATAGTGTATACAATCTGTTTTGTTATACTTTCTTTTTACAAATAACATTCTTTAATAGCAAGATTAAATGAAAATTTGGGATTTTTTTTTTTAATTCTAGAATTTCCCCCTATATTTTGCTCTTTTGCAGTCTAAAGGGACACTTTAAAACAACTTGACAAGGAAGCCATCATTCTAAATTTCTATAGTATTTAAGCATTCATAGGATAAAAACCATGACCCAGTTCCTCACAGACAGATTAGTCTCAGTGCTAGGTGCCCCCAGGGTAATTACACTAGTTATAGATAAGGTTATATCTCTTTCTGGCAAATTTCCCGTCCCTTAATTGAAGGAAGTATTTCATATTTGTGGTATGTAATTCCCTTCTTACCTCAAAAGTGTCAGAGCCTAAGGTGACTTAGAACTTGAATGTGTCTAAACTCTCTGGAAGACAGTTCTAGAACTTGCCTCGTAGCTGTTAGATTATTAAAATCCAATTTAATGTATAAGTGTTATTATACTGTGCATCAATAAAAAGTGTATTGTGCATAACAAAGTAATTTTGAGTCTCAGTTGACCTTATGGTAATTGGGCATTATTGATCCAGTTCTAAAACCTTCTCTCCCACAGAGGATTCATTAGCACACGCTTTTCCGCTCAGTGGTCAATTGTTTTAACTCTCTTGGTCAGGAAAGAACAGGGCTGACATGTTACGTATGCTGTGGTAAAGGTAAAAGAAATTGAGCCGGTTTAAATTTGTTTTTTTGTATAGTTTTTTGAACCAGTCAGCAGTTTACCACGCTCTCGTTCTCCCCTTTTTGTTGGCAATGCATTACTACCCACTAAAGGAGCTGGGGGCTTAAAGGAGGGAAGAGACTTGTGAGAGTGTGTTTGATACTTTTTTCTTAGAGAGATAGCACTTTGGAGCCTGTATTTCCCTGGCAGTATGCTGGGTGCCACAGGACTTACCCAGACTTCAGATAGCCCTGCTGCCTTTGGAAGCTTGCGGCTGATTAGAGAAGAAAGACGACACAGGCGAGATGACTTGTGAACAATTCAGGGCTTAGACTGGTCTGACTGGAAGGAGACGGGAGCTCGGCCAAAGGAGAGTGACAGCGGCAGCGTTTACCAGGAAAGTGGGCCTTGAAGGGTGATACCAGTTATGTGGGCAGGGGGACGGGCGGTTCCAAGGAGGTGTGCAGCCAGCGGAAAGGCGCTGGAAGGGTAGAAGCATAGCTAGTAAAGAGCCCTGTAATTGCAGCAGGCAGTTATCACCTGGGTTGAACGAGAGCAGGCCGGAGAGAGAGCCTGCGAGCCATGCCTGATGTCTTGGTAAGGGCATGAGTCAGCCCAGGATCCAGCCATACCTCCCTCATCTATAAAATGGAGATGATGAAAGTGGTAGCCTGGCAGGGGGCTTGTGAGAATTATGCCTGGCAGGAGGCCTGCATGTGGTAGCTGCTCACGTCGTGGCCTGTTTATGTGCCCATGGGATCAGATATTGGTGCAGTTTATTCAAGAGGAGAACACTTTGTTTTCATAAGGTTCCAAGTTTGGTCTCTCAAGGATTTACAGGATAGGTTGGAAGGGGTCAAGAATTGGAAGCCGAGGCAGCCATCAGGTAGGAGGCTGTTTCTGTTGTCCAGGTGAGACTCAGTGAGGGGCAGAGCTGAGAGAGACGAAGAAACCCTGAATATGACTTGGAGACTGATTTCGTGCATGGGGATGATGAATAGGAACATTTCCAAGTGGATGTCAAGATTTCTTGCTTTTCCACACTATCTTCTTTTATGCTTATTTCATTCCTAAAGGATGGCAACCCTCACTGCTTCTTATCTTGCTGACTAGGAATTTAATTCCCAGCAATGCAGTCATTCCACCACAGTGCAAGCTTGTGGCATATTCCATAGGCGGTATTTTAAGGAGTGCCTATGTCTGCAGTGTTTGGTTACCCTTCAGAGCTGTTCCTTAGCCACACACTGCAAACATTGGTCAGGAGCATCCTCGGTCAGGAGCACCTGCCACAGCCACTCCTGGAGCTGAACAGGCCTTTGGAAAAAAGCCCTTCCTGCCCCATCGTCCAAGCAGGGGAGGAGGCGCATGTCCTTTTTATGTGCTCACAGCATGAGTGGCCAGGGTCTCTTGCAGCTCCTAGAAAGAGAGTGGCTGGAAAGTACGCGCTTGAATCAGAAGCTTCAGGCCACCAAGGAGCCTGCCTCTCCTAGACTTGAGAATAGAATGGCAGAGGCCCTAAGCACATTGAGCAAAAACATGTCTACTGCACGTCTGTAGGCAACATGTGGCTATTTGAAATTCACTCTGCTTTATTCCCTAAAACAGACTTCTCCCTTCCCTCCCCCCCCAAAAAAAAAAGGGCAGAAAGAAACTTGGAAGTCAGTTTATATTGCAAAATGAACCCACCTAAAATACACTTTTATGAAGTGTTCTGCCATTCTTTTTTTCCAGATGCTCACTTAACATGGCAGCCAGAGTGTAGTAAACCACAAAAAGCTACTTTAAAATAGGAGGATTTGGCTTAAATCCACTGAAGCAGTGCTAAGGCTGATCTAGCCATCCATCCCTAACTTATTGTAATTACTCCTGGATGTTCCGATTCTCTTGGCAAATTTTTGAAATATTTGAGTAGAGCAAGGTAGCGTTAAATACTGTTTTTAAATGGCCGGTTTGTTTCCTGCCTTGTAAAGAAAGTTGAAGTGGATGTCTCAAAAGTTGCCACCCTCCAGCACACCAGAACACTGCCAAGCTTTAAAAGCAATTAAAAGGTTAGAACTGGTTGGGTCCTTAAATTACAGAGATTAGCAACTCATTCTGTGGATGACAGATGATACTAAGAACTCGGCAACGTATGGAACCATCCCGGAGGGCAGCGTACCCTTCTCCTCTTTCCCCAAAGGTAGTTTCTTTGTCTGCTCCAGCAGGCCACGTGCAAGGCGGTATGTTGACAGGTAGATTTTCCTAAGTACTATCCATTAAAGTCTCAAGTCTCTTTGTGGGCCACATTAAGAGAAACCAAAATTGTTATGAATTAGAGCTAGTGTTTAGTCCAGACAGCCTCTGGGGGATTGAAGAGCATAAATATATACAATTTCAAAAGCAAGAAGTTCTGCACTCCATATGGGGAGCTAATGAAATGCAAATCCGATACTTCAAGTATTGTTCTCACTCTGATTTTCAACTTCTTTTCTTTTAAATGCAAAACAGAAGGACTCAGCAGAACTACACCATAAAGTGGTTTCTTCAACTCAGTGTGTAAAGGACACAGAGCTAATTTATTTTTTTCTTATAAGTGGAACTTTTCTCATGGAGACTATAGGTGTTTCCACAGCCAGTTCATTTTCATTCGTGGCAGTTTCAGCCTTGCTAATGTTCCCATTCCTTGGCCTGTGTGGCCATTGCTCGGTGTTTGTCCTTAACTGACTCAAGAGCCTTGGGTGTCCTGGAAGCTAGGGCCACACAGGGCCTGTACGGTGGAGATCTTGATGCTGGGATACAGTTTTCCCAGCATATGATTTACCCATGCCAACTTGGCTTAATTGTTCCATTTATGTTTGGGCTTTGCCACCAGAACGTTCTGGTGAACATGTTCTTGAGACAGTGATTGTCACCAGAATGACTGCAACAATCTGGATACGTCTGCTGAGGTCCAGGGCTGCTGTCCAGCCCAGGAGTGATGATGGTTCCGCAACTAGGACTAGGCGGTCAAATGGGCCTTAGTTTAGAACGTGGACAATAGGGCGTGTTACTTAGATGCTGCAGTTGGGTATGAAGACATAAAATAGAAGAAAGTGGTACTGATACAATTGGATTCCCAAATGTGTTCCTTCCCTGTCCTACTTGTTGGCACATGAAACAACATGCAGTGTAAATGGCAGGATGGATGGTTTTAACAAGGTCATGTCAAAATCCAAAGAAAAGGACAAGCCAGAGGTGTCCAGAGTAGACTGTTTTGTCCAGCTCCACCCTCGGCAGTCTTTCCCCCCTCCATGGTCTTTGTGTCCACCCCAGCCCTCATCCAGCCCTCTCATTTATCTGTGAGAGCATGAGTAAGCATGCATGCTTTACATACCCTTGTGTCTTGAGTGTTTTCGCTTATCATTTGATTCTCCCAAACATTATAACCACCTTTAAAATAAATACCATGTCTTCTAATTTTTTTTAAATGTTCCCAGACCTATTGGGTACTGTGTGCAAAGAGGACACTCTGGTGAAATAATGGATATGAAAGTGCTTTGGGAAGTGTCCATAGTAACCCTACTAAGCACTGTTTAATGATCAGATAACTTCCCGTGAATATTAAGGTTACATAAGTACTACTGCTTTTTTTTAGTCTGGTGTAGAAAAGTCTGCCTTGTAGAGTATTAATGCAGTTTATTAAGCCTTTTCAATGGCCAGGCACTATTACATGCATTATTATTTCACTTTTTACACACACATAAACATATATGCACACACACGCGAACACACACACACAAAAAACCCTTTTTTAATGTAGTTATTATTATCCCTATTTTATAGATGAGGAAACTGAGGCTTAAGAAAAACTTTTTCTGAGGTCATACTGACCAGAAAGTGTTAGAACTCGGACTGGGACCCAGCCTTCAGCTATCTCCTCTCGTGTGGAGGTTGTTTGTCTTGCTCTGCACTTGTGTGTTTACGTCTTTATCTTCAGTCCTAAGTGTGATTCTTCTTGGAGATCATAGACTAGAAGAACAGCTCAAATGATGTGAATATGCCACGTTAGCGGTAGCTCGTAAGGAAGTAACATTTTTAAAGTAAGTCTGGGTCTAATGCTTACAAATAGGACAAAAGAATGACTCTATTGTTACAACTAATCATCTGATTAAGACTTTTTGCCCTGATTAAGACTATTTATTGGTTGTGGCTACTAAAAGCACATCTTTACAAGTATGTTTTAATGTCCTGACACTTGATAGTCAACATTTTGCTGTCCTGACATAATCAAGCCATAAATCCTTAATTAAATTAGTAAATCATAAATTTATGGTAGAAAACAGATTTGTATTTTGCATAAATCCTTCCCTATGAGATACTAATTAGATAAGCAATATTTTGGGATTAGCAGTCAAGAATCTTGGGCTTGTCTTAGATTCTGCCACTTTCTACATGTTTGGCCTTGGGCAAATCACTTAGCCATTCCAAGCCTTGGTTTCTTTCTCTATTAAAATAAAAAATAACGGTCACAGTATTTTGAAGTTCAGATAAAATAACATGTGGAAAGTCCTCAACTATGAAGTGCTTGTAAATTTTATTTTGTATATTAACTATTGCTCAATTTTTTAACAGTCACTTAGATTCTAACCTTAAAATCCATTTTTAATACAACAGCAAACTTTTAAACACTTCTGATATATAATAAAATTAAGAATTTAGCTCTTTCACCTGCAATTCATGGATAGATTTGTACGGGTGTTGTCCCCATTGCTCATCTTCCAATCCCTTGCTTAAGGAGACCAAACGATAAAACATGACAGCTTTGTTCTCTGTGTCAGCAGAGCATTACAAAGCCCTGAAAGAATGTTAAAGCAGTTTCAAAATACTACTTTTCGATGCAGTACTGTCAGGCAATAAGCTTTTACTGGGAGATTTTGAGCAAAACGGTACTTGAAAATCAGCAGCTGGAGTAGCAAAATGAATTCTCTTACATTAAATTTTGATACTCAAGCCTGTACTGTTAACAACAAAACGAACTATTCTTTCTCCAGGTTGAAATTATCCAACGATGAAATCAAACGGGCAATTCTAACAATGGACGAGCAAGAAGATCTGCCCAAGGACATGTTGGAACAGGTGAGCTGTCAGACGGATCTCAGTACACAAGTGACCACTGACTTTCAGCGGGGAGGGAGACAGTGAGCAAATCCGGTTGTTGCTGGTAGATGATTTCCTCATTTCTGAAATGCGGAGGTTGCGCCAAGGTTCCGAGCGACTCTGTTAGGAGACGTTATGACTTTATTCTCTGATTGTCCCTCAACATGCTGGGTGAGAAGGAAGGTGACGAGTTTGTCAAATGCCTGCGATCCACAATGCCAGCTCTGTCCCTCATACAGCAATTAAGTTATTCTGCCTCAGTAGGTCATATGTATCTACTGGCTTTACCGGCAAATGTGTTTCATAGGAATATCAAGACTCACTTAGCACGATGAGTTCACACCCCATACCCGTAAACTGATTCATTGCTAAATCCTTAATACAATTCGTGTCTTGGTCTCGGTTCACCACTCCCACAACAGAAGCCACTGTTGAACCCCTAGCATTGTCATCGACATCAAAATACTTGTATGTGTCATAAGGTGGGGTGCAAATTTCTCGGGGCGAAGTCTTGTCTCTAACTTGTGTGGCACTCCTCTTGTGTTGTAAATGGCAGTACAGTCACATGCTGGGCCAGCAGGTTTGGATGGATTTACACGTAGTCGGCACACATCCTTGTCCATGGTGTTCGGAGGTCATTTGTATTATCCGTGGTGGGCAGCAAGTCGAATGTGGTGACATCGCCTCTCCCTCTCCGTACAGTATTTCTACACCGTGCTCTGTGTAACCACCCAGCTGTGTTATGTGATGTTCAGCAGCTTTGCTCAGTTGTCCCCCAAACGACAGTGTTGTTGACTAGCCTCTAGGGATTATCACCTGCCCCGTTGTCTGGACCTAAATTCTCCTTTGTTTTGTGGCGATAGTCTCGGAATGCCCTAAGTCTGCTTGTCACATCATCCTTGGGACAGTCATTTTTTGAGTGATTTTGGACATGTGGGCCATGTTAATTATAGCCAGGTCCACTTAAGGTTGACAGTGGACACGAGCAATCATGATTCCAGGTTGAACTTGAGGTCTCTGTCGGTGCGCTCAGCTTCCGAGAGCATAGGAAAGGACATGTTGCATGGCTGACAGTGACCCTGGGCAGCAAGGCTGTTCCAGGTGCAGTGCCTGTTTGTCTGCATGTACATTTTCCATGGTTCTTACTGGTGTCCTAACAGGTCACAGACACAGAGCAGGGAGGAGTGATGTGTGTGGTGTCACCACACCTAAACAGACCTGCCCTCCCTGAAGCCATTGCAGCTGTCATCGTCCTAGGTGAAAACCCTCACGCTAGCTGTGGGAAAACTTTCTGTGCTGTCCTTTGAAGGTTTGATTTAGTTGTCAAAATAGTTAATGACTGCGTTTCCAAGTCTGTTAGGATGTTCTGTGTATGAATAGTTTAAAAGGAATTCCTAAACCTAAAATTCATTTTTAGAGCATTTTACGGCTCCCTCTCTTGCTGTACACCAGTCAGAACAGTCTCTGCCCCGAGCCAGTGCAGCCCAGCTGCCCTCTGCCTCTCCCCGGCCCCCAGGTGGCCCTGCGCTGTGGTTGTCGACATCAGAAGTTGCTCACCCAGAGTGAAGAGCTGAGCAGAAAGCTGCTTTCGTTCTGAGGCTTTCAGTCCCTATCGGCAAGGTCATGTGTTTAAAATTCCACAAGATCTGTTTACTGTGAAATTGCATCCAACAAAATGCCTCCTTGAGGGAAAGGATTTCAAAATCTTGCCAAAAGGACTTACAGTGCAAATAGAATGTACTTCAAATAAATAAAGTAAGCAAACGAGTCTACTGAAGCAGAATCTGGCCAGTTAGGATACTTTTGACCTGGTCTCTCCTGATAATTCTGTGTATCTCATCAGTCATGCTCTTTCTTTTCCTCCTGATTCTACCACCCCTCCTCTTGTTTCCTTTGCCTTCATACAACACTCTTCCCAGACAAGCACTCAAGCCAGCATCTCTGCTCCTATTTAAGGTTCTCATGAGCCCCATTCATTCCCTCCTCTCCTGCTGCTTTTAGCTGCTGGGCTCAGAACTCAGGTGAGATCAATATACTTGTTCTTGGAATGTATACCTTTCTCCTGTTCCCAGGTGTCTGTGTAACTCTTCTTTCCTCTTCACACACAGTTGTTACCCAGCTCTGCTCTGAGAACTGAGCCTTAGCGGGCTCCTCTCACTATGCCCTTGCACGTAATGAAAGAGAGCGTAGTGATTGTGTTATCGTGGAAAGGGGCCTGTGGGCTCTGCACGGCTAGTTGGGGGCGATACCTGAGACTAGAACTGAATTTCCTTGCCCAGAAGGTAAAAATCCAAACTAAGGGGAACGAACAAGCCTCTCTCTCTCTCTCTCTTCCTCCTTCCTTCCCCTTGCCTACTACCTTCCCTTCTTGCACTGAGGAAGAATGAGAAGATTCTCATCCTGTACAGTGGCACTATTTGAATGTAGGAACATAAGTGACAACTAGAAGCTAAAAGGCCACCAGACCTATGAACTCCTCCCTGACACCTACTGTCATCTGTCCCCGGCTTCTACTCCATCAGGAAAGAGGAGTGTCCTTGGCCCATCCTGTCCTTCTGCTCAGAGACCCAGCATGGTGGGAGGACTCTGCCCCCCTCTTCTAGACCTTTCACTTCTTCCTCTTGACACGTAACTTATTTAAGTCTCAGCGTTTCACACAGGCACACGCATGCACGTGCACACAGACGCACGCACACGCACCCATCTAGCCGCTGTCCTCTCTCTTTTTTGACGCAGCCAAAGTTCTTGAAAGCTTGTCCCCACTTGCCTCCTGTTCTCTCTTTTTCAACTCATACAAGTCTGTCTTCCTCACCTTCCTAAAGCTGTTCTCACCAAGGACACAAACATTCCTTATTGCTGAAGCCAGGGGGCACTTTGCAGTCCTTACCTTCCTTGATTTCTTGGTGGTATGCGACACTAATGGCCTGATAAAATGCCTTCTGTTAGCCCTGTGATTTCACAGAGGCCCCTCCATTGCCTCCTTCGAAGGTTCCTCTTCTTCTTGTCTTCATCCTTTAAGTGCTGACTATTCTCAAGCCCTGCTTTTTTTTCTCTTGATGGCTCCAGGCACCTCACTCCCATCCGTGCATGTTACAACCAGCACCAATGCTTTGTCTTCCAAACAGATCTGTTTGGGATTTCAGACCCATTTGTCCACCAGCCTACTACAATTTCCTACTTGGTTCTCTTGCCAGTATTTTAAACACTAAACTCACGTTCTCCCCACCTACCCTCAGCCAACCTTTTCTTCCTGGGTTCCATGTTATATTCTGTGTACATTTTTCGCCTAAGCAAGAAGCCTGGGCCTCATCCTTTTGACCCTCATCTCCTATAATTCATCCACCAACAAGCCAGTCCAGTTCCATTCAAATCCCCTAAATAGCTCTAGAATCTTTCCACTACCCAATCCAGGCCACCATCATTTTTCACCTGGATTACTGCATCAACCGTCTAATCACACCCCCCTAATACTTTCCATCCCTCCTAGTTCTTTCTCCGCTCTGCAAACACAGCAATCTTTTTAGAATGCAAATGCCTTCTTCTACTTAAGATTTTAAGTTATATCCCAGTGCCCTCAAAATAAAGACTGCACTTCTTATAAGGCCTTTGCCTTCACCTTGACCACAGCTGCCCTCTCCCACTGCCATTACAGCTGCTCTTCCACTCGCATAAATGCTGTGCTACCCATTCCAGACCTCGGCACATAACATGCATGCTGCGTGGAATACACTTCCAATCTCACACCACTAGCCTCCTTCCCTGGAGTCCCTATTCTTTCACTGCCAGTGGCACCCAGACTCACTGCCTTTTCTGAGGTCCCTTAGTTAAATCCAACAAACATTTGAAAACCTGCTCCATGGACCACCCAATGCCAGCACAATGCCAGCATCAAGTTATGAGGAGGATCTTGGAGTCTGGAGGGTCAGTGTAACTTTTTTTTTTAAATGTCCACAGGCATTTGATCTACAAGATAGCACATAGGCCTGTGCATACACAGACGCATATTTGTACCTTTAAAGGAAATCAGACGCATACAGAAGTACTTTCTCAACTTTAAATATTGTTGCTATTTCTTCCACATTCCATGCTCATTTCTTCCTCCAAAATAAAATATGGACTTAAAAACTTTAAATCCCACTGCGTTCCTCTCATCCAACTTTACATGGAGCAAAAACATGAGATGGGATTAGATAAGCCAGAGAAATAAGCAAACTGAATGGAAAATACACATAGAATAACTCATTCCAGCCAGCATGATGTAATAGAAAAAAAGCATAGTGCTGGTAGCCAGGAGACATAGATTCTATTTCTGACGATGACACGCACTTGCTCTGTAATCCTGAGTGAGTTGTTTAATCTCTCTAATCCTCAGTTGTGTTATCTTCTAACGAGAGGGTTGAATCTCCAAGGTCCCTGCAAAGTGGGTCCTGGTGAAGAACCATCACAATTCTGATTTGAGAAGCAGTATAGAACAAACAGGTGCCAGGAATGACTCTTATACCCATTAACTACTTTTCAAGTAAAAATGGAAAGATTTAATCATTTTCTATTTTATCTTAACAATCACCCGTAAGCAGAGCTTATATAACTTAAACAAGAGTTAAAATTTCACCTTGGGATTAACTGCCAGGGTGAGAAATTACTGCAGAAATTTAAGTTACAAACAGCAGTTTTAATAATTATGTGTCCTTTGTAGCTCTTGAAATTTGTTCCTGAGAAAGGTGACATTGACCTGTTGGAGGAACATAAACATGAACTGGATCGGATGGCCAAGGCTGATAGATTCCTTTTTGAGATGAGCCGGTGAGTTTAAAAATGCTTAAAAAGTAAAGATGCCTCTTACCTTTCTTAGGAAGTTAAACTTTTGATTCATGTTAAATGGTTTGGGTCAATTAACCCGGTTTAACTTGAAGCCTGTTTGAATTCCAAAATCTCCTCGAGTCTGAATCGTGTGGAAGTTATTTTGTTTAATTGAGTTCTTTGCCCATGGGTAAGCCAGAGTCAGGGTTGCCTCACAATTACCTCTATTTCTGGGCCTTTGGGACTCAAATGCTTTGACCTAATCAAGTCATAACTTTGCCTGGTTCCAGTGTCATTCTCACCACTTTGATTTCTTGGGATGGTCTCTCACTCCTCCTAGGACCTCAGCATCCCAAGGTTGTTGTTAAACAGAAAAAAGAAAAAAAATGGACAGACCGCATGTCAACCTAGAGCCCACGTAACTGAACAGCCCGGGTCTGGATGTCAAATCATGACACATGCAGACATCATTAATCGATCGTGGCATTCTTCCCACCGAGCCTGGGCAAGCTTTCTCCACCCTTCTCCAGAAATCCCTGAGGCAGCCACTGGCCCTTAATTGAGTTTGGCATGTGAGCTGAGTCTATTTGCCATCCCAGGCCTAGCAAATTGGTTCTGCATTAGAGAAGGACCAGTGGTCCTGAAAGTCTTAGTCAACGCAGAGCACTTCCCAAGTTCCAAAGGCCAACAAATGTAGCCAGGGTGAGCACGTCTCTCACTACATGTCTGCCCAATCCAGACTTATTTTTGTGGTTGTTCTATCTCAACTTGCCCACTGCAATAGGACAAAGGAGGGTTTGGAAATTTTGACAGGTGTGCCCTGCGACTTAAGTGTAGACAAACTGGAGGGCCACCTGCAATAGATTCCACTTAGCAACTGTCCAGATCTTTGCCTCATCTCACTGAATCCTCCTATCAGCCCTGCCAGGAAAGCTGTGAGGTAGGGAGACATTCTTTTCCATCTAATGAAGGAGTTAAGGTATCTGTTCAAGGTCATCTGATAGTAAGAGGAGACCCTGGGCTGCAAACCCAGGTCTGTCTGATTACATGGTATAGTTTGGGAGGAGGGGCTGATCCCAAGTCCTACTGGACTGAAATTTCCACCTGAGAGCAGGTTAGGCAGTGATCTCAGGCCAGGGCAGGAATACCCACCCCCACCCCGACCCCCTCAGCAACACAAAGCAGTTCATCTTGGTGGCGACCACAGAGGCCAGTTTGGCTCTCTGTTCATCTCTAGTAGCTTGTTGCTATCTTGGAAGGCAGAGCTTGCCAGCCCTGAGGGAGCAGATAGAGAGATAACTGTGGAAGAAAGAGGAAGGTTTGGGAATGTGAGTGAGAAGAGGGTGATATGAAGAGAGAATGCTAGAGATAGTAGTTTCCTCTATAGTTTTGCCAAAGACAAACTTTGTGGAAAGTTAAGAAGCATGGGAGAAGTATAGGAAACAGCCCTTTATTTGTAGCAGAAGGGAAGAGGGCTTTAGTCAATAGCAGCCAGCTCTCACTTTCAGCAGTTGACTAATCTGATGAGAGCTAAGGACCCTGTTGCAATTTCACAAATACCCCCGTAGGTCAGAGGAAAATGAGCCCTCCAGGCAAAGTTGGCCTCATGCCCTGTGCTCCTGTCCAGGAGAGGAAGTGTGTGCGTGTGTGTGCGTGTGCGTGTGTGTACGTATATGTGTGTGTGTGTGTGTGTATGGGGTAGCACTCTGAGGTACCTCTGCCGTCACATCCATTGAGTGAACATAGCCATGTTAAGTGAATGTTCATTAGTCTGTGTTTGCTCTTACAGAATTAATCATTATCAGCAAAGACTGCAGTCACTGTACTTCAAAAAGAAGTTTGCAGAGCGCGTGGCAGAAGTTAAACCTAAAGTCGAAGGTAAAGTCAAGCTGCCCAGATGGGAAATAATATTCATGTTGCCCATATACAAATGTAATCCAAGTGCATATAGTAAACAGGATTCCTTCGGTGATTTTTTTTTTTTTTTTGGAAATCTTTTGGATTCTGATGGATAATTACTAAAGGTGGGCGCTTGACTCCCCGGCCTGGCCTGGCCTGGGTCCTGGAGATCACAGCATACCTCCTGGGCTCCTCTGCAGGTTGGGCTTTTGACCACGTGGGTGTTGGGGAGGAATTTATTTGACTGCTACTAGCATTAAACCTGTAATTCGCTTTCTTGCAACAGGGCCTTACTAGATGTTTCTAAGTGAAGGTTTGAGGCTCTTGCATGGCTTGATTTTGAGGCCAGTACATTTGTAAGTGTTTGCAGTGTGGTCAAGGCAACTGAAGAGCCCAGCCCCCGAGTGCAGGCTGGAGTCAGGACCCTGCCCGAGCCCCAGTCCTTGATGACACCTGCAAGCTGTAACATGTAACACATTTTACCAGTTTTTCTATTACTGCAATTGATCAGTAATCCTATTGATCTGACTCGTCCAGGCAAGAAAGTGTTTGCAAAGGACTGTGGGAAATGCACTTGCTGGTCTGTGTATTCCTACGTGCGTACAATTGATGAGTCAGCCAAGACAAGGGCGGTGAGCAGATAGGACTGTGCAGCTGCCTGTGGGTCTCTTGAACAACCTTAGCTGGCTCTCCCCATCCTCTTCCTCTTTGCTTCTAGTTCAGGTGTTTTGAAAGTGCTCCTGGGCATCGAACCCAATCTTGTAGACTTATCACTGAAAAGACTTGGTGTTAATACCTGTGTTTTCTACGCTTTGTTTTGAAGCAATTCGTTCTGGCTCAGAGGAGGTGTTTAGGAGCGGTGCCCTGAAGCAGTTGCTAGAAGTGGTTTTGGCATTTGGAAATTACATGAATAAAGGCCAAAGAGGCAATGCTTATGGATTCAAGATATCCAGCCTAAACAAGATTGCTGACACAAAATCCAGCATTGACAAGTAAGTACGGGTTCTTCTGATGCCTGGAGGATCCAGGTGCTTAGGTCAGGGCTTAAATGTGCACCCCTCTGGTCCTCCTGGGCCTCCACCATTCTCACGCCTCTCTTAGCTCTTTCACAACCATGAGAGTCCTCAAGTTCCCATTGGGCCCGTTATCCTTCATCCGTTTTCAGTCCAGGGGATATCCTCTAGTCCAAGTTTTTTTGTTTTGGGGGTTTTCTTGGATAAACTTTATATTTTTGTACGATACACTAAAGACAAGTTCACTAATTATAAATGTACATCTTGATGCATTTTCACAAACTAAACACATCTGTAGAACTGGTGCCCAGATGAAGAAACAGAACCCTGCCAACACTCCAGTAGTCCGCTCATGACCTCTCCCAGTCCCTGGCCCCCACAGGGAACCGTGTTCCAGGGAAAAGGAAAAATCTGACAGCTGATGATAGAATCCGAAGCTGGTTGGGTTTTTAGGTTATGTTTTCCTATATGCATTGAAGCTAGCCGCTGTATGGAAAAATTACGATGTGTAAATGTGTTTTGTCTGTTTGTATTCAGCTGCTCATCCCAAGACTCGTTAAAATGTTTCCCAGAGAATGCATGTTAGGTGAAGAGATTCTCGTTAGAGACACTGAGGTGGGAAAATGCTCTGATGTCATTAGCAGGCAGGGTCACTGGGTATATTAACTCCAGTTTCCCTGAGAGCCTGTTTCTCTAAGGCTCTCACTGACTTCAAAGGAACACGCACAAGTGTTTCTAAGATAAACTTCTCTGTACCCGAATTCTTTTTGTTGAAATCTGGGCTGTTCACTCTAATTATTCCTAACCAGTGAGGCTTTTACTCTATATTTTCTATAGGGTTAGTGAGCCATAGCACTGTGGCCACCTGAACTAATCCTGTAAGAAATAAGCAGTGTATTAAATTATAGGACTAAACTTTATTTTTGTATCATGTATAAATAGGTGCACAAAGTGCAGCTGTTACGTTCTATCACTGCCACGTTATTTTTAATGTGAGCACTTGGTCCTTTTTCAGGAACTTTCACATTTGATTGTCACACAACAGCCTGTGGAGTACACAGGCCAGGTGCTGTGTATCACCTGCTGTCAGATGAAGAAACTGAGGCAGGCTCGAGTGGCTCATTTAGCTTGCCTAAGGTCACAACAAGCAGGGTATTTGGCCTTACAGGTATTTGACACCTACCAAAAAATGGATCTTATTGGAGGTTGTAATAGAAAATTAAAACATCTTATTGCATTTCAAGAGCAGCCACCCTTTTACGGAAAAATGTTTCTCTCTCTCTCTCTTTCTCTCTCTCACACACACACACACACACATACACACACACACAACCCTTTCATACCCTTTGCCCTCTCAATTTACTGATAACCTTACACTTACTATGTAATTATCTGCTTATTGAAGTTACTATAGAGGTTAATGCACAAGATTTTTCAAAACAAATAAATTAACATTTCTGAACGCTTTCTGAAGCTGTGAAGACACTGGTGCCTCCAAAGTAGCACCAGTGTCTTCACACCTACAGTAGCTGGCACAGTACCTTGCCTATAAGCAGTCACTCATTAAATGTTCAGTGGAATCAAATCAAACTGTGTAAGGCGGGGACAGTCCACAGGAAGGGTGTATTCACTCTGTTAAAGGCTTGTTTCTGGTCATGACAAGAGGATAATCAAATGTGCTTGTTTTTCATTCTTCAAGAACTTACATTCAGTCAAATGAGATGTTATTTGGATAGCAAACACGTGGGAGCTCTGATCTGCTTTTAAGTCTTTCTTCATTAAGAAAGGTAGATGTGGTTAACTAAATTTAATTTCCCTAAATAACAAAGCATTTCTCTGAAATAAGGAAGGAAAACAGCATTGCTCTATCTTTGATGGTAGTTGGGATTTTGCTCCCTCATGCTTCCCTCACTCAGCAGGTATATGGGCAGGCACTTAGATTCTGTGAAGGGCAAAACTGAAGTACAATGATACAGCTGAACATCTGCAAAATAAGTGACCAGAATGTTTAGCCACTGTTTTACTTTGCCGAGCAATTGTTTTCTAATGACTGAGAGCAAGAAAAATAAGGGACTCTTTTTTTTTTTTTTTTTTAAACATGGGGGCCAGTTGATTCAGAGGAATAGGATTGCATTGACCCTGAAGCTACATGGATAACCAGAAATGGTTTTCACTGTTATGGGGGGAAAAATTGTTTGACAACTCTGCTTCACTTTAGCTGGAGGTGGGTGGGACTGTTGTGACTTAGCATTGTGACTTAGCAAACAGCCTGAAAATTATGGAAATGTTTTTAAAGAATTATATTGTGTTCTCCTGATTATGGTAACTTTCAATAGATTAGTGGTTTTGGATCCTGGCTGTTAGAACCACTGGGGAGTTTTTAAAAATACCCATACCTGGCCCCACCTCCTTCCAATTAAATGAATCCAATTCGGCTGAGGCATCTGGGATCCACGTGATTATAATGTGCAGTGGAGTCGGGGACCATGGGACCAGACTGCCACAGCTTTGCATAATAGATAGTGTTTATCAGACACCGGCCTTTTCAGTCCAGGTCAGTCAGGGTTCAGCCCTGTCACCACTGAAGAGGGAGATGCATTATGCAGTTAGGAGCTGAATAGTTGCTAAAATTAGCAAGTGGATTCTTGGCCGCAAGAATAACATTCATGATGGCACAGTCCTGGCCCACTTGCAGGCCCAGCCCTGAAACGGGGGGCTTTCTTACTTTCTGAGTACCCTTTGTTGCAACAGCAAAACAAATGAGTCAGAGGGGGAAAAAGTTACAGAGTTGAAAGAAACCTTAAATGAGAATTATTAATAATTGTCATCAGTGAGTGGCTGCTCTGTACTTTTGACTTGAAAGTAGCTGTCCTGATTAGTGTATTAAGCATCACTCGCTCCCCACCCTACCCCACCCTGCTGGTTATGCTCTCTCAGGGTGCACCTCTTCATGGGGTGGACACACTGTGAAGCTGTGTCCCCATTGGCGATGGTTCAGGTTCATTTCCATCACCCATTGCATTACCCAGATTTTGAAGGATGCTCATTATGGGCCAAAGAAGTCATTGTTATGCCCCGCCCTTCCCTTTTGAAAGATGAATGCTTCCTTTTGACATACATGTATGTAAATCCCGTGTAGGCTCTCCCCTTCTCTCGAGAATCTTTACCTCACAGGAATGTCCAGATTTTGAAATTCAGGCAGCAATACAGCGTTCTTGTGGGTTCCACCACTTGAATGTACAAATCATACGCAGATACTAACAATGGTTAACACTCTGCCTTCTTTAATTGTAGGAACATTACACTTTTACACTATCTTATAACTATTGTGGAAAATAAATACCCCAAGGTTCTCAATCTAAATGAAGAACTGCGGGATATTCCTCAAGCAGCAAAAGTAAAGTAAGTATTACAGTTTTTAAATCACTTGACCTGTCCTTTAGCCATCGCGATAGATAGCTTTGCATGAAAAAGGTCCTTCTGTTTGCTTTCCCCTGAATACTGGTATATGAAATAAAGTTTGAATCTTATCCCAGTCTCTCAAATGTACTACGTGGTGTTAAATATATACTCATATATATTTGTTCTAGCTCCTTTGGAATACTCCTGCATGTAATGTCCAGCTTCCACAAAATCTTATTATGAGTTTATACAGAGTACGTATTACAAGTTAAGGAATGTGGTTGTTTTCACTAGTACTTTTCAAAGGCAGGTCTATGAAAATACAGGTAGGAGTACCCTAAGTTAAATGAGGGTAGATGGTTAAGCAAATAGAAGACCTAATGTCAGGGCGTAGCTGGTAATTTTCACATGTGCACACATACCCAGAAACCAAGGCAACCTTTTAATGGAAAGCAGTCTTTATGCAAATAAAGAAACTAAAAATAAAAAATGGAAAGCTGCCAAACTTTGACTAGAAACTTCACACCACTTTTCAGAGGCTGAGAAGCAGGCGATTTTTCTTGCTGTTCTCTCTTCCTCCTTTAAGCCTTAAAAAAAAATAAAAAATAAATAAATTAAACTGCATCTTTTTGCGGTGAAGTTGGAAAGTATGATAAGTAGGCTAATGTTTTCCCTCTGTTCATAGAGTTTGGTAGAAATGTACCACATAAGACATAAAATTAAAATGTTAAAGTAAATGAAGTATTGTTGAATTTGTTTACATATGAATTATCTGCGAGAATGAAGTTGTAATCGCTGATGTTAAAAGTCATCAGGCATTATGGGAGAAGCCCAGGAAACTTTCTCTATTTACCAAATTTTTTAAAAAGGCAATGAAAATGAAAGCTAGTTAGCATGACTTTAAGAAAAATCATTGTTGATTGAAACTTAAGCCATCACCTTGTAATTTTCATATTACCAGAGCTTTAGTGAAAAGCAATATAATAATTATAAAAAACAAAATCTGACTATGATTATGGATAAGCCCATTTCTTTTATTTGTTCAAATTTATTTCCACATATAATAATTTATTTAAGTGAGACTTTTGTGAGACTGAAACATGAAATATTTTGTACAGATGGAAAGATATTTTCATTCTAATTTTAATCTATAAAATATATCTGCTGACTGTGGAATATAAAAAACATAATTCCACACCTAAATTCCGTAATATTAAAATGTTGTCTTTCTGTGAGATCTGAACATTGAGGGGAATTTTAAACATTTAAAATAAACCAAGATGGACTTCCAAGCATGAAATATTAAACCCATCATACATGTAATACCTGTAAGTCTCATGTTGATTACTAAAATGTTGCTGTTTACAACAGCATGACTGAGCTGGACAAAGAAATAAATACCTTGAGAAGTGGCCTGAAAGCAGTAGAGATGGTAAGTATTTGTTTCTTGTTCTAATTCCCGGTCTGATCACTGTCTCTAGTGCTGGTGACGTCCAGCTGATGAGTGGCTGGTTGCCTTGGCACGTGGTATGCTTGGGGTAAACATTGATTTCAAAAAAAAAACAAACCAAAGAAAACCAGCAACAACAAAGAAGCAAAGGCAGGTTGTGTTTAGCCAGGCAACTCGATTGCAGGCAGCAGGATGTCACGGGGGTGTCACTGGAGCAGGAGCTGGGAAACTGGACCTAGAGTTCCACCGATGTCCTGCCTGTGAAGCAGGACTCATTAAAGCGGACTGGGCTAGAGAAGCCTCCGGGACGCTGTGGGGTGTTCATGTTCTATTCATAAACGATGTCTGCTCTCAGTAGAGCACTGGAACTTCTCGGTTGTCTTTGAGTTGGTCCTTCGGAGAGTATTCACTGAGCAAGGGGTCAGTGAATACTCCCCGAAGGACCAGCTCAAGGCGAGGAGTCATGATCACTCAGAATCCGTGCCCTGCAGGTGTCACAATGGCCAAGAGCAGTCAGGCCAGCACTCAGCCTGGCCACACCCAGGTAAGCACAGTGATTACAAAGGTGCCTCTGGAAGAAGGTGGTTTTAGGTTAGTCTGAGGCTTGTGGAATGACTGGCATGTATTGGAGGAGATGAACTTGGAGCTGTGGCTGAGGAGGGTGGGGTGAACTTAGGTGCCTGGGAGGGAGGCTGTCCCAGGTATACAGACCAGCTGGGCCCAGGCCTCCGCTGAAGGGAAGCCGGTCAGACTGCTGGAGGAGAGCAGTCAGTGGAATTCAACATGACCATGATGGTACAGTGCCCCGTCGGCCCTGCACACATGCTGCCACTTGGGAGGAGGCAGGTCTGAGGATGAGAAGCCTCGCTCAGGAGAGTGGACGTAGCTCTAGTCGGGCATTTGGTGAAGGAGACTGGTTTGCAGGCAGCTTAGAAAGCTGTGCTTCTCTTAAGGATTTTTCAAATCATTTATTAATACTGCCATGAGGACCTTCCTTCTTTTCAAGTTATGTCTAATCTTCACTGTTTGTTTTTAATATATGAAGGAACATGTAAGTTTTCTTTTTTCCCTTGGCAGCATTGGAGGGGGAGGGACGGCGGGGGGTGCTGTTTAAAAATAAAAGATGAACTAATTGAGAGAGCTCTTTCTCCCAGCCCCAGTGGGCCCAGAGACTGTGAGTGAGCACATAAGATAATCCTCAGCCTTCAGAGGCCAAACTGGATAAAGGCCATTTGGGATGAAGACTGTTTTATTTCTTTCCAGTAGACGGCCTTCTTGAGGCTCGCATGGCAGTTAGGACAGCCCTAAAGCCTAATAATGGATGCTGGGACCCTTGCATCTAAGCTAGTTCACAGCAAGACATGAGAGGGGGGCCCAAGGAAGTTTTATGGTTTGACTTTATTAAAGGTGGTTTTGCTGAAATCTCTCCAGCCCCTGCGTCATGTATACTGTAACACACTCTTCCTAAGAAAAGGGGCTACAGAAGGCTTTCCCTCCCCCGGCAGCTTAAATGTCAATTATAGGAGGGAAAGGAAATACTAAGAGACAGACCTTGGCTTGTCTAAATATTCATGTATCCTGATTGTGATTTGCACAAATTGATTAGATTGTTTGAAGATGGAACTCGCATGAAATTGTACATTAATGAAACACTTCAATATTGCTTTCACATCTCTGTACCTCACACACGCACAATGCTCACTTTCCAGGCCAAAGTACTAGAATCTTGGTAATTTCTTGCAATCGGAGCAAGCTCCATAATTTATAAGTTTCCTCTTCTATTATTTCATTTGATTCTCATAGTCATGTGGATTGTGCCCTCCTTTTACGAGTGAAGAAACTGAGGCACACACTATTTGTCATGGATAAGAACTAAATCAGAGGTAGAGCTGAATCAGCACCCATAACCTGTGGCCTCTACATTTCTGCGTGTTAGTGCTTCTGCCAAAGCAGGTGCAGAAGAAAATAGAGATCCAGGTTAAGTCAGTTGGTACTCAGCATAGTTGTTACCAGGACTCTGGAGTCAGGCAGGCCTGAGTTCAAATTCGAGTTGTATCATGTATCAGTTACTTGACTTTGAGCGAAGAATTTAAATCCTGTTAACCTCAATTTATGTGCCTGTGCAATGGGGATAATGCCTCACTTAGAGGTGTTTTGGGATTAAATAAAGTGCATCTGACAATGGTTGAAATAAATTATTAAAATTAGATTTGAATAATCGGTATGTAATGGAGAATGTTGATAATTAACAAGACACTAATACTTCTACCTGCCTGTTCCCAAAAACCAAATGGTATAGAAATAAGAAAGCTGATTATGGTGCCAGATGCTACAGTTGAAATTCTACTGACCGGGATAATCATGGTTTAGGAAGTAAATAGACTTGGCAAAGAGAGAAATATCAAAGAACCAGAATTCTGAGCACAGAATATCGGCAATGAAATTCTCTTTCTTTCAGTCACGTAAACTTTGAATCCAGTTTGCTCTCCATTGTTTGTTTAACTTCTATTAATTTTATCCGAATACTAATCTGCATAAGTTGAAGCCAGTTAAAAAAAATGACACTGATGAAGTACTCACGTGGCTGGTTAAATTGCTATTTGCAAATAGGTGCGTGCACGTGGGCATGGCTCTAGCATGAGGGGTAGAAGGGCAGGAGGGGGGTGGAGCATCACAGAATGTTGCAGGGCAGGTTTCGATGTGTTTGCCATTCTGATTTATTAAATTGGAGGCATATGGAAAATGAGACAAGGTGTGTCCGCATTTGAAGGCTCCGTTGACATTATCCATTTCCTGTGTTTAAGGAGCTGGAATACCAGAAGTCTCAGCCCACGCAGCCTGGAGATAAGTTTGTGTCCGTTGTCAGCCAGTTCATCACAGTGGCCAGCTTCAGCTTCTCTGATGTTGAAGACCTTCTAGCAGAAGCTAAAGACCTGGTAAATGTCCCCCTGCACACTGAGTATTGTCTGACAGGGCTGGTACTTCCAGATGTTATACTATGTGTATATTTTCATTTCTAGGACTGTGATCAATTGAAACACATCCTTTTTGTCTAACTGGCCTATGTTGCCTTTAGGTTAGTAAGGCCATGAAGTATCTGAATGTTGTAAAACCAATAAATGCATTGACAGTTTTTCTCCTGCTTGATAGTGGATCAAAGTACTTATCTCTGGAAACCAGAAAAGAATAGATTATGAAAACCAGGATGAAATGTGAGATCAGGTGTGACCAAGGCCATGTGCCTCCGTACCTGTAATATGCTGTCCTGAGATAGAAAGTCAGGAGGACAGGTTACTCCCTCTTGAAATCTCCAGCAGAGCTTATTAAATGAGATGCATTAATTTACAGCCTCATTGCAGTAGAAATATTTTTTAATAAGACATTTCTTTTTATGATCTTTGCTATTACAAAATTTTGTTTTCCTATATGAAGGAAAAGTTTTTGTTGGCTAATAACCAAGACCCTTAAATCCTCCCAACCCTTCTCTCTCTCTCTCTCTCTTTCTCTCTCTCTCTGGTTATTTCCTCTTACAAAATGCATATATATATATATATATATGCATTTATATATATATATATGTATATATATGTATATGTATATGTATTATGTATATGTATATGTATATGTATATACATATACACATATATATATATACACACACAAAAAAAATTCTTTCATTTATAAATGATATTAAGCCCCTATCCTGCCCTACTGAGTACTTTAATACTACCCATCTCTTAGTTGCCACAACTTTTGCTTTAACTTGAATCTTTCCTCTGAAACTTGATTAATGATGTCATTTTTCTGTGGTCACATGTTCAGTTATAGGTATGAATGATGGTTTATATAAGTGTATACACATACTGGTTAAAGTTCAGAAGAAGACTATGTTAAGATACTTTAGCTAGTCTTATATTAAACCCCACTTCCAACATTATTAAATAAATGGAAAGACAACAAATATTCAAATGACTGCTGTTGGAAGTTCAATCTCTGATATCCCATGATGCAATCGGTCAACTATGTCAGCAACCTCCGCTGGGATAGCCTCCGTTCATGTCTGTGTATGCCTCACTACTTTGGGGAATGTGCTTTATAAAGGAAGGGACCCCCACCCCAAATCACATGTATAGTACCTACGCCATCAAGGGCACTAATATTTTTATAAGAATCAACACACACACACACACACACACAGCCTATTTTTTCCCCTTTATTTTAGCGTGGGAACTGTAGTCTGGAACTAGTTTTCTTCAGATTTCTAAGACTAAAATATACATGACTTCATCACTAGAATTCCTAGATAAAAAGATCATTCAGGATGGCTAGAAGTGCATGAACTTGAATATTTTAGAAACTCAATTGTAGGCTGTCTATTGCTGTTTTGTTCATACCAGAACTTTTAGAAATTAGCTTATAAAGCCATGGAACAAGCTAGAGTGCTATATGTGGTGTGCGAAGAATGTTGTGTTTTTTTGCTAAAGAGCTCTGGTTTCTGATAGAATATTTCCAAATAAGTAAAACATTGAGAACAACGCCTCAGTGAAGGAAAAAAATGGTAAAAGAACATTTTTAACATTATTTAAAGACATGAAATAATATTTATAAATTGTGATGTGTGTGTATACCAGGGGTGCCAAAAAAATGTATGCAAGTGGACACTGGTCAACATTGCTCAAGCAGTAGTTTGCCATAATCAGAAGTGTCTGGACGCTGATGGTAACCACTTTGAGCACCTCTTGTAATTGCAGAAGTCAAATGTGACTTGTATTCGTCTTTTGTTATTGATATATATTGTGTATTACAATTTTAATACAGTTTTCCTTTCTTAAAATGTGTATACATTTTTTTAGCACCCTCTGTATGTATACACACACACACATATATAACATAATAAAAATTGTTTATTTAAGAATAAATATTGGGAGGGAATTGAAAGAAAATAATCAAAAATACAAAACTACAAATATTTATAAGATAAATGAGTACTGGGATGTAATATACAATATGCTGACTACAGTTAACACTGCTGTATGCTGTACTTGAAAGGTATTAATAGCATAGTCCTCAGAGTTCTCATTGCAAGGGGCAAATTTTTTTTTTTTTCTTTTGTATGTATATGACATGATGGATGTTAATTTACTGTGGTAATCATTTCATGATTTGTAGCAGTCAGGTCATTATGCTGTGTACATCTCAAACTTATACAGTGCTGTATGCAATTATACCTCAATAAAATGGGGGAAACACAAAAAATAAAAGAGAATAAATATTGAAAACATTTCCTTTAGGTAGATAGTATCACTGAAATATCAGAAAAACTTATGCAAGTAAAATGAAAGCAGTTAGAAACTCTTAGGTTGGGAGGACTGCATAGACACTTCACAGTCTAAATATGCAGAAAACTGAAGATCTGGAAAATTTTGAGTGGGCATCAGGATTGAGAATTCATTTGACTTTCAAGCTGGAAATACAATCCTTAGTAGCTTAGGAGTAACAGTGTTAGATCCCACAAAAGGAAGAAAATTTCTAACAAACAATTTGACAAGCATTGAACATTATTTAGTCATAATAATGCTAAGACTCCTGAAAGCATGTGATCTCAAGTTATGAAGATAACTACGAGAAGAACTTAAATTAGAAACAGTTGAAACTAAAAAGACTGAAAATACTCTTTTGTTACATAAACGTAGTTGTATATTATTTTTAAAATTTCCCCTTAATATTTTGCATTTTAGCCATTTTTAACAGATTTGCATTGAAAAGGGTTCTAAAACAAAGAATCTGAAAGAAAATTATATTCTCAGCCATAAATTGTGGGTTGCATTAATGATTCCATAATCAATTATCATTTTCTAATTGAGGCCCAGGAAATATAGTAATATAATAATACCAGCATTGTTTGAGATTTAAAGGAGCATCTAAGAAGCACTGGGTCCCAGTTTGCTTTTGATATTAACCATATGGCACCAATAAATGATATGAAACTACTTCAAAGAAAAGTTAAAAGTAAAGTTTCCCTACCCCTGCTGAGTTTGCTATTAGTTTTATGTCTTGAGTGTTCTACTTTACGATATTTTGCTTTCTTGTTTTTACTACTGTTTAGTTAATAAAATGTCATAGGAGGTAATCATAGATGTTAAGCTGAAATGAGGCAGACAAGAATAAATGGTTTCAAAAGTCAAAGAGTGTTAAATGTTTTACTTTAGAAGGGACGGATAGACATGTCTGGCAGCCAAAGATAAATAGAGGCTCACTAAAATCCAGCAAGTTATAGTGCACTGAATTTGAGCTTGAGTCCTTCTAGAGAGATTTATGTTTGATCATGGAACGCTCTCAGAACACTGAACTTCTTAAAACCTCCTTTTCTCCAGTTTACCAAAGCAGTGAAACACTTTGGGGAAGAGGCTGGCAAAATACAGCCGGATGAGTTCTTTGGCATTTTTGATCAATTTCTTCAAGCTGTGTCAGAAGCCAAACAAGAGAATGAAAACATGAGGAAGAAGAAAGAGGAGGAAGAGCGCAGAGCTCGCATGGAAACCCAGGTAAAAGAATGATTAATTGGCGATTCCGCCTCCGGAAGTTCGGCTGCTGTCACTCCTTGGTTGGTAAACAGCACTCTCGTGTGCTGGCGAGAGGGAGGGCATCAAAGTATTCTTTCGAATGCTGCTGGGAGTTTAAGTGGGTGTAAAGTTTCTCTTGGGCAAGTTGGCAGTCTATATTCAAAGCCCGAATAACGATATCCACATCCTTTGATCTGGAATTCCATTTCTTAGAAATTATTCTAAAGAAATAATCATAGATTTGCACAAGAGAGCAGCAATCTTCATAATAGCCCCAATCTGGAAACAACCTAAATGTTTACCAACCATACATTAGTTCTAAATGATGTAATACTAGCTACATAATGGAATATTGATGCAGTCCTTGAAAGTCATGTCTTCAAAGATTATTTAATAATGCAAGGAAGCTTATAAAATGATTTCTACATGAAATTTTTTTTTTTTTGGCAAAATAAGTGTTAATATAGAAAAAAATAGTGGTGGGATATTCCCCCAAAAAAGTTCACAATGGTTACCTCTTGATAGTAGAATTAAGAATGATTTTTTTTTTCCAGTTTTAGTTATCTGAATTATGTACATTTTCTATAGTATTTGTGTATTATTTGGCTTTTAATACTAGTAACTTGGCATGGCACGTTCCAGGCATCTACAGTAGGTACAGGCTAAGCCTTTGATGTAAGGAGAGTGGCATGACGAGTGTTTGCTTTAGTCTTTCTATACCATCAAAGAAACCAGTATTTGGAGTCTGTTTATTAGTGATAACTTTCTTGTTCCATTATAGAAATACAGATTGCCTCAACCGCTCTTTTCCTAGCTAGACTATCGTGAGGTTTACCTAGATTCTAATCACAAAGTAGTGGTGACTTTTCTTCATTGTTCATTGCGTCTACAATGAACTCTTTTGTCCCAGTTACCGTTCTCATGCCATCGAGGAGGGTAAGCAGTTAGAGATGAACATGCAGTGTGACTGAAGCCTCGCATATTTCACAGAATTCGTCGCCACTGAAAACAAAATACAGCATTTTGGCACATCTCTAAGAGGTTGCTTTCTTTTTGCAGCTCAAAGAACAACGTGAAAGGGAACGTAAAATGAGGAAAGCAAAGGAGAATAGTGAGGAAAGCGGAGAGTTTGATGACCTGGTTTCAGCTTTACGCTCAGGAGAAGTGTTTGACAAAGACCTTTCTAAACTGAAACGGAATCGCAAACGTATCACCAACCAGATGACGGACAGCAGCCGAGAGAGACCAGTCACAAAACTTAATTTCTAATTTTCCTTGAGTACTTTTTTAGAAAGCTCATTAGCACTCCTTTGAAGTGACTAGAACTTTTCATTACACTGCCTTGCAACCCGAACAGTGGCAATTTCTTCTTTCATCTGTGAGTGAATGTGTGAATGTGTGTATGTAAATGTATGTGTATATGTATATTAAAAAATGTATATAGAAGTCTGAGTGTTGTCTGGAGACCTATCTGTATGGTAAAAACAAAAAACAAACAAAAAAAAAACCTATGTTAATGTATGTGCTCAGAAACCGTTTGTGTATGCATTCATATTGAGTGTGGCTCATTTTCTTCCCCTGAACACCATAACTGTTCAGAAGCACAATACTATCTCCTGAAAGAGATAACAGAGACATTCCCTAGAGTAAAAACAAAAACAAAAGAAGAAGAAAACAAGCTTGAGAAATATTTTATATGGTTTCCAAGCTTGGTATACTTTGAGGTTATTTTCATTGGTGAAACTGGTGTTGGAAAAATATAGATTTAAAATGCTTTTTGATAGTTGACAATGTGACGCTGGTGCATTGCATCAGTAATTGATAGGACCAGCTTAGAATTTCTGACATTGGTGTGGGGATACAGTCTGTAAATGTTTATTGAGGACATCTTGCACACAATCTGAATTATGTAGAATGTCTGTCAGAATTGTTTTGTGTATTTAAAACTTGAACATCAATTTTTTTCCCCCAACTTCATTGAGTTCTCTGCCAAGCGCTCTTGATGATTTCTTTACATTGCTTTTGGAAGGAACACTATTTATCCAAATGCAATCGATGGTCTTGTTACAGAACAAGATGCCAGAATGTGCATGTTGTTCTAACAATATAGATATATAAACTTTAAAAATAAAATTCCCACCCAAGACCTAAAAGGAGAAATTCTCTGAAAGGATAAAAATTATTTTTAAAAATTTTATGGGGTGCCTTTGTTTTTTGGTTTTTGTTTTTGTTTTTGTATTTTCTGTTTTGTAGGACAAGCTGCGTCTTCTGTAAATAAAGGTCTGGAGTAAAGGACACTTAGTAAATGCACAAAATGTCAACAACACCCACAGAGATGCCAAGATCTATTTATCTCCAAGTATGGTTGAAATGGTTTCCTGTTTATATGTTGTCATTTTAAATTGTGTGTCAGTAAAGCTACCTGTAAAATTTCAGTCCAAAAGATAAAGCTCTCAGGGAGAAATGAATAAAAACAGTGGACATTAGAAAATAAAATATAGATGCTTACCATTAACCTACCAACTCTTAATATCCTTAAATTATATGATATATAAAGAGGACTGTTACTTTTTTTTCCTTTGCTTCACTTTATTTATTTGTAATCGGGGAGAGGGGCTAAGGCTCTCTTTTTTCTTTCCATTGATCCTGTTGTGATTTGGGTTTCCTGTGGAGAGAGTAGTTTGTCCTGTTGCACTAGAACATTATTTACTCACTAAATTGAGTTTTTCAGTCAATTAACAAATATTTATTAAACATCTACTGTGTGCCAGGCATAATAGGGCTACAGTGGTAAGCAAGACAGAACCCCTGACCCCAAGGAGCTCACGTTCTCATGGGGATACTGAGGGGTGACTAGAATACCAATGTGCGCTGTACAGGAATCGTGCTATTTAAAAATAATTTGTATAAACTATAACGCTTAGCACAGACGACATGGTTTCTGTGCTGTGTGAAAGCTGTGAAATAGTGCTCTAAGAGTTGTCAAGAGCTGTGGTTTTACGTTTTCCCCCTCACTGCAAAATTTAGTGACTTTTTACACATTATATGAAAGTAAACGAGTCTAGCAAATAAAAGTCATAAATACACAGCAGAGGTTGTGCTCCCCCAACCCCAGTTACCCAGGTCTGCAAATACACCGTGTTAAAGGTACAGGCGGAGATGTTGTTCAAAAAAGGCTTAGAGATGAGGGGTGGGATATGCGGCCGGATTTGTCCATTCCTTAACTAAAGTGCCTCTATGTACATTCTTTTCTATTTATAGCAGGAGAAATTTGGTCTGGCTCAGTTGGGGAACTGTATTCTGAAAATGGCTTTGTTTTACAGTTTCAGGAATGGACAAGTAGATGGAGAGTTACATAAAGGAGCAGATTTGTGTATCATGTCCCTCTTGCCCCTTTGTAATCATCCTCATTTTGATATGGCCATCCTGGTAGGCCTTTGCCATTTCCATTTTTTCATTTCTTTCCCCAAAAGCTGTGTGCAGGTAATTCCATGTGCCATTGTTGAAAAAAAAAAAAAAAACAACCTACTTTTTAGATTGGTGCTGGTGTAAGTAGCCACTTTTCTCTCTTGGGTGTGTATTTTCAAGTTTTTTGTTTTTTTTAATTAATGCCAAAAAGAAAAAGCATTATAATTTGTAAACTTAATTATATGTCTTGTATCTTATTAGCTTAGTAGTTGGAACCAGTTAGTCTTTAGGTGCAAGACTGTTGTTACAGTACCAAGAAAAAAATGTTGTATGTGTTATGAGATTGTACATTTTTTTTAAATAGCAATATGCAATAAAGAGATGAATTCATTGGGTGTATATATGTATATGCTTTCTATGAGTTATTAAAATAGCATTATCAAATTTCTTTGCACTTTCCACCATTAAATTTAAATATTGCCAGTTGTTTACTAAATCAGAAATATATATATATACATATATGAATATGTATATTCTAAATTCTAAAGGGAGAATTTTTCATGAGATTTTTTCTTTAATATCAGCTGTTTCCTATATCAAGTGGTGAACCTAAATTAACAACTCCCAAGGTTTAACCGTTACTTGATACCATTCAGTTCCATGAACACTAGCTTTGAGATCCATTGGACTATGTGTAGAGAAAGTTAAAGTCAAGCTTCTAGGGCTTCTTGCAGTGGGGTCATTTTCAGACCATCACTGCTGAGTTAGGTGCCCATTTTCTCTACGTGGCCTATACTGGTTTTAAGTCTCCATATCCCTCTTTCCCCTATTAATGTGAACTCTACTGAAATCTGAAAAACCTGCTGAGTCCATTATTAAGAGATGGCTTAATATCTATAAATTCTGTTACCTTAGAGAACGTTTGAAACCCTCGAGGAATGAGTTTCTTGTTTATAAGGATTTTTACGTTTTCCATAACAAAGACCAATCAAAATTATTTTTCATCAGTCTTGTGGGGAAAACATGAGATCTCACCTTTGGTCTCTTCCCTGACACGCTTTTGTCTACAGCAATCAACTGTTTCCATGGTATCAAACAAACAACATGAACAAAGGATTGCATACTATGGGTTTTTGACAAAGGCGATCCTTATTTTTATCAACGCTTAATATGTTTTTCATGGGAGAGAGGTTTCACAGTATAGTTTTTCCGTGTCACGTAAGTAAAGTATTTGTTCTCTGCTTCTCTGCCTGTGGTTGCTTTCACTGACAGGAGGAAGAAAGGAGATAGTTCAACACTGGTCTTTGGTACCATCTCCCATTTAATTTACACCACTATGGTCATGTGGGGACATTTCTGTGGCGAAGGAATCTGCAGTCCCCTGTGTGTTAGTGTCCTCACCCCCACCGCCCACCCCAGCCTCCAGTGTAGAGAAACTGCGCTATGTCTAATGAGATTTGGGGACCACCTTACTCTTCTGGAATGGGGTGCCTGGCGAGAAGGTGATTATAGTGCTGAACAATGACTCAGGAAAACAGGCACAGGGGAAAGAAGGAAGTGTCTCTACCAGCCTCTTAAGAGAAAAATGTCTATGCATGACCGAGGCACTTCCCTACAAGATCAGGTTAAGCCGCCCTCCTCCCTTGCACATGTCCCCTCAGCTAGACTCCCTTTGATAACTTACTGTGCCCCTTGACTTCCCCAGTTTATCCCGTTCTGGGTATATCTCCACAAAGCAGCCCAACAGGGTAGCTTCTCCTTATACTTCCTTGGACTTCCATTCTGACCATTGAGACTTCAGCCCAGAGTCTAAAACTTCCTGAGTAACTCTTAGACCAATAGGACCATGCTGTCTGTTCCCTTCCTCTCCTTCAGAAGCCAGGGTGCAGAACTCAAAGGAAAGGCTGCTCGCTAGTGAGGTAACCACACTTAGGCAGTTCAGATTATAAACTTTTAGATTCCCAGTGTAAGACGGTTTCTGCAAGTTGACTGTCATTAGAAGGCTCACAAGAAGATATTGTCTGTCCTTCCTCCCTGTCTTTCCTCAAACCAGCTTCTTTCCATCATCATAAACACTTCATTATTAGAAATTCTCCTGAAAAGATTTTTGCAGAAAACAGTCTTCTCCTACTGCCTTGAATGTGAGATATTTGCCCCTAAAATGCAGCAGCTGTTGAGTGGCCTGACGTTTTTATGGCTGCTGAGTTCACACTAAAACCTTGGCCTTCCAGGGTGTGCAGAGCCATACCAGGTAAAGGGTCACTGCTGAAAGATGAATGCAATGGGCAAAGGAGCCTGTCTCACAGGAGCTGGAGAAATGATGCTTTGAGGTCAATTGGCCTTGACTTTCCCTCACTAGAATGTGGCAAAGGTGACCCTAATGAATCCTAACACCACCTATAGTCATTAAAATACTCCCCACAGAAAACTGCTCCCAAGCTCCCTTGTGCCAATTTTTAAGCAATACAGTAGAACCAAATCACTCTGAGTTCCAGATTTGTCTGTTGACATTGGACATGAGCTGTGACCTTAGGTGAGTCTCCTAAACATCTTTATATGCCTTTCTGGAAGCTGGACAGAACGGTTGTAGAACTTCCCATTGCAGGATGTAGCAGCCTTGATTCAGGTTCCCAGGCTCTAGGCGCTGGGGATTCACTGCAGCCAACTTACTAACAAGAATTAAACAAACTCTCCTGACTGCACTGTTTTTCCACCACAGCCAAGAAGCACAGCCTCCACCCTGCCTGTCTGGGGAGGGGCGAAGTGGAAGGGCAGTTGTTAAGAGCAGACTCCATTTCAGCAGGAAAGAGGCTTGTTTCAGGATTTCCTTTTGTTTTACTAGGTAACTGTGGTAACATGGATCCTCCGAACCTCATCAGTCCCACACTAAAACCATGTGCATTGATTCAGTCATCAAATCAATGTATTTCATTAAGACGGCTTTCCTCTGTAGAGACTGTGGTGACTTACCATGTTTCCCCGAAAATAAGACCCGGTCTTATATTAATTTTTGCTCCAAAAGACGCATTAGGGCTTATGTTCAGAGGATGCCATCCTGAAAAATCACGCTAGGGCTTATTTTCTGGTTAGATCTTATTTTCGGGGAAACACAGTAGAAAGAACGTGGTTGGGAGAGAAGGCAGAAACAAATCAAACTAAAGGGATGGGCCCGCAGCTGTCTTCACTGGAGTGGCCACAGCTGGAGTGCTGTGTTCTCAGGGACGCTGCATTTTAACAGCAAAGATGACAGACAAAAATGCATCCTGGTAAGGAGGTTTAAAAGCTGACTCAGAAGCATCCACTGACAAGAAACTTTTAGCCTGCAAAATAAATTAGCAAGGACATGTGACAGGCCACCTCAGGGAGAAGATTCATGCTGTGTTTCACCAGAAGTCAGGAAAATAACCAATGGGAGAAAGTCACCAACAAATTGATTTCATTTTTCTTAACCTGTAGAAAACTTGCAAACTCCTTTGACAACCAGCAATTGTAAAGGTGCCACCAAAGATAACTGAGTCCGCCCATCCTTAGAGCCAGTCAAACCTGTAGACTGGATGCCCAGGGACTGAGGACCATCTATCATCTCAGGCTGTTGTCAGAAGTTTGGGACTAAGTAGCAGGTTGGATAAATGATTTTTACAAAAACTTTTTATTTGGAAATAATTTCAAACTTACCAAAAAATTGCAAAATTAAAATAGCGTCAGGAACACTCTATGTGCCCTTTTCCCCGAATCACTATTGTTCATCTTTTGCCCCATTTGTGTAATCATTTGGTCTCTTGCTCTCTCTTTGTGTGTATGGCACACATGATCTTTTTTTCTGAACCTTTAAAGAGTAAGTTGTATACAGCACAGCCCTTAATTCCTAAATACTCAAATGTATATTTCCTAAGAATAACTTTAGTATATTTATCAACTTCATAAATTGACAGTGCTATCTGATCAACTATCCATGTTCCAATTTTGTTAGTTGATATTAATAATAATGAATGTCTTTTCTAGCATTTTCCCTCTCCAGAAAAGGATCTAGTCCATGATCAGGTACTGCACCTAGTTGTCATACATCTCTTTTCAGCCTCTTATACTCTTTAGCCCATCTCTGTCTTTTGTGGCATTGACGTTTTTGAAGAATAGTCCTGTGGGAAGCAGAATATTGACCCCCAAAGATGTTCATGTCCTAATCCTGGACTTTGCAAATATGTTATCTTATATAGCAAAGAGAGTTTTGATTATGTTAAGGAGCTTGACACCGGGAGATTATCCTGGGACATGCACGGGGATCCAATATAACCTCAGGGGTCCTTATAAAACAGAGGCAGGAGGATCTGCGTCAGAGAAGATGTGACAAAGGAAGCAGAGAATGGAGTAATTAATGCGATTGCCAGCTTGGAAGATGAAAGGGCGCCGTAAGCCAAAGAATACAAGTCCCCCCCCCCCCCCGCCCCTGCAACTTCTTTTTTTCTTTCACTATAATTTTCCTTGTGATGTGCTTGTTTGATGTTTCTTTTTGTTAGATTGAGGTTATGCATTATTGGCTGGGAGACAGCATAGGTGGTACCAGGGAATCACACAATGTCTGCCCCTCATAAGTAACATAAATTTCCATCACTCACTCAAGGTGTCACCCAATTTCTTCTCCTTATAATTACAGGATTTTGTTCTCTCTTGCAGTGAATAATTTCCTCATCAAAATTTCCCCCTAGATTTAGCATCCATTAATAATTCTTGGCTGAACCAATCTTTATTATAATGGCTGCAAAATGATGATATAGTTTAGCACCAACACTCTCTCCACGTTTACCAGTTGGCCTCAGCATTCTACTTTAAGCAAAAACTCTCCCACCTCCTCCATTGTTAATTTACCTCTGATCATTATGGGCTCATGAATTCCTATTTTTCCAGGGCTTAAAATTCCTTATTTGACTTAATTATTTTTATGCTCAAATTATTCCGGATTGGACCTGAGAGAGCTTGCTCCTGTGTCCTTGTAATATGTCCCATTTTTAAAAAGCATTTCCTAACTTTCTGGCATACAAATAGTTCTGAGTTTATCTTGTACCTACACTGCCAGCCTTGGAGAGAGCCATTTATCTAAGGAACTCTGATGCTTTTAGTGGGAAATGGTATTAGAGACTGAGATTAACTTTGTTTCTTGACCCTTTTCACAGACAGTGAAGAAATGCATATATGTATACATACATATAACACACATACACACAAATATGCATGTGCACATAAACATATATGTATATAAACATATATATATATCCATATATATATAGATATATGTATGTATATATATACATGTTTTAGAAATGATGACTTCACACGAATACCTCAAATTCTAATCCATCCCCAGAGGGTCCTCCTTTGCTTTCCCCTATTTGTATGTCCCTTTTTCCACAGTGACAACACTAACTCCCAACCACATAGCACATGACCCATTTGCTCAATCCTATATTGAATCTAAAAGAGTTTCAAAATTTCTTCTTATGTAACACGACAAAAAAAACTACCCTACTAGAGAGTGCAGAATTTGTATTTCTTCCCTCTCTACTTCCCCTCCCACATTACACTCTGTTCCAGACTGAAGTATATAATCAGAAATTGTGTTCATAAATTACTTCAAATGGTCCTTTCTTCTTTGAAAAAAAATATTTTTATTTAAAATATAGTTAGCATACAGTACTATATTAGTTTGGGGTGTATATAATAGTTATTCAACATTTATACACCTAAAGAAGTGATCACCATAAGTCCAGCAACCATTTGACACTGTACTATGCTATCACAATATTATTGACTATATTCCCCAAGCACCACATTACATCCCCATGACTTATTTGTGATATACCTGGAAATTTGGACCACTTATTGCCCTTCACAATTTCTCATTCTTTTTAATTTTTCAGTTACAGTTGATATTCAATATTATTTTAGATTAATTTCAGGTATACAGCATATGGTTAGACATTTGTATAATTTAAGACGTGAGCCCCTTGACTTGTCTAGTACCCACCTGGCACTATCCATATCTATTAGCATATTATTAATTATACAGAGGTTGCCAAAAAAAAGTATACACATTTTAACAAAGGAAAACTGTATTAAAATTGTAATATTCAATATATACTGATAACAAAAGATGAATGCAAGTCACTTTGACTTCTACAATTACAAGAGGTGCTCAAAGTGGTTACCATCAGCATCCAGACATTTCTGATAACGGCAATCTACTGCTTGAGCAACGTTGACCAAAATGTCCACTTGTATACATTTTTTTGCACCCCCAGTATACCAACACTTTACTTTATATCCTCATGATTATTTTGTAACTATCAATTTGTACTTCTTAATCCCTTCCCCTTTTTCACCCACCACCCCAACGCCCCTCCCATCCGGCAACCATCAAAATGTTCTCTGTATCTGAATCTGTTTTGTTCGTTTATTTTGTTCTTTACATTCCACATATAAGTGAAATCACATTGCATCTGTCTTTCACTGTCTGACATACTCCACCCAGGACAATACCTTAAGGTCCATCCATGCCACCATAGAGGGGCAAGAACCCATTCCCTTTCCTGGCCAAGCAATATTCCAGTATGTATAAGTACCACCTCCTCTTTATCCATTCTTCTATCGACAGACACCCAGGCTACCTCCACGTCTTGGCCATTGTAAACAACGCAGCAATGAACATGTGGATGCATATGTCCCCTCAGAGTAGCATTTTGGGTTTCTTTGAATAAATCCCCAGAAGTGGGATTACTGGTTTCTTTGTCTCTTGTTATAACATTTATTTTAAAGTTTTTTTGTCTTGTATAAGTATTGCTCCCTTAGCTTTTTGTTGTTTGTTTTATTTCCATTTTCATGAAGTAAGTTTTTCCATCCCTTTACTTTCAGTCTGTGTGTGCTTTCAACCTGAAATGAGTTTCTTGTTGGCAGCATATGCAAGGTTTTTGTTTTCTTATCCACTCAGTCACCCTATGTTTTTGATTGGAGCATTTAATCTACTTACATTGAAAGCAATTGTTGATAGATATGTAGTTATTGTCATTTTATTACTCTTATTTTTTATCTTTTTTTTTCCATCTTAAAGAAGTCTCTCTAACATTCCTTGTAATACTGGTTTGGTGGTGATGAACTCCTTTAGCTTTTTCTTGTTTGGGAAGCTCTTTGTCTGTCCTTTGATTTTAAACAATACCCTTGCTGGGTATTAGGTCCTTGCTTTTCATCACTTTGACTATTTCGTGCCAATCCCTTCTGGTCTACAAAGTTTCTGTTGAGAAATCAACTGACAGTCTTACAGGAGCTCCTTTTTAGGTAACTAACTGCTTTTCTCTTGCTGCTTTTACGATTCGCTCTTTGTCTTTAACATTTGCCATTTTAATTATAATGTGTCTTGTTGTGGGCTTGTTTGGGTTCATCTAGTTTGTCACTCGCTAAGCTTCCTAGGCTTGCATGTCTATTTCCTTTACCAGGTTAGGAAAGTTTTCAGTCATTATTTCTTCAAATAGATTCTTAATCCCTTGCTTTCTCTTTTCTCCTGGTACCCCCATGATGTGAATGTTCTTATGCTTGATGTTGTCCCAGAGGTCTCTTCAACTATCCTCATTTTTTTTTTGGATTGTTTTTTTCTTTTTGCAGTACCAACTGGGTGTTTTATGCTACCTTGTCTTCCAAATCACTGATTCAATCCTCTGCTTCATCTAGTCTGCTGGTGATTCCTTCTAGTGCATTCTTCATTTCAGTTATTGTATTGTTCACTTCTGAGTGGTTCTTTTTTGTGGTTTCTAAGCCCTTTTTTTGCTTGCTATGTCTTTGTTGAAGTTCTCACTAAATTCCTTAAGCATCCTTATACAATTGTTTTGCACTCTGTCTCTGGTAGGTTGCTTGCCTCCATTTTGTTTAGCTCTGTTTCTGGAGCTTTCTCCAGTTCTTTCGTTTGGGACATATTTCTTTGTTTCCTCATTTTGGCTGCCTCTCTGTGTTTGTTTCCATGTATTAGGTAGGGCTGCTTATGTCTCTCAGTTTTGCCAGGTAGCCTATGTGGGGCCCAGTGGCACAGTGTCCCTGCTCACCTGAGCTGGGTGCTCCAAGAGTGTCCCTCGTGTGTGTTGTGTGTGCCCTCCTGTTATAGTTGAGCCTTGATTGCTGTTGGCATGTCAGTGGGTGGTATTGAGCCTCAGGCTGACTGGCTGTGGAGTTTGGCCACGTCCACAACTTATGGGCTGTTGTATAGGGGCTTACCACATGGAGCGGAATTCACCCCAGTGGGCTCTGGTGCCTATTGAGATTGTCCTGTGTGTATGCCACTTGTGGTGCTACTTGGGTAGTGCTCTGCTGTGGTCTGAAGTGAACCTCCAAGTATATTGGTACAGGAGCCTCTTGGAAGGGGCTTCAGTGCAGACCCAGGGCACCCACTGCCTGTAACCAGCCAGGGAGTACCTGGTAGGAGCTACAAAATAATCCACAGTGTGCTGTACCTGGAGGTGCGTGCGAGAGGCCACGTTGTGAACTGATGACAGCTGCCACCACTACTGGGTATGGGGTAGCTCTACAAAAAGCTGCTGATAAAGCCTCCTGCAGTATGCAAGCTAAGTTCAGCTGCTGATAAAGCCTCCTGTGGTTTTCAAATTAGGTGATTCAGGGTCTCAGTGAGTCAGCAGGGTGGAGCAATGGCGCTCACCAGGCCAATCAGATTCAGATTTAGCCTGTGGGGGCAGGCTCAACACAGGAAAGATGGTGCTTAGCTGAATGGGAGGAGGATCTCCTCACAGGGAAAATGGCGACAGTCCTCCAGCCCTCACTCCAAGCCACACACCTCAGTCTGCCCCCTGTCCTCTGACACACACTGAGTTACTGCCCCTCCGCTGGAGCCCAAGGTGAGTGCTTGTGAGTGAGAGAGTCTGTGTGGGGGCCATTTAAGAGGATATCTGGGTTTCCTGCAGCCTTCTGTCCCACCCGGATGGTCAGAATCCCCACTGTTTTTCACAGCCAGAAGTTGTGGGGGCTGCTTTCCCTGGCACCAGTACTCTGGGCTGGAGAACCTGGTGTGGGGGGGCTGGGGTCCCTTACTCCGTCATGGGTAACCTCTGTGGCCAAAATATTTCTTCTGGTTTTCAACCACCACGTGTAAGTTTGGGACCAGCCCATTTCGCATCTCCATCCCTCCTACCAATTTGGCCGTGGCTTCTTCTTTATACCCTTAGTTATAAAACTTCTGTTTAGCTATATTTCACATGTTTCTCCAGGTTGATTGTGCTATAATTTAGTTGTAATTTTGATGTGTTCACAGGATGAGGCAAGCACAGCATTTATCTACTCTGCCATCTTGGATCTCCTCTGTCCTTTCTTATTTTTTTTCTCCTCTTTAGTATGGTTATAATAATCATTTGAAATACACTTAGATTCATTTGTTTTCATTTTCTTTCCTTTTTAGTTAGGTTTTGTCCCCTTCTCATTCTTATTGTTATAATTTTATTTTGGGGCGATGTAGACTAATATACTTTCAAAGTAAAAGCTATGTGAAAAGGTACACTCAGAGAAGTGTGTCACTCATATATCCCTTTCACCCCACCCTACCTTGTAGGTATCCAACTTTAACGTTTTCTACTTTATCTTTCCTTTGTTTCTTTTGTAGTGATAAAGACACATGTACGTGTATGTTTACTTATTTTTCCTTCTTTTTTGCACAAAAGTAGTGTTTACATATGTTCTTTTGAAGTGAGCCTTTTACACTAAATAGCTGCAGGAAATCATCCCATATCAATTCATACAGCTCTTCAACCTCATTCTTTTTTTACAGTTGCATAGTACTCCATTGTGTGTAGCATAGTTCATTCAACCAATCTCCAATATTTTCCAATTACATATAACATTGCAATGAATAACCTTGTACATCTCTATTTATTATTGTTGGAGGTATATTTCCAATATAAATTCCTAGAAGTGGGATTGCTGGTCAAAGAGTAGACACATAGGTCGTTTTGTTAAAGATTGCTAAATTACCCTTATAAGGATTGTACCATTTTGTATTCTCGCCAGCCAAGTGTAAGTGTGCCTAATGAATTCAGTCAGTTCTTACTATCTCCATTGTTATTATCCTGGACTAAGCACCATCATCTCTCTTCTGGGTTATGGCAGTGGTCTCCTACCTGGTCTCTGTGCTTCAGCCTTTTCTGCCATAATCTATTCTCATTACAGCAGCCGAAGTGATGTTTTCAAATGCATGTAAAATCATGTTACTCGGCTTAAACTCTCCAGAGGCTTCCTATGTCAGAAGTAAATGTCTCAGAAGTACAATTCTCACAATGGCCTCCTAGACCCTACATGATCTGGAAACCATCCCAGTACCATCACCCTTCTGATCTCATCCTCACTACTTTCCCTCTTCCTCCCTTTGCTACAGCTGCACTGGCTTCTTCCTCTTCCTTGATCACACCAACGACCAACCTACATCAGAGTCTTTGCACTTTTTTTCTTTTGTCTAAAATAATCTTCCCTTAGATATCACATCATTTTCTCTGTCATCTTCTCTAGATCATTTTTCTAATGTAAACTTCTCAGTCCTGGCCGCTCAGTGTACCATTACAACTCATCTCAGCAACCATCCCTATTCTCTGCTCTATTTTTCTTCATAACGCTTATCATCATATATTTTGCATATCATTTGTTTATTATGTTTCCTGATCCTACCCCACCACTTAGTATAAAAGCTCCATGAAGTTAGAGAGGTTTATTTTGTTCACTGAGTATTCCAATACCTGGACCAAGGTCTAATATACTGGAGGATCTCAATCAATGTTTGTTAAATTGAATGAATGACTTCTATATATCACTCTCTTCTTTGATAGATCAAATATGCAAAAAATAGAGACATGAATAATGAAATTGATGAAGTTGATTTAAGAGATATATTTTAAACAAAGAAATATTTGAAGAGATAAATCTCTCTTTTCAAAAGTTTATGACAGTATTTCTCAACAGCAACTATTAATTATATTTTTGCCGAATAGTTCTTTGTTGTTGGAGCTATCCTGTGCATTGTAGGATGTTTAGCAGCACCCCTGGCCTCTACTCATTAGCACACCTCCCCAAGTTGTAACAATCAAAAATGTCTCCATATAGTGCCAAATGTCCCCAGAGGAGTAACATTGCCCCCAGTTGAGACCCACTCACGTATAGTTACATTCTTAAAATTGAACCATACATACACAAAAAGAATAGAATTAACAATAAAAGTTTAAACAAAAAATATCACAATCATTTGGGGAAAAATCTTGCAAGAAATATTGGGTCAAAAGTTAAGCCAGGGGTGGCCAGTTAGCTCAGTTGGTTAGAGTACGGTGCTCATAACACCAAAGTTGCCAATTCAATCCCCACATGGGCCACTGTGAGCTGCGCCCTCCACAACTAGATTGAAACAACTACCTGACTTGGAACTGATGGATCCTGGAAAAACATACTTAAATAAATAAAAGTTTAAAAAAAAATCAGGTAACCCAAACTAATAGGATTGACGTATAAAATACAGGACACCCAGTTAAATTACAATTTCAGATAATAAATCATTTTTAATATAAGTATGTCCCATGCAATATTTGGGACATACAAGTACTTACATTAAAAATGTATTTCTTGTTTATCTGTAATTAAAATGTAACGAGGGATCTTATTTTTTATTTGCTAAATCTAGCAACCCTAATTTATAAAATAATGAATGTAACATCATTACATATAAAAAGACAGCCACTACCCACAGTATACAGCCAAAACTGTCCTCAAAGGCAAAAGGTATGTTTGTTAATACCTTCATTTCTTAAAAAGAGAAATGATTAAAAATGAACTAAATTTTTAACTTAAAAATGAGAAGACAATTTTTTAAAAAAGTTAAACTAAGTAATCTAAAGGAACGTCACACAGCTAACTTAATTTAAAGGAGGAAGCCTTTCCCAATCAGTTATAGCCTTGCCAATGAGATTATAATACACCAGGACCTTTGGTTCTTGGACAGTGCCAAATGCATTCTAATTACACTCTACATCTGGTCACCCCACTTCTAGGTGCTCATCAGTATCTGTTATTGATGTCTTTTCCCTTTAAATACATTGCCGTGCATCTTTGACCTGCTGTGTAATGTCCTTCAGATTTTGTCTACAGCTCCTGTTTTTTTGACTAAAGGAAGCTCTTGAGTCACATGTATAGACATTTTGTGTAAGGTGGTGACTTTCAGAAGGGCCTATTTTATGTCCACTTAGTGGATTTAGATTGATTAGCTGAAACCTCGAGAATCCCATTGTCCCTCTTATATATTATCCTCCACGTCTTTACAGATGAGTCAAGTATTTTCAAGGCATTTGTCTCATTCGTCCTTTTAGACATTATCAGGAAGACGGCAATGCCTCCCTAAAGGCATCAGTTCTTGCCACATGCACCTGTGAGTGACTGGACTCCCGAACGGAAGGGATTCTATCAACTAACTTTGAGAACCAGGATGGGAACACAGACATAAGGCCTATTGCATATGATGGGCTATCACTGTATTGTCATTTCCTGAGCAATGTTCTTCTTATCAGCAGTGGCTCTGTTGCCAAGTTTCAATTTGAAAGAGCATTACAAGGGGAAAAAAAGCCAAATCTTTATGTAGTATTTCCTAGGTAGTAAACACAGGATTTCCTGCGTCCGAAATGATTTCAACAAATTGCCTTCAAACATGGCCTAGTGACAAATTTGGACACTGTTCCGTTAGGCACAGATAAGCGTGCTGATTGAAATCTCCTCCAGCTGAACAACGGGTTTTGCCAAGTGTGCAGCAACGTTCACAAATCTGTCCATCCCCCCTGGGCCTGGGAGCCACAGAAATTAGTTTTCATTTCATACTGACTTTCACTTAGTTTTGGTATTTCATGTGTTTACATGTCTCTCCAAAGTCAAGTCTTAGAGGTGTGAATTACCCATTTCTTCTGCGAGCTCAAGTGGGCAGCATGGTGATTATTAAAGAGGCAGGTAGGTGGTCAACACAGGCTTTTGGTTCATTCATTTTAGAATAATAAGATCAGGGAATCCTGGAGGATTGACTCTGAGTTTTTGAACACTGGCATTTGTTTCAGGGAGGAAAAGCTAAACGTCCCAACTCACAATCTCCAGAGGAAGGAAGTATGTTTGACAAAGGGTCAGGAATCTTTCTCTCTCAGACATAATTCTGGTCACACCAGGATAATTTGTAAATCTGCATTAGAAACAGTTCCTTTCCCCATTTCCCATTCCTAATAAGGTGCTTGTGATGAACTAAGTGAGTGAAATTCTCTCCCCAGACTTCAGTCCCTCTTTGTTTTAAACTCCGACTTTAGTGAGTGGCTTCCGGAAGCATGTGGTTACATAAGCCCCAGTCACACTTTTGGCCTGAAACTCATTTGTACGTTAGTCATCACGATGAGGTACCAAAGAGTCATAGCAACCGCTCCAGTTCACCAAACGACAAAGGATGTACAGATTTTGATTGTATACCAAAATTCTACAAAAATATGGTGCCCATGACATCATGTGGAAATCACTACAGAGGAAACATTTTCAGGAAAAGTCTGGGTAAATCTTCATAGTGAGCATTTGTAATATTCTTTCTACAGTGTTGCCCCAGTTGCTGTCAAATATAAATACCAGCTATATACATGGACACAATCCTATGACATGTCTTTGTGTTCATGGAACACAAATATGCAGCTTTGGTGAATTGCCACCATTCATTTTGTTAGTCCCTTGGGCTTGGTTGTTGAGAATCCAAGAATATCTATCTGTTCACCATGTCTCCCAGCTTTAATATATTTACGAAAATGAACTCATTAAAATATGACCATATAAACTTCCATGATTAACATATGAGAGGAAATTCCCCTAGACGATAATAATAATACCATTTATTAAGGCCAGGCACTATAATAAGCATTTTCCACTAAAAACAAAAATGAAAAAGCCAATGACATATTTTACAGGTGAGGAAATGGAGGCTGAGGAAATTAAGAAAGTTATCAAGGGTCACACAAAATTCTACCATAATCTGACCAAAAGTCTGATTCCTTAAGAAAATCCAACAAAAACAAAATTGCAAAACACACTGCTATTATGTCATTAACACCCCTGACCCTCCAGCTTTTTTACTTCTATGTTGACACTGTTATTCTCTGAGAGCAGAGAATGCAGCTAACTTTCTGGGGCCATTTTGGTTCAAGCTTGCAGATGGGAATTTTCTAATAATGGAACAGTAGCCATAGAATCATGGGGCTGGAGGGGATTTGAAAGGACTGTAGTGGATGCATGTTTTAGTTTCCTACCATCAACTGCCCCTTTTTCTGTTAACAATATTCTCCCACCTCATGGTCAGTCAAAATGTTCCCACTCCCCCAGATCAAGGGATGGACATATGACCTAAGTAAGGCAATCAGAGCTGTGGAATACAAAGTCTGGTTCAAATGACAATCCCTGAAGAAACCGCTCATAGTTCTTGCGTCCAAGAACTCAGGAGCTTCCCTAGTTCCAGTCCTTTCTGAAGCTCAGTTCTTCAGCTTTCCCAGCGATTCTGAAAACTGGCCAAAGTTGGATTCTATTGCTTGGAACTGAAGAATTCTAATTGATGCAAAGGTCTAATTTGGGGTTTTCAAGGGACAGAGAGGCCAGACAAGCAAAGCACCAGGTCTCCATTTCTGCTTCCACCAAAGAGCTCTATTTGTTATTAACAAAGCTTTTGCTATTAAAGTTTAAAGCATCACTGATTTAGTCCAAGCACCCTCAGTCCTTGGTAGTTCAAACTGTGACCATCTAGTGCAGTTCTTTGGGCCTTTCGTTTTGGGCTGCTATATTCATTTATTTTGCAATTAAATTCAAATGTGAGGAGAGGGTGGAACTTTGGGAGCCCCTTTAATCTCACCACTATATGTACCCAGTTGAGACAGATGGGGAAACAACTGCCATCCCAGCTCACCTCCTGGTGACAACTATTTCAAACCTGGTTCCAAATCACATCTGAACTTCCCTTTAAACAAAATATTATTATCACCAAATTGTAAATGCACAATGGCACATTTTTTTGTGTACATATTCAGTACTGGAAGTTTTTATTATTTTCTACTCCATGCCTATTAAATTTGTTCAATAATTTATTTTTTAGAGTTATCAAACTTGAAACATATAGAATGTTGAGAGTATTCCGAATTCAAAGCTAAATCTATAGAAGCTGACCAGACTTTCAAGCTATAGTCCCTGTTCTTCATACTATCCTCCAAAAAGGTAAGAATGCAAAGATCTTTGTGGAAAAATAATAATAATAGAGGCTCAAATCTGACTTGGAGCTTTTTGGTTTGAGATAGAATATAATCTTATATTTAACAGTGCATATCTATCCCTTTGCTTCTCAAAAATGGGCTTATCTTGTTTTCTTTTTATTTTGTTAAATGAGCTAAAATCAATGTGAAAAATTGAAGAGCATCTAAATAGTCACATCAAGATTAGGTGGTTTTCCAAATTCTAGTTTGGAGGTTGATGGCATGGGGTTGTAATATAGTTAGTCAGGATAGCAACCAATTGAATTCCAAATATTCAGATGATAATTATTTTTTAACTTAAAATGCATTTTCCACTGGAAATCATATTTAAAATGATAACCATGCCCTCAAATTTAGTCTACAAAGAGCTTTTCAAACTGTTCCAATAGTCCTAGTATGTTAGTAAAGAATCCTAGTTTACGCAGAAAAGAAAGGAACAATGTTACAATTTGACACGTCTTTCGTTATTGCTCACTCCAGCTTCCCAGGGCCCTTTGCTTCCCTAGGTCTCCCCTGGGATTCTCCCCTTGGCTTGCGCTTCCCCAAGGGGCTGCTACTACCCTCAGGTCATCTGCAGTAAAATGACATCAAGGGCTGATTAAAATGAAAATTACTGAGCCCATATTTTACATAGAAATTTCCAGAAATTGGGCCAAAGTATCTGCATTTTAACCAGGTCCCCACTGTGGGTTGAGAGTCAAAATGCTTTGGTTTTTAATTGCTACTTCCACCTCCACCCCAAATCCAAGCTTCTATTTTCTCAAGCTGGCTAATTTCAGCTCAAATGAAGAGGACGTCTCGATAGATTCATGAGATTTTACTGAAGTTTTGGGTGATGGCATTCTCAGGGTTCCTGCTCTTTTCTCTCTCTCTGGAAACCCCTGACCTAAAGATAATCATTTTTAACAACTAGATAGATTTTTCTTCAGACAGAGATAGAGAGGTGTGTGTGTGTGTGTGTGTGTGTGTGTGTGTGTGTGTGTAGGGGGACTGTAATTATTACATAGAGTTCTACCTTACTTTTTAAAAAACATAATAAAATATATTTTCCCACCTGTTAGGTATTGTGTGACAACAGAATTTTTAATGACTACTTAATAATTTAATTTTATGAATGTGACAAGTCCCCTATCTGTTGACTATGTATCACTTTTTATAAACAAGGCTCTGATGAATATTTTGAATATTAGTCTTTGACAGAATCCTGTTTCCCTTGGGGTTCATTTCTGGAAATAGAATTCATAGTTTCTCACTACAGATTCCCAAAATGCCCTCTGGAAAGGATTGTACCAGTTTACACTCCCCACAGCTGGGTGTGAGCATTCCCTTCTACTATCCACACCATCATCCACATTAAGTAAGACCAGGATTAGAAAACTTTTAGGCACTTTTTAAAAAAATTTTAATTAAGGATGATCCAAGCTGTGACTTCAAAGAGCAAAGAGATAGGGACGAGAAATGAATCGGAGATGTGGGCAGAGCCGGGGAGCGTGAATCAGGAGCTGGATCCGTGACTCACTTAGTCTCGCTGAGTCTCAGGGAACCACACCCATGGGAAGGCTGAGTGGGTCAGCGGGCCACAGTCCAGGCGGAACCCCTCACCTGGCAGTGCATCTCCTACTTAGTAACTCTGCCAAGCAGAGCTACTAAGTCAGTGGTTGGCACATGTTAGTTTGGATAGAATTGCACAAGGCAAGAGTTAAAACTCAGATTGCTAGATCCACACAGAGATCCTGATTCAGTCAGCACTACCTGTAGCTAGGCATAGGAACTTCCATTTTTATAAAGAACCCCAAGTGAGCCTAACACAGGCGGCCTAGGACTTCACTTGGAGAAATACTAAACTAAAGGCTCTCCTGTAGAACATCTTTGGAGAGTCAGCCCTATAAACCCTAGCTTATTTTATCTCAGGAAATTACTCCAGTATTGCTCTTTCCAAGAGGAATCCACTCTGAGCAGTTTCACAGTGTTAAAATGACTTTTTGTTTCTATTTTGAAATGAACCTCTGCACTCAGAGGCTGCTAAGACCAGCCTAGCTTCCATTCCAGCCCTGGGGCTGGGTGTCTTCAGCTGTACGCAATTCTAGTTTGTCAGGATGGTATGGAGACCTTGACTGGTTACCTTTCCCTCTCCTCTACCTTGAGCCTCATGCACAAGCTCTAACCTGGTTTAGTGCTAGGTGCTGCTAACGAGAGCAATGGTAGCAAATGTTGGCATAGACTTCTGATGGCACATTCATTTGTCTATAAAAGCAGCCTGGGAAATTTAGGCCACAGTGTGCAGAGTCAGGGACCATGCACCTTGACATCCTGTGAAAGCGTCCCCAGGCTAGGTCTCCCCTTCTGTGCAGTACTGAGAAGAGCAAGAAGATTATCAGTGTTAGCATTCAGGCTCCACACTTGCCAGTTTCAATTACCATCTCAGTGTGAGCTTAAAGGGGCTCTGTCAACATTGCTTAGATCTGGAGATCAAGTTCAAGAAGGGTGAAAAGAGTTTGCAGAACTGATATACAAGGCAAGCCTTAACATCACAGGCAAAGTAGGTAGTTACCCACTGTTATAGATTGAATTGCATACTTTCAAAATTCATATGGCGACGTCCTAGCCTCCAATACCTCAGAATTTGGCTGTACTTGGAGACAGGGCCTTTAAAGAGGTGATGAAGGTTAAATGAGGTCACTAGGGTGGGCCCTAATCCAATATGATTAGTGTCCTTCTATGAAGAGCAGATTAGGACCCAGAACCACACAGAGAAAAGACCATGTGAAGACAGAGGGAGAAGACAGACGCCTAGAAGCCAAGAAGTGGTCTCACAGTGAAACCAACCCAGGCAACACCTGGATCTGACTTTTAACCTCCAGCGTCATAAGAATATAATTGTTCAAGCCACCCAGTCTATAGTACGTCGTTATGGCAGCCCTAGCAAGCTCATACACCCGTTATAGTATGATTTGAACAAACTTCTCTCCCCTCCATGCCTGGAGTACTCCCATTATAGACCGTCAGTCTTTTGATTTTGGCTACTCAGTTTAATAATCTGTTACTTAATATTAATAACACAACACACACACACACACACACGCACACACATTCTTATTGCTCCTTCTAGCCCAGGCAGCTGGCTCAGGTATCTCATTATGCTCAGGCCACATATCAGGGTTTCTATCTAGTGGAATTGAACAAACATTTATTACTATATGCCAGACATGCTAAATAATAGAGATTTAAAAATATAGATATAATCCTAATATTTGAGACACTGTCTGGGGAAGGAGGATCATGCAGCGTATGGACTACGATGGCATGGTGACAGCTTTAGGAGGACAGAGGTGGAAATGACTCATTTTGCCTGAGGGAGCTGGGGAGGCTTCACAGAAAAGGTGAGTTTGAAAAGATGAGTAGGAGGTTTCCAGATGAAGAAGAGGGAAATTCTGACTAAACGGAATAGTATGTGCCAAAACATAGGCTATCAAACAAATTATGTTTGGAAATAATGAGAAGCTCAATGGGACCGGAACATAGATTGTTAAGAGTAACTCACAGGCCACATGCGTCATCCTCAGCATGGCAGAGCAGGACAAAGCCACGCTGCTTCGTGTACATTGGTCAGGAGGGGTCTCCAGGCTCCCAAACTCTTACAGAATCTCTGAAGCACACGGATGGTCCCTGCCAACCCAAACCAGCCAACTCCATTCCTGTGCTTTGGCCCCAGCACAAAGAGCCAAAGTCCATCTCGCTATCATGGAATCAATATTCCCAGGCCCCACTTTCCACTTCTGGAGAGCTGGAAAGTCACCAAAGTCAGAGATGTGGTATAAGCTAGCCCCTAACATCTGTGCAGGGGAACATAATATCTTTAGTACCGTCTTTGTGTCCAAGGTTCATACAGCTTGTCAGAAATTCTGATGGCGTTCCGACTCCTCTCTGTGTGGTCAAACCAAAATCTGTGTGTTTTGGCAAATAACTGATATTCTTCCTATTGATAGGCTGTTTCCCGTGTTATTCACTTAGAGGGTTTCTGTGGCCCAGTGTTCTGTCGAGTCCCAGCTGGCTGGGAGTGCAGAACAGTCATTAACACTACAGCTGCTTTTTTTCTTTTTTCATAGTCTCCATGCACAGCTCACTTGTTAAATGTGCTTAGATAAGTTTAAACCCATTTGTGTTAAAACACATTTATCCAGCTGGGTAAAAATACTCATTTGTCTTAAGTGCATTCCAAAATTAATATCGAAGCTAAAAATAAAAGTTCCCCATTATCCAAATGATAAAACATTTATTTTTGCCTTTTCAAGATATACAAGAGTAAAAACCATTTTTGAAAAAGTATTTCCTGACTGATCTAAACCAAAGTGTGATTTTTTTTAAAATTTCCAGTGTACAAAACAATGTACTAGTTAGACATTTCACCCCTCACACAGTGATAACCTCCCTCCCCCAATCTACTACCCCTCTGACATCATATATATCTATTACAATTCCATTGACTCTATTCCCTATGCTGTACTCCATATCCCATGACTACATATATATTAAATTACAGTTGACATACAATATTATTCAGCTCCAGCTTCATGTGTATAGCGCTGTGGTCAGGCATCTACACAGTCCATGAAGTGGTCTCCCGAATAAGACATATGCCCATTTGGCACCCTACAAAATCTTTACAACATTATTGATTATATTCCCCAAACTGTCTTTCATATCCCTGTGGCAATATTGTAGTTACCAATTTGTGCTTTCTAATCTCCTTGCATTCTCCCTCATCCCCACCCCCGCCCATCTAGCAACCATCAACCTTTCCTCTATCTCTCTGAGACTATTTCTGTTTACTTTGCTCATTTACTCAGTTCCCAAAGCATAATCTTTGATTAAAGTAAAATGTCCCAGGGGACTGAGCAAGGAACCAAATACCTTTTTCTTTTCATCTCTTCTGCTTTCTTATAATCTGTTTTGAGAAAGAGAAAGTTTGGTAGGTGCCTATTCAAATGTTGGATTTCCTCTTTTAAAAATAATTTTTAGCGGTTTACATAACCATTGACTAGCATATCTCCTCACCCCATAATAATCTTTGATATCGTTTGACTGCTTTATATAATTCACATACCATACAATTCTCTCACTTGAAGTATACAATTCAATGGCTTTAGTATACACACAGTTTTAGAACATTTTCATCACTCCAAAAAAGAATCCCCACACCCATTAGCAGTCAGTCCCTATTTTCCCCCATTTCCTTCCTCTCCAGCCCTAGGCAGCCACTAATCTACTCTCAATGTCTTTAGATTTGCCTAATTCTAGACATTTCATATAAGTGGAATTTTATGGTCTTTTATGACTGACTTCTTTTACTTAGCATAATGTTTTCACAGTTCATCCATGTTGTCATATGTATCAGTATTTCATTCCTTTTTCTTGCTGAACAATACTCAATTGTATAGATATACCACTTTTATTTATCCATTCATCAGTTGATGGACATTGGGTTGTTTCCACTTTTTGGCTGTTATGAATAACGCTGCACAAGCTTTTGTATGTGTGGTCACACAGCAGCCTAGCCGTTTGTCCCCCCCAACCTTTCCCTAAGGAAAGAAGAAGTTGTGGGACTGTGCCTCTCTGGGATTGAGTTTATAATATCCTGAGTCTCTCCATCTGGTCTTCAAGAGAAGGGTCTGCGGTCAACGACGAGTAAGATTCCTCACGGGAGGGACAACTCAAGCCAGACGGGACCCCGTTGAGACCCCAATGAGCTGTAATAAGAAATAACAGGAGGGAGCCTTGCCCCTCCTTCCTCTGGTTCTTGTGGGGAGCTGCTGCTTGCCTCTGTTACTCCCTCTCACCTTATTGTGAGAGAGGCCCATTAGAGCGATAAGATCAAGCTCTTTCTGCTCAGCTCATGGGACAGTTTCACAGTGAGAGACTGTCTCCCCCAGGGTGGTGCATACCGCACCTCAGTCATCTTGGGACTATATGCTTCGGCTGCTTTGGGAAAATAATTGGGTATTGAAATCACTTTTTTGAAATGGTGTAAGAGTTTCACAGACCCTGCCTCTAATCATGTGATGTTCATTGTTTGTAATCAATAAATACTGTCAGTGACCCGATTCGGGGCTCCAGTCTCTGAGGCTGCCAGTCCCTTGGTCCTCTGTGATTTAACTGTATGTGAGTCTCTGTCTCTTTATTGTAGTTTAACCCTCGCCGCCTCCCTCGCCTTCCCACGGCTTGTGTTGTGCAGGTCGCAACAGTATGGACATGTGCTTTCATATATTTCAGATGGAGTGGAATTACTGGGTCATATCATTTTCACCACTTTTAAATGTCCAATGAGGACACTCCAGATTCATAACCGAGAAACAGTTCAAAGTCCCTGTGAGATACTATGTGAAGGTGTTGAGCAGACAACATAACTGGTTAATATTGCTCCCATGGACTTAGAAAAGGGTCCATTTTGTTGCCAACATCCCTACATAATTTCTTGCACAAAACAGGAATTGGTTATAACTCACCTCTGACTTGCAGAAAAAGAATCAGTTGGTCAACAACTGTGACTGCTGGTTATTTAAAAAAAGTGTCTCTGTTAGTCAGATGTACAAACCAGGCATTTACCATCAAAAGTCAACATTTCAGTAAGACTGTCAGGCTTTCTTGACAAGAGAATTTGCTCCCGTGTGCTTCAAATAACTAGGTTGATCATTCCAACTTTCTTGATTATTCCAAATGCTTTTTGAGTCTGCCCTTTTAGCCATGTTTCCAAATTAAGTAATGCTGCTTGGGGCTTCTATGACAAGGCATTGGTATAGGAATTATGGTGCCATTACTGTCTCCTTCTTTAATGGAGAGCACTTCTAGAATAAACTTGCTTCTCCACACATTTTGCATCAGGTCTTCAAAGTATAAATAAGTGCCACATTTAAAAATTTGTAATCAAAGGGTGATGGCCTGCTGGTGGCATCTGCCCTTTAAGTTCCAGCAAAATCTTACTTGATGTCTCCCCAGATGGTCATTTAGGAGGTCAGACTCTGAGGCTAGAGGAAGTCAGGGACCATAAAGGCAGGAGGCCACTGTGTACCAAGCTCCCCAGGTCCCAGCAATGAACATGTGTAATCACAGCGGTTTCTCACAAGGACCTTGAGAAGTAATTATTTTATCTCCAATTTTCAGACAAGGAAACAGTGACTAAGAAAAGTTAAATTTGACCGAGGTCAAAATCTAGTAAGTGGCTGAGCTAGACTTTGTATATTTGTATGACTCTAGTGTTTTTTCTACAAATAACATTTTTTATTGGATTTGTGAAGATTCCTACAATGTTCACCATCACAATCTATAATGTTCACCATCACTAATGCTATAATTCTGACACTTCAGGTGATAGAGTAGGTGGAATTCATGGTATTGGGCCCCTTTCCCCTTAAACCATTTAACATTTCTTTATTTTCTACTACATTTACTAGTCCTTATATTTTTCTGGATACATTTTATTTTCAAATGCCTCCATGATTGAATTAAAGAAAACCATTCCTATTTCAGCTTAACTATTTTTCCAATGCCATTCTTTGATAAATCTGTGATGATAGAAGGGTTAAAAGTAATTCCATGTCAGCGTGGTGGGTTAGCTCAGTTGGTTACAGTGTGGCACTAATAATACCAAGGTTGCCAGTTCAATCTTCACATGGGCTACTCTGAGCTGCGCCCTCCTTAAAAAAAAGAAAAAAAAAAAAGAAAAAAATTAATTCCATGTCAGTGAAAAGGTGAGTCTTAGATATCACATTTATAAATGCCTTTTCATAATCAGAATTGCAAAAGTGAAAAAGATAAATTTGAAGATATTTAGCAACAATAAAGCTCTATTCTAAAAATATAAGAATTACCAATAATTGTGTATTTTAGTTGCTTATGGATAATGCAAATATAATAGCTATTTTATATGAAAAATGTGACAAATCATAGTAAACTAAGAATTCATGTATAAATTAATATATGAATTTAATAGCTTTTATGCTTCCCCAAACAATATGCTAAAAAAAGTCTTGTGTGCCCCAGGGAAGTGCATACATAGTAAAGCATGCCTAGTGAAGTAGCAATTTTACTAAAATAAATCACTACTTGCCAACATTAAGGTGAAACCGTAATTTATAGGGCTGCAGTGAATACAAGTTTTAAAAATTATGTTCTGTCCTAAGGGGAAAATACCCTCATAAAAATGCATTTACAAGAAAATAATTGGAAAAGTTTGGAAGCCTGGGCACTTAGTGTATTTTGCAGTGGCATACTATTTCATTACTATCATTATTTGCCTAAGTTAAAGTGCTTATCAGACTTGATCTCAGCCCTAAGAAAATTTAAAGTAATAAAATAGTTCTCAAAGCAGACCTACCTCATTACAACAATATCCCTGATTCTTCATATTTGAGGAGTTCTAAAGTTTTCCAAGCTCTTTATCACACTGCTTCCTCAAAATGGTTCCTTACCTAGAAAAAATAAGGAATTGATATATGCAGATTTATAAGCATTTTGACAAGGGTAATTTGTAAATTAGGTTGAACCTAAGGATGAGCCACCATGTTTTATTAAGATTACAGCTAGTGTCCAGTCACTGTGGGGGATTTTTTTTTTCTTTCTGGCCAAAGCACATTTGAAAACATTTCCTTTTATGGCTTTAGTTAAAGAACAGAGTCAAACCCTGTACACACCCTCATGAGTTCACACTGAGTTGTAGGCTTCTGTACATCACCCCCCCAGAACCTTCACTTCATTTCCTAGCCAGCCGAGGCCTGAGGTCCTCCATGTTAATCCCTGTCTCGCTGATTCCCACACTTCTTTTGAGCACCTGGCAAACTCTTTCCCTGGATTAATCCCATTGTCTTACTTTTCAATGCCACACAAAGGGTTGCTATGCTCTAAGAGTATAAAACAAACAAAAATACACTCAGCTATGTGGATTGGAGCCCCATGAAATTCAAGTTCTCTGACTGTTCCGCTCCCCACAGCTCTCAGCGCTGTCCCACAGGGTGCCCTTGGCCAGCCTTCAATTCCATCCTCGTCAGATGCTATCGCAAGCTGCCTCCTCCTCCTTCTCTCCTTCTTCTCCTTCCTCAGGTCAGTGGATGACCTCCCCACTTGAAGTTTATCTACTCCTCACACGCCTTCACTCCTTTCCTTTCATTTCAAGGAACAAGGTTACTCCTACCACCTTCTCGGGAATCTTGTTCCATTAATAGTGATCTCTCTGGTCTCACTGTTCTCTCCCTCCACTGTTCTCCCTTCTTGGTTGAGTTTTTTCCTTAGCAGACACAGACTCTACTGGATTCCCCAGCATCTCCCTGGTTCACTGCTGGGCTGATTGCCTTTAAATGTAGGTGGTCTCAGGGTTCTTTTCAAAGCTCTTTTCTTTCATTACTCCCTATGCTTTCCTTGGGTACCCACATTCACCCTACAATAGTCAGTTATTTTAGCCACAGAAATTAATACAAAGAATTGTTAACTAGGCATAAAGTTCTTAACTGGGTAACTGAAAGGGTGAAAAGGGACCTCAAAGATACAGCACCCACAGGAAACAACTCTACCTCTAGAGCTGAAGGAACAAAGGAAGAGGTTGGAATTATTAAAACCAGAACTTAGAGAAGAGTTCCCATGGGGTGGGACCCAGACCTCCAGGAGGGGGCATAGTTGGGCACTGCTGGTGTCTCTAAGTGGGGATAAGCTGGTCCTGCAAGTGTTAGAAAAACTGCACACTGGACCCAACAGCTGCTACTGGAATCAACTGCAGTGGCTGGAGCGAAGAAGCGAGGCTGGAGGGGGATTTGCACCCCTGTCTCTCCTCCAGCTCTGCAGTCTCGCTCTATTGGCAGAGCCTAAGAAGGAGGCAGCGGGCAAAGTAGACATGTGCTTTGTGGAGTCCCAGCTTCATCATCTAAAAGTGAGGATTAGAGAGTGAATCTGGATCAAGAGATAAAAATTGGCCCAACCCCATAACCTCGAATAATTTAAAAGTCCATTTTCCCAGCCCAGGCATTTCTCTTGAGCTCCAGACTCATTTAGCCACCCCCCTGTTGGAATATTTATTTGGATGCCCCATAGTTACTTCAAAGTCAGCACGTTCTAACTTGCTCTCATTTTGCTTCTCCTTGTCCTTCCCAGCCCTGTTCCCTTCTTCCACCCCGCTTTCCCCAGCTGAATGAATGCCACCATCGTGTATGACGAAACACATAAATGCTATTTCACCACTGACACTCTCTGTCCCTTACTCTCCACGTTCAGTCATCAGAGTTCTTACCCTTCCCTTGACATCTCTCAAGTCAATTCCCTCCTCTCCAGCCTCATTGCCACTCTCTTAGTCTATACCCTTGTCATTTCTTACTGGATTGTCGCCTAACCAGCCTCATGTCCCACATTTGACTCTGCGGCCACACCCTGGGGCCCTAATTTCCTGCCAGCGATTCCCTATGCAAACAGAGTGATCTTTCTGAAAAGCAAATCTCGTTACCCTGGTCTCTGCTTAAAATCCTTTACTGGCTTCCCTTAACCTTCAAAATTCAATTCTCATTGGCATGACTTAGAAAGCTCTCCGGTCTTAATTCTTACATCTGCTTCAGCCCCCAACTCCCTTGCTCAGTTCAACCAAAATGCAGCGATCCGAGCACGATGCCCCACTCAGCTTTCGCCAACATTGCCCTGTTCCTCCTTGCCTCTGTATATTTGTACATCCCATTCCCCTTTCTGGGTTAATCTTCCTATTTCCTACCTCGGACCACTCTTCCCCTTTGTAACTCCTTCCCTGCCTTCAGGACTGAACACAAGTTTTGACTCCGAGGAGAATTCTCTCTGTCTCAGTCCCCCGTCTGTGACTGTCTCTCCCATGAGCCCCTGTAACCCTTTGTGAGGGGTCTTCTTGGTGGTGGTGTTGAGTGGTTAAGCATGAGACCTCTGGGGCCAAATTCTAGGTTCAATTCCCAGCACTTCTTCTTGCTATCGATGTGACTTTGGGAAAGCTATTTAACCTTACCACCCCTCAGCTCCCACATATATAAACTGGAGTTTAGAATAATACCTCCCTGATAGATGGGTTATGAAAATTAAATGAGATATTTGTAAAAGCCCAACCCCAGTTTTTAATCATTCTTTTTGAAGTGTCTCCCTTCTCTGGCTGTGGGTACATGTAGATAATTTTGAATCACAGACACAGATTGATAGTAGACTGCTTCAGAACAACAGAGCGCTTCTGCTAAAACCCACAACCACATTTATTTTGGAAGGGCCAGGACCAGATGGAGGCAGCAATTGCCTTGATTCCATACTTACTTGGGGATGGGCTCAAGTCTCACATTTTCTTAGGCGCTTGGGCCTTCTACTTACTCTAGGAAAAAGAGCAAATGCTTGGCCAGCCCTGGATCCTCTGGCTGGTGTTAAAGTGACTGTGGTGGGAATGCCATTAACTTTTTATGGGAAAGATGAAATTGGCCAGCACCCTGCTTCTGCCTTCCAGTTTTGCTGGGATCCTGAGTGGGTCTGGGGAGGGGAATCCAATGAAGCATAAGCTGAGGTAGCACAAGTTCTTCCCCAGGGTCCAGTCAGCCAGCAGGCCTCTGTTCTACCTTGATGCAAATACTCCTTCTAAACATTTACTTGGGCTTTCAAACCTGAGGTCCAATGGGACCATAAAACATATTCCAAAAGAGATTACCCACCCCCCACCTCAACTAATTCATTCTACCACACACGGAGAAAAAGAAAACCACACACAAGCCAATAGCATGGAACTTCTCCAGAGAGCCTTCTGACCACCATGTATGAAGCCCTCACATATAGCTGTGAGGATCACAGTATTTGGGGAAGGTACATGTACAAAATGAAGATGCACAAATGTACTTTGTTTTGATTTTCTCTTTACCAGACCGTTGATCCTTGACTTTTCAGATTTCCCAGAGGAAGAATAGGGATGGATGATAACATGGGAGAAAAATGTTCTGCTGTGGTTTGTGTTCCTCCGGAGAGCTGTTTGCATGCACGTGGATGAGCAGGAGAGCCCCAGTTGGTTCACACAGTGGATGGGGAGGTCATCCTGCTCTCTGGGAGCTGGGATGGAGTGACCTCTGCCTTTTGGTCCTCTGGGAGGATGCGGCTCACACTGGCTCATACCCAGACACAGGCTGTCACCTCAGATGGCCCCACTGAGGCAAAGTGAGTTACTGGCAAGTTAGCATCAGCCTGGCTACATAATGCCGTCTTGTGTGCCCCTCTCATATTGCCACCACTGGGCCGTGGAAATTACTAGGAAAAGTGTAGTACGGACATCGTGGTTTGTTTTTCTTATTGTTTCTTCTTTTTAATGTGACAAGTTTTCTGGCTTTGCTCACAAAACATCTCTCCTTAATGGAAAAGCAAGAGGGCCTGAGTATGGGAAGAAAAGGCTGAAAATGCTGGGTTCTCTAGGGGAAGTCTCCTCCCGAGGAACACAAGATTACAGCATGACTATGCTCCCTGGGAAAGGTTTATTTTCTAATAATTAATCTATAGAATCATAAAATCAGATTGTATGCAAGCATTTTGCATGGATTCATCATCGTTGTTAGATGTTACAAGTATATTGTATTTCTAGCTAAGGTAGTACAACCAAATCGATAAAAGTATTTACTTACTTTTTATTCTTCCACACTCAGTTCCCTTTCTGCCTGACATGTAGAAGAATGACTGGTGTGCTTGGTCCTGCATGAAAGGAAACTGTGTTACAGACTACTGATGAGAGATCTTTGAGCCATTCTTAAATTAGTGAGAGATGTAATTTTCATTTTTAAAAGTTAGAGTCATCCTGAAGTCGTTCATTGTAAAGAGATAACAAAGAGCACGTATTGGCTGAAGCAGTTGTTTTAGAATATATTTTCATATAAATATATTTTAGTGTATTTATTTCTAATTCTGAATTCAGCTTTTGTCTAGAATTGTGAAAAATCAAGGCATTTCCTACAAAGTAAACCTGTAAAATAGATGAAGTTGATTTCATTCTTTGTTTTCCCTTTAGCAAAGGAAACCTTGTTAAAATGAAATCTTGCTTAGAAGCTCAATATGTAAAATGGGTAAAACAAAAAACAATAATAGTGGAGCAGCTTTGGCAGAAGCAGAGGTTACAGGCCCTGAGGCTAGCTCTCTTGGCTGTCGTGTCCTCTTCACAGTGACATCAAAGGCACCCTGGAGACAGCAGTTGAAATAAGCAAATAAGCACATGCAAAGATGTTCATCATCTTTAGCCATAGGCAAATTCAAATTAAAAACACAATGAGATATCACTGCACACCTATTAGAATAGCTCAAATAAGAGTGACAATACCAAGTACTGGCCAGCACAGGGAGAAACAGAATCACTCATGCCTTCTGATGGGAACATAAAATGGTGCAGCAACTCTGCAAAATAATAGCAGTTTCTTAAAAATGCTAAACATGACAACTATTCTACAACCCAACAATGACACTCCTGGGCATTTATCCCAGAGAAATAACAACTTTTGTCCATGCAAAAGTCTACACACGAATGTTCCTATGAGCTCTATTTGTGACAGCCCCCAAATGAAACAACCAAGATGTCTTTCAACAGATGAATGGTGCATCCACATTACAGAATAGTAGTGCTAAGCAATAAAATGCCACCAATTATTAATATGTACAACCTAGGTCAATCTCCAGATAATTGTGCTGAATGAAGAAAGCCAATCCTAAAAGGTTATATACTGTATGATTCTATTTATATGACATTCTAAAAATGACAGAATTATAGAAATGGAGAACAGATTGTGGTTTCCAGGGGTTATGCCAGTGGGAGGGGAATGGATGTGACTACAGAAGAGCAGCATGAAGGATTCTGATGGTGATGAAAATGTCCTGTGTCTTGTTTGTATCAGCACCAATTTTCTGGTGGTAATATTGTTCTATAGTTTTGCAAGATGCTACTGTTGGGAAAAACTGGGTTAGAAGTACACAGGTTCTCTCCATTATGTCATACAACTGCATGGGAATCTACAATTTTCTTACAATGAAAAGTTTAGCGATAATTTTTAAAAACTACCAAAAAAGTTGATTTCTCTAAATATTATGTCTATGAATCTGAGCAACCACATACAGCTATGACTTGGATGTCACATGCCCACGTCTCTGTCCCGTTCAGAACTGATCCATACATCACTCTGGAGGTGGTCATGATGCCTTTCAAATGCCAGGTTACCAGTTTAAGCTCAACTTTCCTCCTTTCAAATTGAGTCAAAAGCACGTATTTGAGTCGATGCCCTGAACCTACACAGGATTCAGTGCTGGAAATGAACCTGCTGGTTTTTAAAGTTCATTTCTTCTTTTAACTGAATAGGAATTTAAGGGGTAAGGTAGTGAAAGTAGGCAAGAGATAAATAATACCAATAAGAGATGATTGGTGGTTTGGTTGGTTGGTGGCATATACCTACCTAACTAAAAAAAAAAAAAAATGATGTAGGGTATATTATTTTAAAAATATATATTATAGACGGTGGTAGGCTAAATTATGGTCCTAATCTCTGGAACCTATGAATATGTTACCTTTCATGGCAAAAGGGCCTTTGCAGGTGTGGTGAACTTAAGGATTTTGAGATGGGGAGATGATCGTGGATTATCCAGGTGGGTCTAATGGAATCACAGGGATCTTCACAAAAGGGCAGAAAGAGGTCAGAGAGAGAGAAGGTAATGTCATGATGGAAGCAGAGATTGGAGTGATGTGGCCCTAAGCCAATAAGGCTGGAAACCCCTAGAAGCTTGAAGAGGCAAGGAAGGCTTCTCTTCTGAAACCCCCAGAAGGATTCAGCCCTTGCTGACACCTTGACTTTAGCCCTGTAAGACTCATTCAGACTCCTGAACTCTAAACTATAAGTGTTGTCTTAAGCCACTAAGTTTGTGGTAATTTAAAAGAGGAGAAAATAAAGGCAGAGAAATAAGATAATGCGAGAGTTTACTCTCTCTTGTTTAATTTCATTGAAATTAGTGTTTTAAAGGCAAGATTTGATTCTTATAAACTGTATGTACTGTACAATTTGAAAGCTTACCACAACAGTCAACTCCCATAGCAAGACACTAGATCATCTCTAATAATTCACCTTTTTCAACTCTGCTAGTAAACAAATCCATATGAATTCTTTCTCAAAAAATGTAAGCCTTTCTATCATTTGTCTTAGCTTCAGCAAGCTCAATATTCTCCCTTTTCTGTATGTCCTTTTTGGAAAACCAGGAGTCAAGTAAATTACAGTAAAATTAAAGTCCATGCATTTTTCTATTCTTTCTCTGTTTCATATTTTGTAGGCAGCTTATGTTCTTTGGCATCACTCCCTTTACCATTAAATCATCACAACTCATTTATTCATTCAGTGGGTAATCACTCAGATATATATATATATATATATATATGTATATATATATATATATATATTACACATACATCACATACATATATATAACAGGAATTAAATCATTCCCCTTATTTATAGTATTAATAAATATGTTAGAACAGTAAAGAGTCTGATTTTCAAAAAGGCGAATCTCATAATATGATACCATGCTCTAGAAAGATTATTTAGGACATTATTAAATAGTGGTTTGAGAGCATTTAGAAAAGACGTGATCCTCAAGAGTCAGCAAAGTGGTTTTCTGGTGGCTTCTAACATGACTAATCCAAGTGGAGCAGGATTCACCTAATACAGGGGCTTCTGAAGAGTTCTGTTGTTGCAATATACTCTGTACCCCACAGGCTCCAACTAGTGCAATACGGTGTTCTGGAGTACCTACAGAGGGTGCCAAAAAGTGTATACACATTTTAAGAAAGGAAAAAACACATTAAAATTGTAATAATATATACCGATAACAAAAAATGAGTACAAGTTATGTGTATGTATTTTTTTGGCACCCCCGGTATGAATGTGTGAATGACTTGATTAGAAACAATGTTCTTGCCAAGCTTATATGTATGTGGCTTAAAAAATAATCATGATATACTTCATAATTTGCCACAGAAATTTACAAACCATAATACATCAGAGCAGTCCTACAGAATCCTTAACCTTAGGGAATGGGAACCAACTGTTCAACCTAGTAATTAAACATTTCATTTACACAGAACTAAATTCTGCCTCTATGTAACACAGAGCTAAACTATATCTCTGTTTAACATCAACTCCTTGTTCATCTGCCTCAATTCTAACACTCAGAGACAGCTATCAGTTTCCCCTGCCAAAACCTTCCTTTTTTCTGAAGTTAAACATCCATTTTTTTCTTCATTATTTTTCACAGGAAAGTTATTTAGTCATTAAAGAAATGCAAATCAAAATCACAGCGAGATGCCACTTCACATCTATTAGGGTGGCTAATATTGAAAACAAAACAATAATCCATAACAAGTGTTATTGTAAATGTGAGAAATTGGAACTGTCCTACGCTGCTTATGGAAATGTAAAATGGTGCAGCCAACTTTGGAAAAGTTTGGCAGTTCCTCAAAATGTTAAACATAGAGTTACCATATAATCCAACACTTCACTACAAGGTATATACCCAAGAGAAATGAAAACATATGTCCACACAAAACTTACAATGTTCATAGCAGTACTACTCATAGTAGCCAAAGAGTGAAACAACCAAAAACAACCCATTCATTAACTTGTAAATGAATAAACTGTGATCTATCTATCTATCCATACAATGGACTATTATTCAGCAATGAAAAGAATAAAGCAATAAAAAGAATGAAGTACTGGTAGATGCTACAACACGGATAAAACTATATGGAATATCCACAACAGACCAACCCATAGAGACAGAATGTATGTATACAAGTGGTTGACAGAGCTGGGAGGAGACAGGAACGAGGAGCGCCCCCTAGTGGGTATGGGAATTCCTTTTAGGGTGATGGAAAAGGTCTAAAGTCAGATATGGTAATGGTTGCACACGTCTGTGAACATACTAAAACCTGCTGAATTGTACACTTTAAAGGGTGAATAGTATGGTATGCGAATGATTTCTCAACAAAACTATGATAAAAAACAAAGATGCTGAACAGCTTTTACAATTTTGCTTTATCGTTTACTATCCCTTGGGCCTCGTTAACATCAATGTGTTTGTGAAATGAACTTTTCAAGATGTCTAATGTAGAATCCCCCATTTAGAGAAATCAAATTTCAACAAAATTTTTAGTAAATTCTGCAACTTGTCATATTAAACAAATTAAACAAAACTATTGAAAGCATGAGGTTGAAAAACAATAAACCTTAGGCTTAGAAATGTGTTTCACGACTACAAAGCTTAGTTAAAAATTTTTTTGATAAAAACATGGAAAAGTGAAAGCATGTCATCATTAGTGTTTATTTTATTAACCTCAAATGTTATGAAAAGAACTTAAGCAGTTTATTTGATTTGGCTAACCATATATTAATTACTTAAAACTAAAACATAGCCTTAAAATCAGCATGTTTAGAATGCCTGTCCAATGATTTAGAACTAATTACCAAATATTATTCTGTAGCTAAATTTTTACATTTGTTTTATTGAAGTTTGCCAAATTAGTTAGCATAAACTTAAGCATAGCATATTTCTAGCATATTTTTGATAAAATGTGTCACAGACACACACTTTTCCACATATGTTTAAAGTAATTAATAGGAAACTCTCTTACATCATATTTTCCAGGAAAGAAATTTGTATACAGGGAGTTTATTACAGAGTGGTCTCAGGAATAAAAGTTGTGTGGGTTTAAGGAAGCAGGATGGGGCAAAATCAAGTGAACCATGATGAAACTGCAAGAAAGGCCTCAGTAGATACCAGAAGAGTTTGGGGGCTGGGGTGGTCCTTAACAGCTGTCCCCAAATAAAGTAAGAGGACTGGAATTTTGTATCCCCACATTGACCCGTCATTGGATATGGGCTGCCCCTGGGGAGTGGACATAACCTTGGTTGAAGCAATTCCTTTCATCTGAGGGCAATTCTTGGGGTGGGATTAGCTATGAATGTTGGTCCAAAAAAGGGTATGTGGACAAGATATCCACATATCCACAGCATCCATGAAAGTTCACCCCTTCCTGGATTCACTTGCTTTGTATAAACCATTCATTCCTACAGTTTCCTCGGGATTCTGGTCGGTCTCTTTTCCTCAGGAAACTTATAGGAGAAAAGATAGTGGGGTGAAGTATAATCCCCGTGATTGCAGTTGATTTCAGGGCTGCAGGCTAACATGCAACATCTCCCATTCCCTATTACCCATCCTAAATTCTCCTCACTCTGGGCTAAAAGTTCTGCTGGTCTAGGTGGCTTTCCTAGCCAGGTGACCCTGACCCTCATGACTATTCGAACTGAACCCCTGCTCACTATGCCCTGCTCAGGGACAGGTGCTGCACTTGTTCCTTTACTGTCACATTTGGCACATTGAATGCTAACAAGATGCCCAGCAGATCACATGCAACCAAACCTATTCTTTCTTTCCCCATTGTATAAGAGCAATGCTGCCTCCTGTAGAACTTGGGGTCATTTGCAATGCAGTCCAAAAGCACAGCTAAGTTTTCCCATTTGGGGAAGCCAGCAGTTAAAGCCTCCACCCTTTGACCTTTTTCTCCATGTGTCTCACAGTATGACCACTGGTATTTCAATGTATACTAAGCAAACTGACATTTGTTTGCCGATTGTATCCTCCACATCTTTTCAACAACCAGAATAACAACACATTATTTTAGAAATGCTGAGAAGTTCTCCAAAAGTGAAGAATCTGTTCGGGAGGAATGTCCTCTCTCCTTTGCCTATACTAACTCTTTCTTCCAAAGGAGTAGCTTAATTTTTTAATGGACCAAAGGGAAGTTTTCATTCCATGCTAACTGCTTACCAGTTTCCCCATAATTAGGGTAAATATTTATTCAGCCAAGATGCATTTAAAAACCAAAAATCATTTAAAGGTGTGTAGCCAGCGTCTATGTCCCTGCCATACTGGTTGATAAATATTTTGTCTATCATACCTGCAGTTTGATCATTTAAAGGTAAACTGCAGGTACATAAAGTTGATTAGTCCTTTTGGCACCAAAGACAAAGAACCAATCTGGAATCTATTTAGAACTTATTTGACAGCATTGACTTCAAGTTCACCTCTGTTATCGACATAAATGCTTTGGTACACAAGAGTATTTGATTATTATTTTTTTTTTTTGATAGGCTGTCTGGTTATCCACTTCATCCTAAATACAACATTCTGTGTTTAATTTCAGATTACTTTTGTCTGCATCTATCCCAATTATTGATTTAAAACAGAATCCACTCTTGACTCTGATGTGAAGTTATTCAGGCAGCCTGAGCGTCCCCAAGGAAACCAGGGCCCTCCATGGAGAGCATCAGTGAGTCTGAGATCTGACCACCTGGCTCCGGCTGCCCTGAGACACGGCCCCCAAATCTCCTCTATTCTACTAGCAGGGCCAGTGAGGTACAGTCCTGACCTTTAGGAAAAGTGACTGGACATTCAAGAGCTGGGTGCCTTGGCACCCAGTAAACATTTTTAAAAGTTATCATAGGAAGTCAATCTCACTCTTACATTTCAAGCATAATATCGATGCTTAAATTCAACTGACTGGAAACATAGAGACCCATCTGGCTGCAGAGCTGACGAGGACAAGAGAGGCATGATAAGGGATATAAATCACTCTTTTGATGAGCTCCCAGATAAAACTCTATCCTCATTTCATTTCAACCTGCTTCTTCCTTATTCTTAGACTCCCCAAACTCCATCCCTTACCCACCTGTCCTCCCATCCACCCCTGCTGTGGGTTCCAATACTTCCAATGCCAGCTGTTGTTTAGCTGGCCACGTGATCTTGAACAAGTTTTCTTTGAGTCTCAGTCTCTTCATCTACAGAATGCAAACAGTAATATCTAGCCCACAGATATGAAATAATGTAAGAAAAAACCTAATGGAGGCACGCAATAAATGCTTAGCTACATTCAAAATCCTACTCCCTAAAGAAGAATAAAATCTTAGAAGACTAAAGCTCCCAAATTACAAACCTAATTTTATTTTCCATATAAAGAAATTTGCCTTATTTCTCAGTTGCCCTGATATATTTTATACATACATCATATAGTATGAAATAAATAGTTTAAACACAAAGTTAACTGAACACTTATAGCACTGGTCATATTTACGCTAAGTTATTTTTTTAGAGAATTGAGGAGGTAAAAGAAAAAGCTTTAACATCAAACAGTTTTACATCATACATCTAGCTTTACATCAAACATTGAAAAACATCTTAATTATATAAATTATTTATTATGTATTTAGTCTATATTTCCAGTTTAAATACTTCAAATACACTTACGACCATTTAGAAATATTATTACCAATATTTTAAGATATTACATCATTCAATAAGAAGTATTCACTGCTTTAATTTTAAAGTCATATTAAAGTAATGCCATGACCATATGTGTTATTGATTAGGCAAAGAGCTACTACGCAGGAAATAATGTTTTGCCTTATAAAGGGAAAGAATTTCAGCCAAAGGTTAATCTTCTTATTTGACTATAAAGCCAAAGTTGAATCTATGTGACAACTGTTGGATCAAATTTAGTAACTGAAGCAAAAGGAAACTTCTTTTTATTATAATTATCGAACTCCCATCTTCCCCCTCAAAAAGAACCTCTGTCTTATTCTGTATTCTTAGCTTAATTTAAATTATCGACTTACTATATGATACATTTGCCTTAACTTTGCTTAGCACTAAGATGATACATTACTTCTCATATGAAAATGAGAACCAAACTGTAATCAAGAATGCTAAAGCATTTAAGATTACAAAAGTTTAAAGCATCACGATGTGCTGCTTTTAAAATGGTTGATACTTTTCCCTTTTTGAAAATTGTACTTGACAATGGAGCCTCCTTGTGGGGAATGAATAGTATTTCAGGCTTTTAAATCGCAGCTGAAATGCTATTTGAATTTTTTCCCCCTTCACAGTGGGAGTATAAGCAGCAGTGCTACCAAGAAAATATGTACTTGCCTGTGGGTCTCTGACATTCAGAAATCGGCAGGCACTTATGACTACCAGTGAGTGGGGAACTCTGTGCCGTCTCTCCTTTAATTTGTCTGTTGTCTTTGTAGCTGAGTATAAAACGGGGTTAAAATTTTTTTCTCAGTTAAATTGACTAGTAGGCTCCCTGGAGAAAGAAGAACAAGTTGACTGGCAACTGTTTACTTTTAAATCAGCCCATGTAGTGGGACCCTTGAGAACATATTAAATTAGGCAGATGCATGTTTTGTCTAAATCTAGTAGAGATATTTCTGTATTTTTGACCAGAGAGCATATTCTTCTGAGAGGAAAGGTAGCCTTATTAAACTGAACAAAACCCAAATCTTTGGGTGAGATGCTAGTCATCCAGGTAAGCCAACTCAACCTCATGAATGAATGTGATAAGAATTGCTAGAATCTGGTGGCTTTGTGCTTTCTTAAGCAGTGATACAGGGAGATCCAGCTGAAGGTGCAACAGTCAGGACCAAGGTAGTGCTACAGGGTGTGACAATTAAGTTAGAGAACTTGTTGCAATGATGTTGCTAACCTTTTTTTGACATCAAAGGGATTGTTCATTATGAATTTGTACCAACTGGACAAAGAGTTAACTAAGTTTACTATGTGGAAGTGCTCAAAAGGCTGCGTGAAAAAGTTAAACGACCTGAACGTTTTGCCAACATTTCATGGCTCTTGTATCACGAGAATGCACCAGCTCACAAGGCACTGTCTGTAAGGGAGTTTTTAGCCAGTAAACAAATGACTGTATTGGAACACCCTCCCAACTCACCTGATCTGGCCCCCAATGACTTCTTTCTTTGCCCAAGATCAAGGAAATATTAAAAGGAAGACATTTTGATGACATTCAGGACACCAAGGGTAATACAACGACAGCTCTGACAGCCATTCCAGAAAAAGAGTTCCAAAATTGTTTTAAAGGGTGGACTAGGTGCTGGCGTCAGTACATAGCTTCCCAAGGGGAGTATTTCGAGGGTGACTGTGGTGATATTCAGCAATGAGGTATTTAGCACTTTTTATAGGATGAGTTCGCGAATGTAATTGTCTGACCTTGTATGATAAGACTATCTTTTATCATATGTGCAGAGGATAAGACAGGGCATTGGATATAAAACATACCTGAATCCTTGATATATTATGTTAATCATAATATAACAATATGATTAAAAGTAAAATATAAGTCTGGCTGACAGCTTAACTAAATTTTTTCCAGGATTATTTTTGTTGTTGTTAACTTAAGACACACAACTCAGAAGTGTTCCTATGTTGGTATATTTTCAGGGGCCCAAGCCAGTAACTCAGGCCTTACTCAGAGGCTACTGGGCAGAAAAGGCAGTACCTCCAGCAAACAGGCCTGAAAAAGCAGAGGGCCAATGGCAGTAAATATGGAAAATATTTCACTCCTTCCAAGGCCAGGAGGAGGGATTTGCCCCTCTCTCCTTCAACACAGACCCTTTAAGAAGCTCTTTTGTGGTTTATCTTTACCTTTCTTTCTTAAAAAGTAACATATGCTTATTTTGAAAAATATAATGGGATAAATTATTAACAACCGAAGAGTACCTATAATTACCTAGTTTGGTGAAAATATTATTTGGTAGTAGTGATATTATTTGGTAGTAGTGATATTATTTGGTAGATATCCTTTCAGATTTATTCCAATGCAAGTTTGTTTTCCAAAAATGAATGAGATCACTCTAAATATATTATTTTATAATGGACTTTCTCTTAAATAAAATTATATATATATGTACATATATATACACACATATATATATCTTCATATCAGTATATAGATTTCATAATAAAACCTAGGATTTATTGCCCATTTACTCTGTGCAGACATCATACTAAGACATCTTACATCATGCTTCATATGCTTATGCATTTTATAAATTACTCATCATTCTATCTGGGGCTGTTTTTTAGACTTTGGCAGTGGGAGGTGGAGCCCAAGTAGAGAATCGTGGTCTTGCCAGGATGAGAATGTAGCGATCAGAGTTCAAGGCAGCTGAAGTGATTGGAATTTGTGGACCAGAGTACCAGAGAAAAAGGTGTTATGTGATGGAGACAGAAGTCTGCATGGGGGTTCCCCCATAGATCTTTGGAATAGAGCTGAGCTGTGCATGTGTAGAACAAATTGCCATGAGGCCCAGGAGGGGGGGAGCTGGAAGATGAACAGAGATTCCTGAAATGACATTGGATGGGATGATGCTGGAGTTACAGTCCAACCAGAATGGAGAGATTTCACTGAGTACCTCGGGCATTCATCTAAGACAATGGAAAGACTGCACCTTGGGAATGAAAGTGATGCCCTAAAAGAAGAGCTACATCCTAGGACTAAGGAGAAAACTAAGTAGATATTTAGTATATTTCCAGAATCCCCATCCTCTTGGCTACAGTCTCCTGGGCTTTAGCCTCTGCCACTTGAACCTGGAAAGATGAGAAGTTTTCAAGGCCTCCTCCTCCCAGGAGGATACCACAGTCGTTGACTTGGAAATGGAGAAAGAGGGAGCCCCATGCTATTTGCTGTACTTACCTGAAGTGGAGCTTCTGACACACTGAGTGGGGAGCCGGGAGAGGGAGTAGATTATAATTCAAATTCCATTGATTCCTGCTGTTCAGAGTTATAATACAGTTCGAGTAAATGTTTCTTCATTTGCTGTATGCTCTTAGGACAATTTCCAGAGACTTCAAATAGTTGCTTTTTAAATAATTTTCTCCAGTTACACTTGTTCCACTGGGGAGTGGGTCCACAGAGCTCCTCACTGCCATTCCATAAGAGGACTCTCAAGTGGTCTAGTGTTAGAGCTAGGTCCTCTTGGACTGAGTGGGGCTAATCACACAGCAAGTGGTGGATGTGGCAGGAGACAGATTGATCGATGCTGAGCGGGTGCCCCTACAGATGGATGACCGCTGAAGACGCATGCTCACCACTGCCTTGGTGCTAAATAATCCCCTAGAACCTGGATGCTGCCATCTTAAGTTTCTGCCATCTGGCGGAATAGGGGAGTAGGAAAAATTTGACTTTCTTGTACCATGAAAACCTTGGATTAGGCTTTAGATCAGCTGTAAAAGTGCAAGCAATTCTTTTGACAGGGTTAGTTGAAGGGAGGGAGCTGAGGGAGAGAAAAGGGGTGGAGGGACAGGAGAAGCTTTTTTTCCCTTGTAAGTGAGAGCGTAGAGCATGCTGAAGTGCTCATGGAAGGGATTTGGTTCAGCTGGAAAGGCTAAGGATACCGGGGAAAGGAAATAATTGACAGCATGAGATTCCTGAGGATGGAGAGGGGATTTGTTTCTTTACTACTGGAAAGACAGAGATGAGAACTGATACAAATCCAGTTTAGTTTGTTAGCGTTGGTGGCTAAAATATGAGGATATATGTGTCTGATAGCTTCTATTTTCTTGGTGAAGCAGGAGCAAAGGTTATCTTCCAAGAGAGGAGGGTCAGTTAAATGTTTGAGTCAGAAAGTTTGAAGGGTCACTAAAATGGGCAGAAAGAGTGAGCTGACAAGAAAAGAGGTTCAGGTTTGGGGGCAGGGTGTAGGGCCCAGGTGAGGCTATGGATTCTAGGTGCAGAGGGTACTAATTGATCTGACTTGATAATTGTTCTCCATTTGTGTTCTGCTGCCCTGAAGCAGGAATAGAGAAGACAGATGATTGGGATGATTCAGGGCTGGGATTATATCTATAAATAATTGCTAAGAATCTCTTCATATATTTTTAAAACACACATCTTATATAGCTGTTCTCCAAATTAAACAAATTTTTTCTTTTAAATTTTGTGATATGTATTTTCCTATCCCTTTGATTATTGTTTTTATCATCTCTGGCTCTTTTCCAGATTTCCCATTGTCTAACAAATTAGAGAGGCAGTACATTGCAGTGGATAAGACAGGACCTCTAGCACCACTCTGCTAGGTACAAACCTTATGTTTAGCACCTCCTTCCCTGTGTGACTTCAAGCAAATTACATAGCACCTTTGCACCTCAGTTTTCTCATCTGTAAAGTGGGGGAAGGAGTGATAACAACAGCACCCGCTCAGAGGGTTGCTTTGAGGATTAAACGAGCTCATGTATGTACTATGCTGAATATGACTTTTTGCTGTTATTGTAATTCAAATGAAATACTCAAGCTGGGAGCAGAATGAGATACGAAGGATTACATTCTGGCCTTTATGTATTATGCCATATTTAACACATCCCAGTATTTCAAAGCTTCTCTTCCCCCCTTTCCCATAAATCCCCTAAAACTGTGTACTCACTCAGCATGAGGAAAGGTCTAAGTCTTATAATTATTGGAGAGTCAGTCTTTCTCCATCTTTTATTCCTGTGATTAACTTTTGTCTCTGAGTATTTAAACTAAACTAGATTGGTAGCTGGCCTTCATCTACAAGTCTTTTGCTTCCAAATCCATCTCCTTTGATAATCACTTCTGCAAATGCTGCACCTTTTCTTCCCCACAGGTAAATTAGAGTCCCAATTACGGGCAATTTCTATAAAGTCCTCAAGCTACAAGCCTTCTTAAGGCAGGTACTATGATTTCTACCTTTTAGTGGCCTTAGTACCCAGGAAGTTGCCCTATGTAAAGCAGGAAATAAAAACAGTAGATGATGATGATGATGATGATGATGATGATGATGACGGTGACGACAGTACCACAACTTCTCATCCTTAGTTTCCCTATCCATTGACCTTTGTGTGGACAACACAAGGTAAAGAAGGTAACACAGGGCTCTGAGGCCAGAGAGACTGTGGTTCAAATCCTAGTTCTATCACTGACTAGTTGTACAGCCTTGAAATAAACACACACAACACTCTCAATTGTTCAGTAACTTATTGACAACTTTCTCTTTTCCCCTCCTATTCTTCTTGCTGATCATAACTCTCAGAGTCATTAACAGAACAGTCTCTTCCCTGAGCCATCCCTTTCCTAACCTTCCTACCACTCCCTCCCGAGAGTTAGGGGGGAATTTCTTTTCTGCCTTAAAGTCCTTCATGCCACCGCTTGTCACTTTGAATCTCTCAGATGCTCCCTCCATTCACCAGGCAGGTTTATTCCATGTCACATTTATTTATTACACGTTTATTAAATACCTTTCTTCAATTCTGTGTCCCAGGCAATACCCTATTTTGCAATGTGCTCGCCTCCTTCCCCGAAGATTTCTAACTCTTTTTCTGCTTTTTGTTCACTGAATCCCTATTTTGTGATAACTTTCATAACTGGAAGACTTCATCATTTCTCCCTAAATCCAGACATGATTTCCATTTTCTTACAATGTTAAAAAAACATACAACTTTTTTGCCTTTAACAGGCAAATACTGTAGATAGTTGTCAAATGTTTGTTCAGCTCCATTAAGCCTGTGTATAACAAGTCCTGACTGAAGAGGAGAGATTGTCTCCTCTACTTTGTACTACACTGAGTGTAGCAACATATATACAGATAATTTATCAACTTCTGATTGTGATGATGCCTTGAGAAAAAGAAAACAAAACATCTTTTGCTCTGACATGAATCATATATTCCCATCTTTGATTACAAAATGACATACACCCACCTATCATAGAAAAATTTAAATACAATAAACATCTTTAAATACTTTACAAGGAAAAAGGGTGGCTATTTCACATTGAAATCTTTATATGTTAGTTGATGTTTCACATCTAGTTTAAAGTACTCATTCAATTAAGGCTGTGAAATATGAAAGACAAGAGTGGCAAGATGGAGGAAAGAAAAGAGAAAACATCTCATAAAATTCTAAGTATACAGTGGCATTTAATGTGAGAAATTATACATACACAAATCCTGAATTTTGCTTTTGTATTTTTAAAAAAGCATCTTTGTTTTACACATTTTCTGCAGATATTTCTAGCTTGAAGTTCCTTTCTGACTAATTAATATCCTAATAAATATAATAATTCTATACCTATTCTCCCTTTCTAATAAGGATTACATTACTTTAGGCAAGTCATGTCTATAAGTCAATGATCTTATTTTTAAAAATGTAACCAAACTTCCAAATATAGGAGAGTATGATCCTCTTGGAAAACTCTATGCTTATTCCAAGAACGGGGCCACTTCTCAAAATACTTTTAGAATTCCTCTTAGGAAACATCTTCAGTTAGTTAAAAACCACATAACAAAGTGAAATCTTGTTACTTTATAGAGATCTCATTTTAGTATATATATAAAAAAGTGCCATTACTCACCTGATGCAATCAACTTGACTTCAAATTACATTTTTGGCTGCATCCAAAAATCAATTTACCTCAAAAGACAAAGATTTTCTACTACGAAAGTTATTTTTTAAAAATGTGAAAGCATTCTGAGAGTGGTATCCCCCAAATTATTAGAAACAAAAATAGCATGTCAGAGTAAGGGTTAAGCCTCAAAGTTTGCCAAAGCCAATAATTTTGAGGGAAGAACATTAATTTTTAATTATAATCTTGGAATACTTTATTTTCATACTTCAGGTGTTTGAATTTTGTAGTAATAAACCTTTTCAAAATCTTAAAATGGTTTTAAATGGGATATGAATTTAAAATTTCCCACAAAGATTTCAGAGGAGTGGGGTGTGGAGAAAGTGCACCAAAGTGTGTTAAGGATAAGAATTTTCCGCTCGTAACCTAAGCACCCAAAACATGTGCAAGTTCAGAGGCGCAAGTTCTAGAAATTTGAAGTTTTGTTGAATGCTGGTGACTTAGGGGGGACTTCAAGCAATTCTGAAGGTCTCCATTCTTTCCTGAAACTATGTATTTGAACAAATACCGATTGCATTCAATGATTTTTTTTGTTTGTTTCACAGTGTGATTCTTGTAATATGAGCTTTTCAGTAATTGTGAATTTTATTTTAGTCTTTTTTGGGCACTTACAGTTCACAATGCTTGGTTGAGTGGTTTAAGATTGTTTTAATCTGCATTTTACATTCCTTTTGGCACTTTTGAAGGAGACATTGTCTTGTATGCTGCTTGGGGGAAGTGGTAAGCTTCCCTCTGTCTCTTTTTTCAGTGTTTGGCTTTTTGAAATGCACGATTCTCCCCAGAATCCTGTATCATTCAACGGAGCAGTTAAAAATTTGCCTTCACAAGCTCTGCATCCCAACCCTTCTTAGAGGCTGGTATCCCCGGCTTCGGATTTAGGTTGTTTAGCCACTGCTATCATAGGCTCAGGTGGCCCTTCCCGGAAGAAAAGTACAACTGGATTTTTGCGAGCCCACAAGGCCACATCCCCTCCTACCCCGCTGATCGGATTGGAAGAGGACATCCTGCTGCAGGCCCCCAACCTGTTGGCATAGCGGTTTCGAAGGCGATTGCGTGTTCTGGCTTGCAGGCCCGGGCCCTGGTTGGGCAGGAAACTGTCCACATTTCTAGTCCGGTAACCCTCTTCCCGGTTGCGTCCCAGGAGCATCGAAATGTTGGGATTGCGAATGGCATAGATGACAGGGTTGATGGCCCCATTGGCCCAGGTCAGCCAGACAGCCACCACATTGAGGAGCGAGGGGGCCTGCGTGGCCTGGGCCTGCCGGGCGGCAGCCAGCAGCACCAGGAAGCAGTAGGGCCCCCAGCAGAAGATGACGAAGACAATCATGATGAGCACGGTGGTGGCCGTGCGCACCTCGCTGAAGAAGCGCAGCACGCGCGCGTAGGTGGTCAAGGGCCGCACGCGCACGTCCGACAGGCGCACGGCCTTGCAGATGTGGTAGTGGCAGAAGCACATGAGCAGGAAGGGCAGCAGGTAGCAGGCCATGACCAGCCCCACGCTGTAGGCCGCGCCCAGCTGCGTGGGGTCCGGGGACGTCCGGTACAGGCAGCCATGGAAGCTCTGCGCCGCCGGGGGCTCCCGGGGCGCGCGGAGCAGCTCCCAGGGCAAGGAAAAGCCCAGGGCTGCCAGCCAAGCTCCCGCCAGCAGCTGCAGCGCGCGGCGGCGACCGATCTTCTCCCGGGGCGGCCGCACGATGGCGCAGTAGCGGTCCAGCGAGATGAGGGCCACGCTGAGCGTGGACACGATGCCGAAGCACGAGCTGAAGAAGCGGCTGGCGGCGCAGAAGCCGCGCCAGGGTCCCGCGGCGGCGGCGGGTGGCGAGTCCCCGGGCGGCGTGAAGAGGTCCAGGAAGGCGGCAGGCAGGCAGAGCAGCGCCGTGAGCAGGTCCGACAGGGACAGGGACAGAATGAAGGCGTTGGTAACGGTGCGCAGCTGCCGGTGCTTCACAATCACCCCCATCACCGCGCAGTTGCCCAGGCTAGACAGCAGGAAGATGAGCAGGAGGACGAGCGCCTGGGCCGCCACCGCCGCCCCGTGCGACAGCAGCGGCGCCGCCGCGGGGCCCAGCGGCGGCCTCCCCGCTGCCCCGGTCGCCCCGTGCGGGCCCAGGCCGCCGCCAGCCGAGGCGCCAGTGCTGTCGCCTCCGCTCCCGTCGCTCTGGTTCCCCAGCGCCGCGGCCGCCGCGGTAGCCACGGTGCTCAAGGATAGCCCGGCTGCCCCTGTCACCTCGGAGGAAGTCCCGCCAGGTGTGCCTGCCGGGGAGGGGGCGCCGGGGTGTGGGCTGCCCGACAAGGCCATGGTCACTGGCGGGCGGCCCGGCGGCGGCCGCGGGTCTGCTCATCCCGCACTAGGGGAGGCGGCCGCAAGCCGGAGGGTGGCTCCGGGCTGGGGAGAGAGGCCGCTGCCGGGAGTCGGGCACCGCCGGAGGGGTGGCAGTCGCCCGGGACCTGGCGGAACCTTTGACGTGGGTTTCAGGCGTTGCCGAGGGAACCGCGTGTTTACGCAGGAGCGCGGGGCGGGACGCCGGCCAAGTACTTTACGAAAAGCCGACGCACTACATTACCCCTCTCCGAGGTGGCTCGGCCGTAGGGCCTGTGCCTCAAGTCGGCCTTCTCGGGGACCACTGCGTGGCCAGATAAAGCGGGAGTGGGCTGTCGTGTAAATGACCAAATTCAACCAGGGTTCATACTCAGGCTCTCTTTCTTGTTAGATACAAATGCCCTACAGAGAGGCCTTTTGGGGAGATGCTTTGTTCTCTGTGAGTGTTTCTGGCATGTGCAAGTAGGGAAGGAGTCGAGAACCTGAAGTGAAGACACGATCCAAATCCGGAGATCTTAAACTCGAGGGGCAGAATAATTTAAACCAGGTGTTCTCAAACTTGAGCATGCAACAGAGAGGGCTTCCTAAAACACAAGTGACTGTGCCCAACCCCCGAGTTTCAGATTCAGTAGGTCTGGGGTCCTGTCCTAGAATTTGCATTTCTAACAAGTTCCCAGGCGGTAATGGTGTTGCTAATCTGAGGACCACACTTAGAATACCACTGATGTAGGGCACTTGTTAAAATGCACATTCACTGGTTGACTCCCAGGATTACTGAAGATGGGCCCATGAATCTAAACCCCGTAGGTGATTCTGATACAGGATATGTATCTCAGAAAATTGCACCACCTTTCATCTAGTTTACAAGCCAACAGTGTTTCTTTTAGATGAATTCCTCTTCCTCACCACCAGCCCATGTCCAATCACCAAGACCTGGGAATTTTACTTGTTAAATATCTTTGTATCCATTCACTTCCTCCATCATTTTATCCTACACCTGAATCTTAGCTCTCATTCTCTCTTCTTTGGACTACTGCTGTCAACTTCCCACATCCAGCCCCTACTCTACACGATAGGTAGAATGCTCTTGTAAACAAAATAAATTTGATCATGTCCACTTATTAAACCCCTCTAATGGCTTTCTCCATTTAAATTAGGATAAGGGCCCCAATCCTCAATATTTCCTACAAGGCAATGTATGATTTGACATCTGCTTCCTCTCTAGTCTCATTTGGGGTCACGTTCCTTCTTTTGTGCTCCACCCCAGTTACACTGGCCTTTTGTGAGTTCCTTAAGACTCCCATCTGAGGGCATTTGCACTTGCTTTCCCCTCTGCCTGGAAAACTCCACCTCCTTCCCCAATTCCCTTGCATCCCCATATCCACATGGGTGTTAGTCTCAGGGGAAGCCTTCCTTGGCTTGTAGGGCATACCACTGCCCATGATTATGTTTTTATGAGTAAGCATTACTTGCCTCTCATTGTAGACTATAGGTTCTGTGATGGCAAGAACTTTGTATGATTTTTTAAATTAGATTTCTAACACTTAACACTGGAAGGCTGCTAGATACACAAAAAGTTATTTTTTGAGTGACTGTAGGAGGAGAATCTGGCAACTGAGAGACCAGTTAACAAAAGACATTGTAATAGCACAGGGGAGAAATGAAGGAGTCTGCATTAAAGCATTTACAGTGGAGAGAAGAGATTTTTAAGAAGGCAGTGTATGGATTGGGTACTTTAGATATAAGCAATACAAACAGGGCACTGTCTCACTGAAGCAAAAAAGGAATTTATTGAAGGATAGGGGGAGTTCAAATTACAAAAGGTATTCTAACAGCCAGTCTTTTCCTCCAGGTGAGGAGCTAACAGGCTTTTCATGTATTTCAAAGATAAAAGCAGTTGCCAGGTAGGGAAGACTCACCTGTAAAGCCTGGGCCCAAATGGGTAATTAAAATAGATTGGTTAGAAAGTTTTGCTCTTCAAATGGTAGTCCTCCTACCAGCAGCATCAGCATTACCTAGGAGCTTGTCAGAAATGGCCCTCACCCTGCCTAATACATGAGAATCTGCATTTAAAGATCCCCAGGCAATTCATACGTACATTGAAGGATGAGAAGCATTGTCCTAGGAGGGATGTTATGGAATTTGTGGGTTTTGAGGATTGATGAAAAGGGTGCCCCAAGTCTTATGGAGTCTAAAGGCCTTGTGGCAAAATGCATTGCAAGTTCTTGGTGAAGAGGAGATGGACTTGGGCCCACACGATGCAGCATTCAGTAGGTACTAATGGGAACTGGGTACTAATCTACTGGCCTTGAGAGCCTCAGTGAGTGGGCCTGTGGCTGAGCTCAGCACCAAGGGAATGGAGGTTTCTGCTCTAAACTGTATCACAACTGCCTGCCAGGAACAAGCGGCAGGGTCCACCATGGATTGCATAAACCCGTGGGTGACTATCAGATCTGACAGTTAGATCAAGCACAATTTCCAAAAAGCAATGAGGCAGAAACCAGATTGCAACAGTTGAATAGCAAAAAGGAAGATGAGAAAATGTGCCCAGTGATCAGAAGCGTCCGGAATCTAGAAGCCTGACTACAAAGGGAAGGAAATAGGGGTGACAGCGAGCTAAAGCTGGAAGGTGGACAAAGGATGCTTGTGTCGTTTATGTTTATGATGAGCACATTTCAATACTCAGAGGAAGGAACCAGTGAGGGGAAGGAGGTTTCTTGAAAGAGGTTAATCGATGAAGCAAAACCCTTACCAAGGATGGGAAGGGATAAATGTGAGCAATATTTAGAAGATAGAGTCAACAGGGCTTTGTGACTGATTAGACACATAAAGTAGAGAGGAGGAAGAATTAATTTCCTTCGTGTTTTTGACTCCAAGAGAGATGGGGCGAAGTACAGAAGGAATGAATATTATTGCAAGAGTGTGTCCGGTTTGGATTAGAATTTAGGAAGATTTAGGCAATATCTATTTTTTAATGTTCAAGAAATATAACATTTTTGTTCGAGTACTATATCCTAGAACAAGCTCCGTCTGTCCTATCTGAAGTGGAGGAACTATAGTAGGACAATACTGGACTTGGAGTCAGAAGTCCTAGGTTCACAGCCTTTAATGTGACCTTAGGAGAGTTATTTAATATGTCTGACTTGCATTTCCCTCATATCTGTAAGTGGGATAAAAACAGTGGCACACCATGGGCAGGGCAGAAAAAGTGGTCTGCCCTGGTTCAGTTGATAAGGGGTGCACTGTCTGTAGACAATTTTAAAATAATAATAAAATTAACTAAAAGACTGTCTGGTTTTTATTATCATGTGCTGACAATTCTAAACAACATCACTGATGAAAAACTTTCTGCTCTTTGTAGTCATGGGATAATAATACACATTCCATGGTGTACTTCATTAAAGTAGAAGATGTGTATGTGTGTGTGTGTGTGTCTGTCTGTCTGTGTGTGTGTGTGTCTGTCTGTGTGTGTGTGGCACATTGTAAAATACTATAAAATGTAACTTTTAAACTATGCATCTTTTTCCCAAATCCATGTGACTTGTGAAATTTGGAGAGAAAATAGTGGTCTGTTTTTATTTTTAAAAAAAGACTGCAAATCTCCCTAATCTGTAGAAAATGTCTTAGTCATTAGTAAGTTAGTGATTTCTTTACCACAGAATTTGATAGAGAATGAATGGAAAACATTAGTGTTTGTGTAATTAATAGGAAAATCAAGAACATTAACTTTTTAGCCTTCACTTTGGTCAGGTAATTCAACACAGACCAAATAACTGGGTCTACAGACTTGCTGGATGACAAAGCCAATTAAAATGAATTAGCTCAGTTTCTGTATGCTCAGAAAATAAACACAATTATTTCTTATCTCACAAAAGGACTGAATATTGAGAGCATCACATGTTGAATAATTTTTTAATAAATTTTATTGGGGGAATATTGGGGAACAGTGTGTTTCTCCAGACCCATCAGCTCCAAGCCATTGTCCTTCAATCTGATTGTGGAGGGTGCAGCTCAGCTCCAAGTCCAGTTGCCGTTTTCAAGGGGCACAGTCCACCATCCCATGAGGGAATCGAACCGGCAACCGTGTTGTTCAGAGCTCGCGCTCTAAGCAACTGAGCCATCCGGCTGCCTCTTGAATATTTTTTAATACTTCATCTTATAATGACTGATAATAATGAATTTTCTTAACAGTCTCAAGAAGACCAATAGTTAACATTTGTTTCATGATTTAAATTGACCTGGCATGTAGTTGGTACAGTATGAGAGTCGTCCTACTGTAGTGATTCATTGATTGATCTCTACTGTGTCCCTGTATTTCAATAATGCAATATACAATCCCTTTCATAAGAGCCTTAAAGATATATCAAAAGTCTGATTAGAAGTTGGTCTTCTCAGATCAGTTTATGAGACTTCAGTTTCCTGGGATAAGAGCTGGGCTTTGCAGCACAGAGAACAGCCCGGCAGTAACTATAACAACATGTACCCAAAGAAGCTGACCTACCCCACTCCTTCCTAGGCTATGCTGAGTGGTGAGTACTTTATAATAATCCATCTCTCTTACATCCTGCTTAGAGAGAGGGCATTATTTCACTCAAAACTGGAAGACGAAAATAATGAACTTGTAAGAGTCATTGTTGTAAGGGCTACAATTCAAGTGACTATTCAAAGAGCATTTAAAACAAAATGTTATAGTAATTACCATAAAGTAATATTTTAAAAGTAATGAGAACTAAGGTTTTAATTTTATCTGATTTGTTAATAACTAAAAATATATATGCAAATATGAGGTATAATGACTAGCCACAGTGTACTATATAAAATTTTATAAAGAATGGAAGTTGGCTTACACGTACAATTTAGATAAAGATTTCCATATAATTCAGAGTAAAATTACTTATAGATAATAATTGCTTTAAAAAGAAAGCCCTTAAAAGTCAAAGAAGTCACTTGAGAAGAAATCCATCCCTCAGTGGGTCGTCGTCTTCTATTATAAAACTTGCTATACCGGTGTAATGGGATTGTCCGGATACCTCCACAATAACACCATGAAAATCACCACAGTTTGCTTCCTGAAAAATGACGTTGAAAGGAGTACAATGTCAAAATACTGCAGTCATATTGTATCTGGCCTAAAAGTCATATTCTTGATTTTTATCATTTTAAAGAAAACCCAAGAGTTAATCAAATAAACAATGAAACAAAAGCGACCTGATCGGATTTGTGTTTTAGATAAGTTTAGCTGTAATGTAGGGGACAAATTGGAGAGGAAAGAAACTAGATACCCAGAATCCTGTTAAGAGGTAACCTTAATTCACTGATTGAATCTAGAGTCACTAGGGTAGTTTTCGGTAAGGATAAGAACAAAATATAGAGATACTTTGGAGGTAGAATTGACAAGCCTGGGGACTGATGCATGTGGGAGGTGAGGAATAGGAATAAGTTAAATATGACCATAGCTTCTAGCTTGGAAGTGAAGCTAGATGGGGAATGGGGCAGGAAAGGCACATTTAGGAAGGGAGGGAGGGAGGAAAGGCAGGCTTTTTAACAAGCTGAGTTGTGATATCCCTGGGATAATCGTTTCAAGAATACAAGCGTTAGACTCCGGAGAGAAGGCCAGGGCAGGCAGGGTGGGAAGGAAGTTTTGGGAGCCACCAACAGCAGGTGGTTGAGAGCTGAAGCTTCATTGGTGGGTGAAATTGCCCAAAGGCATCAAATTGCAGATGAGATGAGAAGGAAGTCAAGGATAAAATGCTGGGGACCCCTAAATGGAAGGACAGAGCAAGGAGTTGGGGCAGGGAAGGTACTATCAGAGAGCCTGGAAGAGCCCAGAGAGAGGGAAGGAGAGCGGAGCAAGTGAAGATGTTCTGGCAAGTATGATAATAACTATAAAAGAAATAACTTCAAATCTTAACTACAGAGTATCTTTTTATTTTCTAATTTTTAAAAATGAGAATAACTGCAGCCTTAGGTAAAATGTCAGTTATTAGGTTAGAGTACAGTAATTTTATTATCTTTTTGTAAAGCTGCTATAATATAAAGCCTCATTGAAAACTTGCTTTGTCTAATAGCAACATAGTAATGCCTAGCAGCGTGGGGTCTGCTCGGAGAGACCATGTTCCTAAGCTGGCTCCATTATGCACTGTTGGACCTCTGGCAAATGACCTAAACTCTCTAATGCTCCACTATATCTATTCTCTGTTTAAAAAGGATGATACCAGTACTGACTTCTAGGATTCTTAGGAGAATTAGATAGTCTGTATGCGTATAAAGTGCTTAGCTTGGAAACTGACACATAGTGAAGCACCCAATAAATGTTGTAGATTATTATTTTATCTTAAATCTCAGACTTGAAGACAATGTATTCCAAATTTTTGCATACAACACAAATGGTTTAGTATCTCGTAAGATCACTGTATTATATAGGAATCCCTAACTTAAAGAAAATTCAATATTCAGGAAAACCAAACTTTACAAACAGCTATGTTAGGATATAAAACTGTTTATTAGGATAGATTGTTTGCTATGTTAAGGGACTCTTTATGAGTAGATTCATTTACTAGATGTAAATTCATCACCTGTAGTAGATTTCATTTACTCCTATGAGTAAGTTCATTAATTAGTTGTTAGCCCGTTTAAAATTTGATTCCATTACAAAAGTTCTACTTTCCACAACTTTTACATCTTATCATATAAAACGAAACACACCTATAGAATAAAAACAACAGCAAAAAAACCAAACACTAATTTAATGGTTCTCAAACATTTTGGTCTCAGGACTCCTTTATACCTTAAGATTTGAGGACCTTGAAAAAACAGTTTTTGTTTATGTAGGTTATATCTACTATTTTGGTAGATATTAAAGATATTTGGTAGATATTAAAGGTATTTATTTACTAATTCACTTAAAGAATAATAAACCCATTACATGTTAATGTAAATAAACTTTTGTGAAAATATCTGCCAAAACAAAAAGAAATTTATTGAGAAAAATGGGATTGTTTTACATAGTTTCAAACCCCGTTAATGCCTGGCTTAACAGAAGGCAACTAGATTCTCATATCTGCTTCCGCATTCAGTCAGTTGGGATATCAGGATATCATACATCATATAGCCTCTGGAGAACTACACTGTACACTTGTGAGAGAATGAAGTGAAAAGCAAATAATGTCTTAGTATTATTATGAATATAGGGTTGACCTAGTGGACCCATGGAAAGGATTCTGGGGACCCCCAGGGGTTCCCAAACCATACTTTGAGAACCAATATCCTAGTTGAACAGACATTTTTACAGGCCTGTTTTAAAATTCTGAGCGCTGAGTGAAGGAACTTACCAGCCAACATATACCTCTTCAGTCTCAAAAGTAACACATTTACAAACGAGAAGCTAAAAGTGTAACTCACCCTCACAGCCTTCCCTGTGAACACTGAGCCAGTTGCACTGCTTTTAAATGCTCTGGTCTGGTTCAGTTCTAGAAGTCCTTTGTGATACTGCAAGGCAATTCGGGCTGTCACTCCTGAGCCGGTAGGACTTCTGTCAACCTGTTTCAGCATAAATGAAAATGAGCATGTTCACAGGGTTAGAATTCCGTATTGCCTGGGTTTTGTGCCTAAAAATTAGTTTTAATACCTGTTCATCTGCAAACACACAGATGTTGGTGGTTGGTTCCTCACTATATGAATCTTTTCCATCTGTTAATATAGTTCCATATAGAAAGGCAAGGTCTTCACTATCAGGATGAGTAATTTTAAACTGCAAACAACAAATAATTATCAACTGCATGTAAATATTTTGATTCAAATTTCTTTTAAATAACATATGGGGCACTCAGACATAACTTTTCCATCTTTATCATTTTTAAAATACCTTTTGGGTCCAGGGACTAAATACTAGAAATTATGTCTTTGTCTAGATGTATAAACACAGATTTAGTGGAACTTATGATTATACCATAATTTTGAGTCTTTTTTAAGGAAGTTGCCCTGAACGTTGCCTTTGCTAAAGGAACAGTCCTGTGTGATACACACATACCCCAAACACCACACTGAATCACTGACCCCAGGATGATCCATTCCCAGGTTGGCTGTAGCTGCTCAAAGAGGAGGAGGAGGCCATCATAACCTCACTTTCAGGAGCGAGCATAAAGGGGATAATGCAAAAAAATCAAGCAGTGAGTATCTATTAATACCTCTGATAGATATGAGGATTATGAGGGTCATGGGTAAGCAAAAGTTAGAAGGATACAGAAGCTATTAGGCAAGAGAAACAATTGGATGAACAAAAAAGATGCAAAGGATGAAGGCAGCTGGTATCGTGAAAGGCAGCAGACACACACACAGCGAAGCAGGCACTCACTGACCGGGTAGCTAAGTCACATAAGTGGGAAACCATGGTCAGGCCCAAATTGCAGTGCTTCCTGTTCTGTTCTTCTCAGGAGGTCTGGTTGTATAACTTTTCCTGGATTTCTGTAATGTCTGATAGTTTGAGATTACTGGAATCACACTGCCACGTGCATCCTCACAGTACATTCTATTGCCACTTACCTGTCTTTTAGAGCAGTTGAATAGATTTGGATTCTTAAAATCCAAAGACTCCATCTGCAACCAAGTTAAAGAGGCCTACATATTGGATCTTTGTTCTCTGTTGTCCTAAAGCCCCTATGCCCCACCTCCACTCGAGCACCATTCCAGAATCACACTAGTCACAGCTATGCTTCCCCCACTAGGCTGAGCTCCTTGAAGGTGGTCTCTGTTCTTCCTTTGGGTCTCCAGCATCCAGCATAGTATCTGACATGCAGTAAGTTCTTGGGAAATGTTAAAAGAATGAATGAATGAAGATGAATTTATATTAACTCCAGCTCCCTTCCCTCCCGCCCCACGCCCATGGCCTTTTCCTTTCATTCAGCAGTATGATGGTCAGAAACTCACGAAGTAGTTCTATTGCCTGATTTATCCCTAACAGAACTTTTTCTCAAATTTTTTTCAGAATCCCTCCTCCTCAATATCCTCCCTTTGCAACTTGGGTAAGAAGTTCAAGCTTCAATGAAAAGTTCAAAATTACTCCTATAAAGAAAAGGATGCCTTTTCCTCTTAATTTTATTAAAAATAAGGCGAAATTATTTTATGCCAAATTGTTAACTCAAACTATTAGCTATCTGCTTAATGGAACAGAAAACTGACGTAAATTCAGAGCTTCAGAAGTTACTTTGATAAAATGATTCTCCATATTGGAATTGACAGTACTGGAAAAGTGATAATTTAGAACAGGATATAGTATATATTTTCATTTTGTTATTTAAGTTATATATAAAGTATATTTTAAGTTGGTACAAAAGTAATTGTGGTTTAAAAGGTTAAAAATAATTGCAAAAACCGCAAATTACTTTTGCACCAACCTAATATATAAATATATAAATTATATATAAAGTATATATAAAGTAAAGCCTCAGGTACGTTAAATAGGGCCATAAATAATTATTAATTATGAATAAGTAATTATTAGTACAAGTATATTAGATACTATCTTTCACAAATTATTTTTTACTTAGAATAATAATTATATTTTTATATACTAAAACATTCAAATACTGTTTATAGAGTTTTATTTATAGATCCCAAATTCAAGGTAAAATGGCAGACTAGTGTTAGAAATGAAAGAATAGTCTAGACTTATTTTCTAAACTGATTTTTATCAGAATAGTTTCCCCAAGCCAAAACTAGAGTTACTTGAGTACTTACTTAACTTCTTAGCAATATAGGAAAAATTCAATATATAGCAATATAAGAATAGTAAGGAATTATTGTTCTCTGTGAAATAAAAGAAAATCTGATCAGATTTAATGAAATCTATTTTGTAAGCTATATTTTACATTCATTATTTTCAAGTTTTGTAGGATGACCACATATAGCAAAGCATATGCAGGTCAAATTAATGGAATACTATGATACATTTGTTATATTTTAAATAACCACAAATTACATTAGCATATGTGTATTATTAAAGTTAATAATAGTTATTATTGAACATTTATTATGGGCCAGGCACTATTCCAAGTCCTGACTTACTTCATTCTTATAACACCCTATAAATCAGGTATTTCATAATTTCCATTTTACAGATGGAAAACTGAGGCACATGGAGCTTATATAACTTGTCCAAGATTACAAAAGTTACATGTGGCTAAGCTAGAACTCATAAGCAGTCTTTCTCTAGAGCCTAAGATTCAAACCAGTACCCTATTCATAGTACAACTAATAATTTAAATATATAAATATTTCATTTTCTGTATAGATATGTAATTTATATTCCCTCCATGCCCCAGAAGAAGGCTTTTGTTCTGATGGCAGTGATTGTACTGACCTGAGCTTTCACTGCTTCTGTCACTGCACTTGCTGCATCCACAAGGTCCCGTGTCTTTGCAGAACAAACATCAAGTCCTAACTTTTTAGCGCTAACAAATGCATAAAATGCGCCACCAAATGCAATGTCCACCACCACCTTTCCATGACCGGTAACTTCCACTGAGAGATCTAAAAAAGATGTGTTTGAAAATAAGTTTGTTTTAGTATTTCAGTAATAAAATTTATAGAATTTTTAATATGTATATTTTTTGGGGGGTGCTTCTTCCTATCATGAAAAGGAATGAAACAAAAATCCATCTTCAAAATGAGTAAGCATCAGGTAAATAATAATAGACCTTTAGCTATGTGCATCTTTCTATTTTTAACTTGATGTTTGTATAAGACAAAGATGTCCAAACTGCAGCCCATGGGCCAACTGCGGCCTGCAATCCATTTTTAATTGGCCCGCAGCAAATTCCAAAAATATATTTAGTTTACTTAAATAAACCAGGTGAGGCAATACATACTTCACCTCGAGTGAGTGGCCCGGCTGTTTGTGTATTTTACCGCATATGGCCCTTGGTGAAAAACGTTGAAAAAAGTTTGGACACCCCTGGTATAAGACATACAACATTTGAATGCCATGGTTTTCCTCAATCATATGCACATATTTGTTAACTATTCTGAGGATCTTCTCTAGGAAACATCATAGAGGCAGAGAGAGGGAAAACCCCGAAACATCAACGTGTGAAAACTATGAAGGAAAATGTAGGTCCCCTCTCAGACTACTAGGAATGGTTTAAAATAGTGAGGATTTGGGATCCTAGTCACGAATTGATTTTCTTTAGCTCTAATGTCAAAATAAAATTAAAAAAAAAAAGATTTTTCCTATATATTATATCCAAACACTTATTCATTTATATATTTTCATCTCATGAAAGTATCGTGCAGGCAAATACTCAGAATAAAGCCATTGTAGAATCACTGACTGCTACAGTATCCTTTTGCATTTGAGTATTTTAAGTCTCCAACAAACCCAAAGTTTCACTTGAAGGTCAGTTGTTTGAAATCCTGAAATTGTATTTCCAAATGAATGGAGCTGGATGATATTTTGGGACATTAAACCATATTTTCCCCCGTCTCCCATTTTCTTCTCTTCCTCCTCCCCAATTCAAGTGGGCTCGGTGATCACAGCCTCTGGGAGAGGCATATGGCAGGGGAGAAAGCAGGTTATGGAAACCTAAGATCTCAGGGGAGAGAGACTTGTTGGCAAAGGAGTGTCTTGAAGAGAGAAATCTGTCAGTAGTGAAATTTCCTGTGGACTGAGAAGAGGCTGAAGGTCCCAAGGGCAGAGGATCCATGTGAACTTCCCCATAGCACCAAGTGAGGCTTTGGGGTGTGACAGAGGCAGCCACAAGGAGGGGAGGTAGGGGCCAGGGCGGGGCAGGGGCCACACGCATAGGGCAGATGGTGCTTCCCCGGTTACCTGTGCAAGCTGAGGACCAAAAGGCCCTCTTCTCCAAGGCCCTGGCTCTTTTCAGAAAACTTTGCTCACACTTATGTCAGGGAAAGGGGCAGCACATGGACGCATGAGGCTAAGTCAACCAATACGACAGGGTGGGGGTCTCAAATTCAGAAACTAAATTCTGAAAAATAAAATATATTTCTTGTATTCCTGAGTTTGCAGTCATACAAAGGTACCAGTTACAGACTAGCCCACAAAGTCCTTTTTACATGAGATGTGTCAAAACATAGCAAATTTATCATCAAAAGAGTAAAACATGCCTGTGGAACTTAAGAGCAAAACTGAATGAAAAAGGTCTTTATCTGGATGCTGGTGGAACATGGAAAGCATGTTTAATGAAAGAAGAATGAGGAATTAGACGGAAATGAGGGAAGCTAAGCTAAGTGGGGCTTTGGTGTCATTTGTAAAATAGAATTGCTATTCCCTCCCAGAAGGGTTCTTTTGAGAATTCCATGTGATAATGTGTGGGGAGTGCTTGGCAATGTTAATATTAAAGCCAAAAGTTTAATTTCCAATGGGAATAGGACTCAAGGCCATCAAATATTTACACTTGTCAATCAGCATATTCTTCTCAAAATTTCATTTTAGTTACTCGTTTGACAAATATCGACTACCTACTGTTCTAGCATTTGAATACAGTGAACAAAACTCAGGAGTTTTCATTTTAGCAGGTGGAGATGGACACAGCAATCCTGAGGTGGGTACTGTTGTCATCATTTTACAGACATGACGTTGAGGAATAGAATCACAAAGTCACCAAGATGGGGAGGGGCAGAGCAGTGATCTTGATTGAACACTGTCAGTCCACCTCTTTTGCATCTTTGTAAGTATTTAGGATTTCATTTTCTTAATGATTCCAAGTTACCATTAATGCCCACGGATTATTGCAGTCACACAGTGATGCTCTCAGGAACTACTGTGTTTGCAGGGATGGCTGCCCTAACCAGGCTGCACTGAGGTAGTTGGTGACCCCACGGCCGGATGTCATTTCCCACAAAATAGTGTGCTTTCCATCTGCTGCTGGGGTGGCCTGGGTAGCCAAGCTACTTAAATAGTTGAGGTTTTTAAGATGCAATCCTAAACATAAACTCCTGTCTCCCTCAAGTGCCCTCCCTATGTGGATGTGACACTCACTGTTTCTCCTAAAGGGGAGTGGTATCAATTTCCCAAGTGGCATTCTTCATCCACTTGAGTATTTCAGCTGCCTGAGGTTGGTCTAAGACTGACAAAAGCCTGGGCTATTATGGCATCATTTATAATCAGGCTAATCTGGAATCCAGATCCCTGAGGAGGATCAAGATTGAACTAACAGAATTATTCGCATGGCTTGAAGACAGAGGAAAAGAGGTAATAACCCTATTCTTGGCTGGATAAATTAGCTCCCGGCTCACTTCCAGTGATGACTACTAATGAATCCTCACTGATAGAAATTCAGCCCTTTAGAGGGACCTCCCTCTAAGTAAGGATAAGAGTAGTTACAGACAGCTGTTTTACAGGACATACAGGGTCTGTATTAGGGAACCTGCCAAAACCTTTTGAATACTTTGCATACCTAGAGAACTCTAAACTAGCAACCCTATATATTCTGTAGTTTGTCTGTAGGGATATATACATATATATTCTAAGTAGTACCTTACATACTCTCACTTAATCCTCACACACACAAAAATAACCTCAATGAGATTACAAATGAAGCATAGGCACAGAGAGGTTAAGTAACTTGACTAAGGTTGCACAGCTTTATGGGGGTTGTCAGGATTTGAACTCAGGCAATGTCTGTTCATGTTTTTAAGAGCAGCAACATCGTATCTTCACAATTTATAAATTGCTTAGTTTATTCTCATTTAATTCTTCCCCCAAGAAGTGGGGAAGCACTTTTCACAGATGAATTTTAGTAATTTGTATTTAGTAACTTGTCAGGGGAAAATAATGCGTCTAGCAAGGGTATTCTGAGCCAGTAGATTGGCTGTTCTTTGCTCTTTGACTCTAGCGGACCTTGTTTTATCCAACCATAAAATCTCTAGGAATGCCTGACGAGTAGGTAACGAAGCGATGAGTAAAAGAAATGCGGAATTCTGTACTTCCAAGGCTCTCTCAAGACCACAGGTGGATAGAGCTGCGTGATAATCGAATTGCATGCACAGCACAAATCCGCACGGCTAAGGTGCTGACACACATTCGCAGTGATTTAGAATTACGTTTTTATTGATTGCAAAGGCTGTGGTTTGGGTTAGTTGTGTGGCGTGGATTCAGCCAGAAAGTCAGTGTAGTTAGTTTAGGGCTGGGCAGGGAGGGTCCCGCCGGTTACCTGTGGCCAGCGCGAAGGCCGGGACGCTGTGGAAGCGCACCGGACCGCGGCTGCGGCCGCCCTCGCACTCTACGAAGGCGGCCACCAGGCCGCACGGGCAGTGGATGTTGACGCGGACCTCGCCGGCGCCGGCAGAGGGCGCCGGCACCAGTCCGAAGTCCAGCGCAAAGCGGCCCAGGGCCAGCACTGCGTGGCCGCACATGGAACTGTAGCCCTCGTTGTGCAGGAACAAGACGCCCAAGTGCGCGTCTGGCAGCTCGCTAGGCACCAGCACTGCCCCGTACATGTCCCGGTGGCCCCGGGGCTCGAACATAAGCCGTCGCCGCACGTGGTCAAGGTGCTGGCGCATATAGCGCCTCTTGGCCAGCAACGTGGAGCCCGACACCTCCGGACACCCCGCCAGCACGATGCGCAGGGGCTCGCCTCCCGTGTGCATGTCCACCACTGACAACGCCGGCGTCCTCGGGTCGTGCGGTGGCAGCTGGGGCAGAGCCAGTGTGGTCTCCATTGTTCGCGTCCAGGAACTCGACCACCGCTCCGCAGCGCGCGCTTTAAATCCCGAGCCCGCACTCTGGGCGAGCACAGGACGCTCGGCGGCCCCAGGGGGCGGGGCCTAGACAAGGAAGCGCGAGGCAGGGGCGGGGCTTCGGAGTGGCCTCCCGGGTTACCAGGAGGCGGAGCCGCTGAGGCAGCTTATGGCCCGGATGTCCGGGCGCTGCGGCGGGGTCGGCTGATCCTGGAGCTTCTCCAGGGAAACTTACGAGCGGCCAATGGGTGAGTGGTCAATGGAGTGCGGGGAGGCGTTTGTCTTAGTTCCCGCTTCCTTGCACTGCGGGCTCTGGGCTCGGCTCCGACGAGCGGCCTCCGGGTAGTCGCTCATCCTCGTCCCTCGCTCCCACCCACTCTTGGGCCGGGCCCGAGACTCTTCCCGGGACCGGGGTGGTCGAGGCTCCTGACGGGCTGCAGAGGGGAGGCCGGCTGCGCGCTGGGGGAAAGGCCAGGCCTTTGTTGTTATATTTGAAACATCACATCAGTCTCTGTTTCAATACCTTTGTTTAACATTCATGAAGATTGACTTCAAAATGTAAAGCGCAGGAAAGCAGTAAAGGAAGCAGAAGCTAATTTGCCTCATAACTATTGTTTGATGTCCTTCAGCATCAGACGTAAATGTATATATAGGGCCCTTCATAAAGGGGCAAGATGGTTGCACAAAAAAGTCAAAGTTTTAGCTCTCGTTTGCTACAGGCAATGAAAAGGGAAAGTGAACGGACACGGAGTCAGGGTTTTGTTTGGTCAATGAAAAGCGGTTACTTTCAGTTTATCATTTTAGTTTTCAGTTTATCATACTGGTTTTCAGTCCGTGGGTTTGAGAAACTTGACATTATTTACACGCAAATGTATTTATTAAGTAGCATCTACTAGATGCAAAGCTCGTATAGAAGAAGCTTCCAGTTCTTTAACTTCTGCCTTCTCAAAGAAAATCGGAAACAATTTCCATCTATTAGTTTAGAACATTGTAATTACAACTGGTTTAAAAATAAGTGCCAAATAAGGTAAAGAAGAAGCCCATGGATTTTTAAAAAGTCAGAAATTTGATAAAAGCGAAAATATTAAATGAGGCATTTTAGTCAGTCCTATTTCTGTTTTTTTCTCAGCAACACAAGGAGAAAGAAATCAAAAGTCTACTCGATTTTGAAAGGAGAAAGGGCATTGTGGACCAGGCAGTCTCTAGATTGAATTCATGAAGAATTTGGGACATGATTGTTCAAGAATATTTATAAAATGTATAATTTTCAAGTTAATTCACCGTTGACCACAGTTGTTTTGGATTTATTCCATACTAGGTTGTAGGTTCCTTCAGGGCAAGGACTCTGCCATGTTCCTCTGTGGACTTTTCGTGGTCCTAACCAGTGGAATCTGACACTTAAAGCATGTTTACTGAATGAATGAATCATTGAAGGAAGGGAACCATGTCACTGATGGAAAAAATCCTCCTTCAATAACTTCTACCTGTTGATGAGGTCAAAGACAGTCTGTAGGCCCAGAGTTTTTTGTATGAAAAGTTGCTTTTTATTTTCCTCAAGCCTTGAGATCGGGTGTTGATTCCAAGGCAGTGGTTTCCAAATATTGGTCAGTGGCCCAGTGACAGCCTTGATGAAATTTTCACCTGTCCTCTATAAAAATGACAGAAATTAGGACAATGTAACAAGCTTTTTATAAAGGTGAATTTATTTACTTTAAAGGCGTGCCCTTTATTCTGAAATTATGTCCTTTCTGCTTTCTGGTATTAAAATGTGTTCTATTATGAAAAAAGGTGAAAATAGATTGTTGTTGGGGTGGGGCACATGTGTGCGTGTGCACACTTAATATCCTGACTGAGCAAAATAGAAAGTAGTGATTCTCTACAAATCCTCTTATTAAAAAACAATGGAATTTCGGAAGTCTAGACCAATGGCTGGCTGGAGCCATTGGGGGCATGCCAGGTGAGGCTTTGCGTTCTGGGAATAGATCCTGCTTTGCTGGTTGAGGACCTGAATCATGAGAAACAGTACTAACAAGGTTCCAGTGTAACTTTCTGCAGTGTCACAATGTAAAAGGAGAAATTTAATTTTTAAAATGCATCAAGATTTTTGTCATTATAATTTTTTACTTGAAACTGTGTTGAGGTATTTCTGCCAAGTGCTTCAACTATTATTGCATTATTTTTTATAATCACAAAAGATATTACTGTACTGGCATTTGTTTTTAAAAAGCTGTCGATATTCAACCAGCATGCCTTGGACTTTACTGTGGGAAGACCCTGTTATTTAAAAATGGCTCAACTGAAATATATGGAGAATGTGGGGTAAGTCTTAATGTTGCATGTTATTTCATTTGTAAAATCTTTTTGGTTTTGAAGTATTTTCACATGTAGAATATCTCTTTCCTTCAATCTACTCGTTAATTTATAAAAGAATGTGGAGGCATTAATAAAACCTTTGTGTTGCATTGTTTGTAATACAGCTCTCTTGATAGTCACAGTTATTAAGTATTTTTAAAACATTTTATAATAATTATTGTAAAAATTATTACTTTTTATTAATGATATAGTACAGTGACTTGGACATCCAAGTAAGTTAACATTACAATTCCAGAACACTTCTTTGCAATTATTTTTATATGATGTTAATAACTAGGTTTTTTATGTAACATTGATGAACTATTTTAGTAACTTAGTAAAAGGAATCCTTTAAGAGCATTATACAGAGATAGGCAAATACAATATAGATTTCTTTTTATTTTACTTACGCTTTCTCTTTTTTATTTCTAAAAGATGTACATGTAAACATGTTTAACCAGAAATGGGATATCTTATAGAATGATGTTTTGGGGGGTGTTAATGTTCTAAAATAATATCTGTACATAGAATATCATTTTTACATATTGTAGGTGTGTCCAAGAGGACAGAGAACAAATGCACAGAAATACTGTCAGCCTTGTACCGAGTCTCCAGAACTTTATGATTGGCTCTATCTTGGATTTATGGCTATGCTTCCTCTTGTCTTACACTGGTTCTTCATTGAATGGTACTCGGGGAAAAAGAGGTTAGCACTTTCTGTGAATATATCTGGATGGACTGATGTTGGAATAATTATCAGTTAGAAGACTTTATCAAGTAATTGTACTTCTGTTGTTTTAAAAACAGTAAACATGTTTTTGCTTTATATTCTGATTACTTTGACTGTGGCAAGAAAACTTAAAAGATAGGGCATGCCTCAGTAATTATTAAGGGAAGTATATTATATCTATTTTACTCTAAATGATCTTGAAGGAGTATTTTTTTAATTTCCCAATTATAATCTTTATTAGTTTTCTACAAAGAATTGCTTATGATAACACAGTTTATTGTTCTAGAACAAATGCTTTGTAGTTTAATACTACTAATCTAGTATAATGTAGTTAAAATGATATAGCTGCAACTTAATTATGAAAACTTATACTAACATTACATCAACAAACATTTATTGAGCACTATGTTTTATGTTTAGAAGATCAAGAGAGAAGATAGAACTGACATGGTTTATGGTCATAGTCTTGTAGAGAAGACAAGTGTATATACAACTAATTGTAACATAAATCAGTCTTAGAAATATATAAACAAAAAGTATATAAAAGTTTTATAAACAAAATGCTCTGGAATCACAAAGAATGGAAGAGACAAATTGTGCCTGGTGGGATCTGAAAGACTTAAAAGAACCCAAACATTTTAAACAGAGAAAAAAGCATAAACAATGGTATGGAGGTAGGAAATGTGTGACTTATTGTGGTGGGAATGGAAGTCTGGGCTGGTCAAAGTGTGGACTGCAAACGAAAGAAAGAAAGGCGATAAAAAGGAGAGGGGGAAAGGAAGACTGAGGCCAGGATGTGAAGGTTCCCGTTGAGGGTGTGAACTTTACCTACTGGGAATGAGGAACCAAATTCTACTGTAGTGTACATTTCAGCCATACTGGCTTTTAGTTCCTCTAACTTCTCAGCACCTTTCCTGCTTTAGGTCCTTTCCCCGAACCCTTTTCTGTGCCTGAAATACTCTCTCTTCCCTCCGACTGCAACTTTTTACCTAGCTTGCCTTTCTTTCCTTCAGATTCCAGTTTACATTTCACCTGCTTGTAGGGGCCTTCCCTGACCCAGTCTACACAGTAGGTCTGTCCCCCTTATTTTTATTTTTTAACAGGACTCTTCATTTTGTTGTTTTTGTTTGTATTTAGCTCTCAACACAATTTATAGTTAGTCATATTTGTTTCCTCATTTAACGTTTGGCCCACCCTGACTCTAAGCTCCGGGAGGGCAGTTGCCATCTCTGTTATTTTCCAGAGTCCAACCAGCGCGGCAGCTGGCACATGAGAGATGTCACTTAGTATTTGCCAAGAGAATGATTTACTCGTGAAGGTTTTGGTTTAGAGAAGTAGCATCACTGAAGGTATATTTTAGGAAGATAACTGTGGAGGTAGATTGGAGATGAGACATATTAGGAGGCTGTCGTACAAGAAACTGATGTCCAGGCTCTAGTAGGGGGGCTGGAAATGGAAGGGAGGGTCAGATGGAAATAGAACCAACGCTTTTCTGGACACTACTTAACAAATCCATAGGGATTATTTATGTTGGGAAAGCAGTCATTATTTTTCAGAAGAATCTAAATATATTTTTTAAAAGGCAGCTCTCTTGTAGGATGATGAGAGATGAGGGCAAGAAAGGAGATGTGAAGCACTTACAGCTAAAATAGAATACATGCTCAGTTAATTGTTGGAACTTCTCAGCTCAGAGTAGAGGAGAGGTGGGGGTAAAGGTACTTCACCAAATGCATTCGAACTAAAACATCAGGTATGTTTTGAGGGAGAATCTTAGAGCCCAGGGTAGAGCTTCGGTTTGAGGGTAGAGCAAAGGAGTGACCAGTGCTTAGGCAGGAAAGGAGGTGGGTTCAAAAAGGAGTTTGCCTAACTATGCTTTGCCTAGGAAATTGGTAGCAAGCAACGCAAGGGACATGCCTTGCATTTTCCTGAGATGTCGCACTTGTAATCAAGGAAGCAGGAGCCTACTGTCTGAGGCTAGACCGTGTTTCTCAACCTATTTTTCACTGTCACCTTAAAGAGACTTTATAGATACCTTTCCCCCTAATTCTACCTACCCCATGAAATTTTAATATCACAGACATACTGTTTATGGGTTGATGTAGTTTATATATACATATGTATACATATATATACATATATATATATATATATATATATATATATATATATATATATGTGTGTGTACTTCATGTATAAAAAAGTGTAAGAGTGTTTTATCCCCAAGGACCAGTTCTTGCCTCCTTGAGAGTGGTGTCATCTACTGAGAATGCACGGGCTAGATAATAACCAAAACTTTCCTTTCTGGAATTCTTGCCTTCCCCAGCGTTTAGTATTAAATTTGTTTTTCTTTAAAGTCAGGGCAGAGATAGGCAGAAATTGCATATTTTTATACAATGCAGTCAGAAACTGTGATTCTTATGTAATTTGTATTTACATACTTTATAACTTTTTAAATAGACTCATTTGACAATCTTTAGGGATGTTTCTGCAATGTGCCAGGTGCTAGACTAGGTTGCGGGATTCAGAGATGACTGAACTGTAGGTGCTCGCAGTCCAGCGGATGAGACAGACACACATGCACAGTATATGTGAGGTTCTGTAATGGAGGTATGGAGAGTTTTGAGGCTGCATGAAGAAGGAAGGAATTAGTTTTGCCTTCTCAAATAGGGCAGTGTCACGGAAGAAAAAGCTGACTTTAAGCTGGACTTTGAAAAATGAGTAGTTTTTGATAGAAGAATTGAAGAAAGAGTCTGTCAGACATAAGGGGAAAGATGTGCAAAAGTATAGAGGCAGAAAAAGAGTTCAGTATAGTCACGAAATGAGAGCTGAAGGTGCTGTGGGAAACAAGGACTAAATGAGTCCAGGATATAAAGAGGCCGGGGAATCTTAGGAAATGTTCCTAAGACCTGGGGATAGCCCCAGAGCTGATGTTGAAGGGTACAGTTTGCCAGATGAGAGAATGTGTTTTGAGGTGGAGCGTGAACCGTGCTCACGTGTGGGCGTTAAGAGAGAAAGTAATGTAGCACGGCCAGGAGATGTGGAAGGTAATGCTGCTGAGGACTATTTTTCCTGAAAGGCAGATGGGCCTCACTGAAGTAGTGTCACAAGGGGAATTTTAGCATCAGGTTTCATTTTGTAAAGATTACATGGTTGACTGCAGATGGATTGAAAGGGAGCATGATGGGAAAAGAGATCAGTAAGAAGGTTAAAACAATGGCGAGAAATGATAAAGCTGGAATTTTGCCTCTAAAAATATGAATTCGATAAGGAAGCAAAAGAGTGGATTATACAGTATGAAAGTGTAAATGTTTGTTTGTGTATTCAGTGTTTTCATCTGTGTAACGTGGTGCTGGAGTTCTGCTTCCAACGACATGGGCTAATTAGGAGCTCCAAGTGATCTTCCTGCATGAAATAACTGAAGTCTGTGAAAGACATACTATTAAAGACATTGCTGGTCTCACTGGAGTTAAGGGAGCGCTCCAAGACTCTTCTCTTTCAGAAAACAAACAAATCCCCCCTGAGCTGGCGCCTGACCAAGGATGGGAGGGTTGCCTGAGGTTAATTGCTGACAGCAACAGTACTATTTGGATGCTGAATCATGGGCAGCCATTGCTAAGCCTAGACAAATGGTAGTGGTGGGCATGGCTGCTGTCAAAAGCACTAAATCCTCTTTGCTGGAAAGCTTCCCCATCCTCAAGTTAGGCCCATAAGACTCTTGTTCATTAAGATCATAATCTGTGATTAGTAAATAAAATCAGCGCTATGACTGAGAGTTGGTAGTCATAACAAACAATATATTTTTATGATCCTAAAGGACTACATATAGTGGACTTTTAGCTACAGAATATATAACTCTTATCTTTATAATACTTAAAGAAATAAAGGATGCAGTCACAAGGATCTCCAGTCAATAAGAGAGTATTAGGAATGAACAAACAGATTTGGTTAATAAAAAAAAAAGGAACTTCTAGACATGAAAATTTATGCTTGTCAGAATAAAAAGAAATTGGTAGTTCAACTAGCAGAATAAACAGTTAAAGATAGAATTAGTGAATTAGAAAAAAATATATACAAAGAAATAACCAAAGGCAACACAGAGGAGATAGAAAATAAGAGATGCAGAGCATAGAATGAGAAGCTATAATATGTATCTGTACTATCTACTTAGAAGATTTTTAGTTTCAGGATTTATCATTTAAAATTTCTTTTTAGAATTTGTATCTTGAATCGTATCCAAATTTTATTAAAAACCAGTTAGCACTAAAAATTTTCTGGTAATGTGCTTCTTTTGTTTTACTAGTTCCAGTGCACTTTTCCAACACATCACTGCATTATTGGAATGCAGTATGGCAGCTATTATCACCTTACTTGTGAGTGATCCAGTCGGTGTTCTTTATATCCGTTCCTGTCGAGTACTGATGCTTTCTGATTGGTACACAATGCTTTACAACCCAAGTCCAGATTACGTTACCACAGTGCACTGTACTCATGAAGCTGTCTACCCACTGTAAGTATTTACTTAGACTTAAGATCATTTGTTGAAAAATGATAATTATAGACATCGCTTAATGTCAACAGATTGATTGAGCATTGTAAAATGTCTTCTAGGCACTGGGGGGAGATATACAGAAATGATTTTCTTCTCTTAAGGGATACCTGACCTGGTAGGAGGAAATAGAAATACATCTTGGTATAATAGAAGTGAAAGTTTTTTGTGTTGGTGTTGAAGTGTGTATAAACACTTATAAAATAAGCCATATATGTTTCTTAAAAAGGGAGTTATAATGAAAACCTTTTTGATAAGTAACAAAGAAGCAATATCTGGTATACAGGAAAAGAGTATGGACTTTGGAGCTAAAAACAGGCTTGAGTTTGAATCCTAGGTCTGTTAGTTGTTGTGTTAACTGGAGCATGTTAAGAGCTTCTTGTAACTCAGTTTTCCCATTGGTAAAATGGGAATGATGATCCCTTACAAGGAGATCATGCCACTACTGCCAGAAATAAAAAAGAAATTTATAAAGCCAACTATATTAAAATTTAGAACATCCATTTATAAAAAGAAATCATAAAGAAAGTGGAAATTCAGCCCACAAACTGAGAGGAAGACATTTGCAACATATTTAACGAAGCAGAATGGACAAACGATGGAATGGTCACATGGTAGAATATTATCCAGCTATGAAAATGACTGGACCTCAGTGTGATAAATAAATGTGCACATATCAGATACAGTGCAATGCCTTACATATAGGAAGCACCTAACAGTAGCTGGAATTATTCAAGTGCTTGGGTTAATGTTCTTTCTTTTTTGTTTTTTGGGTTTTTTTCCCCAAATAAATGTTTGTCATTTCCATCGGAATGTTTTGTTTTAAAAATATCAAATTTATAAGATTCTTTATTATTCCAGACTACTTCATTTTTTGCATTTCTGTAAATTGTTGGTGTTCATTTGATGTGGTTTTCTTGGTAAAGATACAATAGAGGAATCTGGTATTTATGTTCTCATAGCAAGTTTTCATCACATATTATGCTCGGTGAAATCGTCCTTTTTGAGCAAGTTATTAATAGTACTAAGCTTCGAAAATACATATATAAAAAGGTAATTTTCAAAAAATAAGATCCAGGGCAGCATTTCATATCTTGCTCTCCGGCATATGTCATCAGTATGGCTCAAATAAACTTTTATAAAAATTCAAAAAAATACTAAGATCCAGATATAAAGATATGAATCTCTTTTCCACCTGCCTACTTTTAAGGACTACAAATTGTTTACTTCATGTATATATAGTCTCTCTCTCTATCTCTGTCTTTCTCTATATATACATATATATGACTACCATTTATATATAAAAGGCTGATATGTCCTCTGTTGATTTCATAGAGCTATACCCTCTGCTTCAATTAATGAAATAATGGCTGCATGGTAGTCCAGCATGAATGCACTATAAAATGTAATCAGTTTTCTGTTGTTGAATGTTTATTTTCTTCCCAAGTTTTCTTTATTATGTGATCTAATAAAACCTCTGTTTGTAAAGTTTTTTATATATCCCAATTATTTCCCTTTGATAAATTTCTACAAGTATTATGTTGGTGCAGTTTTTGCAGTTATTTTTAACCTTTTAAACCGCAATTTCTTTTGCACCAACCTAATAACATTGCTGGATCAAAGGATATAAACACTTTTATGATTGTGGATACACGTTTCCACACTGCCTCCTGGAGAGGAACCAGCATGCACTTTGCAGCAGTGTGTAGGAGTCTTTTTGGCTAACCTTTCACCAATATATTTTTTTTAATTAATTTATTGGGGTGACAATTGTTAGTAAAATTGCATAGATTTCAGGTGTACAATTCTGTATTACATCATCTATAAAAGGTGGTGAATTGTGTGTTCACCACCCAGAGTCCGTTCTCCTTCCATCACCATATATTTGATCCCCCTAACTCTCATCTCCCACCCCCCACCCCCCTTACCCTCTGGTAACCACTAAACTATTGTCTGTGTCTATGAGTTTCTGTTTCTCATTTGTTTGTCTTGTTCTTTTGTTGTTTTTGGTTTATATACCACATATCAGTGAAATCATATGGTTCTCTCCTTTTTCAGTATGACTTATTTCGCTCAGCATTACACTCTCAAGATCCATCCATGTTGTCACAAATGTTCCTATATCATCTTTTCTTACCGCCGAATAGTATTCCATTGTGTATATATACCACGACTTCTTTATCCATTCATCTATTGAAGGACATTTTGGTTGTTTCCATGTCTTGGCCACCGTAAACAAAGCTGCAATGAACATTGGAGCACACGTGTCTTTATGTATAAATGTTTTCAGATTTTTTGGGTAGATATCCAGGAGAGGGATTGCTGGGTCCTATGGCAATTCTATTTGTAATTTTTGAGGAACCTCCACACTGCCTTCCATAATGGCTGCACCAGTCTGCATTCCCACCAACAGTGTATGAGGGTTCCTTTTTCTCCACAGCCTCTCCAACACTTGTTACTATTTGTCTTGATGATAGCCATTCTGACTGGGGTGAGGTGATATCTCATTGTGGTTTTGATTTGCATTTCTCTGATGATTAGTGATGTTGAGCATTTTTTCATATGTCTATTTGCCATTTGTATGTCCTCTTTGGAGAACTGTCTCTCCAGGTCCTCTGCCCATTTTTCAATTGGGTTGTTTTTTTGTTGTTGAGTTTCATGAGTTCCTTGTATATTTTGGATATTAGCCCCTTATTGGAGGCACTGTTTGCAAAAATCTTCTCCCATTCAATTGGTGGCCTCTTTATTTTGTTGATGGTTTCTTTTGCTGTGCAGAAGCTTTTAAGTTTCATATAGTCCCATTCGTTTATTTTACAATATGAATATTTAATGGGTAGATTTAATATACTTTTTAAACCTTGTATAGGATCTTTGATTTAAATGATCAGTGATAAAATATTTTTAAAAATATTTTTGATAATGCACTTCCTTATTTTATTTCATAGCTACACCATTGTATTTATCTATTATGCCTTCTGCTTGGTGTTAATGATGCTGCTCCGACCTCTTCTGGTAAAGAAGATCGCCTGTGGCTTAGGGAAGTCCGACCGATTCAAAAGTATTTATGCTGCACTTTACTTCTTCCCAATTTTAACCGTGCTTCAGGCAGTTGGAGGAGGCCTTTTATGTAAGTTTGATGGGTAAAGTCAATCTAATATATTTATCATTATATGTGATAAACAATATTTTGTCTGTGTATAATTTTGGAGCTTTTTAAAATAGTTTTTTTTTAAATCCTTGCAAATAAACCATATATATGTGTATATATATATACACATATATATGTGTGTGTGTATATATATATATATATATACACATATATATGTGTGTGTGTATATATATATATATATATATATATATATCGCTGAAACATATAATAAGCCTTATTAAAAAAAATCATGGGTTTCTTGGGATGGAATAGATATTCTCAAGAAATCAGGGCAGCTAATCAAAACTGATTTCTATTTAAAGAATACTTTGTATTTGAAACTTATAACCTAAGCAGGAAGATTTTTAAAACCTGAGTATAAATTAGAAAACAAAAACTGGTGTTTGCATATGATATATGGAAATTACTCTTGATAATGTATACTAGTTACCATTAAGTTAGGTCTTAGATTTCTAAATTCCTTTATGAAAACCTTTTAGATACAGTAAAAGAATCTTCATCATATTCTTTATTTTAATATAGCCACTCATTCCTTTGTTCAGCAACCATTTAGGCTGAACCATGACTCAAAAGAAGAATGAGAAAAAGTTGGTGTTAACGGGCTCACATGCTACTAGGAAAGCTCCAGGTAGCTGAGAGAACATAGTGTGATACTTTGACAATGTGACATTGACCATTGTAAGGATGTTAGAGACCATCTTTTACATGTAGTCCACAGGGTACGGAGGGCAAGCCTTCTGGCCTAAAGGAACCAGGCAAGACTGGGTATCATTATGCACGTCATAGCTTGGTAATGAGTTTGGATCAAGATGAAGGTCGTGCTTTGAGGGTAAGACCAAGGGAAGAGGACATTGGAGGCTAGGCAGGGGTTTGGTAAATTAATCCAAGGAGACTGTAGACACTTGCTTCCTTCATCGTAGCTGCCTATTTTGAAAAACGCGTTTTCCCACACTGAGTGTCTTCAGAGCCTCTACTCAAAACACAGTCACACAGGGAGGAGCGAGGAGTTATTATTCATTTGCACTAAGTACAAACCTGTGCTGTCCGCTGAGATTAGTCTCACAGGGCATCATACCAACTCGAAGTTTGATGATATTGAAAAAAAAAGAAAGTAGATAAGTTTTGATATGTAGGGAGTGTTCAAACAAGAAATTTTTCTCCCAGTTCTGTAGAATGGGAAGTTCAAGAGGAAGGCGCCAGCAAAGAGCTCACCGTGTCCTCCTGTGGCAAAAGGAGAGCTCTGGGGTCCCTTCTATAAGGACACTAATTGCAGTCAGGAGGGCTCCGCCCTCATGACCTAATCATCTCCCAAAGGCCCCACCTCCAAATACCATCACATTGGGGGTTGGGATTTCAGCAGAGAATTTGGGGGGACGCAAACACTCAGTCTAGAACAAGGGAATATAAAAGTCTGAGCAAAGTAGAGCAGCAAGAGACTTCTGGTAGTTTCAGATACTGGGGTGTAGGGAGAGAGACCCTGGGAATTATTAGGAAGATGTCAGTGACAGACTTTTACCTGCTTGGAAGTATTATTGAAGCCAGTTTTTCGGTGTGATCTGCATCTGAACCACCAGGGGACTAAAATGCAGATTTCCAGGTCCCACCACCAGACCTGCTGGCTCAAAATCTCAAATTGTTTGAGACCCTAGAATAAGACCACTCTAAATCCTGCCGTGAGTGGGACCACCTACTCCTCACGTTTGAGCCTTGTTAGGAACTTCCTCTTCCTCCTTTACACCTTAGGCTGTTTACTACCAGACCTTAAATTTGTTTCATTAGCAACAGTTTTTCAGTTATTCATAAATTAAATGTGATTTTTTTTTTTTTTTTTGAATGGCTGGTTGAGAACTTAATCACTGCCTATGAAATAAAAGTTCTAAATGTCAAACAAGGCATTCGATTATTTAGTAAGTTGGAATCTGGCCTTTATAGATAATTCAGAGTTTCTGGCTTCTGCATCCTGAATTAACATTAGAAATTGTTCCAAATGGATTTCACTTCAATGTAGAATGATTAACGGTTTCATAAGCTGAAGTGAATTGTTTTAAAATAATTATACAAGAAATAATACAAGGTATTTTTTCTCAATTTGTCCATTTGTTGTAGTGTGCTATAAAGTTAAAATATTTAAGAGAAAGGTGGCATTTTTTAAGAAAAAAGTTTTGCTTAAACTATTATTACTGTACTGTATTTGAAGTACATCAGTCCCCCCTTGTCTGCGGTTTCACATTCCATGGTTGCAGTTACCTGCAGTCAACAGTGGTCTGAAAACATGAAATGGAAAATTCCAGAATTAAACAATTCATAAGTTTTAAATTGTGAGCCTTTCTGAGTAGTGCGATGAAATCCACTGTCCCTCTCCATCCCCGGGGCATGAGTCACCCCTTAGTGCAGTGTATCCACACCGTGTACATTCCCCACTCCAGCTGCGGAGCCGGGTGATGGCAACAGAGACTGTGTGGCCGCGAAGCCAAAGACATTTCCTCTCTGGCCCTTTACAGAAAAAGCTGACTGATGCCGCCTTCGGGTATTAAGGCTAAAAAGTCCCTCACAGAACTGGTTGAGAAAGTTTTCAATTATGGGGAGAATTATACTGTTTGCAGTTTTTATTTTGATAGCTTATTCAGAAAATGTGCTTAATTTTCAACATTATACCAATGTTTGCTTTTCAGATTATGCCTTCCCATACATCATATTGGTATTATCTTTGGTTACTCTGGCTGTGTACATGTCAGCTTCCGAAATAGAGGTAGGACGTCTTTTTTCCTTTGTTAAAGATTTTTTAAATAGATTTGACAATTGAATAGGACCACAGTATAAATGATATGACATGGTACAACTGATTTAGCTATTCTTGGCTCATTGATGTCACTCAGTAGCTTTTAGCTCAGTGGTTATGTTTATGAAAGGTTGTATACTGGATTTGATTTTCCTGAGAAATTAGTGAAGTAGTCAGGCTCCACTATCCAGCGTTTTGGAGGGAAAAAAATCATTTCACATAATCTACCCGTAGAAAATATTTAATTATTGAGATGTTGAAACTTATTAACACCACTTTGAGGGAAACATAAAAATGCATGATTGTATATAGAATGAATTTTACACTTTATGTCACAGTGGCAACACCATCATCAATAATTCTATTGTACATTCTCCACCCTTCTATAGTTAGTCCCCAATTTTATTTTCTTGATTTTGGATGTTTCCTTTTGCCCTCTCATATCTATATTTTGGTAATTTGGAAATCACATTAATACGAACATTAATTCTGACACTGTTTCTGTTCGGAGATGTCCATTCTGTGCCTCTAACTTTTTAGTATTTCAGTGGAAAGCCACTGTTCGAACTCTTTATTGTGAGGCTGCACTCGAAAGGAGTGAAAGAGCCTTAGTCGTCTTCCATCGTATGCTTGCTAATCTAGTGCCTGTGCACTGTCTTCAGCCGCCCACGATGGTTGACATGGGCTTTCTCATCATTCTTAACATAAAAAAAGCTCAACCCAGAGGAAGTAAGTTGTTAACTATTTCAGAGCGCTTGCTGCTGATGGACTTAGGTAGAATAATGGTAGAGGAACTAGACAGACTATTTCATGGTGATTATTCAAATGTTTCCATTTGTATACTGTCCTCCTTTCTCCACTGTCATCTTTAATCAACACTGCAATATGTTTAATCAAAGAAGATAAATTAGTTTGGGCACGTTTATCTACTCTAGGGAAGGATTTGAGAGGGGAAATGATTGGATATTTGAATAAAATGAAGTTTTAAAATTTTTGTTTACTACGCATGACTACTGTAGACAGTAGTTATTATGTTAGTTTGAAACTTGTTTCTCTGTGCCTGGGAATCTCTCCATTATGAAATGTTCCTCATGTACTTCAATAAGCAGTCTATCCATAAGTCAGAAATAGGGACCTGCGTCAGGAAAAGAGAGCTTTAGCTGAGCTGATGAGCCATTTAGGAAGAGAAAGTTGGTAACCTAAGGCAAATCACATTTTAGTATGTTTATTATTAGCGCATTTAGATATTACTTTTCTAATAATTTGTTCCTTGTAATTTCTGCACATTATGGAGCTGTATTAAAGATTAAAAGGAAATTAGAGTAGTCGCATGTCGTTTCTGCTCCCTTCTGATTATCCAAGCAGCAGACTCCAGGAATGCTAGAGGTTAAGGGACTTGGGTGTATGTACCTCCCATTTGTCACCTGTAGACTCAGCTGCAGGGGACCAGGGCAGGAAGAAGGCACATGACGTGGAGTTCCCCTCATGCCATGTCTGCCAGAAGAAACTAGGGTTCCCAGGGTTGACTCGTGGTGTAAACTTGAACTTAGAGACATGGGCTCCTGTCCTTGCTGCTTCTGAGTGCTTTCATGGTGTAGGAAGCCTCAGTTTCCCCGTCTGTAGAGTGCAGTGGCTGGAGTGAGTGATTTCTTAGGACCTTTTTAGCTCAAACATTTTATGATTCTGAGGTTATGATTTTGTATGAAAACAACACATCTTAGTACATTATCTAGCTGATTCATCCGGATAATCTGTATTTCTCTTTTCTTTCTTTTTTAAAATTATATAGAACTGCTATGATCTCCTGGTTAGGAAGAAAAGACTCATTGTTCTCTTCAGCCACTGGTTACTTCATGCCTATGGAATAATTTCCATTTCCAGAGTGGATAAACTCGAGCAAGACTTACCCCTTTTGGCTTTGGTGCCCACACCAGCCCTGTTTTACTTGTTCACTGCAAAATTTACTGAACCTTCACGGATACTCTCAGAAGGAGCCAATGGACACTGACTATAAAATGCCAAAAACAAAAACCCAAGAAGTATTCTTAATAAAAAAGGAAAGAAAGAAAACAATGTATTTGTACTCTTCTGTCATACATGGGAATAAGACTGTCAGTATATCTTAATGTTTTTGGTTACTTTGGTTTTGTTTCTGACTTAAGAGACTTTATGGTTAGACTTGGAAAATACAAAATAATACTTTTACATAGTCTAATATACGATACACTTATAGAACACTATTATGCGACACTAGAAACCTGTTAGGAAGCACTTGCCTCTCACAACAATTCATTCTTTAGAGCAAAATCATGTTTCTGTGTACCTAGCAGTGTGTTGTTTCCATTTTTGTTAAGAAAAACTAACAAGTATAATCTGAAATCCTTCGCATTAGCACGGTTGGGTTTCAGTTTGTTTCTCAAGTATACTGCATTATAAACACATGTGGGGTCTGATAGCAAACATGGAAATAAAGTATGTTTTTTGTTACCTATTTATTTTCACCAATACAGTATTTTGATCTATTACCAAAATAGAGCATAATTTATATATAACAGGTTTTCTGTTTACTGGTAGTTTGGTTGAAAATACCTTCAGATTATTCCTGTTCCTGTAAAGAAAAACAATAACGAGAAGCTTAACTATAAAAAGTCTCAAATGTTCTGACATTTGTATTTTGCCACACTAATTGTGGAAACTCAAAATATTATATAGTAAGATTAGTGTCTTTATCAAATGAATCAATACATGTACTCACATATTCCCTTTTACATCTCATTTTTTTAAGGATACATACACATGCCATATACTTTTGATCCTGAGACACATTTTTTTTTCACATCGTGACATCTCTGAATTAGGCCTTATCTTACAGTTGATTGCTTCTTGGATTTAACAAAATACAGAATATATACAGTATGTAAACATTTGTTGATAGGTGTGCTGTTTGATTTGTATGCTCTGAAGAGTTCAAGAGACTTATAGTTGCAACCATGGAAGCAAGATAAGATTTTTTGCACTTAACCTGATAATATGACTATGTTTATCCATTTGTATTGTTTAGAAGGTTATTTACTGATATTGCTATTGGTGAGGGTTGCACGAGTTTGTTAAATCTCAAAGTTTAAGACTTATTGACAGTTGTAAATTATGAAAGCACTCACTTTTTCTGTAGTTTTGGTTATGCCTCTTGAATTCACAGCAGTTGTATCCTTGAAATTAGGTTAGTTTTTCTTTGTTAATGTGTTTTTCACGGTACATTTAACCATTGGGAAATGGACTTTTTTGATACGTTTGTTCTTCTTTTCTGTAGAAATAAAAATAAAATATAAAAATTTTACATGTATCTCACACAGGTTGGGGTCATTACTAGTGTCCATTAAAGTTCTAAGTTGCCCAAAGAATTCTCAATTGGTTATCTATAATTGGAAAGGGGGGGGGGGTCTGAGGGGACATGTAGCCAACTCCCAGGACTGTTCTTGTTCCACTGTATTGGAGACATTTCAACAAGTTATCTTCTCTGATGTCCTGTTCTACCAGGAAAATGTGTATTCAAAAGGGGAAATCATACAAGTAATTATGATTACAAGTCCTCAAATGTGAAGAATTTCAGAAATACTTAATACATATCTGCCTTTTTAATTTGCTTTCTTAAGAACAAGACTACAATAATTCGTAGCAACTGTAGTTGCTAATGTTACTATTAATTTATTAAAATGTGGTCATTAAAAATATACAAAAACAATCTTTGTCCTAGTTCAGCTTTGTTACGTTTTGACTTAGGTCCTTGTGGTACGTTACTATTCTCGCTGCTATAGTAATGATTTTGCTAACCAGCGCTAGACAGGTAATTTAAAAGTCAAAGTATTTTCTTGATTAGTTTGGGTCCACTGATAAAATTTAATTACGTTGTTATATATTTATCTAAAACCATTGGTTTGCAAGACTTGACTACACACTGGATGGAGCTAGGTGGAGAAATTTCTAAAAACATACCTGCGTTCCACCCCCAGAGATTCATGGTGAATTGGTCTGGGGTGTAGGCTGAGCAGAGAGATTTTATAAACTTTCTCCAGGTGTTTCTCATGTTTTAGGAACTGTGGTCTAAACTCTCTTCCTAATTCAGATCTTAATTTTTCCATGAGACCTTTTGACAATTTCTGGGCAAATGATTTTTTAAATTATTTCTTACTGAAATTTGATTCTGCTTGAATTATAACTATGTTCTTTTTCAGAATTAAATAATCTAAACAGATAATTGTATCAAGTCCTTATGCATCACAATAACAAAAAGACAAGTTTAACAGACAGTTACATGAATTATTTGCTCTTTTAAAATAGCTTTTTGGCTGAAAGTCTGTAGCGCACATATCAAGGTAAGATACTTGGTTAGTACACAACTTGTTTACCCGTAATCTAAATTATAGTAGGTGTTATAATACTCAAGGACTTCTGGAATTTTAAAACAAAATTCTTTTTACTACTTCCTTAAAAACATCTGTACTCAATTACTATTTGGTCTAGGTATACATTAAAAAATGACATATGACCTTTTGTTCACAAGAAAGAATATTAAGGCAAAAAGTAATTATCTGAGTTTTCAGGATGAAGTCTGTCATTTCATGTTCTGACAAGCCAATCCTCACTGTTGCCAGTTGATAGCCTTAGTAGATCTCTCTACTCAGCCATGCTACTGTAGTTCTTGGCCAGATCACGCCTGCTGTTCCTTTGGGCAGACATGTATTCCCAACACCCCAAAGACTTAGAGGTCCCTCTTTTCCCTCCCATAGCCACTCATTAGAAAGAATCCACTGGAGTCTAATGTCTTCTTAACTCATCCCTTTCTCACAGCACGTGCACTTTGAGGTCCAGGGACAGGGACTCATTCAACTTGAACATCAGCATTTGCTCTAGGTACACAGACTGCTCAATATGTTAATGAAGTTAGTGCAGTGATCCAGACCTGCAATGATCCAGGGCTGCAATGACATAGTGTGTCCAGAAGAGGACAGGAGAGGGCTGCTGAGCTGGAAGAGATCAAGGGCTTCTGTAGAAGTCCATGTGGGAGAGAGTCCATTCAACAAGAACATTCAAAAGCTAGAAGGTTCCAGGTGGCTCAGAGATGGCCAAGTAATTCAAGGGGCCAAGCTGACCTTTATCATCTCGGGAAGGTGGTAGATTTCAGGGATCTGATGAATGCCTTATATAGGTCTAATGCTTAATTATCGCTGTTACCATTTGTATTTTACAACCAGGGAAACTGAGGAGTAGAGGTTAAATAACATGTAAGAAGCAAAGCTGAGATTTGAGCCTGGGTCCACTGTCCTCAAAGCCCACATGGTGCCAGTTCTCCAGGAGCAGAAATAAGTAGAGCTAGGGAAGCAGAAATCATCCTTCAGATCTTAGCTCCATCACCAGTTCTGATTCCTTAACTAGTTCAAATCTCCCTCTTAGGTTCTTATACCCCACCTTCAATACACTTATGACACTTGAAATTTTACATCCATTTGTAGAATACCTGGTTCTCCCACTATACCAGGGGTGGGCAAACTACAGCCTGGGGGCGATTCTGCTACCATGGCAGAGTTGAGTAGTTGCTACAGAGACCGTCTATGGCTTGCAAATCCAAAAATTTCTGGCCCTTTAAAGTTTGCCAACCTCTACACCTGACTGATTTCCATTTGGGCAGGGACTAGATCTGTTTTCATTCACTACTGTAACCCCTGAGCCTAATATAATACTTGGTACAGAATGGGCACTCAATAAATACTTGTTGAATATGGTTTAAACTTAATAGTGAAACATGGAGGAATTTCAAGTATCAATATGCTCAACAGGCAACATTTCAGTGGCTGAAAATAGTACTGATTTTTTAATTGAAATTCTTCCAATCAATAATTTATTGACTTAAAATGTATTTTCAGTAAGAACATATATATATATATAACATTAAATGACATTCTTTTCATTTTAAATGACAGAAGGAGAACATTTTTATTTTTCCCAAATTCATCATCGGGTAACAGTTCATTCACCATTACGTGGCCTGGAACAAAGATGTCATCCCTTATTCTCCTAGTTGGCTCAGTCTATCTAATCCTGAGACTCTGCCATATTGCGAGCAAAGTCCAGCTACTCCAGGAGTGACCAAGGAGGATATGATATCAGTATCAATACCCTAGTTCAGAGATTGGCAAACCTTTTTTGTACAGGGTCAGAGATGAAATATTTTGTGCTTTGCAAGTCACACAGTCTCTGGCACAGATGCTCTGCCATTGTAGCACAAAAGCAGCTATGTGTAATGTGTAAATTTGAATTCCGTATAATTTTCTGATGCCATGAAATCTTTTGATTCCCCCCCCCCCCAACCATTTAAAAATATAAAAACCATTCTTAGCTCCAGGCCCTGCAAAGACAGGAGGGACAGGTTTGGCCCCCAGGCTGGAGTTTGCTGACCCCTGCTGTAGATACTAGGCATCATCGCACCACTCTCAACATTCAGTGCAATGATTAGGGGTGGATTATAGGGGATAACTAAGTTATTTAGTAGGCACGCTTTTTTTGGGGGATGGGGGCTTTTTTGATGGAAGTTCTTTCTTACCCAATGCTCTGGAGACGCTACTTACCGGGAAGGTTCATAGCAGATTCCTCCTGCTCTACAAGAAAACGCAGTTCTGCAAGATTCCCTTGTAACCAAATACTGATATATTCAATTTTTTCATCTCTTTCGTACAGCTTGTCTCTTAGATTTTTTATTTCTTGCAAGGTCTCTTCACCATCACATACCAATTCCTAAAAAAAAAGGTAGCATTTTGGGGTGTGTGAATTTAAATTACAACAAAATAAATAAGAAGCATATTCAATCGAGTGAATCATATCCAAGACAAAAATATTTTTGCAAAATTCGTAATTGTCATGAAAACAAAATGTGTGTAGAGAGTAAATGCACAGTTCTGTAAATGATCTCAGAAAAAATGGATTAGTAAATGAGAAGATTTAATGGGTCACTCACTGAACTAAACATGTTTCAATGGTCACTATTTTTTTATTGAGATACAACTGATGTAGAATAGTTTCAGGTGTACAACATAACAGTTTGGCCTCTGTGTATATTGTGAAACGATCACCACAAGACTTCTTGGTTAACAGCATCACCACACAGTTACAAAATGTTTTTCTTGTAATGAGAACTTTTAAGACCTACTGTCTTAGCAACTTTCAAATATACACAACACAGTATTATTAACTATAGTTACCATGCTGTACATCCAATGACTTATTTTATAATAAAATGTGTACCTTTTTACTCCTTTTACCCATTTCACCCCCGACCCCACACTACCACCCCAAACCCCGCAACCCCTGGTGTTCTATGTGTCTATGAGTGAACTCAAATTTTTAACTGGATAGGATGGAGGTGGTGGTAGCATAAAAAGCCAGCTCCCCTTCAGAGCAGCACAGAACTGCAGAGGAGATCCAGCATGGCTTAATGTTTAAGAGAAAGAACTTGCTAATTGGGCTGGATCTGAGTTTTAAATTTCCATTAGTTCATTAACTGGTCTTAGGCAAGTTACTGAAACTCTGAGTCTCAGTAGCTTCATCTGAAAAAGGCCTTACTCACACTTTCCTTATCCAGTATTTTAAGCGTTGACTTAGAAAGTGGCAGAGCCAGGATATAAACTCCAGCCTACCTGCCACTAAAGTGGGGAGGGGTGGAGATGGTGCATGGCTGGTAAAACATGGAGAATAGATGGAATTCAGAGCTGACAACTTTGTCCTAAACCAATGTGATCAATATATATATATATATATATATACACACACACATATATAGACACACATATATACACATGTGTATATAAAATGACATTCACACTTTAACTGAACTGGTAGAGTGGGAAGACAGTTTCCCAAAGGATTAACATTTCATAGTGACATTTGGCACAAAGGACACATTTTAGGATGTGGTCACACTTACTCTGTCTCTCCCCAGTAATCCTGATCTCCTACTTTATGGGTACACACGCACGCACACACACAGGCACACATTTATTAGGTAGGCAAATATTTTTAGAGATATGATCCTTATGGAGATAACACAAAAAAACTTACCTTTAGGGTGGTCTGAAATTTAGCCCACAAATCCAAATATTGTGCTAAAATGAAGATTTTCAAAATGCAAAGGTTACTGAAACAATTTGAACAGTTTTATAAAAGTAATGCTATTTGTGTTTCAATAATTATTTTTATCTAAACATTTCTACTTCTGAACTTGCCCTCACTGCGAACAAGGGAAAAATGACACAACATCAGACACGTGAGTGAGGAGGTCTTCCGATGATTCCAGCCCCCAGCTGCCCAATTAACCCAGACATCAAGCTGCCCCAGTGAACATCACGTGGAGCAGACATGAGTTGTCTCCACCAAGCTCTGACCAAATTGGTAATGTGTGAGCAAAGTAAGGGATTTGCAATGTCTGTTATGCTGCAATAAATAATTGGCTCAGGACACCTCACAAAAGATGATCCACAAGTGGCCAAAAAGCACATGGACAGATGCTCGATAACATTAGTCATCAAGGAAATACACATGTAAACCACAACGAAATACCATAACATACCTATTAAAATGGCTAAAATGCTAATAACTTTACGTGTTTTGACAATTTTTAGTGTGGGTGAGGCTGTGGAGTATTCTATAGCTAGTGGGATTATAAATTCATAGAACCATTTTGGCAAACTGCGTGGCAGTTTCTTCTAAAGTTAAACATACACTAACCATATACCCCACCAATTCTATTCCTTGTTATTTACGCAAAAGAAATGAAAACAAATATTTGCAAAAACACGTAAACAAATAGTAACCCCAAACTGGAAACAATCCAAATACCCTACAGTTGGGGAATGGATAAACAAAATATGGTATTATTCCTAGAGTGGAATAGTACACTATAGCTACAAGAAGGAGCGAGCCAATGGTATGTTAACAACATGGATGGGTCTTAAAATAATAGTTCTCTGAGTGAAAGAAGCCAGGTACAAAAGTGTGCATACATATTCTATCATTCCATTTATATCCAGTCCTTAGTGATAGAAAGCAAATCACTGGTTTCCGAGAACTGGAGGTAGGGTGGGACTCAACCACAAACAGACACAAAGGAAAATGTTCAGGGATGACAGTGTTCTATTTCTTACTTGTGGTGGTAGTGGTTACAATGATACGCACATTTGTCAAAACTCATTGAACTTAGGACGGGTGCATTTTATTTTATTGCATGCACATCAGTAAAATTTGATTTAAAACCGATTTAAACAAAACAAAAACTTTATTTTCTATAATGTAAAGATCACTCATGACACATGACTTACTCTGATGAGCTATCAGGTGCCAAGACAGATCGCTTGAGATGTGCATGAGGGCGTCTTCTCCCTGTGTGTATTGCTCTGTCCTGGTCTTCAGGTGTGCAATACCCTGGAAATTAAACGCATGGAATTGCTTTAAGCAGCTGAGTTACTGTAGGTTAGTTATGCGTGCAGTCACTCAGCAAACATTTATTGATGCCTCCTCTGTGCCACTGACTGTTCTAGGTGCAAGGGAAACAGTGGTGAACAGAGCCCTTGTCAAGCTTACATCCTGGTGAGGGAGATAAAGGATCCTGCCTTCGAGAAAGCATTTCAGCACCCAAATAAACATAACATGCTGAAAATCATTTTCCACAAAAAGAAATTAAAAGGTATTCTGCCTGAATGCATCATGCACAACAACCATGCTCTGTATGCAAACTGTGTGCGCGGTGAATAGTCAGCTATTGTGCCTGACTGGAGTTGAGCAGAAGACCTGAGAGAGAGGATTTATCAAGTTAGGACACCACCACCCCCACCACCCCACCCCCAGAATTGCTCACTGAAGTGTTTCGTTGGGTTGGGTGATGGTGCTAGTAGTGGTTTGGGTGCTCAGGTCGCGGCTTTCTGCTCTGACAACCGAATGCCCAGGAGCTCTAACTCTGCAAAGTGTGGCCTTTGGGATATAAACTGGCCACTGGCCCAGTTTCAAGAGATAAATGGTCAGATACTAGAAACTACTGACTCAAATCTAAGAAAGTGTCCAGTGCCTTAGAAGGAGTAGACATGGAAATGTTTACGAGCACGTGGTACAGGCTCTCCTCATGCAGCCTTGATCTCGTGTCAGTCTTTGTATGGCTGTTGCAGGTTTCATAGTAAGCCAAGTAAAAGCCACCTTCACCCAAGTCCAAGTCAGCATTCCTGGCCCTCTGTGAACGGGGACCACTGTCTGTAGACGTGTCTATTTAGCCGGCCTCCCATAACTCTCACGTGAGTTAACACACGGAATTGTAATGAACTATTTATTTGCCCATCTCAGCCAGAGGGTGAGCTTCCTAAGGGCTTGGAGCAGTGTCTTATTCATCTCTGTATGCACTGCACCTTCCCCAGGGTTTCGGACCAGTGGGTGCGTAAAATATTTGTTGAGTAACAGGAAGTATTCAGCAAAATAGAGAGTGGTAAGTGAATAAGACAACAGCACAGGGTCATCCAAGGGTTAGTAGATCAGACATTGAATCCCAAAGCAGAACTTTTAGAATCAGCCTTTCTTGTAGTCATTCATTAGCTCAACCATTATCAAAATAGCAATAAAAGTCCAATTATTTTAATAAAAATAACCTACATCATCTTGATAGGAAGACACTATAGTGGGATATTACCGTGGGTGGATGCATTTCCTCACCAGATTGTTTCAGGGCTGGAAGAATGAAGATGTGTTGCATGTGTGGGTTACTAATGATGGTACCTGCCCTGTGGAGCACAGTTACCTTTGCAAAGTACATTGGTACCTCTTATGCCATTATAATTCCACCAAAACCGCATACTCTTGGTGGGGAAAGTGTTGCCATTTAACTAATTACCCAGAGAAGTAAAGGGATTTTTCCCTTACTTAGAGTCTTATTGCTGTAGAACTGCTTTTATTTTTCCAGCTATTAAAAAACTCTAAAATATCTAGAGCCTCAGTTTCCTCATCCAGAAAAGGGGCAGAATATATTATCCACATTATGAGCTTACTGTGATCCTCAAATGGGACTGAATCCCTTTTCCATGTAAGGGACTGTGCGAAAGACTTGGGATGCACGGATACAGGTCCTAACCTGGAGATCAATATGCTTCACTGAAAAAGGTGATATGATCACTGCAAAACTGACAGACAACCTAATTTTTAAAATGGGCAAAAAACTTGAATAAGCACTTCACAAAGAGGGTATATAAGTGGCCAACAACACAGAAACAGATGCTTCATTAATCATCTGGGAAATGCAAATAAAAACCACAATGGGACACCTGCCAGCAAGTTTTGGTGAGGACGTGCAGTAACACACTGGTGATCTCAAACTACTGCTGGAGTGGCAATTACTGCCACGCCTTTGGGAGACTGGCTCTGTGCACTGAGGTGGACGCTATACATCTCCATGGCTCCGTAATTCCCCTTGCATGTACCAACGAAATATGTATATACGTTCACCAAAAAACATGTTACTAGGATGTTCATAGCAAGACTATTTGTAATAACCCACATTAGAAACTCTCTAAACCCCCCTCAACTGCAGAGTATATAAATGACTTGTAGTATAGTCATACAATGGAATGCTATACAGAACTAAGAATGAACCAACTGTAACTGCACTCAACAAGAAGGAGGAACCTTGCAAACATAGTGTTGAGCAAGAGTGCATATAATTTCATGTATATAATGTTCAAAAACAGGCAGAACTCGTCTATGGTGTTGGAAGTCAGTATGGTGCTGCCCTTGTGGGGAGGTGAGTGACGGGAAGGGACGTAGAAAATATCTGGATACCAGAATGCTTGGTTTCCGGAATTGGGTGCTGGTTACCCAGGTGTGTTCATTAAGCTGTACACTTATGATTTGGGCACATATGATTTTTTGTATGTACTTTAAGCTTCATTTAAAAAACTTATAAGAGCTATTCTTTCCTTTCCTCTCATAACTATTGCAGATCTAGGCAATCAACCAAAGCCGTTGTGCAAATTGAAGTGCTTTCAAACTTACTTCTTTTAACCTTTTATTTTCCAGGAGCAAAGCTTCTGTTTGTAGGTCATGTACATAGATTTCATTTTCTAAGTTCTTTAGAATTTCAAATTGACTTTTCATATTACAGCTTTCTTGATCTCGTAATTGTTTTAATTCTTGCTTCAGTTTACCCTGCTCAAATAGAAAACCTAGTTATCTCATAGAGTTCAACGAGCAGGGCACCAGCGTGTTAGATTCCTTGGGCCACATTAAGAGAGGGGTTCTAATTAATCTTGAACCATCAGCAGAGGCTACGGATACCTTGCCTTGGAAAAACTTTATATTAAACTCGAAACCTGATTCATGGAGATTTATTCACGTATTCTGGGAAGTGGGTATGAGGAGCCCAAGTTAAATCGTTGAGACAACTTCACAAAATAGAATATATGTTGATAATGAACAACTGTCTGGCAAAAATGGGGAACAGAAGAGTGAAATTTGAGGCTTTTCAAGGAGGATTTAATATTTCTTGAAGTAAAAAGCGTAATTACTTTAGGGATTTTTCAGAATTTTCTACTGAATCTCTATTTAGTTCTTAGTTACTATACTTTCATAAATCACATAATCTTTATTCATTGTATAATCATCACTAACAGCATCTTACTAACAAAATAGAATTGTTTATACAGTATGCTTACTTGTTATTTTCCCCTTCATATTTCTCTACATCCATAACATGTTAAAATTTTAATATCAGCGCATATTTAGAAAGTTTCCATTTTTAATTAACCAATTCCACATACATGTTTGTCATTAACCATTGATCATAAATTTTTAAAAAGTAGTCAACATTTCTTTACCTGTTCCCATTTCATCTATTCTCCCCACACCTTGCCACCTCTGACCACTTAGCCTCGTCTTTATAGAAATTTATCAGAATAACAGATCTGAAAAGAGCCTTAGAAAACATAATCCAATCTCCACCTTATAAATAAGGAAATGGAGGTCCCCCCCAATGATTTTCCCATGGTACATGTTAGTTGCTTCTAGAGTCTCCCTCTGTGTGTATGTTCATTTATACACATACATGTATACATGTATGTATGTGTTTGTGTATGTGTGTGTGTATGCTGGGACTAAAATTGGAAAACATTGGTATTAAAGGGTAAGTTTAATAAATGTGGATTTCCTGAAAATTCCAATGGTGCCAGGTAAGTATTACCGTCCTTATATACCAGCTTTCTAACAAAAGAAAGAAGAATGAATGCATCAGCTCTTTACCACATTGTTAAAGTATTTTGAAAAGTCTCTTGTCATTTGAAAAATGAGATTGTTCAGTAAATCCTGATCCTGCTTTTGTGCTATAAAAAAAAGAGAGAGAGAGAGAAAATAACTACTCACAATGTTCCTTAGTTTAAAAAACATTCATCAAAACAAGACATGCGCCAGTTTGGAAAGTCAGATACTATTAGAAGGCTTGTAACAAACAGCACTCAGGTAACCCCCAGCTGCACTGAGTAGTTGGGTGGATGTCCGACTACTCAAATCAACCATTTTTAACTCATTTTAGCTTTTTCATCTTCCATTTTCTTTAAAAATGCTCCTATGGCTATTTCTTGATTTGTCATTTTAAGACATTTTCTACTTACTTCCTAATATAGAAGAGGAGGACACAGCAGGCTTACTCCCATCCCCCCACCCCCACACATTTTTGTGAAGTTTCATTAGGGAGCAAAGCTAGATGCACGTGGCTTACCCATCATCCTTATCCAAAAGTCACATCGTGCTTCTTTATGTATCCTGGGCCCTGATATTCCTCCTATCCTCTGGAAGTCTCACTGCTGGCGGGTGAAGTACATGAGGATATTTTCCTACTCTCTGAAGCACATTGCTCTTATGTCCCCCTTCCTTTCTCCTGTATTCCCTTCTTCTCTCTACTTTCTTCAGAATTTTTCTTTTTTTTTTTTTAACCTTAAGGGAATTGGTACTTGCAATATACTGCTTACTTTCATACTTACAGTGTTTCATACATCCTCTACTTAGTGCAAGAACGGATTGGAGGAAATGTTGGAAAGTAGAAAATTCGGAATGGAGTACACATTTATCATGAGTCTTAGTAAAAGGGGTAAAATACCAAGAAAACTCACCTGAGCTGACTAAATGAAAACCTGACAAGAAGCAGACATCGCCTGAGGCTTGGGAACCAGGCCAAGTACTCAGATACTTATTCTTATAATATTCTTATATTCTTAAAAATCCACCTGTCTGGGCAATAACCATATTCGTTTTAAATATTTGTTCATTTCACATGTGAACATATTGGGTTTCCATGTGACTGTCCTATTTTGACACAGACTGACTTCATTCCTGTCATCATATTTGTCTTTGCAAGCAGCTCATTCCCATCCGAGTGCACATTATTTTTTTTGCTCCTGTTCCAGTCCTTTCTGTAACTTTGGTCCTGGCCTTTCAGTTCCCAGGGCACTTCTTCCATCCTCTAGAAGATACACGTTCTGGAAGTTGTCCTGCTCCACAACCTATAGGGAGTTCTTGGATAGTGGCCTCTACTCCCCAAATACAAGACAAGACTCACACCTCTAGGGATGAATCTGGATCTGTGAAATTCTGGGTGCAGGGCTAGATGAGCACATCGGTTTTTTGTGTGTGGAGAAAATAATGATTTTTAGATTAAACACATACTTGGTTACGTCATGGAATAGAACGCAGAGTATGCATACTTTCAGGCACATTTCACATTCTCAATGAAGCCCCTGACCTGAGACAAGCTCTTACCTATCTCTGACTCAGGGGTAAGGTAGTGAAAAAATCTGAGGGGTACCTACTTGAGAAATAGTGAGTCATAGCTGGAAATGAGATATAATTTGCAAATTCATGTTAAGAAACAGAAAAAAATCTCCACATGGTAGTAGATAAAAAAGTTGGTTCTACCTTTACCAAGTACGGAGAGAAACCACATAATATAGTTGCTACGAATTCTTAATTTTCATCTTTAAAAGAGAAAAGAAAAAAAATTGACAATAGTAACAGTAAGATTTTGTGATGTGGAGGAGAGGAAATTAGTAGATGAGATAAAAAGTAGAGAAGAGGGAGTTAAAGGTGATGGGAAATTGGGAGAATGCCACCATTGGCTTTGATTGGTGACCTGTCTCATGTTAGAAGGCAACAGTGAAATCCTTACCTGGGCTTGAGGTCAATAAATGCTTCATATGTACCTGAGAGAATATTACTGAGTTCTTCAGCCTGTCGGTTTTTGCGCTTACACTCTTCTTCTGCCACCTGAAGTTGTGGAAGATACTTGACTAGTTCCTCTTCCTTTCCTTTGGCACTCTCCATTTCCTTAACAAATCTTTGCTTTAAAGAAAGTAAAGCTAAGTGTGAGGTATGATTTTAGAGAATTTACACAATTTACACTCTCTGGACTAGAGTGTAAGTTCTGTCTTGATAGCCTCCTACCCCGAGGTACACAGCAAGGTATGTGGCACATACTAGATATCTAAAAAATGTTTGTTGGCTGACTCACTGACTCTCTGGCAGTCTATAAAGTAAAGAGATTAGGTTCAGTGGTTGTCCAAGGATCCTTCCAGTTCTATAGCTCTATTGCTATGATTCTGTTAACGCTACCATTTATGTACACCACATCATTTGAGGAAACTTCTCTTAATAGTTTATAAAAACAAAACAAAACAAAACCCCAACCAGACAGCAAACCAGAACATACATAGGTTCTAAGAAATGAGCATGTAAATAAGAAATGGGGAGGGGATAGCAATAATTGGATACAACTCTACAACAAATGGATAAAAAAGTACCCAAAACAAAACATGAAGATGCCTGCTTAATTGTTCAAACTCAGGCTTTATTTAGTTTCACATGGAATAATAGTCGGAACTCTTTTAGAAATAAACCCCTCTTTTAGACAGGTTTAAAATGATGACAAAGGCATAGCCAGCCAGCTGACCTTTACTATCCGTTCTCCTGTCCTTGAATATCAGGACTCCTGAGCTTTAGCTGAACATATGGCTGCAGCTAGAGTAATTTCTCTGTTTCCTTTGCAGGTAAGTGTGACCAAGGAGTGTAATGGGTAGACATGGTATGTGGCACTTCTGGGTCTTGTCCCTACAATAAGAAGGGGAGTGTGCTCCCTCGGCCCTTTCGTCCCTCCCCTAGCTGGAAGACAGTGAGAATGGAAGCTGCCACTTGACCCACAGATGTTAGCATTGTGCTGAGGATGGCCGAGCTGCCCTGCCAGCCCTGGACTGCCTATCCCGAGACAGAGAAGTAAACGTCTGTCTTCCTGTAATGACCTCATCAGTGGTTCTTCTCAACTAGACACTCAGACCCTTAAGATTTGAACAGGCCATACTTCACCCAGTTTACTCTTAAAATCTTTAATTTTTATTTTTATGCAAGTTGTATCCACACATAATTGGAAGAAAACCCTGAGTGTCAGTAGGGCAATACCAGGCATGCTTCCACAGCAGGCAGCACCCTAAAATAGTCGACCAGAGGTTAGTGTCCTGTGACCCCACCCGAGTGATAACTCAGATGCAAGAGAAAGAAACCCACGCTGGTGGGGAGACAGCCTCCCTGGCTTGGAAGCCGCATGTTCAAATAGGAACCGACATCTCTTGGGCTTATCTTCTACGTGTCTGCAAAGGACATACCCACTTGAAAGAGGTCCAACCCCAGGAAAGCCCGTGTTCTGTTTCCCACCAGTTATTCTCCCATTCGAGATGCAGCATACCAGTCAGATCGTACTAGACAAGCAATGTTACCTGATAATACAACCTGCAGTCCACCTTTATCAGGCTACTAGGGGAAGAAGTGAAAAAGTCAAGACCAATTTCCCAATAAAGGAGAGAGGGTTGCTAACCCTTTACGACACATCTTGCTTATTATGTTCACTGCCTTTGGCATCTCTTTGATAGAGCAGTTTACTCACGCCCTAATTAACACAGTGATACACTGGCCTCATATGTCCCCTTCCAAATTGCCATTAGAATCCTTTATAATACGAAAGAAAAAAACACACATAAAACACCATAATTTCAAAAGTATGACACAGCAGAACCAGGAGTAAATTTCTCCAGACTGCAGTGTTAAGAAACTCAAAGGTGGGTTATCTCTGCTATCTTCTCTAAAACACAAACAGCCTGGGGGGTGGGGGGAGGCAGATAAGGAGGTGAGTGCATTCATTCATTCCCATTGTCTGCATGGCCAGCGCTGCCCTGACAAGAAACCATGCTCTTGTTTCAGGCTGAGAGGGTCTGGGTACCAGGCACTGCTGCAGCTCAGGCAAGTTGGTGTTTGTCTGCTGGCTCGGCCTGTTGGTGTGGGGCAACCGGTCAGGCCAGCACCTTCTTCAGCTCCTTCCAATTCTCCGTCTGCTTCCCTGATTCCTGAGCTGTGTGCAGACTTCGCTCAGGGGTGACAGGCTCAGGCTTCTGCCGCAACTCCCTGGAGTCGGAGCCTTGGAGAGGGCACAGACCAGTGCAGGACACAGGTACCGCTCTACACTGGTGACTTCCAGCTCACCCCTCGACTTCCAGGTGGCCCTTGCCTTTCTCTCTGCCTATCCATCTTCCCTTCCCAACTGCCTCCAGGCCCCAGCTCCAGAGGCAAAGCCGACAGCCTCTGCAGATTGTCTCCACAGACTGTGTGGCTCCCACAACTGCAGGTCAAACCCTCTAATAAAGCCCTGTCCTGGTGGCTTTGCTTCTCCTCCTGAACCCTACCAGATACAGAGCCATTGTACCTAGTGATCCAGACGCACTCAAGATGTCAGTGCTGGATCAGAATGATGCCAACGCTTGCTGCGAGTGCTAACAGAACTGGAGTGCAGGCCCCCTGGTAGTGAAGCCAAGCCTATAAAAGACGTAGTCACAGCACAGCCTGGAACACAACACCTCCAAGATCTGGAAGTTTATATTTTGAACCAGTGACTGATATTCAGGGTTGTTTTCCTTAGAATCTATGGGTCAGGGGCCCAAGTGGTAGTGGGACTGCTCAGTATTAAAGCTGATGATTCTGCTTTCCCTTCCTGAGAGTGTGGGCTCTGTCAGCTTACAGATCCTGCTACTGGTGAGAAGAATGATTTCACCAAAGGTACAAAAATGGTTCCATAAACCAAAATCTGAGATTGCTTCCTCTCCGTTTGGGGCTCCTTGTGCCACTGAAACCTAAGGCATAAATCAGATTCCAACCCGCCCGGCGTTATTGACGATGATTATCAAGGGAGAGGGGTGAGGGTAAAGACAGTTGTTGCTTTATAACAATGGCACACGGGCTGCCATCCATCCGTGCCTCTGTGTGAATCAGACGCAAGGGGACACAGCCCTCCAGTGGGCACACAGCCTGGCAAGCACAGTGCAGACTGAAGCAGCAATCTTCTCATTTGCAGTCGTACACTTCTAATGTACTTATCTTGCCTGGCTGTGCTGTATAAGCTTGAAAGCAGTGTTATAAGGTGTCCTTAGCTTATTCCTGACTCCAGAGGACTGTCTCCATTGCTTTACCACTAAGTATGATGGTGAACTCTTGTCAGCTCTGTCTCAACAAATACCTGAGATGCCGCGCACTTCTCACCACCTGCTCAGTTACCATCCTGGTTCAAGCTGCCTGAACCCCTTGCACATGCTCTCGCTTCCTAATGGGTCTTTGTACACCCACCATGGCTTTCCTAAATTCAACTCAACAGAGCAGCCAGAGGGATCCTGTTTAAATCAAAATCAGATCATTTCAGCCCTCAGATAATTTCAGTAGGGCCACTACTGAACCTCTGATGGCTTCCCAGCCCAGGCAGAGCAAACGACCAAGTACTTCCTTTGCCTGTAAAGTGTATCATAGCTGGAGATGCTGCTCTCGGATCTCCCCTCAAAGAGGGACTCTGCCCTGTGGCAAAGAGTGTGGTTAAGTGACAGCTTCCAGTTGCTGGCTTCTTCAGAGTTGCCTCAGCTATTTAGGTGAAATCATGTTTGTTGAGGGGTGGTCCCCAATCAACTGACTGAGCAAGGAGCTTTTACAAGGGTGCAGCTATTTCTGCCTGCATCAGGGCTCTCCTAATGGGCAATCCTTGCTCCAGGACTCCCCGGAGAGAGTTTGCAGGTTACATAATGGCCTAGGGCTTCCGCTGCCCAGTATGTTCACAGGTATTCTCCCTAGTAATCCCTGGCACTCCTAATTCCATCTCAGCATCTACTTCCTGAAGATGAGTGCCTAGCACGCCCGGCACTGTCCCCCATCTCTGCTCCAGCCCCACTGCGCCCTTGTTATTCCTCAGATAGGACAGTCCTCCCTCAGAGCTTTCCTGCTCGGCATGTCCTCTGCCTGGAACCACCTTCCACAGATTTCCACACGGCACGCTCCCTCATACCCTTCCGGGATGCAGCCTTCTCTGAGTACATCATTCAAAAGGGCACACAGACCACATCACATATACTGGCTCCATGTCCCTGTTTATTTTTCTCTATAGCATTTCCAACCATCAAATATGCTACACGTTTTATTTGTGTATCTTGTGTATGTTCAATCTCTCCCCGCTGGCATGTCAGCTCCATAAAGGCAGAGTTCTGTGTCTTTGTTTCTTCTTCTATTTTTTAGCATCCAGAAGAATACCTGGCACCCAGATAAGGTATAACCAACAGAGAAATGCTGCCCACCCTGACTCTTCCCCATTCTGTTCCTTCCAATTTTGTATAATTTGTGCAATGCTGTCTTTCCCATATTTGTTCCCTGAGTTGTGCTGTTTCCATTTCACCTCTTCCCACTTCTGGCATCCTCTTCTGACATCTCTTCCCTGAGTACCTATGCTCTCATATTGCTGATTTTCCTTGGCACCTCTATACAATTATATTTTTTAATTCACAAAGGAATGTTTAATCACAGTTATCATCTGTTCCGGCACCATTTTTCTGAGTGTTCTTCATTTGTTGGCAAGTTTTATTCCCCTTTTTATTTGTTTATCTCATAGCATTTTTGTGTGGAGGACGTGTCTACTTCTTTCCTAGTATTCCTATTAGAAAGAATTGGCTTTCCTTGGATCAGTTATCTGCAGAGAGTTTCTGCCAGATGTGGCAGAGGGTGTGTGTGTGGCGGGAAGAGGTGTGGACTTGGACCAGGGTAAGATCTAAACTTGGACATGCAAGGACTTCCTACTCCATTGCTACAGCAAGGGACTGTTACCTCCAAATAAAAACCCTGTTTGGTACAGCTGGGCCTCTTTTCCCTTTTCAAAACAAATCAAGTTCAGGAAGGCTGCTACTGCCATCCCTTTTTTCCTCAGCTCCTCTACCAATAGCAGTCTCCAAGAAATATGCCCTTGCCTTTCAAAGTAATACCATCACCTTGAAAAGGTGCGTTTTCTTGAAAATACCTGCCACCTCTGGGCCTCCTGGGTGCTTTCAGTGCCCTTTCTGTCCACCTCCCCCAGCATCTATGCCCTATTCTATCCCAGGTCAGCTCTTGGCAGTTCCCAAGTCACAGCACTGCCCTCTCTCTAAGGAGGATTTCTCAGATTGGCCTGCCTCACTGGCCTCCCTCACCCTTTGTCACTGTCCCCAGCCATTCTCATGCCAGCTCTGCAAGGCTTCCTGAACCATTCCACCTGTCTCCATGTATTTTGCCAGTACTTCTATGTAACTTGGAGTGCATGATTTTTTTTTTTAACTAAAAAATTATTTCCTGTTGCTCTATTAACGTTTTGGGAAAAGAAGAAAGATTCAGAATGAAATTGTAACCTTTTTCATACTTAAAGATTTATTTTACATTTAACTGATTAGAATAGCATGAAATATGCCCCCTCCCCTGCATAGAGTCATATAAAATTATTCTTAGATGTAAAATAACAGTTACCTCATAACTGTGCAACTCTTGAATTAACTTTTTTTCTTTGACGATAAATTTTTCCTCCTCTTGTTTTAAATCTAATGTAATTTCTTCAATCTGTGCCAAATATTCATTGATCTCTTTTTCTCTAGAACTGGTCTAATTAGAAAAAAAAACAAAAGAAGGATTTGTCATTTCTCTTATAGCAGTCATCCTTACATTTTCAAATAGCCAGGTAAATTTATATCTCTCTGCATAAGATTTGGCTCTGATTTCAGGTCATTATTTCTCAGTAACCACTGAGAGGGATTTTCTTCCCTCCAGAGATTAATTTCTTCAGCAAACAATATCTACAAATGACATGAGAAAATGGGGAATGGGAGAGGCAGAGGATAGAGGGTGGGCAGAGGGCAAACACAGGCGCTAAATAAATGATGTTTGGTTTCTTTATTTTTAGAAATAGATTTTTTAAAAACTATCATGTTTCTGGTTACACATTTCAAAAACATTTTCTGTAGAGAATTGCTGCTTTGTTTGCTAAATTCCTATATTTAACAAACAGCAAATAGATAAATTTCTTAAGAAAGTTACACAATTCACGCTAAACATGCAGTCAACAGAAAGGAAAATACCTTTTGGATATATTAAACATTGAAGGAAAATTACTGATATGCAACATAGGGGACAAATACTAAGTCCACTGAGTTCCCTTACCTCTTGTAATAATTTGATGCGTCTCAATTCTGCGACCTGAATTTTATCTATTAGTGTTTGTAATTCAGCGTGTATAGTGACGATCCAACGTGTGTATTTTTTCCGCAGACAAGCTATCTTCCACTGATTTATAATACTAGAGATGAGAACAAAAAGAGTCATCATGAAATTGATGTGACAGTCTGCTGAAAAGATGAAGGAATTGAAAACAAAACAAATTCTACTGTGATTACACAAAATTGCTTGGGTTATTGATCATGTAGACCATGCACACTAGCTGGAAAAATAAGATAAAACATTAACTGCCTCAATGCCACCTCGGCAAGTTGCTTCAAAGTTAGAAGTTGTGTTGGCACATTCAATAGGACAGTGGACAAATCACACTTGGCAGCTCACCACCTTTAGGTAAAGGATAGAAATGAGAAAGGTTCAGGGACAGGTGGAAAAAGAAGAGGCTCAAGCAGAAATAGTAATGCAATTCCCTAAATTACTCAAAGTGCTACTGAGAGATTTCAAGCTTCTGGGTTCACAGCCAAAACAAAAAAAGGCTACATAATTGGAGAAGGGTAAAAATGTGCAATTCAAATCTCATAAGTAATATCAATAACAATGACAACAACAACAGCAATGATAAAATAGAGCTAAGTTTTCCCCGAGTGCTTCCTAGGTGCCAGGGGCTGATCAAAGTACTTTACATGGACCATCTCATTTATCATTCACAGCAACCTGACAAGGCGGGTACTACTAACGGCAGCCTCCACTTTATAGGGATGGGAGCAGACAGATTATTAACTAACTGAGCCTCGGTCACAGTCACAGGGCTAGGAAGAGGCACAGCAATGAAAGCAGTCCATCTGCAAAGCCTGTCACCTTCACCACTCTCCTCTGTACTGTGCATCACCTCCCCTACTGGTCCACACAGAAGTCTGGATGAGCAAAAGGCACTGCACAAATCTGGGCGATTTTATTCTTTGGTGACTTCACTGGATTAAAATGGAAAACTTTGGTTCTATTCAATGCCAAAAAAAAAAAAAAAAGTCAAACTACCATACACATGTAGATCTGAGAGAACTCACATAATTTAACAGAGGAAAATTAGTTCCTTGGACTCTAGCAACCAACAAGTATTCTGATTTCCTCCCTACTTCAGAGCACTGTTCATTCAGATAACATATATTATTTATAACACAAAGGGATGATTTTTGTTTTTTTACCATCTCTGTTTTTCTCTTTCCAGGTTATCACTCAGGATTCTTATTTGTTTCTGATACACATCCTTTGTTGATCTAAAAACAAGAAAAAGCACATTGGATTTGTGGGTGTTGATCTAAAATCAAGAAAAAACACATTGGATTTGTGGGAGCTGTTAGAATACATAAAAGACTTTATGTGTCATTCTTATGCACAATAAGGCTACCGCCTAATTAGGAGATAAAACATTTTGTGAAATAACTAAAGAGTTTAGTGGCAGACTAAGAAAAAGACAGCTATAATTCTGTGCAAGCGCAAGCTGATTTTGCAAGTATTGAGGTGTGTCCCCAAGGATAGACAAGAACAGATTCTGGGGAGGCTGTTGGAGAAAGGTTCTATTGTTTAATAGAAGGAGGAACTTGGATTGCCAGAATGGAGGTGTGATCTCATCAAGAAAGGATGTCATCATTTGCAAAGACAGCAAAAAGGAACAGCAAGTCAGGTCTCTTGTGACCAAAGCAGACTCGCTACTCGCTACATATAGAAAACCTGAAGGGAAATAACACTGTGACAACAAATTCGTGAGGAACCCTGGGTTTTAGATTGAGTTATGATTTGATACATTGTATAATTCAGAAAGCCAATACAGATTCTAGAACTAAGGGTAAATAGTAATTAGGAATGGAAGATTTTCTGGTGAATCCAAAGTGGATGAAAATGTGAAGACTCTAACATAGATATTAGAAGACTTTATTATTTGTATTTCCTTTGTCCCTATTAAGTGCTGCATGCACAGAAATGAATTGAAGGCCACATAAGTAAAACGTGACCATCTTTTTGAAAGATAGAAGTATTCATAAATGAAACTTAGAATATGAAATGCTGTTAAATAGACTAGAAACACAACTGCACTCATGTCTTTTCTCTATTTGAAGTCATAGTATGGACTCTCAATTTCCTACCTAAATAAGCCTAATATCAGCCCCTTGAAATGCAGTGTTCTTCCCAATTTGTCCCAACTTTATTGATTTTATTTATTTACACATTTAATTTAATCCACAAAGGAGTTGAACTAGTTTAAAATAAAGCAACAGTAATATAAAAAGTCCTAAATGGATACCAATGTTGGGCTCTGAGCTTCCTGGTGATGACACAGCAATTGATTATAAATTTGCATTGTTCGTGAGGAAAATAAAATCCCAATCAACCCACTTCTGTTTTCCTATTCTTCATAGGGAAGAGCTGATAGTTTCCTTTCTGAAGCTGACATGATGAAAAATAGATGTTTAAAAATATTACTTATCAATATATAAATAAGCAGTCAAAATGCTATACTTCCTACAGTGTTCTCAATGTCTGTTGGTATGTGTCAAATTTTCATCGCCACCCATCTAAGTTTTCTATATGTTGGTCTCTTCACTGTCCTGTATTCAAATTATTTATCTCCCTGTGAGTGGTGATATTTTGCCCCTATTTGATAAGCAAACAGAAAAATCTGACTTGCTTTTAAAGGTGTAGTTAAAGTTCTAAATCCTGACATAACAAAGAACTCCCTGACTTCACCTTCTTTCATCCTTGGATTGTTTGTGATAATTTACACTCTATTCGTCAGTTGTACCATGTTCACTAGTTATGGCATGTGTGTGAGTCTTGCTCATCTGCCCAACTAAAGTATAAGTTGTTGCTTTATGCCCAACATTCGTGTTAAAGTGGTAGAATATTTATGCAGGGCATTTTGATAATAGTTACAAAAATGAAAAATATGCAACCCTCTTTGATTCGGTAATTCACCTTTTAGGACTTGATTATAAAGAATTAGTCACATAGGTGGACAGAAATATGTTAAATATATGTTACATGATGTTAACTTTGGAAATTGTTTGTAACATAGGAAACTGAAAAAACCCAACTGTCCCTCAATAGAGTACTGGTTAAATAAAATACAGTATCACCTATGAAAGAATATTATACAGTTAGAGAAAAGAGTGAGGAAAGAGGTCCCATATACATATATTTTCTTTATTTTGAAATAGTTTTAAAGTCAACAGATAAGTGTAAAAATTAGTACAAAAAATTCTCATATACGCTTCATCAACTTCTCTAATTGCTACCATTTTACCATGTTTGTTTTATCATCTTCCCAGGCATAATTTTTTCCAGCTTTATTGAGATATGACTTACATATAACATTGTGCCAGTTACCCAGATATAATTTTAAGTGGAAAAGCCAGTTCCAGAAGAGTACGATCCAAGTTTTGGATCTCTCTCTCTCTCTCTCTCTCTCTCTCTCTCTCACACACACACACACACACACACACACGTGTATATATATTAGAAAGCATGTATAGCAAACTGTTAACAGTGATTATTACTGTGCAAAGATGGAGAAATTAGGGTAACTTCTATTCTCTAAGTTACACCCTTCTATATTTGAATTTTAAAATCAGGTATAGGCATTACTTTTTTTAATCAGAAAAACTAAAATAAAAATTAAAGTGATTTAGAATGGCAGAAATGAACATGATGGGGTGGGGGTGGGGGTGTTGTAATAATGTTCAGGCATATCCTTGTCACTAGATCCCTAACTGGTCCATTGCCTGTACCTAACAACTTATACGGAACTCAGAACCTGTTTACCCTTTCAATGAAAGATTCAATGATAATGACTTTTCTGGACTGTAAAACAAAGAGAGGCAAATATGAACCTCCTTTTCTATAGTATATTAGAACCTGACATAAATTTATTGTTACTATTAAAAAGAAATAAATGCAGAGAAGATTAAAAATTTCAAAGGCAAACATACCGACGGAGTTCATCAAGTGTGACAAATCCTTCTTCCATATGTTTGATGTCTACTTTTCTTTGTGATAAGAAGTTTTCTTTCTGAGCAATTAATGTCAGTTGTTTCTGATTTCTACCATGAAGAGAAAAACAGAGTTATCATATGTTAAAGGTTGAAATAATCATTCGTAACTCCTCAGCATGAGAAAATATGCCATCACAAATAAAAATTAAAAAAATAGTTTGGAAAGTTCAGTTCATGAACTATTTATCCAATGAATTAGTAAAAACAGAAACAAAGTCTTTTTGCTTGTGGTGGCTAAATCGAAATTTATGAAAATTCCCAAGCCAGGAAAAGAACATTAACTATTAATACAATGTTAACCGTAAAACAACAAGAACAGCTCTATAGCACTTCATCCCTCTGGGTGGGTATGTCTCTCCTAATACATTTATGAATTTTGTTGTGTTCTTTTGTGAAAGGTAAAGGAGTCAGTCAGACCAATTTTGAATACTGGCTCTACCTCTTCCCAGGAGTGTGACCTTGAAAAGAAACTTTACCTGTGAAGGAGCCTGTTTCCCCATTCACAATATGAGAATTACAATATCTATCTCACCAGGTGTAAGGATTAAATGAAATGTAAAGTGCTCAAGCCAGTGGGTGGCATCTATGAGGCATTTTATAAACAGTGGTTATTTTTTGTCTCTAACTTGCAGAAAGATTAATGGGACCAGTTTACAGTTTTGTTTACTTTTCCAGACATTAATAGGAATGTGTCTGTAACAGAAAGTACTTTATCTAAGTGTCTGGTCTTCTTCAAAACTGCTATGGACTGTGTCCTCCACAATTTTGTATGCTGAAGCCCTAACCACCAGGTGTTTGAAGATGGTATCTTTGGGAGGGGATTAGGTTTAGATGAGGCACGAGGGGCCATCATGAAGAGATTATTGTCCTCATAGGAAGGGACACCAGAGTGCTTGCTCTCTCTCTCCCTACCAAGTGAGAACACAGTGAGAAGGTGGCCATCTGCAAACCAGGAAGAGAGCTCTTGCCAGAACCTGATCATGATGGCACGCTATTCTTGGAGATCCAGCCTCCAGGAGGGTGAGAAATAAATTCCTATTGTTTAAACCACCCAGTTTATGGTATTTTGTTATGGCAGCCCAAGCTGAAGAAGACAAAAACCCATAAAGGTAGTAAATATTTTAGTGTCACAATTATTTGTCATCAGTACATTCAATGTTTCAAAATGATAAGTAACTTAGTATTGATCTGAGAAAAGTTTGTGAAGAATATTAACAGAATTGTTCTCAATAGACTATTCAATTGGATGAGGTAAAATGATTGCAACAACTCTCTGCAGCTTAAGGGCACGACCATAAACTCAGCTTCACATAGAGGTCCCGGGCACTGCAGTTACACTTCCAGGTGATTAACTTGAAGTGTAGCAATGGATTATTACTTACATAATGTATACTTGCAAGACACTATTCTGTAATATTTGTTAAGAAAACACTGGTGAATGCCCACAACTTGCTAAGCAATGTACAAGATCTTGGGGATATGGCTCTTAGAGAAACTGTCCAGATCTGTTCATTGTTCAGTAGGACAAAGGGATTTGCACCCAGTTGAGGAGAGTGCGGTGACTGATGAAAAGGAATGACATCAGAGGATGTTTCAGAAGGATCATTCTGGTGGAAGGGAGGTAGATGAAATAGAGCTGGTAAAGCATAAAGTGCAAAGAACTTTTAAGGGGCAAGCAAAACCCAAGTGGCTGAAAGGGGTCAAAAGAAGGAAGTTGGAGAGGAGGATAGGACATATTTGAGAAATATTTGGGAGATGCAATTGATAAGCAGTAGAGCTTGAATGAGTCCAGTGAGTAGTGAAAGATAGGGGTTCCTGGAATAATTTCCCAGTCTTTCGGTTACAGCATTGTGTCAATGACCAAACCCTTCTCTGCTATAGGGAATACAGGTGCAGTCAGTTTCTGATGACAGTAGATCTCATAGTTTCTCTAGATCATATTACAGGGTTACAGTGTGATTACCCTCTCAAAAATCTGATTTAGAAGTAAAAATAATGCACTTGGTGTTTATGGATTTGATCTGATCCATATGAGGAAAGCATTACTCATTATTACAGAGGCAGATTAGGAGTGTGTTTATTATCGGATAAAGAATATTTTGTCATTGCCAATAGATTTTAAAACTAGGATAAGCTTAAGTGGAGAGTCACTGCTTTGACAGCAAGGAAAGCATCCCATAATTAAGGCAGGTTGATTCCTGTACGGATGGTGAAGAGGAACATACTCATCATGCATTTTCATTTTCTGCAGATAAATTTTATTTTCCTCTTGTAAGACAATCTTATATTGTCTGATAAAAGTCTGCAATTTCTCCTGTAGATCTTTGTTCTCTAAATGACCTTTGCGTAGTTTTTCAACCATCTAGAAAAAAGAAAAGGAATTGAAATAGGGGACTAGTTTCACAGTTCCTTTGAGTATTCAGGGTCAGGTGGGCAGCTATCTAGAGGACCAAGCATATTGTTTAGGACACAATGTCTATGGCATAAATGATGAGTAATTTAATTCTATATCAAATATGCAATTATACACTTTGGGGTCTCTTCTATAAATTAGGACGAAAGTGTAGAAAGATAGTAAACACTGATGTAAAACCACAGAGTAATAATTCATGCCAGGTCCGGGGTCTTGGACTATTCAGACGGTCATGAGGGCTGGAAACTGTGGAGCTATCACCCGAAGGCTGCCTAACAGTGCCCATAATAGAAAATAAAGCGAAAAATTCTGTGCCCAGAGGATAAAAGACAATTTTAAACACCAACCAACCAAGCAACCAGCCAACTCTGTCCAGATCCTGTGGTTCAGTATCCTCTCAACTAAAAGAATCAGTGTAGGTTGAGCCCAGAGGGAAGCCATTCCTAATGCTGAGAGCTCACAACCAAACGTGGAATGAATTTAACGGGTACAAATCATACTTCTGGGAGAGAACGGCCTGTGATGTCCCTGCCTCAGGGCCTGGGTGCAGGCTTCAGGGGGAGGACAGAGCTGTGCTTTGTAGCAGAGGGACTAGAATTTGAATATGGCGGGGGCGGGGGGAGGGCTGTGTATTCTAGAGCAAAAGGGTGAATGAGGGACTGCAAGAGACACAGTGGAGGTGGACAAGGTGGCTTCACACTCTGCAGTGGGACTCCTCCCCATGACCACTCAAGTTTCCAACACAGTTTGCAACAGATCATGAAATGCTTACTGTAATTAAATTTCTTTTGGAAACTGGTGAAAGAAAGGACTTTTATACTCTGGTTGATTTGGGAAAAAACAGAGAAAGAGAATGTAGGCAGAGGGCAACTGACACTACAAGTCTTGGACTGCTGTAATTAAATATGTATATACGGGGGGAGGGGAGATACCAAGGACATGTCATCTTCAATGCAAGGGGGAAGACGAATTTCAGTTACGTCTAGTGTGCATGTGTGTGCATGTGTGTGTGTGTGTGTGTGTGTGTAAATGGGGTCATATTATATATACTGTTTTATATTTGTTACTCAATAATATATTACGAAATATATTACTTGTTTAATCAAGGCCCTTCTACTAAACTTTAATTACATTTCCCCCTAATTGTTCAACCATCATAATAAATGCTTCAATGAATATCTTGTGGATAAATCTTAGTTTACATTGATTATTTACTTAAAATGTCATATTTCTTTTAACCTACGTTTTTAAATATCTAGAGAATTCTTCTGGGAGCTAAATCTGACTCAAATACAGAGGGTACCAAAAAAATGTATATTTTTAAGAAAGGAAAAAACTGTATTAAAACTATGCTGATGGTAACCACTTTGAGCACCTCTTGTAATAACAAGGTCAAAAGTGACTTGTATTCATCTTTTGTTATTGGTATATACTGAGTATTACAATTTTAATACAGTTTTTTCCTTACTTAAAAATGTATATACATTTTTTGGCACCCTCTGTATTTCACTAACATTATCAAGTACAATATGGTTTGCTACACAAGTACCACACAACAGCAAGAAGGTCCTAATCTTTCTAACTAATTCACATGAAAAATGTCCGTTAGTCATGGATATTCTTAATATAAAATATCTATACCCATATGAAAACTTACCAAAAAAATGATTCATCTTCACAAGGACAACCTTTGCTCTTTTATATATTTAAAGAACTTTGGGAGGGAATAAATCTTTAAATCAATTACTGTGAATGATCATGATTATTATTAGTTAATGAAAAATCTATTTTTGGAAAATTTCACATTTCTCACATATATTTAAAATACTAACAAAAAAATCTAATTACAATCTAAAAGTCATCATTTCTGTCTTCCTACCTCCTTTATCTTCTGCAATAATTCATCTTTTTTAGTATCAGATATACCATCCAGCTTTTCCTTGTTCTTCTTAAAAAACTTTCTATGAACAAAGGAAGCCAAACAGATTCATATTAAAACATGTTTTCCAGCAAAGCCACATATCCCTACATAACATATTTATATACTCATTGAAACAGACAAAAGATTTCACTCTTTTGAATTGATGAATTAATGCTTCATTATTTTATTCAATCATTTAAGTAGCAATTATTGAACACCTGTACTTTGCAGGTGTTATCAGTACTATATAGTACAGGCCAAGTCCCTACTCTCATAAAAACCACACTTTAGTGGAGTAGTCAGAATATAAGCAAGTTATCAAAAAAATAAATAAGTAGTATATTTCAGATTGTGTTAAGTGCTGCAAAGAACACAAAGCAGGGTAAAGGACAGAGAAATCCTGAGAGCGAGGATGCTACTTTAGACAGGTGGTTAAGGGAGACGTCTTGGAATGACTTGTGAAAGACTGAACGATGGGAAGGACCCAGATATGTGAAGATCTGAAGGAAGAGCTTTTCATGTAGAAGGAACAGCAGGTGAAAATATCCTGAGGCAGTAAAAGGCATGGCATATTTTACAGAGAGGAACATGAGAAGGCTGGTGAGGTGGACAAAGACTAGATTATATAAGGTCTTGAGGACAAAGTAGAAGCTTGGATTTTATTCTGATGGGAACCGGGGAAGGATTTTTAAAGCAGAGGAGGGACATGAACTGATTCACATCTTGTAAAGATAACTCTTGCTACATAGTGGAGAAAGACAACAGTACAGGAAGACAAACCATGTAGAAGTCTACGGCAGTGATCCAGAAGAGATAATAATGGCAGTGGTCAGAAAGACGCTGGATTCAAGATATATTTTGAGGAAGACAATGGGACATGCCTTTGGATTTGGCTGGAGTTTGAGCTGGTTTAGGGTTAGGTAGTGATGAAAACAGGAATGGTGGATGACTTCTATGTTCTTGGCTCTATTAACTAGGTAAATGGTGATAAGGAAGATTGAAGGAAGAGTTGTTTCAAGGAGGCAGGAAATTAAGAATTCTTTTTAGGAGACATTATATTTGAAATATCTCATAGACATTCTCCAAATGGAGAGGTCAAATAAGCTGTAGAATATGTGCATTTAGAGGTCAGGGCTGGAAATATAAATTTGGGAGTCACTGGGATACAGAAGGAGTGTAAAGCCATGAAACTGGATGAAATCGTAGATGGAGAGTCTGAACAGAGAATAGTGAAGAACTGAGAACTCCAACATTTTCGAGTTAGAAAGAAGAATTGGAACAAGTAAAGAGTCCTGAGAAGGAACGGTGTAGTGAGTGTAATAAGAGAACATGATGTTTGGGAAGCCAAGTGAAGAAAGTATTTCAAGAAGGTGGAAGTGATTATCTACGTCAAATTCTGTTAAGAATTCAAGAACTTTAACGAACAGACTCGATCACTAAAGTTTGGCAGGATGGACATCACTTGGTAACCTTGACAATTTTGAAACCTTTTCATCCCTTTAAAAAAAGCGTCTATAATTTTCATAGCCTCTTGCACTGTAAAGGCATCATATACCCTGGGTCACCAATTGCTGTCATTTATATACAACATTTAGCTTCCAATCCCCCACCTCCCGTGTGTTGAAAGCTGAATGGCAAAGAGAGATCATAGCAATTTAGAGAGGTAGGCACTGATTCACCTGTATTCTGTAAGCATATGATGCTGGGTATCAATAATAATAAAGAGCACGGACGAAACTATCGATACCTCCTGTGGAGCATTTGAGGTCTACATATAGAATTTTAACTCACAGGCGAGTGGTTTTTGTTTTTCCTCAATATTTTGACCTCAAAATAGGTAATAAGCTTGTATGTTAAAGATTTCGTTGGGTGAAAATGAAGGCTTATAGATTAGTAGGAAGATGAGTTGTGCAAATTATTTTAATTTCTTGTATAATTTACTCATAAAGAATCTTAAAAAACAACACTGTTTGATTCTTCAAATCCACCAAGCAAGAACTAGGCTTCCTCTCCCCACCTCCATCGAGAGAGAAAATGAACTAAGTAAGAAAATAAAAAGAACACAGAGAACTTTTTTTTGATTTGACAAGTACATAAAGAGGAAAAAGTAAAGTTTTATCAATAAAAAGGAGGACAATCTATTGCCTCAATCACTAAATTAATCAAAAGCACTTCTCAGTGAGATTCCACATGAACAAAAACCTTTGAAAAGCTGGGATTTGGGGGGAAAAAAAAGATGAACCACTAAAAATGGAAAATATACGAATCCCCATCTTCTTCTTTAACATATATTTAAAACAAGTTAGCTAACAAGAAGACTGTTTATAAATAAAAAGTCATCGGTGTAGCAAGGTTTTAAATCTTAACTCCTACAACTAATTTAAGAGCTAATCTATATCTTCCACTATGATATTTTGCCTAGTTTTTCTTTAAAACATGTATGCACTAAAACTATTGAATTGCTTGTAAAGGAAAATATTTTTTACTCTGAGTTCTAACTGTAGTAAGGCCTGAGTTTTCCTATTTTACATCTGGTACTAAGTGCACAGATTATTGCCTATGTTATGGACTGATGACGATGGGACTGTGTGATTGCTATTTCAGAAAACATAATTTTAATCACAATACATTCAAACCTCTTTATGTAGAAAGGAGGCATACATATTAAAACAAGATGCCACATGTGAAGTTACTTGTCTTTTACAGAATCTGATCAGTTCACAATTTGTCTTTTAAACTGTTAGGGAACCGTGGGTGTAGGCCCAGAAGCCACGTATTACAAGACCCCACCTTCCTATCCAGAGCTGAGCCCAGCAGCTTCTGATGGGAAATCTGAGAATTCTCCTGGGAGAATGTCTGTTGGTAAATCTCTACAGATACATGGACATGTAACAGGTCAACTTAGAGGGTTTGGAATGGCCATGCTTAGCCATGGGCTCACCAAGAAGAGAATGAAACACTTATGCAAAAAGTAACAGAGACTGGGCCTCATTATGGACCGGAAGATTTCCTTGTTACTGGTTCCAGCCCCACAGGTAAAAGATTTTGCCCTGAAGCTTCCCTATATTTTCTCTATAAGTTTTGCAAGTACCCCTGACTAAGAACGGCGTTAACAGCATGCGTAGGGGAGTTTGGGGTCTTGTGGCAGGGGCATATTCGTTTGCAGGAGGTCGGGAACTGAAGTGAGGATAATACATTCCAAAGAGTCCTTTCTTTTTCTAAGCTGACTGCATCATCCCCAATATTTTCTCTTGATCATTTGAAAAACTGGTTAATTTCAAAATGAAGCAATGCTTCTATAAGGCTGACAGTCACATACATTTTAGTAAACTAAAAGATTAAATTTTCATCTAGTAAAAATCCTTTTTAATGAAAGGAATGCAACATCTAGACATGCTTCAGTAAAAATAAAGTTATCACACTTACATTTTATCCTCCAGGATACTACAGGCCATCTTCAATTCTTCGACCTGCTGTTCCCAATGTTTTATTGATTCTTGTAGTTGTGCTACCTCTAAATTGTGATCACTAAGAACCTATTGAAAATTTAAAAAAACGATGGCATGCAATCATCACCAAAGGATTCATGACAGCACCTCAACTCACTAAATATTCATGTATCACCCACTCAGCTTTCACACTGGGAGTGACCTTGAGTTAAAATAAAAGCAATCATTACAATTGTTTCTTCAAAATACAAACTTGAACAGATATAATTCTGAAATCATCAGACACAAAACAAAATTTGGGAGGAAGAGCAACCAAATATAACAGAGAGCATGTGAACACTATAAAAACAACTTTCAAGACATGAATTCATTTTGACTATCATTTAAAAAACTAAGCAAATCTATATTTTCATAATTATCTTCAAAATATTATTCTGTGATACTAGAATGAGTATTATAAGAAGTCAAAACAAATTGGGCCTTTTATTTTAATTGATAGCTATGTCCATGCTGAAAAAGTTTTCTTTCTTAATATTTAATCAGAAGTTTGGAAATGAAATAATTGGATATTGTGGGAAAATGTTAGCATGATTTTTGAAAAAGGAGATACGGATGAAGAAAATTCACAGTGAAACATATTTTTACAATGAAGTTTTGGAATAAAGAAAAGGGCAGGCAAACTTATCAGAGTATTGGGGCTGCATTTTGGCTTGTGAGGGAGAATGGATCAAATGGATCAGAGAGTTGCCATGGACGATTATTTAATGTCATCTAACACTGCACATCAATGTGGGGGTCAAAGAAACACCTGTGGGGAGCATAGAGGTGCTCTCCACTGCGCCAGCTGAGACAGGTGAGTGAAACCATTTTTCTCTAAAGCACCCATGTGACTGAACTTCTGGGCCATAACTAGTTCCAGAGTAATAGGCGTTTGAAATCCTAGAAGTGCCACCAAAAATTAGCAGAATGTCTAAAGGCCTCTGACCAAGCATCAGGATTAGTGGTTAAATGCCGACGGCCATCAGGCCTGACATCAGTTACTTCTAGCCCTCGGTCCTGCCTGCCCTGGAGAAGCACATACCATTATTCTTTTATGCCAACATGACATTGGCTTAACCTGGCTGCAGAGTTTTCTAAACCAAAGGTACCATATGAAGATTAACCTGAAATTCCTTATTGTCTCAATCCATAGTCAAAATGTTGCTTTCTAATCTCAGGCGAGAACAACAATAAACTTTATCAAACACCAAGTACTCAGCTAAAAGACTTACAGGCATGACCTCATTTGATGACCACATGACCGCAAAAGCCCTTTGAAATAGGCAATAATATTACCCCACTTTATAGGTGAGAAAATTTCAGGCTGGTACAGCCAAGATTTGAACCCAGGTCTCTGTGACACTCCAGTTTGTGCTTCAAACACTATTCTCCACTGGTAAGGTGGGTGGGAGTGGGCAGGCTAGACTGGGGGAAGGGGAAAAGGACACCTTCAAGCCTTGTCTGATTTGGCCTTGGAGATCTTTGGAGTACAAGTTAAGGAACATGTACTTCATTTTCCCAAGCTAGGCTTGGTAGGGCACTTAACTTATGATTTATGAGGCCCAAACCGGAGATATGAACTTGGACATGCAGATAAAATCTGTTTTATACAACTCCTATAGTTTCCTTTGGGCTTAGCCTGACTCATGCTTCCTTACTGTGTTGATATTTAAAAAATAGATAATTATCTTTTTAAATGCACATATTTGGCGGAAATTTTTGATTTTACTAATGTTTTGTAATTGGATAGCATAACTGATACATTGTAACTAAAATGAAAGTTACATTTTAGTTACAATATAATGTAACTAACGTAACTAGTTACAGAACCATCCTATTAAAAGAACCACCCTATGAAAGTATAATGGTAGTGGTTACCAGACGGTAAGTGGGGAGAGAGGGTGGTAGAGGAGGGAAAAGGGGATCACATGTATAGTGATGGAAGGAGAACTGACTCTGGGTGGTGAACACACAACGCAATATATAGATTATGTGTTCTAGAAATGTGGACTTGAAACCTATATAATTTTACTAACCAATGTCACCTCATTAAAGTTAATTAAAAATTATTTTTAAGACATCAGAAAAAGTACAAAGGAATTAACTGAGCATTCTGATAAGAAGTGTGATGTTTCAGTATTACTGTTGTCCCATATAGTTTTACATATATTTCTCATTACATATAAAAGAAATACTATACAGATAAAAGAAATAAAGACTCATTATTTCAACTAATTGTGATAGAAGATTAATGGGCCTTTGTTTTAATTAACACAGAAGTGGTATTAACATTAACCTCTTCAATTATAGTCACCTCCATAAGCTTCGGTTTTCTTATCTTTAAAATAAGGATAATTCTCACAAAATATTTATCACAGTACTGGCTTTCACTCACTGTCATTAATTTTTTAAAGAAACAATTGCAAAGTTCTGAAGTATTTTTTAATTCAATTAGATTGTCCCTCTTCTATATTAATGTTCTTGTGCCCAATTTAAATGGAAAGCCCAAATTCTCTTTTATTACCACACATTCAGAATAAAAGAATATGCCCATGGTTATTCATTCTGTCATGAACAATAAGGTAATATCATAGAAATGCTATACATAATCTGTATGCATTTGGTTGGTTCTGCGTGCATTTTTAAAAAATCATTTTACAGTATTTTGACCCATCAAATGCAATTTGTACCTAAGGCACGCCAAACTTCCTTCTTCCCACCATATTCCTAAAGAAGAAAACATAATTGCACTATAACACCAAGTGGTATAAGTTGGAAAATGTTAACATGCCAAAAATATTCTTCCAGAATGGCATGAGGATAATTAAAATCAACTCCTTTTTTTTTAAAACACCTGCTACCAGTTATATTTAAGGTAGTGTATATTGAGGAGCCTGGGTCAGGCTTGAAAAACATAGTTTATTCTTTCTTACCACTGCGATGGTAGTAACTGTTTCTTCAATTTTTGCAGCTTTGCGATTTAATTTATCCAATTCTTTCTTCTTTTTGTGAGTGTCCTGTCTCTTAAAATCACAGAGTTTTTTATATTCACTAATCTGTAGTGACAGACATAATAAACCAACAAAAAAGCTTATGAGGACAACATAGTTTAGAAAATCTTTTCTTTTTTTATTTTGTCAACCTAATTCATATTCAATCTAAGTATATCGACAAATAAAAAATAAATCAGGTTCTGCCTGTTTTATAGCATCATAGAAAAAAACAGTGAACCACAGGACCAAATTATAATTACAAAATGTTGAAATAATAAATTCATAAGGACAATAAAACAATGATCATTAATGGCAAATTATAAAAGCAATAGTCATTGTAGCAATTTATGAGTAGAACTCCATACCAATAGTTATTATATTTACAGTGTGCTACACATATCAGGAGAGTCAAAAAAGAAAGAATGGAGAATTTTCTGGAAACCTAATTTCACATGATTTAATGGGAAATAAAACAGACTAAAGAGAGTAAACAAAATCACTAACAATATGGCAGCTTACAATCCTGGACTTCTTTTTACCAAGACCAAAGATATTCTGATCACTTGTCAGACCCCAGTGAAGTACGTCATCCACTTAGCAAATTAAACATATCAATGGGTTTGTCTGGCAAAATGAATTATTAAGAAAAGGTAACTAACAGAGCAGTAAGGCCGGAGAACGCATCTTCAACTCTTCATTAAAGAGTTATGAAAACATATGTTTGGGTGGCTTTCCATCAAAGCCACCTGCCAAAGTCACCCAAAGTGGCTACTCCGAATGAATGGGATCATTATCAATTATCTCTGCACCAGGTCACAGATGAAGGAAACTTTGTGATTCATAAATTTTGTTGAAAATTGGAATGTTGTATTCAGAATTCTTTGGCCTAAGCCTTTTCCCAAGGTCTTGCAACTATAGAAATATTAGCAAAAAGCACTTGGTTTTCTGTTAGGGGAGATCTTATGGGTTTGAAGATGCTCTGATACCTTTAATAGTTCTTCCTTTCTCATAGGAAGTAAAGGGAATTCACAGGCTGTTACCGCGGCCTGGCATGTGCCTTTAGAGAACACGGGTGCTTGATTTCACATCCACTTCAGTTAGTCTAGCCCCCCTGCACATGGCATTCCCTTGGGATCCATTATTGTTCCAGGAGTGGGTGTTGTGTTAACCTGGCCGGATCAGAGCCAGCAAGAAGACCCTTATGGTCCTTGGTTAGAAAAGGTTTTCTTCTTTTTACTTGAATAAGGAAGCATATAGTCCAGTTGTCACTGACAGCCACCTTGTGACCAGGAGGAAAACCAGCCTTAAGATGAAGGATGGAGGAGGGACAAGTCGCTGAATTAACTGGTCCTGGACGCTGCCCTACATCAGGAATTCCTACTGTGTGAGATAATAAATGCCCTTACTGTTTTAAGCAGTTTGAGTCAGCGCTTCTGCTATCTGCATCTGAAAGTATCCTAACTGGTGTCCTTTTCCAGGGAGATAGGCCAGGAATGGACAAACGACTACCTGTGGGCCAAATCCAGCCACCACCCATTTGTGTAAAGCTGTTCTCATTCACTCAGATATTGTTTATGGCTACTTCTATGCTAAAATGGTAGCTGTGTCAGAGACCGTATGGCCCACAAAGCCCAGAATATTTACTATCTGGCCCCTTACAGAAAAAGTTTGTGGACCCTGAGATAGACTGTTCACCTAAGGGAGAACCTGTCATGTTTGCAAATATCCTGTGTTAAGCCCCAGTGAGCTTCCTTTCTTTAGAAAATGTTATAAATTTTAACACTATATTAAAGAACAGGAAAGGGAAAAACACTTCCCGTCGAACTTGGAAAGAAGTTAGAAGCTCATTCATTCAATGAAGTAATACAGAGCACCTACCACGCGCGAGGCGCCCCAGGCGGTTCCAGGTGCTGGGCTGCAGCGGGAAGGAGACAGCCGGAATCCCCTCCCTGCGGAGCCTTCCCGCTGGAGGGTAGCGCGCAGGTCCCATGTCCTCAGTAACCAGGGGAAGTAAAGACAAAGCCAGGGCTCCCCACTCCCCGACCCTCCTCGGCTCTGCCCACACAGACACACCCCACTTTCGGCCCCTGTAACTTGAGTGAGCCGCTCCAGTTTGGGGTCTGCACTGATCAGAGAGAATGGAATCGTGCGTTCAGAAAAGGACTGGGAACAGCGCAGACTTGTCACGAGCGCATGAACACAGTGAATCAATCGCCTTTTAGTTCTTGTTCTGAAATTTCCATTTCCTTGTGATAACACTAAAACCCAGTGAGGTCTTGCCCAGTGATGGGAGTCCCTCGCTGTTTTTGAAACCTGGGTTTCAGTTGATTCCAGCACCGCAGCCCAGGCTGACAGCCGGCTTCAAGCCCTGCAAAGGTCTGGGGAGCTGGGCGTTTACAAATTCGGCTTAGCGGCTACAGACAGGCCCAAGGGACTCCTTGCCAGCTTCTTCACAAGGTGCCTGATCCAAGATGACTAGGGCTGAGCTATCTATATTCAAGAAAAACAACCCATGGTTTTAGTTGTAAAACTACTCCTAAAGATGTAGGTGCTTTGAAGGATAAAGAAGCTTAGGCCTGATTGGAATTTTTGAATAGCTCAAGTCTTATCGTGGAATCAGTCAGCATAAAAACCAAATGTTGGTCACTGCCAGATTGTATTCCTCTAAAGGTTTAATGAAGATTCAAGAAAAGTAATCCAATCAATGCTCTTCCCTTTCTATTTTTTTTAAAATAAGGCAGAATTGTGAGCTCGTGTCCAATTTCCTGCATTTATAACCTGCGGCTATGGCAACTCCCATCATGGAGAGGGCAGCATCAGAAGCTCAACAGCAATTCTCATCACGAGCTAGGTCCCCACTACAGAGGGAGAAAGAAGGCTGATGCTGGGAACCCCTAGGGTGGAAATAGTGCTGCCTCTCCTGGAGCAACCAAAAGCAGAACAAGGAAGAACCAACGGCAAACCATTCTGTTGGGGAATTTTAATTAATGGTCTAGCAGACAGCAAGAGGCAGTCGTTCTGCAACCCAGCCCCCTCACAAAATTGCTGGTCTTACAATACTCTTTTCTCTTAGGGCCCTTGGCTCTACCCAGATGCTCTGCAGGCCATTCCTCTCCAATTCTTTCAGCAGGAGCAGCGAGCTGGGGCAGGGCTGAATTCCCTGGTCCTATCCATAGAAACAGTGCCTCAGAACTGTCGAAGGCAACTCAGGTGACGTGGAGACAAATTCCTTGTCCCCATACAAGCAAGGGGCCACCCCACTGTTACAAATCCTGTCACTCATATTCTTTCTCATGAACTGAGATGCTGCTATATAATCAAAAGTCTTCTCTACTGGGCTCCAGGGTCCTTGAGTCTCTAACCCCATCCCCAGAGTTCACAGAAGAAACTATGGGAGCACTGACTAGCCTTGAGGACAAATAAATGATTTCCCATTTCCTACCCAAGCTTCTGTACAACTCTGTATTACAAAAAATAAATCATGCCACTTACTTCTTCACTCAACATTTTTTTTCTTTTCAAATATTCTGTCCTTTCTTTTTCTATTTGCTCCTGTAAATCTTGAATACATTTTTTTTGCAATTTTATTTCTTCTGTCTTCAAGTTTATTTCGGTGTATGTCTCATTGATGTAAACAGTGGCAGTGGCTTTTTTTTCCATTGTGAGGTTGAGTGACAGGACAAGCTTTTCATGCTGCTTCGCCAGCTCCTCTTGCTTTTTACTAAGAGGGGAAAAAAAAATCATTCACGGCCTGAAAAGTATCGCTTTTAGGAAAGGAATTTAAAGTTTGGTGAGATGAACCACCATAAAGAGGGAAATTATAAGGGATACTGATTTTAGAGTTGTATTTGTGATTGCCTAAACTTGGTTGAGATGAGGACAGAGCCAACTTTGTAACTTTACCACCGCAAAAATGCCACATGGTCCTGCTTCATCCCACCCATCCCCACCTATCAGGTAGTAACTATGGGATATTTTGGTTTAAAATACACAATGATTCAAAGACAGTTTTGAACAGGTAAATGAAATCCGGCCAGACAAATGGTTTGGCATGTAGCATTGCCACCTCTCTCTTACCACCCTGAGGTATGTAGGTAAGCCAAATAAAGACAAACATCCCACCACCCCTCCAGCCACCTTTTCATGCCATCTCCCAGCAGGGAGGGCCCAGGAGAAAGCTAGCCTTCCTTTGATGGACAGGAGTTAGGGGAGGAAAGGCCTGAGTCCATCTTCACTGTTCAGAGGATGCTCAAAACCTAATATGAACTTTCTTATCTTCTCCGAGCAGCCGCCAAATCTGAGTTCCGGAGGAGACACTAGCGCACATCAATTGGTCACATCTACTGCAGGAAACCTTAAGACTGCGAGAAACATCTCCCTGGGGGCTAACAAAAAAGATTCGGAGGAGGGACAATTTGTTTTCCTTTTTTAAAAGCTCCTGCAATGTAAAGACCTTTTTCTTTTTCTAGTCCCCGGGGCTAAAGACTTTAGTTCAGGGGGCCTGTGTCAAAGGTTCAGGAAAATGGAAACAGGCTGTTGGTAAGTTCCATTATACACCTTTCTTTGGAAAAGAAGTGCAAGAAGTGATTGTAGCTTGAGGATACTAGCTTATCAAGCAACACATCTTAGGTTTGTAGTTTGCCTTTCCATCCAGATTGCTCTAGATCAGGGATTCTCAAAGTGTGGTCAAGACCTACCGGCAGCATGAGCATCACCTGGGAACTTGTTAGAAATGCAAGTTCTAAGACCTACACAGTCAGAAATTCAGGGGGTGGGTATCCCCGGTACTGTGTATTTTCACAAGCACTCCGGGTAATTCTGATGCACAATGAAGTTGCAGAATCACTGGTCATAGGGGTGTGATGACGCTGGCCAAGTGACATAAGTATTCCAGCCTCGGTATACCTTCCTGGTTATTTGTTTAGAAATTGGCTGTCTAGTTTATGTAGCAGTCTCTGGAGACTGTGGCTCGCATGCATCATGTACAAATCTGCACTGTGAATCCCCAATGGGGGTGAAAGTATGCAATATTTCTCAAATGTATTGATGACGAACTTTCTTTTTCATGGAGCATCTCCCAGAACATGTATTCTGAGAGCGTCCCTGGGCCTTGAGGTCTCCACCTCACTCTTCAGGCTTTGGTGTCTTGTGCACCAAGCAATCCTCTGATTGTTTTAGCTTCCCAAGAAGATTTTTCTCTATGATGAGGGCTCTTTGAACATTTCTTACTCTGACAAACTGACATTCTGATATTTATACATTAATTAGCCTTGCAAATTTGCTCACAGTACTGAGTTGTTCTTCAGAGGTTTTGTTTTTGGTTTGTTTTTGTTTTTTTGTTTTTTTTTTTTTGCTTTTGCTTTCAGAATATATCTCTTCCTCCAAGAGCTGAGTAAGTCAGGACTTGTAATCCCCATTTAACAGATGGATAAAATGAGGCCCTGGAGATGAGGTGCTGGCAACACAGCTAGGAATAAAGGAAAGAAACTAACAGATGTCAGATCCTGAGCTACAGGCAGTTACATATATTGCCTCATTTAATTACAGATATGACTGAATATCTTTAAGGAACTAAACTAGCTATAATATGTCTGGTTTGATGCTACATTTACCCCTAGCAAGATTTCTTGCTTTGGTGGGTGAGGTTGTAAATTTAATTTTCCTAAAGTGGAAGTTAAAACCACTCTGTGCCTCTACCTGTGGAAGTGGTATGTAAGTCAGTGTGTGATTTACACACACTAGTTGCTGCTGGGAAACTGGATTGCCTCAGAAATTTTACAGGTCTCCTGGCTGCAGTGGTTGAAGATTTTCTGCTCTCCTCCTTAGCTCCCTGTAGCTATCACACACCCCTCAACAGCCCAGGCCATCTTCTACAAGGGATCTTCACCTGTAAATTGGCCCTGAACCAGTTCAGGCCAGAGGGCAAACTCTCTTGGACAATTTTCCCACTCCAGCCGACCTGCGACTCCCTCATGCACTGAATGAAAAAGAAGTACCTACCCCAGAGCTTTATTCATTTCTTTCAGATCAAGTATTCGCTTCTTCAGAAACTCTATTTCATTATTCATCCTTGTAATATTCATTCGTAATTGATTTATCTCTAAAATATTTAATCTGCGCGCATCTCCGACATATTCTTAAAAGTGGAAACATTACTAAATTATTTGAGAAAGCACAATTTTAATTTAATGACTTTTCAAATCATAAACAAATTGTATTTCTTTAAAACATTCTTTTAATGTTTATGTTCCTGCATCAGACACCTCTTAGTCACCCCTCTGGACTCTGTCGATCTTATCTATTATTTCCCTTATTTCAGCTGCTGCTATGGGAACCAGCTTTCTACGTGCTCTGAGAAACTTCCGACTGAAGCAGTCTGGCAGTACCTGATTCCTGCCTTTTCTGTCCACCTCTCGCCTCCTGCCTAAGACTTCCCTGTCGCCTCTACCATGGGACTTCTTTAGACACCCACAGCCATGCATGAGTAACCCAAAGTGCGGGACGTGGGCAAACACTGGGGCAGCGACAGACAGGAGCCAGCGCGCAGGGAGTCGTGACAAGAGGTAACTCTGTGTCTTGGGGGCATGTTCTCATACTTCATTAGTTGTGCTCTGGTGGCAGTCAACAGCATACTGCACCCCGTATTAGCTCATATTAGTCTCCTTATCCTCCCCTCCTCCTCCTTGGATTGTACTCCCTCATAAAATAACAGTGCCAAAGCCATTGCCTCTGGTTCTGCTTTCTGGGAAACCCAGTGTGGTAAAGAACTAATTATTTATCAATAAATAACAAATCAGTGTAATCACATAAGACTTCAGGAGAGTAGCTCAGTTTACGATAGGCAGATGGTAAAAATGCAAGAATTTTTGAACACCACTGTTTAGAAAAGTACTGGATGACCCATTTCTACACATCAACTTTCCTTGAAATGAACTGGTAGCTTCCCTGAGAGAGCTGGGTTATTTTTTTCTAGGCTACCAGTTAAATTGCTCACTGTAGCAGGGCTTCTCCAACTTTATGTCTCAAATATGGATACAAACCCCCTGGGGATCGTGCTGAAATATAGATTCTAATACAGTAGGTTTAGGATGAGCCTCGAGAGCCTGTATTTTGCAACAAGCTCTTGGACACTGTTGCTGCTACTGATACAAGAACCGTATTCTGAGTAGCAAAGCTTCACTCATAAGGCCAATTTAATAAATTGACTCGGTTAAGTATTCAGCATATATCAAGGAGCTTATGAGCTCATCTGGTAATGTTTTTCCTTCTAAAATATTCTTCCTGATTATAAAAGTAAACCAACCTACAACATAAAAAGCAACCAAAGAAAATAAAACAAAAACACTCCTAATTCTGCCTTTCACACAGATCTCTTATTTTTTTCTCTGCGCGTATGGTTTGCTGTATTTTCCCTGCCAAACTACACTAACACCACGCACATTGTTTTATAAGCGACTGTATCACTCAGGGTCTAATTAGGTCATAGAAATCATATAGTAATTGGTAGGGAAATTTTAGCATAAAGAATCATCAACTATAACAGAGGATTAGAGCAACAAGGGAATGAATAGTAAGAAAGTAAAGAGAACGCTGAAGAATGTGGAAATAGCAGGTGGAAGAAGCAGCCACTGCCCTCGGGCCGGGAGTGCCCTTGAGGCAGCAGCACCTCCAGGCCTGAGATCTAGACCTCATGGGAGAAGGCTGAGGCTCACTGGACGGCAAAGAAGGTCATGAAGTGCTGGGCTGGCAAACTTGTTAGAACTCTGGCTTCTGGGGGGTGGGGAAACCTGGCCAAGAGAAGTGCCATACTTTAGCACTCACTGTCACACCACCCAAGGGTGCTGGAGAAGCTGTTCATGGGGAAGACGCCACGCTGGTAGCAATCTACCATGAAGTTGCCCAAGGGGTCCTGGAGGAAGCTGTTGGGTCCTTCGGATTGCCACATGCTGCAAGGCCCTGGCATAGAGAAGCTGCATGCACTGCAGGAGTCTGCCAAGCTGAGTACCCTGGAACCAGGAGGAGACCCCTTCTTCTTCCAATATCCCTCCAGTGCCCTCTACTGACAGAGCTTACCATTGTGTCTGCTGGTAAAGGGGAAATTTACAGGGTCCAGCTCCCTGATGACAGAGAAGACAATGAAGGTAGGTTTGGAGCTGTCAGGCAACAAGTGGATAACGGAAATGTGTACTTAAAAAGTGTTTTTAACAATCCTATTTATAGGCCACTATGTTATGGTGGGCTCGCTGGGAAAGCGATTCTAATATCTGTGTGTAGAAAATGTATTGTGTACTGAACATCGAGAAAATAAGGGAAGCAGGGTTGGGCAGAAGGAAAGGTCAGATGGTAATGAGCGTTAGAGCTGTGATGACACTTTGCAGTTGTTCTACAGCAAGTCAAGAGAGGCAGGCCCTGTACCTTCACAGTGACCCCTCAACAGCACCTGGACAGGGAACATAACCTGGAGTGAGGCCTTTCTCTTTTGTCAAGGGCAATTCCTGGGGGAGAACTGAGCTGTGAGCCTCAGCGGACACTCCTGCCAGCTGGGGAAATGAAGCTGACCCCTTCCCTAACACCAAATACAAAATTTAACTCAAAATGGATCAGACCTAAATGTAGGAACTAAAACTATAAAACTCTTAGAAGAAACTATAGGCGGGGAAGCATCGTGACATTGGATTTGGTGATGATTTCTTGACTATGACAGCAAAGGCACAGGCAACAACTGAAAAAAGTAAACTGGACTACATCAAAATTTAAAAATTTTGTGCATCTAAAGTCACTATCAACAGAGTGAAAAGGCAATCCATGGAATGGGACAAAATATTTGCAAATTATATATCTAATAAGCGGTTAACATACATAACCTATAAAGAATTCCTACAACCCAGTAACAAGAAAACAAACAACCAGATTAAAAGATGGGCAAAGGACCTGAACAGACATTTCTCCAAAAAAGATATACCAATGTCCAACAAGCACATGAAAAGATGCTCAACATTACTAATCATTAGGGAATGCAAATCAAAACCACAATCAGATACCACTGTACACTCTATTATTTGAAAAACAAAAGTAGAAAATAACAAGTGTTGACAATAGTGCAGAGAAATTGGAACTCTTGTGCATTGTAGGAGTTATGTAAAAAGGTACAACTGCTGTGGAAAACAGTATGGCAGACTCTCAAAAAAATTAAATATAAAATTACCACATTCCCATACAATCCAGCAATTCCCTTCTGCATATATACCCAAAAGAATTGGAAGCAGCAATTCAAATAAATATCTGTACACCCATATTTATAATAGCATTATTCACAATAGCTGAAAGGAAACAACCCAAGGGTCCATCAGGGAATGAATGGATAAATAAAACATGGTATATACATACAATGGAATATCGGTCAGTCTTAAAAAGGAGGAAATTCTGGCACATGCTGCAATGTGGGTGAAACCTAAAGACACTATGTCAAGTGAAATAAGCCAGTCACAAAGGACATATCGTGTATGATTCCATTTATATAAGGAGCCTATCATAGCCAAACCCATAGAGACAGGAAGTAGAATGGTAGTTTAGGCCAGTCAAGCTGCCTAATTTAATTGCATAAATATCAATTTTGAATGGGCTGATCTACACATCTTTATTTAGAAACTAACTTATATAAATTTAAATTAGTACATATATATGTCCTATTTCCACTTAAAATGCCAGGAAAAATTATTATGGATCTCACTGTGTGTCATGTACTCTTTCTAGCTATATTTTGACATGTAATAACTAAATTAATCTTATTTAATCATACTTTAAACTCATCTTCTTACAAGTACTTGGTTCTAATTTCTTATAAGACAAAAATTTCTACAGTTATTAATCTCAACATACCTTCTAATTCTATGCTAATGTCACTGGGAAGAGTTTCTAATAGAAAATACAGTCTGCTGAATTTCATGCTTTCAATTTCTAGAAGATCGATTGTGGCTTTTCTCATTTCTTCCTAAAAATTTAAATTACATATTTTAAAAAGTTAAGACACTATAATAATAATATTTACCTCCTAAACAATGCCCTATAAATGCCTTCAAAGATCAAAATTTGATTTTCATTGAACACTCTCTGCTATTTTTATTTGGAATAGAAAGTGGGAAAAGTAACTACAGTTTTTAAGGTGTCATTGTTAGTTTATCTTTTATTTTCTGCTGATTTTCTTCTACTCAGAAATCATTTTTCCCTATGTATGTGTTTCTTGTTTGCAGTTTCAATCAGTTTAAAAGGAACAACTAAAAAGGGTAACATTGAGAAAACAAGTGACTTAAGTAAAAAATAGAAAATGTTAATAAAAATATGCATAGGTATAAAGAGAACAAAGGTTATTTTACACATACCTACAAATCCAAACAAAGAGTGAGGTGGAGCTTTATAATTATAATAATAATTGCTAATTTATCATTGTTTGGTGGGCCTATTTGAAAAAAGAAAAACATTCAAAAATCTGTTAGTGGAAAAAAATAGATAAATCATCTTTTAAATAAATGGTCATAATGGCTATAGTTGCTTTATGACATGATAAATTACCATTATATTTTATGAATACTGAAAAGCAGATTACATAGTAGTATGATCACTCTTTTATAAAAATTAAAATTCACTATCATTTATATTCTGAAAGTAGGAAGGGCATGTATCAAAGAATTATTGTGATTATTTAAGGGTGATGGATCATCGTGGCTTTTACTTGCTTCCTTTTGCTTGTTTATCTTTTCTAAGTTTTCCAGAGTAAACATGTAGGGCTTTTATAATAGTGAAAATTTGCTGCTTTAAAAAAATGGATGGATTTATCTCTAAGAGATTTCACAGCTCAGATATTAAATGAAGACATGCTAGATACTTTAGTAAGCCACAATAAATAGTTTGACCCCTTCAATTTCTGGAGAAAAATATAACTAAAAACAGAGGAAAGTTTTCACAAGACCACAGCACACTACAATATGCACAAACTATTTCCATATATGTATTCAATTAAGTGTGATCATAAAGTATAATTCTGTAGTATACATACGTAAAAATATAATTTTAAAGTAATGAGATTAACTTTTATCAGCAGTCTGTAGGCAAAACTCATTTACCTTACAGCCATATTTCCATATTTTTAGATATTTGATATGTAGTAGATTCTTATTCAATATCTTCAAATGAAGAGACTTCACTATTCTGACCCTACTAGGCAAGCATTGCAAATATCATCCAGGACCGAACAGAAAAAGGTCTGTGACATTTCAAAAGGAAATTCTTTAAATATTTCTTTCTGGGGCCAAGTAGTTATTTAGTATAACCAAAAGAATTTCTGTTTGTTTTCACTGAACAGCATGGTCTACTTCAGTGAAATAGGTGCCCCCAAATCCTTCACTAGTTAGTAATGCTTATAGACAACTGGGTTAATTGGCACCACGTATGCAATTTATTTCAGAGGTTGTTTGTTTTAAGCAATGCTTACATATTGACGTCCCAAGCATTTGCCCATTTGGTCCACCTTTTAACTGAGCTGTGTTATCACCAGTATTGTTTCTCCTTAGCTGGCTTGCCCTCATCTATTGCACAGGTCTTAATTCAGTGTTCTGCATGGATTTTCGGGCCACAATCCACAGCTGAGCAACCCTGGTGCAAATGCTTAGTAAACTGAAGGAACATTTCATTTTTACTCAGGGTAAATATTTTCCCTATTCCTCTATTGAAATACCTTGAGCAGAGCTGGTGCTAAATTAAACTTTGATGAAGAAATAAGAGGAAGATTGAAAAAATAGCCCTTATAGATAATACAATACCAATTTCTTGACAGCTATAGCAATGTCCTTAAGAAAGGTCCTAGCTTCTTCGTTGCATTTAAAATAGTCACTTTGCAGTGATCGTTCTAAAAAAAAAAAAAAAAATTATAAAATTAAGATCTTTTACTTATCTGTCCAAATCCTATTGAACCCTTTAAGATCTAGCTCAAATGTTTACTCAGCTGGAAATTACATCTTCTATCTCTGATTTTCTATAGCACTTTATATGAATCCCTTTTGTACTTGTTATTTTCCATTTTATAGTATTCTAATTTAGGTATATATTTTATGCTCCTTGAGGACAAACTCCTCTTGAGTCTATCTTTGCATCTCTATGGTAGAAAAGGGGATGTGTATAGGATAGGACAAAAAAAATAAAACAAATATTTGTGGAAGGGATAAATATAACAAGCCTATAACATAGGTTTGTTTAAGAATATTTTCATATATATTTGTATACATATATCCTAAATATAGTATTTTACTCTAAACCACACATTTAATTAACTATATAAAATCTATTATGTCATTTTTACTTCTGTGCTAAAATTGTAATCATGTGATGAGATTAAATATTTGTAGAACTGATAGGTGTGAGGGAGACAGAATTTCTAACCCTTTTTGTTCACTGACATAGACGTCTCCTTTTCTGTCACACACTGTAAATGGAAAGCACATCAGAAGAGCTGGAGAACTGTTGGCAAAGGTAATGAAGACAGACACATACAGAATGGGAAGGAGGAAGGAAAAAGAAAGGATAAAAGGAAGAGCAGCAAGAACAGAGGAAGCTCTGCTTACTTTGGTTCTGTCACCTCTGCATTATGCAGACTCTAAGTAGATTCCGGGCCTGCAGCCTCATGCGTGGGAATAGTCTGATGTGCCTAATGTTTTACAGGTATTACCTAATTGATTCTTATAACCTTATCATTCCTATTTCACAGGTGAGAAATTTAAGACTCTCAAGTCATGTCACATGTTCAAGGTCACAGAGCCCATCACTGATAGAGTCTGGATTCAAATGTAAGTGGTGTGACTCCAAGGTCCTCAATGGTCATATTCACCTTTCAGAAGAGTAAATACCGTGTTTCCCCGAAAATGAGACCTAGTCAGACCATCAGCAATAATTAACATAAGAGCCAGTCATATTATATTATGTTATGTTACGTTATATTATATAAGACCCCGTCTTACATTAAAATAAGACCCGGTATATTATATTATATTTGAATTATATTACATTACATTGTATTATATAAGACCCGGTCTTAATTAAAATAAGACCGGGTCTTATATTAATTTTCGCTCCAAAGATGCATTAGAGCTGATGGTCTGGCTAGGTCTTATTTTCAGGAAACACGGTAACAATGTCTGCCCTCAGTTCCAGGGAACTTGGATTCCCTTAACGAACTAAGCTCTCAAACCAAATGAAAATTAGTTACCGAGATTGCAAGCGTGTGTTAGGGAGGGACAGGCATTGCCTCTTTCCTTTCTCCCATGGAATGAATGAGCACAAGCTTGTTCCCATTTGTAAACGGGCTGGAATGCTACAGATTTTATCATTCACATTCAAGACAAGAAGATTGTCTTGATTCTTCAAGAAGATTGTAATGAAGATTGTTCCTATGAAAAACTTTCTGAGGGTCCAGAAATTATTAGCAGGAAAAGCATTTGTACCTAAGTATTAGGGTTGAATGGACATGCTAATCTAGATGACCTTGGACACACGTGAATCATTAGGTCTCTTCAGTGGTAAACATTTTTAATGAAAATATTCATCCAAACTTGTAAGTATTATAAAGTTAAGTAAGTTCATCTAAGAAGGAAAAAAGAAACTATCCCAAACTAAGAGTAACATTATGATAAACAGCAAAACCATTATTTTGAAACAATATGATTAGAGTAAAGCAAGGAGATGCTTTGTTGTTTGGCCTAAATGGTTTATGAACTGAATACTGAAATGCCCTTTCTCGGACTATGTCTTGCCTTTAAGCTCATGTGATTTGATTACAAGTTCAGCTTTCTAACTGAGGAAGTATTTTAACCTGGCCCCATCTAAGGTTATTAACCGTTTGCATCTCCTAAACATCTTTCTCTAACTAATTTTCCTGACCTAATACAACAAGAGATTCTTAACACACTCCCTTCCTTGTTTGCCTGTTAAATTCTCCAGTCTGCCATGGCATAATGTTGGCGGAAATTAACTTGCAAAGAAAAGGCAAGAAGGGACAAACTGAAATTGAATGTATAATCAAAATGCAGGTGGGCAATCCTCTCACAGGTAAATGGCAGTGGCCTGGGAGTCCAGGTTTTGTCAGGGATTTGTCATTAGCTACATACCAGTGTGAGCTGGGCCGAGTCGCTCCAGTGGCACCACAGCATGAGAGCTGGGCCCTGGATTCTACGCCGTAGCCTCTCTCTCCCCCTAGAAGCCACAGAAAGCTCTGCCCTAGTCAGGAATGCCACTGAGGGTTCCCGCTGAGCGCCACCTAGTCGCCAACTCTGAGGCGACATCCCCCGCCTCCGCTCCAGTACCCACCCCCGCGCTTGCAGGCCTCTCACCCACAACAAAGAGCTGCTCCAGCGCGGCGGCCGCGACCGAAGAGCCCAGAGTGGAGGGGAAGGTGCATAACTCCAGCGAGGGGCCGGTAGAGACCGCGGCCGACTGCAGCGTCTTCTCGCTGAACCCCAGTTCTGGAGACCAGGAGCTCAGGGCCATCTTGCTGCTCCGGCGCAGCGCCTGCTAGGCCAGAGGAAAGGACCGCCGTTGCCACCGGCAACGAGCATTTCAAGGCGGGGCGCCAGCTCGTGGCGCTCACGTGGAGTGGGTACTTCCTCGGTCTCTAACTTTATCCACAATAATTAAGCGATGCTGGAAGTTCGAGTCCCTCTTTAGCTGTCCTTTCCGCCTTCCATTTTCATTTCTTTAGTTTTGGTCTGTACTTTTCTTGTGAACCATTGGAATCATAGTAATGATCACCTTTGAACATTTCTCTGTGTCAGGTACTACAGAGGAGCTTAATGGCTTTGTGAGGCAGGTTCTTTTTATTACCTCCACTTTTACGGGCATTTGCTAGTGGTTTTAGGTTGGCCTAGGTAGTTACACACCTGGAAGGCGTTTTGTGGTTTCACAAAGTGTACATTTTTGTAACGGCTTCCATGACTTATTTAATCTTTATCATAACTCTTCAGGGCAATTATTATGATTATCCCATTTTTCAGAAAATTGTACTGAGATGAGAGATTCAGTGACCTTGGGGGATAACCTGTGTCCCAGCCCTTAGAATTGGACAATGTCAGAGCAGTCCTTCCACCTCCAGGACTGGGGCACCGTCAGCTCTGCTGGAGCTGCCTGTGGCTGTGCAACCAGGGCAGGCATTTGGGGTTGGGGTGCGGAGTGCTCTGGCTGGATGGGATGTCACCAGAGCCGTGAAGGTGTGGCTGTAGAGCATGGGGCGCATGGAGAGGAAAAGCAGGAGCCCAGCCAGAAATTTGGGTTGTGATTTCACTGTAAGGGGCCTTGAATTTCGAGCTCAGGAGTTTGGATTTTATTGCTGCAGGCAATGATGCTGCGAATATAATGATGGAGAACAGATTACGCTGCTCCCTGCTGGCAGCTGCTGGGTAATTCCGTTTACTTCTGCCTCAGGTAATGCTTTATGGTACAGTAGAATATCCTCATCAATGGCAAGCATTACGTGTGTTTTTTTCAAGGAAGTATTTGCAGAATAATCAGAAATTAAATTGGACCTGAGACAACTAATGCTGTATGTAGCAAGAGGGTCTCTGATGATGATGACGTCATTGATGTTTCGGGTGGCATCCTCATTTAGGAAGGTAGCCGTGGTGAGTGTGTTTTTTTCCCCCTCTTTAAGTGTATTTGTTTATAAATTATATGCAAGTACTAAAAATGTATATATTATAAAACATACATAGAAAACTAAAAGTTTAAAAGGATGAGATTAAGATATTGATAGTAGAGATGTTCATGTTTTCCCCGTGGAGATTGTTAATGCTCACTGAGCATTTTTATAGACATTTCAAACACTCATGATCTTAAAGTAGCAGCATTCTTACTTTCCTTATTTTTTCTTATTTTAATTAATTTAATTCTTATTTTTACAAAGTTTTAGTTATGATTCATCTGAAGATGATTTATTAAAGATCACTGGAGTAGGTAAGCTCTCCATTTGACTAAAAAATCTTTGTCTACTCTCTTTTTTGGGGGGCAGGAGGATACTGACCAGTCTCTTATATATGGATGCAGTTGTGAATTTCCAGAGCTCATTTGCAAAATAAAAATACAAGAAAGTCATTGCCACTTTCAATCCCATTCCCTCCCTCTCAAAGACCTTCCTCAATTAACTCCTCCCTCACTTGTGTCTTCCACAGATCCCTCAGAACTCATGCCCAGTTTTCTCCTTATTCCATGTCTTCCCTAAATGCTTCTACCACTCTACCTTTCTGCTTCCCCTTATTACCAAATTTCTTAAAACTGTGGTCTATATCTTGGCCATAATGCATCGTTCACGCTGAATTCTAAATTGCCTCCTCCTCATCTTTGAATGGCCTTTTTCTCAAGCCCCATTCCTCCCATTCCCGTTTTCCTGCAGAATTTGACACCATTACCCAGTTCCCCCAACCCTTCATTAGAAATTCACCTCCCAATTGTTTCCTGGGATTCCTTCTTCACTTCCCTCACTGGCTCCCCTGTCGGTTTCCTCCCGTTTGTCAAAAAGGAACATGCTGCCTGGACTCTGTCCTTGGCCTTCCTTCATGCTCTCTAACTTCCCTCAAATAGAGTTGAACCCACACAAATAACTTTCCGGTTGTATCTCCTGCCAAACCTGTCTTCTAAATATTAATCTTGTAGGCTAAACATTCTCATCTGCTATGCTGCTAGCATGTCAAATTCAACCTGTTCAAAATCAAAGTCTGCATTGCAGGTGGTTTCTCTACCTACTGACATCACACTTGTATTGTTAGCCCATCGCAACAACTGTCTCATCCATACGTTCCTTCTTGAGCTCAATAACCTCAAAGCGTCCAAAGTACTTTGTTCAAACTTCCCATAGATGGTAATTCTCTTAGGCCGAGTGGTCTTACAGTTTTCTGTGTGATAGTCTTATACTGAATAGCTTTGTAATCTTTATGCCTCCATTTTCTCACTGTAAAATAGGTCCCTCATTGTAGGGAAGTCATGAGAATTAAACAAATTAATATACAGTGTTTAAAAACAATGCCGGAGCAAAAAGAGGCACCTTGTAAATTTAGATGTTACTATCTTTATACTACTATGAACTCTATAAAAAAGGGGGACTGTGTTTTACTCATCTTTGAATCTCCTATAGCATCCAACAGAGCAATTTGCACATCAATAGATGCTTAAGATATTGTTGAAATGGATAATAGGATTCATATATTTAGAATTTTTAAAAATATAGAGCTTAAACTTGCTGTTCAGGCTTTAATAGGAAAAGAAAAATACTGGAGGGAAAAAGCAACTTTCTCAGGGACTCACATCACTTTTATATCTTGGCTGGTGGGGCAAGAACTGACATTCACAATGGTCTTACTGATCATCATTATTACAACACTTTGAAGGACATTTTGAATCTCCAGATTAACTTGTATATAATTAAAGTTTGGTTCTGAGTGAATTTTACTATACCAGAATTATTGCTTATTATTTTTTAAAATGGTAACTCTTATTTAACTGTGATTTCAAAGTTAATGAGAATTCTGAATTCTCAGCTTTGCCAGATGAATGAGCCTCCAGAGTCGAAGAAATGTCACCATGACTCCAACTGTTTCTTTTCCTATTGCTATGTGCAGTGTGTTCTGGCTCAGGATTAGTGTGTATATAAAATTAAGGAATGATTTAGAGCTCTTTAAGATTTGTGCACTGTCTTTTCTGCCCCTGTTCATGGCAGAGTTGTTAGGAAATGCCTGAATGTAAACGCTTCCATCTTTAACTGCAAAGGTCAAAGCAGCAAAATTGTGTTTGGAGAAATACTCAGTCCCCTACAGTTAAAGCCTTGGACTCCCTAGGTTCTTCCAATAAATGCCCATTTATGTTAATATACTTTAGTGGGTTTGCTTACTAGCAACCGAATCATCTTGCTGAGGCAGTATTGCTCCTGAGCTAGAGATTGCAGGGAGAAGGAGAAGGGCAGGGAAACGGGGAAAGCAGTTGGGCTCCATGGCGAGTCCAGGCCTCAGACAAATAGGGTTCCAAGTCCTGGTATTGTCATTTACTAATTGCGTACACTTATGCCAGTGATTTAAACATCTTTAGTTTCAGTCTTCTCATTTGGACAAGAAAAATTAAAATATTACTCATGTAGGTTTTTGAATTTCTGAGGATTAGAAATACGATGTGTAAAGAGCCCAGCATAGTATCTGGCTCAGCGATGCCATATTATTGCTAAGAGGCTTCACTTTAATAGCCGTAAGGTAATTGGCTTAATATAATTTATTAACTAATTCATAAGTAGCTAAGTTATATAATAATTAGTCAGTTGACTAAATACATTTAATAGCCAATTTAGGAATGAAAGAACAAAATTAAAAACAAGGTAAATTTTTTGTGAAAAGGAAATAAAGTAAATGCATTTTATGTAGTTAGAAACTCTAGTTAGAAGGCCAGGAGAAAATGCTCTTGGTTTAGCACTATTTTTCCCAATGGAAGTTAAAGATTCTACCGTAACCCCAGCACCCAAATGGGTTCATGCAGAATAGAGTCCCTAAAGAAAACTCCTTTATTCTGCTGGGAATATATCATCTGGGTATTCTCTCTTACTTAGGGAAAGCAAAGAAAAGTCATGAGTTATATTCTATCGCAGAAAAAGGAATGCAGGGTCAATTTGCCACTAAGAAATTATAGTGTGGTAGACTCCCTCCTAATGTTAGAGCACTTTAAACACACTTATTGAACAGAGCTAGCACTATAGAATTTCTGGGTATTTTGATGACCAACGTGAAAAAAATTACAATATTGCCTATTTTGATTTATAGTTATCACTAGATGCATCATATTCATTGGGCAATTTGTCCTTATACAAGAATTTACATGCTGAGGTTCTATTTTGTACTGAACCATTAATAAGTGAGTATCAGAAAGAAAATACAGATAAACTAGAAGTGTATGACTTTTGTATTCCTTGGTTGGAGGGAGGGGAACCTCACGAAACTCAGTGGAAACATCTAATTTTTAATTTTCAAAGTAACCTTTTGAATACAGAGCCTGAACTCATTTTCTGTCATAGTTAAAAGAACAGTGAGAAGACTCTTTATTACCTGGGCTTTCTTCCTGACCGTCTTGGAGGGCTGCCTGCCTCCTTCCTCTGAAAGCCTCTATCAGAGGTCTTCTCCACACAATGTTACTTTCGCTGGTTCCAGTGATACTGGATAGGGAATTGAGAAGGCTTGGCCTAAGCCCCTTTCTCCCTGTCAGCCTGGCCTGTCCCAGACTCAGCCCTGCTCTGTTTCTTCGTGTTGGAAGCTCTGCCCAGTGCCATGGTAAGGTGAGCATCACCATTCAAATATCTTCTCCCAATTCATAGGTTGCCTTTCATTTTGTTGTTTCTTTTGCTGTGCAGAGGCTTTTTAGGTTGATGTAGTTTCACTTGTTTATGTTTATATTGTTGCCTTGAGCTTTTGGTGTCATATCTAAAAAATCATTGCTAAGGCCAATGTAAGGACCTTTTCCCTGTGTTTTCTCCTAGGAGTTTTACAGTTTCAGGTCTTATGTGTAAGTCTTTAATCCATTTTGAGTTGATTTTTGTATAGAGTATAAGGGTCCAATTTCATTCTTTTGCATGTGGATATCTAATTTTCCCAGCACCCATTATGTATTCTTGGTGCCCTGGTCAAGACTATACATGCTTGGGTTTATTTCTGGGCTTTGTATTCTGTTTCATTGGTCTATGTGTCCATATATGCCAGTACCATACTTATTACTATAGCTTTGGAATATAATTTTAAATCAGGCAGTGTGATGCCTCCAACTCTGTTCATCTTTCTCAGGATTGCTTTGTCTATGCAGGGTCTTTTGTAGTTCCATACAAATTTGAGAATCGCTTTTTCTATTTCTGTGAAAAATGCCATTGGAATTTTGATAGGGATTGCATTGAATATGTGTATCAACTTTGGGTAGTATGGACATTTAAATAATATTAATTCCTCCAACTCATGAACATAGAATATCTTTCCATTTATGTGTGTCTGCTTAAATTTCTTTCATAAATGTCTTAGTTTTTAGTGTACAGATCTTTTACCTCTTTGGTTAAATTTATTCCTAGGTATGTTATTCTTTTTGATGCTATCATAAATGGGATTGTTTTCTTGATTTCCTTTTTTGATAGGTCAATGTTGGTGTAAAGAAATGCAACTGACTTTTGTAGTTGATTTTGTATCCTGCAACTTTACTGTATTTATTAGTTCTAATGGTGTGTGTGTGTGTGCGTGTGTGTGTGTAGTCTTTAGGGTTTTCTACATATAGGATTGCGTCATCTGCAAAAAGATAATTTTACTTCTTCCTTTTGATTTGGATGCTTTTTGTTTCTTTTCTTGTCTGATTGCTCTTGGTAGTACTTGCAGTATTATGTGAATAGAAGAAGCAAGAGTGGTCATCCTTGCCTCGTACCAGATCTGAGAGGAAACACTTTTAGTTTTTTCCCATTGATTATGATGTTAGCTGTGGGCTTTTCATAAATGGCCTTCATTATGTTGAGGAAATTTTCATTTATACGTATTTTATTGAGAGCTTTTATCATGAATGGATGTCAATCTTTGTCAAATGCTTTTACTGCATCGGAGAAGATAATGTGGTTTTTATCTTTCAACTGTTAATGTGGTGTACAATATCAATTGATTTGTTTATGGTAAACCAAATTTGTATCCCAGAGATAAATCCCCATTGGTCATAGTGTAGAATGTTTTTCAGGATGTTGTTGAATTCAGTTTGCTAGTATTGTTTTGCTAGATTTTTGCATCTATGTTCATCAGATATATTGGCCCGTAGTTTTCTTTACTTGTGGTGTATTTATCTGGCTTTGGTCTCAGGGTAGTGCTGGCTTTCTAAAATGAGTTTGGAAATATTCTCTCTACTTCTGTTTTTTGGAAGAGCTTAACAAGAATTGTTCTTTGAATGTTTGATAGAATTCAGCTGTGAAGCCATCTGGTTCTGGGCTTTTCTTATTGGGAAGTTTTTGATTACTAGTTCAATCTCATTTGTTATTGGTCTGTTCAGGTTTTCTATTTCTTCTTGATTCAGTCTTGGTAGGTTATATATTTCTAGGAACTTATGCATTTCTTCTAGATTATCCAATTTGCATATGATTGTTCATAATAGTGTCTTGTGATCCTTTTTATTTCTGAAGTACCTGTATGTTTCATCTTTCATTTCTGATTTTATTTGAGTTTTGTCTCTATTTTTCTTAGTCTAGGTAAGGGTTTGTCAATTTTGTTTTTCTTTTTCAAAAAAACAACTCTTCGTTTTGTTGGTTTTTTTCTATTCTCTGTTTGATTTATTTTTGCTCTGATCTTTATTATTCCCTACCTTCTGCTAGCTTTGGGTTCAGTTTGTTCTTCTTTTCTAGTTCCCTGAGGTGTAAAGTTAGGTTGTTTATTTAAGGTCTTTCTTCTTTTTTAAAGTAGGCATTAATCTCTGTGAACTTCCCTTAATACTTCTTTTGATGCATGCCATAAGTTTTGGTAATTTGTGTTTTTATTTTCATTTTTCAAGAGATATATTTTAAATGCCCTTTTGATTTCTTCTTTGACCCAGTGGTTGTTCAAGAGTGTATTATTTAGTTTCTACATATTTGTGAATTTTTACCATTTCTTTCTTTCACTCATTTCTAGTTTCATTCCAAAAAAGATACATGGTATAATTTCTATCTTCTTAAGTTTGCTAAGACTTGTTTTGTGAACTAACATGTGCTCTATCATGGAGAATGTTCTGTGTGCACTTGAGAGGAATGTGTATTTTTCTACTGTTGGGTGAAAAGTTCTGTATATGGCTGTTAGGTTCCTTTAGTCTATAGTGTTGTTCAAATTCATTGTTTCTTTATCAATATTTCTGTTTGGATGGTCTATCCATTATTGAATGTGAGGTGTTGAGGTCTCCTACTGTATTGTATCGCTATCAAATTCTCCTTTCAGATTTGTCAACATTTGTTTTATGTACTCAGGTTCTTTGATGTTGGGTGCATATATACTTACAATTGTTGTATTTTCCTGTTGAACTGACACTTTTATCATTACATAATGACCTTCTTTGTCTCTAACGACAGTTGACAAAAAAAAAAAAGTCTATTTTGCCAACAAGTTTCCTACTTTATATTCTTATGTTGCTGTTCAGTATCCTTTCATTTCTACTTGCCAAACTCCCTTTAGCATAGTAGGGTGCAACCGGAGAGAGCTAATTCCAGCAGAATTCTTTTAAAAGGTAATGGTGACCCAGGATACGAAAGAATTCATTTCAATTTACTCATCAAAGAAAATGTGACCTGCCAAACTAATTCTGTAATACTGAATGTATTGAACTAAAGAAAAATTAAAAAGAAAAAATCATACTGAGGAGCTTGAGGATGGTGCCAATCTAAAGCACTAGAGAAGCAGGTTGGAGTCTGAAAAGCAGCCCTTTTGCCTGGCTCAGCAGAGTTCATTTATTCCCTCTTAACCCACCAGCACATTGGCTCTTGTACGTCTCCCACCTGCTTCTTTACACTCAGAAGAGTGCTCAAGAGTGCTACGCAAGGACAATGTGGCAATTGTTGGAACCCTATGGTAGTGAAGCAGGGTCCAGCGCTTGGCCAGACTCAAGTGCAATTTGAGTAAGAGAGGAGCTGTTCCACTACTTCTCAGTAGTAATGCCTCACAGTGGTAAACAAGTGAAGAAACAGGTCAGGACTATGACAAGAGGAGAAGTCTTCATAGTGTTGTAAAGGCCAGTGGGAGGCCCAGGACGATGTTATGGATTGAATTGTATCTCCCCCCCCAAAAAAAATGTTGAAGTCCCACCCCTTAGTACCTCAAAATGTGACCTTATTTGGCAATAGGGTCTTTCACAGAGGCAATCAAGTTAAAGTGAGGTTATTAGGGTGGGCTGTAATCTAACACAACTGGTATCCTTATAAAAGGGGAAATTTGGACACAGGTGGAAGATGATGGCAGACACAGGGAGAAGACGGCCTGGAGTGATGCATCTACAAGCCAAGGAACACCACAGATTGCTGGCAACCACTAGGAGCTAGAAGAGGTGATGAAGGGTTCGCGCTTACAGCTATCAAAGCGCACGGCCCTACTGACACCTTGATTTTGGACTTCTAGCCTCCAGAACTGTGAGAGAATTAGTTTCTGTTGTTTTAAGTCATCCAGGTTTTGGCACTTTGTTAGGGTAATCCTAGGAAACTAATATAGGTGGGAAAAGACCAGGGGGTATACTAACTCTCTTGCTTCCTTTATTCCTGAAATGATCCATAAAATATACCAGCTTCTTCTTTTTTTCCTCTGTGTTTCTTTTTTAGTTTCAGGTGTACAAAACAATGTAAGTTAGACATTTACACCCCTCACAAAGTGATAACCCCCCCCCAATCTACTACCCCTCTGACATCGTACATAGCTGTTACAGTACCATTGACTCTATGCCCTATGCTGTACTCCACATCAGTGAGTATACATATAACTATAGTTGACATTCAATATTATTCAGCGTCAGCTTCAGCTTCAGGTGTACAGTGCAGTGGTCAGGCATCTACAGTCTCTGAAGTGGTCTCCCTAATAAGTCCAGTGCCCATCTGGCACCCCATATAATCTTTACAACATTATTGATTTTATTCTTTAAACCGTATTTCATATCCCCATGACCATATTGTGACTACTAATTTGTGCTGTCTAATTCTCTCACCTTCTCTGCCATTCCCCTCCTGTCTAGCAACCATCAGTTTTTTTTCCCCATATCTCTGAGTCTATTTCTGTTTTGTTTGTGCGTTTAATCAGTTCTTTAGATTCCACATATAAGTGAGATCATATGGTTTTGTCTTTGTCCGTCTCTGACTTATTTCACTTAGCACAATATTCCCTAGGTCCATCAATGTCATTGCAAATGGTAAGATTTCATTCTTCTTTACAATAGAGTAGCAGGATGGCCACAGCTTCTTCATAGCTACCTAACCTCTGCTGGCTTGGCTCATCCATAGGCTGTAAGAATCGTCTACTGTTCATAGCTTTCAGAATAACCTCACTCGCTCTGGGCCCCTGGGGGCTCTGTTCTTGGTCCTCTTCTTACCTCTTCACTGTGTCCTCACATTATATCTATTATCTTGAACATCACCTTAATGGATGCTTCCTGTGCCCCATGTTCCATTTGGTAAAATTCTATGTCCATACCTATCATTTTGTAAGGCTGGAGTTTCCTCAGGAAACTTTCTTCACGACTGTCAGCAAATGGAATACCTCATTAGATCCTCTGAATGAACAGCTGCTTATAAAAAGAATTCTGTGTTGATAGGAGGAAGAAAAATGCTGAAAATGCATACACAGAAGAATGTTAATTGTACACAATAAAGCCATTTAGAAGAAACTTCATCTCAGAGTTTGGACATGGAAAAACATGCACGAAAAAGAAATCGTCTTCTGTATCTAGTAACTATACAAAATACTAGGTACCAAACTAAGCTTCTTGTCTTCCTTCTCCCAAACCAGCTCCTCTGGGCTGTTTATCCTCAAAAATGGGACTGCCTTCTCCTGATCAGCTCGTTTCAGACGAGCTGGGGCTAGGGTGAGGCAAGGGAGCTGCCTGGGGTGCAATATTTAAGGAGGCGCTAACTCTTAGGGTCCGCCTTGGCTTTGAATCCCCACATCTAGTCCATCGTCAACTCCAGTCCCATTTCTCTCTTAGCTGCATCTCTGCACACAGTGGGTTCTTGGCATGTTGCGCTGATATAAAGGATCAGGGAAAGGTGAATATCTATTTCTACTCTCACTGTAGTTACTTTAGTAGAGGCCTAGTCATTTGTCACCTGTTTGCTGTTAGTTATTATAATTATCTTCTGTATTCCTCAATCTCCAATATCCAGCACCCTCAGTGTGTTCATGAGATTTTAAGATCTAAGGAATAAAGACCAAACTCCTTGGAGTTCAAGTTTATTCCTAGTATGCTCTGGCCCCAACCTTTCACCCTTCCCTGACATGGCCATTCCCATCCCAAGCACCTTACAACCCAGTTCAGCTTATTACTCACTGCATAAGCTATGCATTTCCATATCTTAGCACCTTAGTTCATGTTTTTTCTTCATACTGCAATGAACCTTCTCTATTGGGAAAAAGCCAGAGCAGGAGCCAGCCCCAAACTTCACCTCTCTGTTGCTCTAGCCTTACAGTGCAGCTGTTATTTCTTGCTGCCTTTTATTTAGTTAGCATTTCTACACAGCCATGTCCTAGCACCTCCATCTTGGCTGTTGGCAAGGTGCCCTCTGGTCTCCACACGTGCTTACTGAACCCATGTATGAAACTGGTCAAAGGCAGCTTTTGCAAGGAACTATTCCTTTTTTCTCCTACTGCTTTTATTCCTCCCCCTGCTACTACTTTTATCTACTTCTACCTCATCATCCTTGACTGCTGACTGTAACAGTGAAATAAAACACACAACTGGACTTTCACAAAAAGCACTGAGCAATTTTTAGAAGACTTATCTTGGTAATGGCGGGAATTGTCTCTCTTATTCACAGCCTTATTCTCAGTGCTTGGCACACAGTAGGTACTCAATAAATAATTATCAAAAGAGCGAGTCCATAACAATTATCATTGTTCCATGCCAGCATTGTGTTGCATGTTCTTATAATAAGTTTATGGAAGGATTTATATCGCTTTCAAGTTTTTTAAAAAACGATTTAAAATGCCTGCATCGACCACAGAGTTTAATACCTGTGGAGAGTGTATTCCAGTTTTACTACTATTCAGTGATTTCTACTAATAACCCAGAGCAGCCATATACCAGGATGGGGCGGGACCATGTGGCCTTGGAGACAGGGTAAAGTGAGCACTTGGCCTCAGCCTTCCCAGCATGTCCTCGGGAGGCATTGTCTCTTAGAACTTTTGCATTTTCTAAAGTCATAACTCTGTAGCGCATTCAGATTTTCTGGTAAGACCAGGAGAAGAGAGGCGGAAGTTTTTATATTTAGTAACATTTATTTATGCATTCAGTATCAAGTACATAAGTGCAAATATCCAGAGTCCATAATGAAGTCTGTTAGGAACTACAGAGAAAGTAATACAAATTGTAATAAAGTTAACATGCTGGTACTTTTTCGTTACCATACATGTAAATCAGCCCGTCAGTCCCACACAACAAAAGTACTGCGTGTTTGTTTTTGGATGTATTCATTTATTTAATTATTTTAAGTTATACAAAACTGATTACCAGAAGTACGGTCGACTGTGTTTATTTTTATGCTGTGTGTGTTGGAAAAACACTAAAACATTGGTCTACGATTCTATATATTGTTATTAAAGATTAATCCGACCAGCAACCCAAAGACATAAGAGCGATTTCCACTATTGCATCAGTGCACTCAGCAGGAAAGGCCTAGCCACAGGGAACATTAAAAGCTACAGAAGCATTGCAGAGAGAAGAACACCAAAGAAGGAAAGATAAATTGGGCTGTCACCATCATGCACTTGTTTTTAGTAACACGAAATTAAAAACCACATCTAATACACTTTTCTCTATACTTCAGTGTTTGACACAAGTGACTCAAATATCCTAAGAGTACAGGAACAGCCTAAAAACAGCTGTTTTAAAGTTTGTCTCTAAGATTATGGTACTGGGGGAAAAACAATCGATTTGCCATAACATGGAAAACAGAGCTGTTACCACTCCAGACACTCCTGTTTATGTCCAGTCCCAGTGGGATCTCCACTTACTCAGCGTGCCTTTTAGCTCCTGGGATTTTAGCCTGAATCCTGAAAAGACAATATTAAAAGGTAGTAAATCTCAAGTGTTATTAATTATTTTATGACTTCATTATGTGTTGTTGCTTTAATTCACTAAGTGACCAAATAGCTTAATATGTCCAAAGATATCATTTTTATGTATGAGTGTACATAAACACATTTCTCAGCAGCAGTAAAAAGAACATGTAAATTAGACAATGAATGACCCCAAGAAAGCCTCATTCCTTACATTATAACTTTTTAGGTAAACAAAGATGTCAACTTATTTCGGTATTATAGTAGGTGACCATTTATCACCCAGTCTGGGACACTTCTGAAAGAGAAAGAAGGTGCTGTTACTAACTATTCCAGGACTGTGAGCATAGACAGGGATGGTTCCTGGAACTTGTGGTGAACCTCGGCATAGTCAAACTACCCAAAGCTGGAATTAAGAAACCTGAGTCCTATTCCCCACTGTGCTACTTGTTAGCTGTGTGACGTAAGACCAGCTAATGAATTTTCCTGGTCCTAGAGCATCTATCTTTAAAATGTGGATCTGGGTTAGATATCTCCAAGGCCCCTAAAATTCTGGGATTCTCACAGTATGGCTGTATTATTCTAGGGTAGGTTTATACTGGAAGCATTTTGCTTTGTTAGATTAAAGCTTTATGAGCTCATCATGCAGATTTTGACTGAGACCTTCCTCTGAGCCAGGCACCCTTCCAGATGCAGGAATTCAGTGCACAAAAGCGAGACGGTGCCTGCTCTCAGGGAGCTTTCTGTTCTCATAGGGGTTGAGGAGCCAGAAATAAACAAATAGACAAACAAGAGAAGTTCAGATGGTGAAAAGTGCTATAAAAGAAAACAAAATGAGGGGGCGTGATAGACAGTGAGGGGGCAGCAGTGGTAAGGTGGGTGGTGCTTATTTTAAATCCATTGATCTGAGAAACAGATGCTCAAAGGACAGGAAGTGGCCACCAGGCAAAGTTCTGGGCGTGCAGTGTTTCAGGAAGAGGGGGTGGGGAATGCAGAGGTCCTAAAGTGAGCAAGGAGAGCAGAGGCCCATGTGCTTGAGGAGTAGGGAGGGGAGGTCTAAAAGGCAGGCGGTGGCCAGATGGTGTTGGAATTTGTGGTGGTGGTAAGGCATTTGGATTCTATTCTGTGTCAGAGTCATAACAATTTAGAGCATTCAAATTTGACCTCAGTCTCTCTTTCTAGGTGCTTTCTAGTTATCTTCCCACTCACTTAGCTTTAGACACACTGGCTGACTCATTGCTTCCTGAACATGACCTCCATTTTCATGCTTCTGCCTCTGTTTATATTATTTCTTCTTCTTGCGGTGTCTTTTCTGTATCATCCACCTGAGGAATGTTTGCCCATCCCTCAGGGCTACTATCGACTGAATGTGTGTGTCTCCCCCTCCCCCAAAGTTCACGTGTTGAAACCTAACCCCCAATGCACTGGTACCAGGAGCTAAGGCCTTTGGGAGGTGCTTAGGGCATGAGGGTGGAGCCCTCATGAATGGGATTAGTGCCCTCTACAAAGAGACCCCACAGAACTTCGGTCTACTTCCACCATCTGAGGACAGAGTGAGAAGATGGCCATCTATGAACCAGGAAGTGGGCCCTTAGCAGAAGCCAACCATGCTGACACCCTGATCTTGGACTTCCACCCCCCCAGACTGTGAGGAAGAAATATCTGTTGTTTTTCGGCCACCCAGTCTCTGGCACTTTGTGATAACTGCCCGAACTAAGACAAAGGCCCTCATTTTGGTGGCTTTCCATCATTCCCCCTCCCCCCCCCCAGGTAAGAACAGCTGCTTCCTTATGTCTTTGACCTTAAGATTTTATACAACTATATTGTAATCTTTGTCTGATAGTTATTTCTTCACAGTTTTGTCTGCATCAGTGGGCTGAGAGCTCAGCTGCTAGGGCGGGATCATCTCACTCGTCTTTGTACACTCTGTGCCTGTTACATGTAGCACCCCGAACATAATAGGTATGTCTCTCTTTGGAACGAACCAACCAATCAGCCAAACAAGAAATTCACAGATGTGATTTGTTCAAGATCCTCAAACTAAGTATTGGACAACTTAGGACTAGAACTTCTGTCTTCCAGTTCCCAAGCTCCTAGTCTGATGTTCTTAGCTATAGTGCTGCCAAAAAGTCACCTGTGGAGTTCATTAAAATACAGATTCCAGGTCCCCAATCCTAGAAATTCTAATTCTATAGGTGTGTTGTAAGAATTTTGGAATTAGTATTTTTAGCAGATTCCCTAGGTTTTGGCTCCACCAAGTTTCCTACTATACCATGCTGCCATTTCTCAACACAAAATAATGAATAGTTATCCTGCAATTGTTGATTTTCATTAGGTATTGGATGCATTGGGTCCACAGTGATAATTTCAGGCATTTTGAAATGTGCTGTAGGTGTCATACAGATACAAACTGACAATGAATTTAAAAGGAAGAATATGAACAGTAAACAGTAAAAACCAAAATCTTTACATACTTCAGGAAACAACTGTAACTGATGATATGCAAACCTAATCGCAGATGAAGTTTAAAGTACGTAGCTGTTGTTTCTTATTTGTTTATTTTATTTTATACATCTCTGGTTGTCTAAAATACTTCCCATTAGTTCGGACCATCACCTAGGTCCAAGCACATGATTCTAAGATTGTTAGAGGGAGTTGGAGTTCATGTGGACAAAGTCTGGTCCTTTTGTGACATCTATTTGCAGTTGAAGCCGAGGTCTGCTTTTGATTAAAACAAAATCTTGAATAATAATAATATAAAAAGTATCATTTTAGATGGAGACATATCTAAAAACACTAAGGAAAGCTAAGTTTGATGACCATATTAGCTGTGGATACTTATAACTGAAATCTTTATCTCCTAATGTATAAAGTAGCCATAAAGTAGAGTCTATTTAAGACTCACGTTTAAAAAGCAATGGGGTTAATTACATAAGCAAACAAACATACACACTTGTTGAGTCAAAATGGTCTAATTTAAAATGTAACAAAAGTTTTAAATATTTAAGTTTTTTTTTTAAGTTTTAAAAGTAATTTCAATGGCTTGAAAATTAGTGCTATTCATTTTTTTAAAAGGTTGAAAATGTTTGTTAAACATAATTGTTTTTATTTCAATTAAACTGTTATAAATTAATGTTACTTTTCTGAATCAGGTTTCCTACTTTCTCCAGTCCATCTTGTTCTTGAACATGAGCCAGACCCCAGATAGAACTTAATATCATTTATTCATTGTAATTCATTTATGATACCTGAAATAAACCAGTGAAACTTTTGTTTAACTGAGAGCTTTAAAATTTATACTTATTTTCTGAAATAATATCATTGTGGAGGGCATGAATATGACTCAAATAAGTGAATGATCATAAATCAACCTATCATTTTATTATCCTTTTATTACCGCTACCTAATCCACTCAAATGCCTGCTTAAGACAGTCTCTCCTGTTTATAAATTGCACTGTGTAACTTACTTTGCCACAACAGCATTTATGTGAGTCCTCACAAGTCCCAGATATTGGTCAATCTGTGCCTACAACAAGGAAGAAATCATGAGCACATCCAAAAGTCACGAGGTCAAAATGTAACGTGACTGTCTGACATCACATAGAACTTACCTGGTGCTTAACATACACTACAGGTAGAGTAAACATTGAAACCACAGCTGGGATGAAAAACAAATACAGTATTAAAATTCTGAGAGTTATCAGTAGAATAAGCTCATAGATACATGTTTATATAGTTATGTGATATTATAGCATTAGTTATAGTAGCCAGCATTCTAGATAAAAGATGACAGAGCAGTTCCAAAGGGAAATAAAGGGCTGCTGAGCCCTTTACAGATATTAAGTAATTATTCCTGGAATGAGGGTAGACCATGTCCTTGCAAAATGAAAATGGATTTCTGTCCATAACTGCCATTGTAAACAGATATATATTAGAAGCCAAATAAAACCAGTTGTGGTTGAAGAAAAAAACAAAACTTCAGACTAAAAAATTCATTATGAATGTATAATTCATTATTATACTCTTTATTGAACTATGGTCAGAGAAATGCTGTGCACTCAGGGATATCTGGGCAGTTGTTCCTAGGAATCTTTCAATACAGGCTACCAGCTACCAGCCTAGGAAGCTTCATGCTCGTGGAGTGTGTAAAGGAAGACGTAACTCACTCATCTGTCCTTACCCATGAGCAGCAGGGTCAGACCGTTGAAGAGAGCGCCAACGTAAGTCAGGAGCCACATCAGGACTGCAAACTGAAAAACGACGTGATTATCACAGCTTCTAAAACCCTGACAGATGGTCTCATTTCCTTGACATTTTTAGATTAGAATTTGAGGCAAAATATATCGTGATTTCAATAGGAAATGTGGAAGCATTTAAAGCTTGGCACAGAACTACTGAAAGACGATCCAGTCTTTGCTTTTCTCAGAACCCTTTGGACCTCTTTAAGATTTGAGGGACTCAGTGAAATAATCTAGGGCAGCGTCAGCAAACTATGGCCCTTGGCCTGTTTTTGTGTGGGCCCACGAGTCAATGGATTTGACATTTCTAAATGGTGAAATAAAATCAAAACAAGAATAATATTTTGTGGTATGTGAAAAAGATATGGTATTCAATTTTTAGTGATCACGAATCAAGTTTTATTGGCACACAACCACAGCCATGCATTTATTTATTGTCTTTCACTGCTTTCCGCTACAAAGTGGAGTAGCTGCAACAGAGGCTGTGTGGCTCCCAAAGCCTGAAATATTTACTGTATGGTTATTTACAGATAAAGTGTGCTGGCGCCTGCTCTAGCTACCACAATTACATTACAAATAGAAATGTCACCTTCAGATAAGTAATTAAATCTCTGTGTTCTCTCTCTCTTTAGTCAATACTTGGCCAGGGGTTATTCTAGGAAAGCACCTTGCGGTCAAGGCCACAGCACTCACTTTTCCTTCTGCCCTTCCTTGAACAGTTGCCAGGCAGCCCCTGGTACAAGACCCCTGCCTGGTGTGTACCAAGTGCTCTGGGGGCACAGGAAACTCACAACAACCTCGCCAGGGCCCTGACAAATCATGACTGATTGACTTCGATTTTACATGTAAGCCACAGGGTGGGCAAAGCAGCTTGTTCCAAGAAACCCATTGAGTTCAATGACAGCACCCAGAAAAACAGCCGGTGCTGGGGTCCTCTGCCCTGCACTGGCTCATTTCATAGCCCACACTGTGTCAGGACACTTGGACGTTTTCCTATTAGCAGAATCCAGACTTTCTTCCAATGAAAAAGCACATAGGTGCTTCACATTTCCCAAACAAATTTTTATTTTAAAATTAATTTTAGGAAATTGGCCGAGGAATTTAAAATGGTAAGGAGAAGCAAGCTGGTGTGTTGTAAAAAGTACAGGACTGGAAACTGTGTGACCTGGGTTTGCTCCCAGTTCTGCGAGGGATTCACTGGGCAACCTGGGGCAACTGTCTTAACCTCTCCATCATCTGTAAAATGAGGGGACTACCCTGGATGAGCTCCATGGTACCACAGAGCTAGAAGTTTTCTGACTCTAGAATAGAATTAGCACTTGCTTTTTATTCTCCATTATGTGGTGGTTTGTTGTATTGTACTTTTAGGTAAACACAAAACTCAAGACTGTCAAGTGAAGAGCGTAAGCCATCGTACTTTTAAGGAATCCACCAGGTCCTGGACGAGGAAGAGCCTCCTCAGCTCTTTAAGTGTATTGTTCACGTAGAACTGCAGGCAGTCCGTGTACTTCTGAATCTGCTCCTGGGAGAGGGTGATCTCAAGCTCCAAGTAGGCCCTGTCAACAAAGCACCCCAAAGACAACGCCATCAGAGGGCTCCACCAAGCAGCTAAATCTTCCTTCTTTCACTCTGAGCATGGCAGCCAGTCATCCTGGGGGTTACGCCAGCCTGTGGGTGGCAGGGCACCATGCCACACCCGCAGGGCACTGGGGAACACGAGAATCATGGCACCTAGTGGGGTGCTGACTGCTTCTGTCTCCCAAAGGCACCATTACAATGGGAGCTGATAATTCAGAGCAACTGGCTGGGAACAGAGAAAAGTCAGGCCAAAATCAGCTCATTGGCTGAATTCTCCGTACATGCCTGGCCCACCAGGTAAGTGTGAAAGTCCTCATTTCTTCTTGGCTGAGTGGGGATGAATTATCTTTTTCGATAGTTGAAATATCTGAAAATCCCAGCTGCCAATTACTATTTGTCATCCAAAACTCTTAAGATTTCATACTTTACTTCTGGAAAGTTCTTTTAGATTTGTATCTAGAGAGCCCTGAAAACTCGAGTGAGCTGAGCCATATGAAAATGCTCACTGGTTCTATGAAGAGAGGTATTTTTGGTAATTGCATTTTTCATTTGTTCAAATGGTTAAATGTAATTCCTGAGTAGATAACAAGACTCCTTAAGTATATAGAAATCAATCCATCTCCTGTTTGGCCCTGCTCCCAGGGAGGTCCATCCTCCCTCTCGCTTCCCTCCCTCTGTTCTAGGACAGCACCATGTTGTCTGTCTGCCTAGAGTTCTTACAGTGCTTACCGAACTCTGCGAGTCGGGATAAAAAGAGGAAAGCAGCATTTGGCTTGAGTTTTAAAGAGTGTACGTTTAAATGTTATGTCTTTTCTCCCCTTTAGAAAAAAATTGAAAAATACTGATTTGTCTAGATAGGATGTTTGATTCAAAACGTGCCCTGAGTCAATTATTCTTTTACTGATAAAAACAACTCAGGAGGAAAGTTCTACATTTTTCAAATGATCTCTTAAAGGAACACAACATCGTTGAGCTAATTTGCCCGGATGGCTGAGGGAGAGGCTGGGGCAGGGGGAGACTCCAAATGTGTGGTCTGTGCTCACAGGCTAGGGACACTGAAGTAGGCGTGATATTCGCCTTGGTTAGATGACTGACGCTCCACGTCTCCCATCTTCCCACCTTTGGGATGGGAACTTGTGTAGCCAAGCTATAGCCCCAAAGACCCCTTAATGCTGCATTAGAAGAAGGCCAACTACCTCAAAGGGCAACAGTGGTCAGGCTGTAACTGGGTTTGACACTGAAGCCAAACACCAGAGGCTGGGAAGGGATGTCTGATCCACAGCCTTTTCACTTTTGTGGACAGGCCGCCATACACAGGCATCTTTGCCCTTGTTGGAGCCTGGTGTCCTGAGGTCTCGATTCAGCCGATTGGTGAGGATGAGCCAGGGAGCACTGAGGCTTCCCCGGGGAATTAGTGGGGCTGGCTGAGAAACCATTCTGCAGCAGCATCTATGTGTCTCATGCAGGAAGCAGAACTGTTCCTCGGTTACAGCAGGTGTGACACCTGCACTCTGGGGCCAGCACCAGGGTAGGGGTGACTCTGACAGGGCTAAAAGTACCTGGGCTCACCATCTAGAATCAGGACATAAACTGGGTGGTAGAGGGTGCAATGCAGCTGGCAGTGCTGATACCCCCCTCTGCCACATCTCAGATATCCTTTAAGCACAACGCCTTTGAAAAAAAATCTCCTCTTCAATGGTCAGTCTGGTCAGATTTCCCCAGCACAAAAATGCAGAGGGAACATTATAAGACAGTTCATGAACCTTGCGCCCGTCAGGAGTTTGGCCCTTTGGTATTAACTTCCAGAGAGAGCACAGAAATAAAAATCCAAACACTCTTGTCCTGGCTCTGTGCTATTTACTGGTCATGTGACCTTGGGCGAGTCACTTCTTAGGACCTCAGTTTTTCCACCTGTAAATAGGGATTATAATGCTCTGCCTTCTTCACAAAGTTGGGAGGATTAAGTGTTGAAACACTCTTGAATTACAAAACATTATTTCTATATCATGGACTACGATTACTATCAGTAATAAACATAAAATATTAATATTAAATACATTAAATTTATATCACATAAATTATTTAAATTTATATGAATATTAAGTATTTAATTAGTGGTAATTAAAATATAAAAACTCAAAGCAATATGTGTTAGAATAGAGATAAGAGAGTTTGTTCTAGAAATTCACCAGAAACATTAGCTATTGAAAGGCAGGTGTTAAAGGAGACTGGAAGAAGCCTGTTAGGTCTTTAAGCAACATGACCCAAAGTGCCCGGGAGTGAAACAGAGGCAGAGGGAAAAGGCCCTGTGAGAGGCTGGGCAAGGGCTGGTCTGGCTGGGGCACTCACTTGAAAGGGTGGCCCTCGTCGGTTTTCTGCACAGCTTGTAAGACAGACTTGTAGATGCGGAAACTGATGGTGGCCGAGAGTGCGGCAAGGGCCAGGTAGGCCACGACGCTCACGACGCTGAACTGGGTCAGCGAGAAGAGCAGCAGCAGGAAGCTCCCAAACACTATGCCCGTCTGCTTGATGTCCCGCCAGTACAGCAGGTCAATAGCTGTGGGGAGGAGACACAAAGCACAGACCACTTAACAATGGCAGGGCTGCTGGGGGCAGCTGGCCCATTCACAAAGCCGTGGCTGCTGCAGGCTCCGTGGGGCCTTCGGATTCCTAAACACAAGTGAGTGGACACAGGGTTATACCCAGGGCACTTACTCTCATTCCATTTGGCTTTGGGAGAATCTTTTCCTTCACTGACGATATTTCATAAATTCACAGATAAGAAAAGGCCGTTGAATCTCCAGCGACCATCTCCCTAGGGGCATATCTCCTTGGGCTTTGCCATCTGTACAGTGGCCCGAATTATGTGACTTTGAAACAAAACTGCAAATACAGAGGATTCTGTGAAGAACCTGTTGTCTCCTTTTGGATGGCACTGATTGTGTGCATCTTGATGCCCTGCTGATAATTTTATGTCTCCATGGTGTCCGGCAGATGTGACATCAGTCATACAAACGTCCCTTCTCAGCAGTGACAAGAGAGGTTGTGGAGAAGCGGTGCCTTCTGAAGCATGGCAGCAGGCCCGGGAGACCCCAGTCAACACAGAAGGCATCTGAATAAAGAGACGGTCTGCCTCCCAAACTGAAGGGTTAGTGGCTGTCTCAAGAAACCCTAGAGCAGGCATTTGGATTAAACCATTTTGTACATGATTTGTTCACTTAAATCTTGTGACTTAAAAATCTGGAATACAAGCTTTAAAATCTACAATGCATCTGTCATTGTTATTTCCCTCTTTCAGCTTAGAAAAAATTAAATTCCAAAGAATAAAGCCCTAGTGCTCCAAATATGATATAAAATGGAAATATTCTGAATAGTCCAGTTACCAGATTATGAAAAAAAAGCATAGAAGCCTTGCTTAAGAATGTACATAAATGTATTCTCCAATTAGGCAAGTAATAAATGTTTTAAAATTGAGATAAAATTGACACATTGTTTAAGTTTCAGGTGTATGTGTTGATTTAATATATTTGTATATTGTAATGTGATTACTACCACAGTGTTAGCTAACACCTCTATCACGTCACATAGTTATGGTTTCTTTTTTGTGGTGTGAACACTTCAGATCTGGTCTCTTAGCAACTTTGAAGTATGTAATACACTATTCTCAACCATAATCGTGATGCTATGTGTTAGCACTCCAGAATTTATTTATCTTCTAACTGCAAGTCTATGCTCTTTGACCAACCTCTCCCCATTTCCCTCACCCCCTAACCTTGGTAATCACCATTCTACTCTGTTTCTAAGAGTTTGGATTTTTTAGATTCCACATGTAAGTGAGATCACACAGCATCTGTCTTTCTCTGTCTGACTTATCTTACTCAGCATGATGCCTTACAGGTCCATCCATGTTGCTGCAACTAATGGTTATTATAGAATGTTACATCAACCAATTTACAAAACGAGAAAATAAGACATAAAATTTCCATCTCACAATCAAATGACAATGGCAGCTGCTTACACTGCCTGCTTCATCTGCCGGGTACCTGGAGGCAGCTGGTGTACAGATTAGATACCATTCATTGGCTCAAAGGAAAATGAAGGTGACCAGTTGAAGAGAGCAGAGGGCTGCTTCCATCATATTCAGGTGTGTTACTAGTGGAAAGAACAGCATGGAACGGTCTCATAGCCTAGTGACAGCCCTGATGCTGTAGACGGGACATAGGAATGTTGCAGAGCAAAGTATTAACCCTCGACAGCAGACTTATGTCAGGCTGGCTAGAGAGTAAATCGGGGGTTTTAAGGCAGGGAGGCTGTTTTGTAAGAGGCTGAAGATACCCCAGCAATCTGAAGCTGGAAAAAATTTACATCTGCGCTTACCTGTCATCCATCCCACCCACCACCACTACCTGGTCTACCAATGACATGAACTCAGCAAGGTTACTATAGTCAGCCATTTCCTTGGGCAAAAATGTGTCCCCTTTTTTTCCTACAGCACTTCTGCAGTGTAAATAGAGAGGATCAGAAGCATGTTTTGGGGTGAAACAAAGATTTTTTTCTCTTTGGAGTGGGGTCAGTTCTACAAGCAGGTTTCCAGGGGCAAAGAAAAAGCACTGCTGCTCCAAAGCTTCTCTTCGTCCCCACCCTATCCGAGTAGAAGTGGACCCGAACAGGTCAAACCTGTGTTGTTCAAGGGTCCACTGTACTTTCCAGGACAGCATGGTTTGTGCAAAAGGGGGTACTGCTAGGGAAAGTAGGCTGACCTACCTCTGAAATGTGAAGGGTCATGAGAGACCCTGCAAGATGTTTTCAGGCAAAGAGGAGATAGAATTTGCTATTTTCAAGTGAATCCCTACTTATCAAATTGCTTAATACCCATTAAAAATGGCCTCCAGAATAGCCTCCCGAATCTCTGGACACCTGTTCAAACAGCTCTAGAATGGCAGGCACCAGGTCCAGGCTTTACAACTGGGCAGAGAACGTTAACAATTAACTAAGTAGCATTAGTTTTCAATCAACTTGCTAACATTGCTGGAGGTTACTAATCGGGAGGTTAAGAAAAGATTTATCACAGCACACACCAATGAGATGTGGAGTCTGGGTACCCAACTTTGTGACATGACTGTCGATTGACATAGATTCTGAAATGTTCAAAACACTTTCAGATATTACTTCGTTTAAACTTCACAATAAACTCTATTAGGTATACAGCAGTCCCTCCTTATCCATGCTTTCACCTCCCATGGTCTACTGCGGTCCGAAAATATTAAATGAAAAATTCTAGAAATAAACAATTCATAAAATGTAAAACCCATGCTGTTCTGAGGAGCATGATGACATCTGGCACTCTCCTGCTCCGTCCACGCGGGATGTGAACCACCCTTTTGTCCAGCTTACCCACTCCGTACACTCTCCCTGCCGTTAGTCACTGAGCAGCCTCTAGGTTATCTGACCCACTGTCGCAGTATCACACTGCTTGTGTTCAAGTGACCCTTATTTCACTTAATAATGGCCCCACAGCTATTCACACAACTTTTATTACGGTAGACAGAGGGTGCCAAAAAATGTATACACATTTTCAGAAAGGAAAAAACTGTATTAAAATTGTAGTTGTAATACTCAATATATACCGATAACAAAAGATGAATACAGGTCACGTGTGACTTCTGCAATGACAAGAGGTGCTCAAAGTGGTTACCATCAGCGTAAATTTAATACATTTTTTCCTGTCTTAAAAGGTGTATACATTTTTTGGCACCCTCTATATTGTGATAACTGTTCTGTTTTATTATGTTATTGTTGTTAATCTCTTACTGTGCTGAATTTATAAATTAAATTTTATCGTAGGTATACATGTATAGGAAAAAAACATAGTACATATATAGGGTTCAGTACTACCTGAGGTTTCAGGCATCCTTGGGACACATCCCCCACCGATAAGGGGGGGCTGCTGCATAACAAACAAGGAAGTTAAAAATGGAGAAACTTGTCCACTTACTGTTTAATAGGAGAAGGAAGATCAAATGCTAACTCTGATGCTTTTCCCAAAACAAAACAGTTGCCTCTCTCACATTATATGGTTATATGTTGAATGTCCCTAAAAGTATGCAAAATTAATTTGGGCCACCTGATTATATTTAAATCTGCCTTCAAAGCTAGATATTAAAAGTGAATTTTTTTCTTTAAAAGAAAATGAGTCATTATCAACCGTAAATAGTTATTGGTCACCTATTTATCTAGTAAGGGCAGGAATGAATAGATCATAAAACTTTGTTCCTCCTTTTAAGAATCTAGCTGGGAAGATTGGAATTTATTTTAACACTTCTGCATTAATGCCAGTGTATCTTGTGTTGTTGGTGATGGCAAAAGTTGAGCTCAAGGAAGGCATAGTAAGTACTTGGATTGACGAGAGAGGACGTGGGACGATTTGTGAATATGGCAAACAATTTATTAAGGAGATGGAATGGATAAAGGGAAATATTATGAAGGATTAGTTGACAAGTGGTGACTAATTAGCTGTGGGGGAAAGAAAGAAGAGCTAATTACGGGTGAAAGCAACACTTCAAAGCTGGGTGACTGAGTGATTAGTGTCACAAAAATAGGAAAACCGAGGATGAACTGGTTTGAGAAAAAGCTGACACTTACTTTAAACCTCCAGGTTCTGATGTGATGAGACGAGACTAACAATTACACATAATACGTACTGGTTTGTTTGTTTTTTAAGCTTGGAAATTAAATGTTTTTCCCCTAGGGGTTGTTACCATAGTCCTGAGTTCAACGGCAAGTAATACCATATCCCAATGATGTTCAGATGGACATGTACGGTACAGGCAATTGGAAATGCAGGACTGATATTTAGTAAAGAGGGCTGAATGTTTACATTTGGGTGTATTCTGAGTGGAAATGATGGTTGAAGTCATGAGAGTGGAATAAACTTCCGAGAGAGGAGAGACTAAAGGATACAACTGTGGATGAAACCAGAGGTTAAGATTCAACGGAATAAGTGGAGCTACAAAAAGAGTCCTGTCTGATGTTAGAATGGTACCACACAGTGTTAAGTTATGGGAGTCAAGAAGGAAACTTTCCAGAAGAAAAAGGTGGGCTACAGTGCAGAATGCTGTCGACATAACGGGTAATAGTGACAGAGAAAGGACCACTGGATTTGGAGGGCAACGTCACTCATAACTTGGCAGAGACTGTTTGGGGGAGTGAGGAGAGAAGCCATATTGTAAAGGGTTGAGTAGGTGGGGGGGACATTCAAAGTAATAAGGGAGATGGTAAATAGAATGGCAGTTTGAGGAGTGGCAAGACGTTAACCTTTAAGTTGCGCAAAACCTGGGAATGTTAGTGGAAGGAGAGGGGTGAGGATTCTGGAAAGAGGAGATATAGGATTGAGCAAAATCTCCAAGGTGGGGAAAGGATGGGAGTCGTCATAGCTCTTTCTTGTCAAAGAAAGGAGAATGAAAGGGTGGCCGAAGAGGGAGAGACATTCTGAGAAAGTGCGGCTGTGGCTACACATACGTGTTGAGGTGGAAAGGGAACAACATAAAGTGGCTGGACGTAGATTTACTCAACGCTTCCCTGGAAAATGAGTCCTGAGGTCTTCCTGAAACCGAGGAGGATGGGGTGGGGCTTGAAGAGATGAGGAAAAGTCGAGACCTGCATTGTTCAACACAGTCCTGACAAGTCACAGGTGGTACCTGAGCACCTGACATGTGGCTAGTTCCACTTGAGATGTGCTGCAAGTGTAGACTACGTATGGGGTTTCAGACTTACCGTGTTTCCCCCAAATAAGACCTCACTGGAAAAGAAGCCCTAGCATGATTTTTCAGGATGCTTGTAATACAAAATAAGCCCCAATGCGTCTTTTGGAGCAAAAAATTAATATAAGACCCAGTTTTATTTTGGGGGAAATACGGTAGGGCTTATTTTATATTAAGAGCATCCTGAAAAATCATGTGAGGGATTAAATAACTTATCAAAATTAATTTTATTTGTGTCTTTATTTTTAATGTGGCTACTAGAAAATTTTAAATTACTTATGTGTCTCATTATATTTCTATTGGACAGCACTGATCTAGAAAAACACAGGAACAATTTGAAAAGGATTGGATAAGAGGACTGCCCGAAAGTAAAGAGGACTTGGTTAAAATACAGGCTCTCTAGGGGATCCAATCAACAGGGTTTGTGGCTGAGTATTATGAGCAATAGACAGTGGGGCTGACCCAGGGCTGCGGACCCAGGCAAGGGGCATGGTTCAAGGAATTGAAGATCTAGGGACAGAACTGAAATGAACACTCTGGGCTCAGGCTGGCAATGACAGGCAATCAAGACCATTGGGAACTGATGGACTGGGAAAATGGCAATGGCTGTGTGTGGTCAGAGTGCCGGCAAAACGACCGACGTGCTGATTATTCAGTGGGAAAGGTAGGAAGTGCTGAAGTGTGATCACAGAAGAGAATGTCTGTGCTCCCAAATTGCTGTGTAAATGCCACTTTTTCACATTTTCATTTTGCTTAGAGTGATGTAAGCTTGTGTAGGAAGCTTTATGGTCCTGATCCAGAAAATGGATATTTGAATAGTTTCCTTAGAACCCAAGTAAAAAATATATATATAAGTAACTCTGTAACTGAACAATTACCCCAAGTAGTCTTTGGATACAACAACGTATAGATAGCTTGTCTCTTCTTTCAATATCCTCCTAAGATGGAAAGGTCAGAAGAGACCTTACACACCTGAGTACATATTCACTAAGCATGCTCACTAGGGCAGGTAAATTACTGCATTGTTTTACCAATTGTAAAAACTGTAAGTTACTTTGCTAAAAACCAAGGAGCAATGCATTGGCTTTGAAATGATAGATCAGCGTGTCCTCTATCAATGTATTAAAGGACTGGGCTTTGCGATCTCATCTTAGTCCCCAAACCACAGGTGGGGACACACACTATAGACTGCCTGGGGCTGACTCAGTACTGATTCAGTCAAGGCTGAACTGGTAGATTTAGCAGATTTGAAATGCTGAAATCAGTGCTACTCTCATTTCCAAAATCCAAGCAGGAACAGAAAAGAAAAATAGAACTGACCCAATGTTTCAATTAATAGCTAAAGGGAAATAAAATGCTATGTCAAATTTCTAGAAAGCCCTTTGCTGCAGTCCAAAATCTTTTGGTTTGGGTAACTATTTTAAATGTATTCAACTGATCAAATAGTGGCTGCAATAGTGGCTGCAGTATTCAGAAAGTTTATTAAAAATATATGAATTGAAGAGACAGTGGTGCAGCTATTCATATTTTATTTATAAGGCAAAATGTGCTATAAGTTGATAATATAAAACAGAAATAAATTGTGCACAAATATCTGCATTATTGCACCATATTTTTAAATGTATTTATTTATATTCCATCTTGGCTCAGAAAAGATCTCAGGTAGCACTGCATCACTTGCTATGTGAGAAGTTAATGCTACTTTTTAAAAGGTCAAGCGAGAAAATCCTATTCATAGATAATATCCGCATTTCAACAAAAGAATTGTTGAAAAATGACATGACTTTTATTTTTTAGCAAGCTTCCAATAGTTGACTACAATAATTGACTACCTTCTAAAATGAATTAAAAGGCTAGAAAAACCTGTTTTTTACAACCCGGTCTCCAAAGACCGTGCCAGTTACAATGCCAGTTACTCTGATTTTCATGAGGAAACAAAATACCATCACAAAAAGTTAACAAGAAGAAACAGTAGTAACTTTCTCTAACTTTCATGCATTTTGCCATCAAACTGGAGAAACATAATGGTACTAGATGTACACAAATATTTTAAACATACCTTTGTATGTTTAAAGTCACCTTCAAAGATGACATCTTCTGGTCAACTAATCCATAAGTTTCCTTTGCCTTGAAAAGTCTCTTATATAAATTAAAACTTTAAATGGTAATCCAGGAGCCCTGAGCCCAGAGGAGAAACTGCTGGAAAGTACTTTTGCTGATAAGACAGTGGCATGATTTCATTTTCCAGTTCCTTCCTTCACATTTCCTAAAGGCAGCCAATACGACTGTCAAGAGAAAAATGCCAACGCTATTTCTAGACGTTTACATAATGCTGTAGATGTTTTGAAAGAGGAGCTACATTAAGCCTGAGCTCTGTGTAGATAGTAAAGGAGCACAGCATTTAATCCACATAGGTGATCTTCTACTCTGTATGAGCTTTGGTGGAACAACGGGAAATGAAGGATCTGATTGCCAAAGACACAGCCAGCAACAATCTCTCCTACTCTTCTTCCATGGGAGACAAAAGCACATACATTCTTCTGGTGACTACCCTTCAGATCGGACTAAAGGCAAAAACTGCTTTTCTGTTTCTGTGAATTTTGTGAAACAGCTGAATGTAATTTCTGTTTGCTAGTTTTCTAAGCACTGGGACCATATTCTCTCCGTGCTGCAAAGTTAATACAGTGATGCTTTGCCCATTGTCACCGCGATGGGGTGGGCCTGGCTAGGAAATGAAACAGCAGGGCCGAGTATTTAAGACAGTATGGCCAACGCCTCCTGCTAAACCTCCAGCAAACGGGCTCATTTGGAGGTGTCTCCCCTGGTCAACTGGCATCAAAGGAAGAGATGGCCATATGGAGAGAAAGACAGGCTTTGGGCAGGTGGTAGTTGAGGGAGGCACCCAGAAAGATTTGCAAGGTATTGAATAATGAATGCCCTCATGTGCTTTCTCTTTCTTTAAACTTTTTGGCCAGGTCAAAATATAAAACTGTTCATTTCATCAGTGGTCGTCAGTCATAATTAGCCACAAAATCTCAAGTATGGGCCACATTTTATAAATCCATCACGTTTTGGAATAGAAAAGAACCATGGAAGTAGAATAGCTGTTGGTTCTTTATAAAAAATGAACATATTTTAAATTGACCAAGACTGTAATGGGCAAAAGAGTTTCTTGAACTAAAAAGATGTGAGTCAATGAATGATATGCCATTGTGCCTCTGTTCCACTCTACATTATGTCCTTCGTGATCATTACCGCTAGATTTGATCTGCAGTTTGGGGAAATGATTCTAAAGGCAAGACATGCAACATGACTACATCTGAAGCAAGCCCATCGTGAAATGGGTGGGACTGCAATAAATTCTAAAAATTAAAACCTGTGACATCTGCACTTTTCATTTGTTCAAAATTAACACCAATTTGGGCAAAGAACTTGTAAGTAATGCTTAAATCATTTTCCCCTTTGGAAATAAAGGAAATAAACAAGAATTTAAGGATTTGATTGTGTAAAATGACAACTTTGCTCAAATTTAACTTAAAAATATAGTTCAAACATATTTGGAGGAAATAGAACTCTATACTTCTAAGCTCTAAAACCCCTAACAATTTTATTATCTTATTTGAAATACATGCTATAAATTTGGAATTCCATTATGATTATCAAGGTTTTTAACATAGTTATTGTTGTTAATTGTCACCTAGGCAGAAGATGGTTTTAAAGAATTATTAATGTTAAATTCTTAGCTTTCAAATTGTGAGCTTAATTATAAGGCAATCACGTTTCTTTGAATAGTTGTATGTACTTTCATAAGGACTGGAAAGGTAACAATATGTAATTATTAATACCTGATCAAGGATGCACACAACTTAGGACCTCAGGTTGAGAAGGATGGGAAATGTGGTGGTGGCATATACTTAATGGTTTTCAAAAAGAAAGGTAATATTCTGAAAGCTGTCCACCCATCTTAGCTTTTGTGTGCTGGATTCAGTGGCTCTTAGCATTTAATTATATTATAAGTTAATTTAAAATATACTAATTACTTCACAGATTCTGTTCCCAAATGTATCAACTAGTCTAAAGATCAAAAAGAATTGAGTAAAGGACATCATTTTGAACATAAGAAGAAAGTGGGAGTGAGGTAGGCATAGAGAGGATTTTAAACGTGATGCAGATGGAAGGGCCTGCTGATTATGACAGATTATCTACAATCCCTATTAATATATATTAATCATAAGGCTTTAGTCATAGAGTATCAGGAATATTATTGTTTTTTAACTAAAGACATATTCATAAGAAAAATCACAGATTAGAAGATGTGGATTTAGATCAGAATTTTTGTCAATCTGTCTCACCTATAGTGGATCTTCCTTTGGGGAAAAAAAAAGACTGCAGAGAGCCCATCTGTACAGTCTAAAGCCAAACATGTAATTAAAAAATGATTCCAACCTATTGATGTTTATCACAGTCTTTTCCTTAATTTTAGGAATAGCTCATATAGTAAAGAAACATGCATTTGAAGTTCAGTAATTCTTTCAGTGCCAAGTCAGTTTCAGTAAATTATTACAAATACTTTTTGAGATATGTACAATCTTGTTTTATAAAGGCTATTTTATTACCTATCTTACTGTCTAGCTTCATTTTATATAGTATAGAGATACCGGACAACATTCAGCAAATATTAACATTGACTAACTATAGGTGGGAGGACTTTGGGTGATATGTGGCCTTCATTTGAACCTTTGTACAAATGGAAATTTTCATAATGTGCATGTATCATTTTTAGAAGAACAATAAAGCCATTATTCTCTCCCAAACCTTTGAAATATTCCCTTACAAAGATTCTCATGAAAATCATAATACAGTGTGATAAAGTATTCTTCTATTTTTCAATTGAGTAATAACTACCTACATTTGGTATATTATCTGTATAATGAGAGTTTTCTTTCATTTAAAAAAAAAAATTCCCCTGCTACTAAGCCAGTTTTCCCGTTGGATCTCATTAGAGTCTGAAGAGAGGGAATTTGCAATTGTAATTATTTATGTTGTAATATTTGTACAGTATGCTAGTAATATTGAGTTCAAATAAAATGCTATTTTTGATAGAAGGTGATATTGTTCTGCCTTTATGTTTATAAAATTGACTTTACCAAAGTAAGATATGTAACAAAAGCTTAGGCTAGTAACTGGCACATTGATAATACTGATGGAGAATTTAGGATGAATCAATGATGGTGGTGATGATGACAACAATGGCATAAGTTGGTCAAGATCACTGCCTTGCTGATAATTTTTGCTGTTTGTAAAGTGGCAACCTATACGAAAATATCTCAGAAGAGTTCATTTTCTGTAACTCAGCATTAGTAAGAGTTAGTGACTGTTGAGATGGGAAGAGTTCTAAATTTGAAGCTAAGAGTCACCTTTCCACTTTTCAATTTACCACTTATCTAAAAACCCTGGGCAAGTCATCCAACCTCTTTGAGCCTCTTGATGTAAATTAAAAGCTTACAGGAGAAGACATTTGGAAAATGAAAACTATGTAAATGTGAGGGGTTATTGATTCCACACAGTCACTATTGCTTAGGTAAGTCATATTTTTAGAAAAACCATTAAGGAAGAGTCATCTACCATTGAGGCAAATGGTAGAGCAGTGAGAAGTGACTGAGCTCCTGGGGTCAGGCAGCCCAGGCTCGAATCAAGCCTCTGGCATTACTAGCTGTGTGCCTTGGTGGAAGCCTCAGTTCATCACCTATAAAATGGGGTAATAATAAAACTTACATGTCATAGGATTTGTGAGGATTATATACAATGATGCAAGTAAAATACTAAGTAAATTGCCCAATATATACTAGTATTGTTGTGGTCTGTAAGACTACTGTATATATAGGTGTTTTATTAGGTGATTGTTTTATTGTCATTTCATTTTCTCTGAGTAGAATGGGCTTTGGTTTATTAACCAATATTGGGTAGTAGTATCATTTTTTTTTTTAAATTGGAACCAGAATCTGTGTGATGTAGTATAATATGGATTTTAATCTCTCTCTTTAAACATTTTTATTTATAGCTCAAATCATATATACTAATAAAATATAGGGTTCTTTTGCATGTGTACTAGTTCTTATGATGTATTTGTTTCAGTAGAGTCTTCATTTAATATGCAACAGGCTACAATTTTTCCATGGAATGTTTAATAATATGGAGGAAACCTGACACTCACTTTGTTTATTCCTTTCTCCTTGTAATACTTCTGGAGGACATTATCAACAATGTTACATGGACTTCTGTTAATAGCCTTCGCAGCTGCTCCTACATCACACTCACTTCATCATTTGCATACTGGACCTCTGTTAGTCTATGGATGGGCTCACTAATAATTATTACACACCAATGGTTTCAACCCTGATTATGTATTAAACTCACTTTGAGGAGCTTTTTAAAAATACTAATGCTTGGCCCAATTGATTCAGAACTTCTAGGGGTAGTCACCCCTAGAAAACCCAGTCACCCTTTGGGTTTTTTTTTTTAAAGCTCCCTAGGCAATACTAATGCGCAACCATGGTTAAGGAAACTGTTTTTGATAATAGGGGAACTAAAATGACACAGATACATTGAAAATGCTAAACAAAAACCTTATTGTAGGTTTGATTTAGATGAAAAGTTCTCCTAGTGGGTAGACAAAGTAGTAGTAATTTACTTCTTACCATTTCTCTTTTATGCCTATAAACCCACCCACCTAGTTATTAGTCAATTTTCAAGATAATGGCTTTGTTCTATTTGACAAAAGGAAATCAGTGGTGCTGAAGACGACCAAAGGTCACTGCGTGTAAAAGACCCTCAATGATCCTGCACTAATCTTCACAAGTAGCTGTATATTGGAAATGAAAATGATTGTCTTCAATGGACAAATTACGGCATTTTGTGTCATTTTGTGATTATAAATGTCCATGCATTTTTAACACCCTAGTGAGAAGGTCAACTGAGCCAAAACACATAGGATTGTGATGAAATAATGTCTTATGTTTTATACAAATAAAACAGAAAATCTGCCATCTTTTGGTATCTATTTTTGGTAAGAATAGAAGAAACCCACAATCATAGACTGAAGCCAAACTATGTTATGTCTTTATGTCAACTAAACTTGATATTATGTCAGCCATAGTTGGTTGTTGAGTGTGTATATCAAACTGGGTGAATCTAAACACATAACAAGAATGAAATGTTATAAAGAATTTTCACACTGCCTTCTGTATAAAACATATGCTATCCCATGTCATTGTCATCATTCTCGAAAATTATACTTCTGAATTGCCATACATATCCTGTGTCCTGGCTTTTAAATTTACTAGATTCATTTACTTAACTTTGGACAGTTGTATTTCCAATAGACCCACATAATTTCATCTATTGTATTTAATGTCATTGTCACCCAAGCAAAATAAGAGGTAGGGCAAATGTATTCTTAATTCTAAGGTTCATGTTTACCTTTTCTTTGCTTAAAAAATTCACCAAAGAAAAAATCCCACGGGACATTAAAGATGAAAAGGCATCCTATTCTTTCTGTGATATAAAATCACAAGGGGAAGATGCCAGGTTAAGAAAACAAAAACAAACAAACAAACAAACAAAAAACTGCTCCAGAATATTCCTGGTCCCCTGAGTGCTGCTGCAACCCTGCAGGTTAAGTCGAATGCACCTTCTTTAGAATCATACTTGTTAAATGTTAAGACAATTCATCTTACAAACACTTAAGTTGACTACACATAATTCATTCTTGCAAATGATCTCTTTCTCCTCATAATCTCGAAATGAGCAAGGTGAAGGAGAGAATCTTAATGTAACAAAGGAGAGATGTATGTATGAAGTATGAGGCTGAATAAAAATGGCTGAAAAGCAATCCAAGCGAGGCTGGAGGGTGGCCACACCCAGTGCAAATATGGACTGTTTCAAAATAAATCTGTTATAACAGAGGGCAACCAGCAGTGCTTTTTATTTCCCTCCGCTTGTTCCATAGACACCCATTATTAATAAAAGTTACAGGTTACCCGAACGACAGAAAAAAAAACAAAAACAAAAACAAAAAACCTGAAATATTTCCAAGTGAACCGTTCTAATATGTGGCTACGCCATCACATCTTCAGGATTCCGATAGCTAGTCTACATCTCCAGTCTCCTTTGTGTGACCACAAATAACAACCTTGAAATGGGTGTGTCCCTCTTAAAAGGATGCACTAGAGCCTTCTCAGTTAATGGTTCTACCAGGAGATTTCAACCTTTGGGCAGAAATGAAATACAATGGGATTCATGGAACAATAAGAAAGCATTTTAACTCTGAGGATGAGAAGGGATTAAACAGGCACTTTATGATCAATGGATCTCAAAAGAGCTCCTGGAGGAGGCAAATGATGCATTATTTAAAATACTAGCATTACAAGAAAACAAAGGAATGGGGGTGGGAGGCAAAAAAATAATAATAGGAAAAAGAAAAAACATCAAACACCATCCATTTTGATTTTTGACATAACAAGTTTACTCCCCCCAAGAGAAAGCTCTTGGAGATAAAGCATGCATAGGTCCCACAGGTGAAATGATGCACAATGGCCGAGTCCGGGTCCCAGGGTTCCCGTGCGCCGCAGGCATGCATTACTGAAATAAAGAGAATACCCTGACTTTTCCAGTTGCTCCACACACAGTCCATCTTGGTGGAATCGGCAGTGGCCTGCATCGTGCGGGCTCTGGAGGCTCGCCGTTGCTGTCCTCGGGGGCGCGGACCCGGTACTCAGGCGTCGGCGCCCCGGCTGCAGCGGTTGGGCTCGCGGTGGCCTCACGGCTGCAGACAGACTGAGGCTGCAGCAGCCGGCGCGCGGCGAGGGGCGGGCGCGTCGCGAGCGCCGCAGTCTCCGTGGCAGCGAATCAGCGCGGCGCGGCCCCGGAGCTGCCTGCGTGCACGGGGATGCGGGAACCGCTAGACGCCAGAGCGTATGCTCTGTCGCCCAGGGGGTGCTGCCCTGGGGACGGTTAAACCGGTCTGACCAAGAGGGCGCAATCGCAGACCGGGTTTGAGAGTTTGCGGAGAAGTGGAGGGGGAAAGGGCCCAGGGGAGGGACCAGAATACAGGACTCGGGCTGTTCCTGGGAGTTCCTGACTGGCAGGGTGCAAATTCTAGAAATTTCTTAGAAACCCAACAAACCTGTTGGATAAGACCTAGTTGATGGCAATACAAATGTCAGGCTTTCAGCATAATGTCCCCTAATTGTTGCCATCGCTCACTTGCCTCGCTCTTCTCCCGTGCTTTACATTCTGGCCACTCTTTATTTTAATTGCCTGGCATCTTCAAATAATTGCCAGAGTCTCTTTCTCTCTTTTGGAATATTCCACGTTATACAAAACCTTTGTTGGCAATCCACAATCACTGCAAAGACATCCTATTGCTCATTCCCTGAGGGCTTGTGCATTTCTCCTGCTGCCCCTCTTCTCCAGCTGTTTGTGGGTTGAATGAATAAATCCGTATCAGAATGCAGTGCCTATTGGCACCAGATTCAAAGCCCTTGGACTCGGGCACGGAGTTATTGGTCACTGTAGTGACGCTTCAGTTGTGGGGCATCCAAACAGAACTCAGGAAAGCAAAGGTCAGTCTCTCTGAACCACATCATCCTTGGTGTTGGAGGGCGATGGACGTGGGCGGTGTGTATATGGAGATAAGTTGGTTTTCCAAGCCCAGTGGGTCAAGGGCTGCAGAAGTCCCCAGTTACAATACAAATACCAACGGGAGGAGCAGAGCAATGGGTGGTGACCTACTACTCAAATCTTAGCATGAAATACTTTATCAGATTGTACACCAAGGCCTGGAGAGAACCGACAGGGGATAGGTATGTTTCTGATGAGGAAAAGGTAGAAACAGCACAAGGAAAGGACTGGAATTTGGGCATTGTCTGGGAAAGAAAGTCCTGGTGGCGGGGACCCTTGAGGAGACAAGATATAGCATGAGGACAGAGGAGGCCCTGGGGTCCACAGGTACATGTAGTAGGAAGAATTCCTCTTTCATTTGTTTTAGCATGACCTTATCTGTTAAACAGGATTTCTCTCCGTCGTGGAACAGATCCACCAGGATTCCTTCACAGTTCCCAGAGACGTTCCTTCCCAGACCCAAATCTGCATTTGGGTGCCCTGTGCCAGCAAGGGCCCAAGGACAGTAATCTCAAGATTTTGCTTGTAGACCAGATTTAGCTTTCATTTTATGAAGCACACACACTTTAAGCATATACATCTTTCGGATCATGCATGTTCCTTTTAGAAAACAAACTTCCAGAGAAACCAGCTAAACCTCCCTTTAACACATCTGAAATTATTCTTAAGGAAGCTTAATGACTTCAAGAGGATGATTTGGTCTTTCTGGGCAGCTGAAGTCTTCTACAAGGGGAGGTGACAGGGCTCCCCCCGGGGCTGATAGGAAGGAAAAATAGCGACTACATAATTACACGGCACTTTTCAAAGTGACCTGCTCTAGAGACATTAATGACTTTTTAATATTTATATTCCCTACCCCCTGCCTCCCAATTTCTTTCCTCATCATGTTTGGGAATTCAGTCAGTCAATACCGAAAAGACTGGCACCTGATGATGAATTCTCACTGCATGCTGTGGGGCTGGACGAACTGCGACCAGGAGAAGACAAGACTCAGAAAGAGAGGCGATGGGGTTGCCAGGAGGGCTGTTGCGGCCCCAGCCACTTTTCAGGTGCAAGCCACTGGAGCCTGGGCCACTAGGAGGCAGTACCAGTTCAATGATAGCCCCAGTCATCAGCCCTCAGTCCAGAGGGTTCCCCCAGGTGTCTGTAGTGGTGAGTAGTCATTGCCCACCATGTTACCACAGCTTGTGTGTGTTGCTAATGTGACTGACAGTGAGTACTTAGCAGCAAGTGAGAGCAGCACGTCCCTAACGAGGAAGAGGAGGCAGAGGCAAGCACCTCCAGAGCAGGGTAGCTGTGTCAGACTTCTGGAGCCATGTGTTTTCACTGGCCACAAAGGTGACCTTGGAATGTCAGCTTAGCTGAAAGACCCCATTCTTTTCAGTCGTGCTAAGTCTAGAGAGAGAAGCTTGACGGCACCTCAAAAATCAATACAGCAGTTTGATAGTCAAAGATTGAGGAGGTAAACACATCTGATGCCACAGACAGGAGACATGCTAGTAAAGAATGGAGGGGGGAGGCTTTAGATTAATACATAGATGGTAAGAGAAACATAAATTAACTTATTAATGGAAAATCAGACAGAAGAGTATGAAGAACTTGACTGGGAATTGTGGGGTGTGGGTATTAGATCAACCTGTGTTGCAAAAGTTAGTTATGTGGCCTTCAGCAAGTCATTTATCATCTTTGGACCTCCCTCTTATAATATACAAATAAGTTACAGCTTAATATGTTTGTTTCTATGAAACAATAAGAATTTATTTCCCACAGACATTGTAAGTGGGTGCTTTTTTTGCACAAGTGCCCACACAGGGCTAATTGAAATCTCTTGTCAGCATCAAAATGATAAAATGGGGAGAAAAGATATGTAAATTGTCCTTAAGCAGTGAAAGAAAACAGAAATCAAAATAAAGCTTGCTAAATGCTGGCAGGAACTGCCACTGTCTTTAAACCAGGAAAGAACAGACGGGCTTTGTATGCAGCCAGTTTAGAACTTGGTTTAGGTGCCTGCCAGGAGAGGAAGTGATTCCTTTAATTTTCAAATGAAATCATGCATTAGGCAGTCTGTTCTAAGGAAGAGCGAAACAGTCAAGTTTTGCAGTCTCATCCCAGGTGGAGATGAATGTTGAAGGCTTCCATGCCCAGAGCGGCTGCATCATGCCTCGCTCCTGTAGCACCAGTATGTTACTGATAAGAATTAGTGTCACCTGCATTGATACATATATTCAGTACGTATCTACTGAGTACCTTGCATATGCATTGTTCTAGGCGGAAAGTTCCTATGTTTAAGAAGTTTATACGCTAGTGTATATATGGGGAGCATATAATAATAAAAGAGGTAAATACATATTTCTCTTGTGGACAATTGTACTGGGGGAAATAAAGCAGGTAAAAGGGAATAGAGAATGGGGTGGGGTAGGAATTTGCTGTTTTATAAGGAGGGTCAGCAAAGGCCTAACTCATAAGGTAAAATTACAGCAGACGCCTAATGGAAGAGGAGAAAGCTGCTAAGATACTATACGAGAGGAAAACATGCACAGATGCACTGAGAACGAACGGAATGTAATAGCTGGTAATCTATATCAATCATTCTCATAAAACACCTTGCTATTTTTTCTCTCTCTGAGAATGATAGCAATTAGAAGAAAAGGCATAGAACCAAAAAAAAAAAAAAAAAAAAAAACCCAAAGGAAAAAGCTTCATTTTAATCAAAGAACACAAAGAACTTTATGCTTTATGCCATATGGAATAAGGAAATTTAAAGGAACAACCAACTTGGTACATAACCCACTGTACCAAAATAACACCCAAACTGTCTTCAGTTCAAAGAACAAATTAGTACTTGTTATCTGCCTGGTGATTTCTCATATGGTATACATTTAATTGTTACAAAATCCCTATGAATTTGATGGTGTTTACCTTCATTTTCTTGACTGATTCACTCATTCATGAATTCATTCAAACTATAAATATTTACAGACTCATACTAAATGCCTGTCTCTGTAAACACGATGGGAACTGCCCACTGGGGACTTGAGTCTAGTGGAAGGAGATTTACACATAATAGATAAATGAAATCAAGTGATAAATGTATGAGCTGGAAAGAGTGGGTACACAAAACAGAGAGTGGTTGGGGGAAGAGGAGGTTCAGGAACAGCTTCCGATTAGATGATTATTAAACTGAGTTAGGAACAAGATATAGGATCACCAGTTTTAGTGATGAGGCTTTCCAAGCAGACAAGATATGAAACTTAATTACAGACACGTGCAAGGAGCAGATTGTGACAGGCCCAAGTAGTAACACTGTCAACAAACGAGGGAGACACTGCAGGGTTTCAAGGAGAGGAGTAACATGAGAAGTTGAATAATTTATCCATATTTAGCTGAGAATTTTCCAGAATTGGTAAAAGACATAAATTCTAATCCTGAGAAAGACAAGAAAAAATCAGTACCCTGACCCCCATCATAGTGAAATTGGAAGGTATCAAAAACAAGGAGAAAATCTTAAAAGCAAGCATCAATAAAAGATTACCTCAGAGAAACTGTTAGACCAACAGCAGTCTTTGCATTAACAGAAGCCAGAAGATAACAGAACAATGTCCTCAAAGCAGTGAGGGAAAATAACCATCGCCTAGAATTCTATACCCAGCAAGACTAATATAGGCATTTTGAAATATGTAAAAAAATGAGAATTCACTATTTGTAGACTCTTCTTTTACTTGCTTTTGTTATTCTTTTATTAGCTCCTTAAAATGGAAGCTTAGATTATAATCAGCCTTTCTTCTTTTCATTTAAAAGAATAAAATTCTCTCTAAGCACTGTTTTAGCTATATCTGACAAGTTTTGATACATTATGTTTCATGTTATTGTTCAGTTCAAAATGTTTTCCAGTGGTCGTTGTGATTTTTTTTTGCCTTGGTCCATTGATTATATAGAACTGCAGATTTTTGAGGATTGTTCTAACTATCCTTGTTGTTTCTTTTCAGTTTAATTCATCTGTGGTCCGAGAGCAAACTCTACAATTTTAATCCACTGAAATTTGTTGAGACTTGCCTTAGAGCTAGGAATATGATTTATTAACATATAAGTCAAATGGACTTGAATGTATATTCTGAAGTTTTAAGGGGAAGGGTTTCATAAATGTCAATTAGGTCATATTAGTTAATATTATTCAAATAATTTATCTCCCTACGAATTTTAGTCCTAGCTAGGTATTTTGTGTGTGTGAGTATGTGCAGACATTGATAGCTAGCTCCTAAAATTCATATAGGAATGCAAGGGACCCATAATAGATAAGACAATCTTGAAAAACGAACTAAGTTGTAGGCCTGTCACTTTCTGATTTCAAAACTTACTACAAAACTACAGGATAAGACGTGGTACTGGCATAAGGCTAGCGATATAGATCAATGGAATTGAATTTAAAGTCTAGAAATAAACCCTACGAATATAGTCAATCAATTATCGACAAGAGTGCCAACATCATTCAATGGGGAAAAAATTAGTGTTTTCAACAATGGTGCAGGAACAATATGCAAAATCACCAAGTTGGATCCCTACTTATACAATATACAAAAATGAACTCAAAATAGATCAAAGACTAAATGTAAGAGACAAAACTAGAAATCTCTTAGAAGAAAACATAGGCATAAATTTTCATGACCTTGTATTAGACACCAAAGCATGAGGAACAAAAGAATAGATCAATTGTACCTCATCAATTTTGATGAAGATTTTTCTACTACAAAAATAACTTTTGTGCATCAAAGAAACTGTCAAGAAAGCTAAAGAACAACCCATAGAATGGGAGAGAATATAAGTCATACATCTGACAAGGGATATGTACCCAGAGTATATAAAGGACTCTTTAAAATAAACAACGAAAAGACAACTGAATTTAAAAGTGGACAATAGATTTAAATAGACATTTCCTAAAGAAGACATACAAATGACCAATCACATGAAAAGATGCTAACCAGCATTAAATAAATGCAAATCACACTATAATGAGATGCTACTTCAAACCCACTACAATGTATATAATAAAAAATATGGAAAATAAGTCTTGGTGAGGATGTGGAAAAATTGGAATCATCTATATTGCTGGTTGGAATGTAAAGTGGTTCAGCCACTTTGAAAACATTTTGGCAGTTCCTCAAAAAGTTAAATGTACAGCTACAATATGACCCAGCAATTCTCCGCCTACGAATATACCCAAGGGAATTTAAAAATAAATAGGAAAGAAGGGAGGAAGGAGACAGAGACACAGAGAGAGAAGGGAGGGAGGGAGGGAGGGAGGGAGGGAGGAAGGAAGGAAGGAAGGAAGGAAGGAAGGAAGGAAGGAAGGAAGGAAGGAAGGAAAGAAAAGGAAGAGAAGAAGGAAGTAAAGGGTTTGTTTTGGGGAGATGAAAATGTTTTGAAATTAGATAGATAGTGCTGATGGTTGCACAACTTTGTGCAAATACTAATAACTATCGAACTGCACACTTTGAAAGGGCGTACATAGTATGTGAATTATATGTTGATTAAAAAAAGAACTATGGGAGAAAAACTCATAGTGAGATTCCTCCTCCAGATGGCTGCAATGCTGCATCTCGGCGTGAGGCCTGGTGAACAGAGTGCGAGCTGGAATCATGCCTCACTTGCCATCTTGGCCAGGCACTCTTACAAAGGGCACACCCTGGCAACTTTACATGGCAGCCTGTATTGCTTCTTAGCCATTCTCCAGGCCAGCCGTGCTCTGTCTCAGCCTCCTCTGACAGCACAACGTCTTGGCTCAGGCCAAAACTGCACTCTGGAGCTCCTTGGCAACCTGAGTTTACTGCTGTCTCTTTCTGGTCTTTCCTTCCCATCACATCTCAGAATTTCCCCTGCTGGACCTCCCAAGCACCTAACTGGGATTGTTTTCTGCAGCCTGCACACTTCCACTAAACCAAGGCATGATTGTATTTGTGTTTTTTCCTTCTAGGGATTTGGTTCTTCAGCCTTGCTTTTCACACATCCCTGCCACCTGACCATGGGTGGCTCTAATTTTCTGTTCCTCTTTGCTATCTGTAAGTCAGTGGCTGACTCACCAGAGTTAGCATTCTCCCCACTTGTATTTTTCTCAAGCATACACAAAACCATTTCATGCTTATAGCAAAAAAGCATGGAGTTGGAAAGAGGGAAGTCTGTGTTTATCAGAAATTAATATAGCCACTCCTATTTTTTCATTAATGCTTATATACCTCTTTTCCCTCCTTTTACTTTAAACTTATCTATGTCACTGAATTTGAAGTGAGTTCCTTGTAAGTAGTGTGTAGTTGAGTTGTCGCTTTTATGCACTCTGCCAGTCTTTGCCTTTTGATTGGTGTACTTGGACCATTCATATTTAAGGTAGTTATTGATATGTTAGCACTTCAGTCTTCATATTATTATTTGTCTCCCATTTGTTTCCTCTGGTTCTCTTTACTCTTTGTTTCTCACTTCTTGCTTTCCTATGGGTACATACTTGAGGATTATTTAGGCTTCCATATTGCTTAACTTATAGCATTGTGTGAGTATATCTTTTTATATAATTTTCTTAATGGTTGCTCTCGGTATTACAATATACATATGTGATTTATAACAGTCTACCGGTGCCAACATTTTACCACTTTTAAATGAAGTGTGGAAACCTCACTTCCATTTATGCTCTTCCCTTTTAAATATTGTCATTAGCATTTGTTTTAAGTTTTTGTTCCAGTCATCAACTATGATTTATAAAAGTCACGATTTATAGCCATATTTTTGCTCTTTCTACTGTTCTTTCTTCCTTTCTAACGCTCTAGATTTCTTTCATCAATTCCTTTTCCTTTGAAGAACTTCCTCCAGCCAGTCTTTAAGGGGTGGTCTGCTAGTGAGTGACAAATTCTTTCAGTTTTCCTTCATTTGAGAATGTCTTTATTTCTCCTTTATTCCTGAAGGATCTTTTCACTGGCGGCTCTTTCCTTTTAGCACTTTACAACATTGTGCCACTTCCTTATGGCCTCCAGGGTTTTAGATGAGAAACCTGCAGTCATTTGAACTGCTGTTCTTGTAGAGACAATATGTCATTTCTCTCTGGCTGCTTTCGAGACTTGGTCTTTAGTTTACAAAAGTTTAATTATGGTGTGTCTTGGAATAGATTTTTATTTTTTATTTGTCCTGTTTAGGGTTTGCTCAGCTTCTTGAATCTGTAGCCTTGTCTTTTATCAAGTATAGTTAGTTTTCAGCCATTACTTCTTCAAATATTCTTTCAGCCTCATTCCTTCTGGGACTCTAATGATACAAATCATGGCTCTTTTGCTGTTTCTCAATAGATCCTGAGGCGCTGTTCATTTTTTTTTTCTTCTTCAGTATATTTTCTTTCTGTAGTTCAGACCAGGTGAAGTCTATTGTTCTGTCCCCGAGTTCACTGATTGTATCCTCTGTCATCTCCACTCTAGTATTGAGCTTTCCAGCAATTAAAAAAAAAAAATTGTTACTTTATTTTTAGCTCTATCATTTCCATTTGTTCTCTTTTGTAACTTCTATTTCTGTTTCATTTTAAAATAGAAAGATTTTCTATTCTTTCATTTGTTTCAAGAGAATTAGCAATTGCTGTTGAAGCATTTTTATGATGGCAACTTTAAATCTTTTCCAGATAATTCCAACATCAGATTCATCTTAGTGTTGGCAACAGTGGTTGTCTTCTCTCATTCAAATTCTTGGTACTTAGTAGGATGGGTGATATTTTATTGCACCCTAGATCTTTTACCTATGATGTTAGGAGACTTTGCTTCCTATTTAAATCTTTTATTTTAGTTGGGAGGCACTTTGTTTAGGTTTAGCACATGGATGTCGGTCAAACTTTGTTAACTGTAGTTCCAAAGCCAGTTTAATTTCCAGAAACTTCACCGGGCCTTTTGGTTTGCTTTATCTGTGGCCACGGGGGCTTCCCGTATCCCCTGCCGGTGCTGCCTAAGGAAGCAGAGGGGATTTCACTAGACTGGGCCTCTGAGTGCCTCTCAGTAGGGGAGTGGTACAGAGATGTCCCCCTGACGCCTCCTAACTTCGCTGGTGTCTCCTGGCAGAGAGGAAAGTCTCAAGCCTGTGGGAGCAATGAGGCTTCCAGACCTGGGCCATTTGGTGTAGCTGAGTCTCTTCTCTCTTCCTACTTCTGCCTGTCTGCCTCACTTATCTCTTGGCAGAAAAGAAGAGTCTCAGACCTGGTATGGAAAGAGAGCATTGCCCTTGGATGTTCATTATCAGCAGGGTTCCTGATGACCCTGCTTAGTCAGTTCCACCAGGCTAGCCTGGTGTTATCAGAGAACATCTCATTGGATCTGGGGAAGAACGAACCTATGTGGGTTCCTGCTACGACTAGGTTGAGACTCAAAAAACACCATGGTGGGGTGGCCTGTTCAGTGGGGGTGTAAGATGTCCTGCCTCTCTATTGTTCCTCCAGTCCTGGAAGCCCAAACTAGTTCACCTTCTTACCACCTCTCAGAATTCTCCTTGGCTTGCCTCTTGGACTATTTCCAGACTTTATAGTTGAGCTTAGTGGAAACGAATAGGGAGAAACAGATCTATGCCATCTTGTCCAAAGCAGAGGTCCCATTAATTGCTTTTTAAATGAAATAAAACTGCTAATCACTGAAATTAGAGTCTTCTACAACTTCTTTCTATTCACTACCAGCATCACTAGCAGTGTTCCAATTTATTCTCTTTGTGCGAACGAACTCAGTACAGGTTGGTGTTGGGGTTTAGTTTTTTCATGCTGAGTTTGACTTGGTTCTGGGACGTCAACTGGTAATCTTGCATAGAGGAGGAGACAGAGGGCTGGGGTAAAAGAGCTAACAACATAATATTTTTGTTCTATTTTGGTTTTGTAAAGTGATGTTCTCATATTTCTAGGAAAATAAATGATTGCCCAATTTGCTCTAAGGAAACTGACACAATCATTTCAAACCCTCTTCTCCCATGTCTTCCTCCTACTATGGAGACATATAGCTATATGATCTATCTATCTATCTATCTATCTATCTAGTCTCAGATATAAACATATAGCTTTTCCAGAATGCCTTCAACATAGGAGTGGCAATGGATCTAGGTTTTAGCTTATGAGATATAAAGGAAAGTCTGCTGGATGACTTCTGGGAAAGGGTTTTTCCTGATTACAAAAACCAAGAACTCTTTTGTCACCCTGGCTGTCCCCAGCTTCCTATGAGGACATGATGTTGGAGTGGCTGCAGCCATCTTGTGATCATGTGGAGAAGACCATGATCACTATAAAGAGCCTGGTGCCCTAACATGAGGGATCTGTTGAGCCACCTACGTCTCTGGGATTTCTACCTCTAAACTTCTTATTAATTGAACAAAGTCCTTATGGTTCATACTGATGATAGTTGGGTTTTCTGTCACTTGTAGCCCAAAGCATTCCTACTGATGAGATTCCGTAGCACAGTTAGCACAGGTTTCCCCAGTCCCGTCTTCATTATATTGACCTCTTGTTCCAGTGAAGTCAGGAACAACACAGGCTGCATCCATTTTCTGCTCATTCCTCCCACCATGAATGAGTGAGATTCTTTTCAACCATTTTCTTTGAAGGTCATTATTGACAACTTTGACAGAAAACTATAGCATATAGAATAACCCAACGAATGGGTTTCTATTGCAAACTTTTGCCTTGTACATCAATATAAAAGAAACATTCTCAATAAATCATCACAGAAGGGAAATACTGATGATTTTGCAATAGTGCCCCATTAATATAAAGTCACCTCTCCCCCCAAAAAAGTCCCCTGTGCTGAACGTGCATTAAAGAACAAGAACCAGAAACTCGATTTAAAATAATGATCTCATTAAACATTTACAGCACAGCAGGATATTTTTGCAAACAGTTGCAATTTTATAAACCACCCCTAACGTATAGAGAAGAAAAAATTTAAAAATACTAATCTGAAAGTCCAGAAAGCTGCTGAAGCAGCACTGAATTTTTTTCTCAGCAAGAGGAAACCTGAATCTACAAAATCAGAGTCTCATTATTTAAGGTTCAGAATTTCAGAGGAGGGCTTCTGTGTTAGGAAAAGAGTAAGCAGACAAAGGACGAGAATAACCCATTATTGTGGGGAATATGTGCGAGAACAAACCCACTGAAAAGTTCTACAGCTCACAACCTCAGTTGCTCAATGGAATAGAAACACTAAGATTGAATCAATATTCTTCTTAGAAGAACATCTCTCCACCCTTGGCTAACCTGACAATTATTTATTTAACTAACCTCTCTCTCTCTCTCTCTCTCTCTCTCTCTCTCTCTCTCTCGTTTTTAATGTGTAGGATGGTACCTGTGTTACAGAAAGTCTAGCAGTTTCAGGGACTAGAAAGGTATTCTTTCTGTTACGACAATGGGGATAGCAAATCTCAGGCTAAAAACTCACGTGAGGTGAGTTTTAAAAGATGCTTATAATGACTCTGTTTTGTCCAGTGACCCTGTGGGAATGCTTTTGAAATTGGTTAAGTGGAGTCTTCTCATAGGTCTGCTGAGGTCAATGATACAGTTAAGGCCAGTTCTTGATTCAGTTTCATGGTTCTTAGTATAGACTTAGTCTTGTGCTATAAAATAAAGTGCTCCAGATTTTCCTTTAATTTACTTTAATATTCTATATGTTGGGGTTTTTTTGTTTGTTTTTGTTGTGGTTTTTTTTGTCTTGAAAGTTAGAGACACTGATTTAAAGGTAACTCAGCAAAACTGACATCTGATGTGAAACTTGAAGTAAAAAGAACTCTGACATGTTTTGACCAGTCTCCTTTAACTACATGTTTCAGTATCTCCATAGGAATACAGTGGTCTTTTAGCCCATTTATTTGCTTGAAGATGAAAAATCTGTGTTGGTATAAGGTGAATAAGTGCACATATACTAAGTTGTTATGCACAAAGAAGGTAAATGACATCCAATATTATAAATAATATCTAGTATATTTTTGAACGTGTTGTTTTGAGCCAGGTCAGAAGGTGTTCACTGTAATCAAGGAGCTGGCTGCCTTGGAATGCTCCTACAGCATCAATATGGTTCTTCACCAAGTCTTTAGGTGATTCCTAAGAAACCATAGGCGAGTGGGCAAGTTCTGTTTGCACAGTGTTCTCTGAGGACTTTCTAACCTACACCATCAGCCAGAATGAACAGCAGCGTTTGCACCCCTATCACAAGGAGCAAAGCATACTCCCCACCGTCACTTTCCCAGCGGTGGACTCTACAGAAGTGCACCCTGGCTTAGTCTGCGTGTGGGTACGTACGGAAGTGAACATGGGGGAGGAAAGGAGGTTGTTATTTAAGTTTCTAAGAGATGTTTGTCCCACAAAGACATGAATCAAAGTTGTGAAAAGGAGAAAATGTCAAGTGTTCAGGTCTTCCCTCTTTGAACATCCTTTCTATATACCGGGGTCGCCCAAAAATGCATACGAGTGGACACTTTGGTCAACGTTGATCAAGCAGTAGCTTGCTGTAATCAGATGTGTCTGGACGCAGATGGTAACCACTTTGAGGACCTCCTATAATTGCAGACGTCAAATGTGACTTGTATTCATCTTTTGCTATCGGTATATATCAAGTTACAATTTTAATAGTATTTTCCTTTCTTAAAATGTGTATATATTTTTTGGCACCCTCTGTAGTTCTGCCAGATTTGTGGAGGGGGATTCTTACTTCCTATTTTTAACCTCCATTAAAGACAAACTATATGGAAATTTGTGAAAAAGTCCTCCTTATTCCTTCTTTTGCAGCTGTCAGACAATATGGAATGAAGACTGTATGTAACTCATACATAAATCAAAGAGCAGAGAAAAACATTCCACGTTTGTTAAAGAGGACAAGTGTCTCAAGGTCTGGGCAGTTCTTAACTAAATGCTATTCTTGCTAAATGGTAAGATGTAGCACAGTATTTTGTAGATGCAGCTATAAACAGGAGGAGCTTGAAAGGAACACAACTGGATAAGTGTAGCCAACTGGATAAGTGAAATCAACATGTAATTAAGCAAATAGTGTATATAAGCAATGGCTAAGCCTCGTTTGGAGGAGACAGCTTTGGATAAGAATCCCTTGTCTCCTACTTGCTGCAAGTAAATGAAATTACCTAATGACAACCATGTCTCACTCTTGGATAGACCACCCCAAATGGCAAACCCCTTGGGTTCGGTAACACACTGAAAAGAATAAGAGCAACACCAATAATAGCATACATTTATTAACATACCAAGTGACAGACCCCGGGCTAAGTATTTAACATGGATTTTCATTGAACCCTCACAACAAACTTAGAAGGAAGGGCTGCAAATGCTCCCATTTTACAGGGCTGGTGGGGGTGGGGGGAGGGCAGGGATCTCAGGCTCAGATTCGGTAACTTGACTCCACCCCCAGAGCCTCTTAGTGGTGGAGTGAGGTTCTGGCTTCAGAGCGCCAGATCCAGATTCTTTACTGTCCACTGACATTTCCTAACAACCAGGCACTGTCTGTACCAGAGAAGCCAGGGGCTAAGCAAACAAAGTGTCTAAAGCGTCTGAACCTTAAAAGGCCAATTCTGAGGTAGGGAACAGCTCCAAGCCCCCCAGTGTGTCTGTCCTATGGAACTGGATTTGGGCTCAGCATTCAATAGAGGAAGAGGATATTGTACGCTTAATGCTTTGTTTTGCCCACAAAATGAAAACAAGAAAGCTCAGATATTATATTTCTGACATCCAGTTCCTGCCTTTCTCTTTCTTGAAAGGCACACCATACAACCTGATGCTGCAGTGATTAGGAAGTGACAGGTCAGAAGTACAAATGTTGGGAGTCTCTAAAGTCTCTGGGCTTCACTGTCTGGGCTTTGGGATACGAATCTAGTCCGGTTACTGTACAGCAAGGGCCGTGGAAAGAGTTCTGGCTCTGCCACTTACTGGCCTCACTACTTCAGATACTGGGACTTCCCAAGCTCAGATTCATCAGCAGCAAAAGGAAGATAAAGCTCAGCACGCATACGTAAATAGGCCAGCACTCGCGGTGTTCAGTAACTGGCAGCTGGGGTCAATTCCAAAGAGGATGCGATTAGACAGTGCACCTCAACATAAAAAGCCATTCCTTGGAAGCAAGTATAAAGTGCGATTAAGGTGCCTCAGTTTGAAGAAAATCAGTGCAGGACTTAAAGGATGTTACTTTAAAACAGTGTTAGAGGCCAAGAAGAATTATTATCTTTCTCCTACGGTACTTTGAGTTTCATATAATCCACATCAAGGTCACACCATATGGCAAATTATTTTCCAAATTAGTATCAAGAAAGGGGTAACTTTTCTCAAATATAATTATTTTTTATTAGATAATGATAGTCATTTAACACAATATTATTTGTTCAGTAACTGATTGAATACAAAGCCTATCTTTTTTGCCTTGACTTTCTCATGCAACCAGGAAGCTCAAAACCAAATTTAACACAAAATCGGGGAAATTATACTAACGTTTCTCATAGTGCATTTACTTCACCCACTTTTCCTCATGGCTTTGATTTCTTTTTTCTTTTTTACTTTCATTTTTTAAATTGAAATTTTTGAGACACTTGTAGATTCACTTGCAGGTGTAAGACATAATACAAAGAGATTCCTTGTACACTTCGTGCAGTTTCCTCTAATGGTAATATTTGGAAAAACTATAGTACGATAGTATAATATACCCAGGGCGGGGACATTGATTCAATCCCCCCGTCTTCCTCCGATTTCCCTGTATGTATATGTATGTGTTAAGTTCTATATAATTTTATCACCTCTATAGCTTTGTGTCCACCACCACAGTAAAGATACTAAAGAGTTCCAATACCACAAAAATCTCTCATGTTGTCCTTTTATCACAACACCCACCTCCTTAAAATCCTCTCCATGTCTAATTCTATGTTAACAGCCTTATTTTCTACATTTCTGGGAAGTCCACAGGGAATAAGTAGAAATGAGGGAATATTTAAAAAGCAAGGTTATGCTCACCAAAGCCTTGTTGACTAGGTTGGCTAGCCCAGCCAGAGAGTAAACCAATGCCTCTGGAAGGTGGCGCCTTCCTAGCAGTGGGACACCATACTTGCTCCAGGCACGTTTCCACATTTTAATTTAACAGGCAGTTCTTGAGTGACCACTGTTCCAGGCATGTGCGAGGTGCCAAAGAAACACAGAGGAATAAAATGCAGGAGTTCCTCAACAACTGGGAGGCAGAAATGTTAAGGAGTAATTGCAAAGCAAGTGATAACACAATGTATTTCAAATATTTGGTTTCTAGTCCAGATTAAGGAACACAGAGTTGGAGAGATGAAGAGCTACTTTAATGACAGCTAAAAAAGGCCTATCCCTAAACATACTGTGAACAGGGGAATTACTACCAGAAGTCCTGTTTAACAAATGTCATTCAAAGAAAATGCAAACATAAAGGGTGTGTGTGTGCGTGTGTGTGTATAGTCAAAATAGTGAAAAATCTTCATCTTGCATACTGAAAGAAGTTCTTTTCATACTGAAAGAAGTCCATAGGTTCATATTTTAAAAAGGAAGCAACTGAACATGAATAATTATAAATGAAAAGATGGAACATGAATAATTATAAATGGAAAGACGCAAACAACAGAGAATATACTTGGGCAAAAAGGAGAAAAGCAGCAAAAGAGGTAAGCAAGAAGTACTTTAAAAACTGCAAATGGCAAAGAGTAAAAGACAAATGATCTGTAAAAAATTAGAGTGGGGAGCCCAATAAGGCAAAAATATATTCACCAAGTACATTCTTCACCTAAAATTAGGGAGACATTGATAAATTTCTTCCTTCACTCAGAAATACTTACTGAAACCTATCATGGGCCAAGTTTTCTTCTAGGTGCTAGACAAAAAAAGGTGAGCAAGTCACAGATGAGGCGTGGAGCCTGCTGGAGTATTCAGACAAGCACACACACACACACACACACACAATCATCATTTGGGGCAGGGGCACCATTAGGGGGAAAGGCAGTGAGTTACTGTGCAGCTAACCAGTATGGTGAAGAGGGTCGAGGAAGCTTCCTGGAGGAAGTGGTGTCTACGCAGAGTCTTGAAGGATGATGAATAAATGAATTCACACAAAGAGTATGTGCACAGAGGGTGGGGAAGAGAGAAAAGGGAAAATGGGACCCCCACATGCAAAGTCTTGAGGCCAGGGAGTTTGAAGGCAAAAGTCAGAGTGCTCAGCAGGAAACCAGAATACTACTTTAGGAGTCAAGAGACTAATTAAAAAATTTAATTGTGTGAGAACTTCAAGAGTTGGAGAGGGGAGAAGAACACTAAAATTTATTGAGCATTTACTATGTTTCAGACACTGCACTAGATGCCTTGTCACATGTCAGCTCATTTAAGTCTCACAACAACCCTATGAGTGAGGGATGAGAAGCGTGAGATTTGGAGGTCAAGGAACTCGTCCAAAGTCACACCATGTACAAGTGGTAGAGGGTCCAATTCCAACACCCAGGGTATTCAGTGAACTGGGTTATTCCATTATCAATTGTCTATTGCAATTTTATAATTAATATAAAAATCACAAGGAAATAAATTCTGGATATTCGTTTGAAATAAAACCAACCATCAAGGAATGATCTAGTGGCAAAATAGTCAGCCCCCAATCAGACCTTTAGTCCTACTTAAGTTTCAGTCTCCCAAGATGCCTCCCTAATAGCCCCACCTTCTCCATTTACTGCTGGTTTAGGTGCCACCATCTATGCACTCATAATTCCCTTTGTCTTCTTGTCTGCTCTTCAACTAGACTGTAAGCTTCATGAAGGCAGGTTCATCACTGTATCATTAGCACAGTGCCTGACATATGGCAATTAGTCTATAAATATCCATTAAATGAATTTTCTAAATCAAGGTTAATAGGAAAAAAATTAACATTGAAATGTGTACTTATAACCAATTTCCTTCAAATGGAAAGTGGAAACAGTAATTTAAGCTAGTTTTTGCACAGAGACTGTATAGATTAATAAGTCACTGTCTTCTGTGTATAACAGGTCCTCAGAAGGTTCTGTGTATATAGCAGATGCTACTGTTTTTCTGTGGTATATAAATGACCTTGAGAATAGCATCATCATCATCTGTAACTGCAGTGGCAGCAATTAGGAAACAGGTTGAATTAATTACAGAAGATTTATGGCCTGCGAGGTCGGTCATAGTTTGATGCAAAAAAACATAAATGAGATTCTGTGAGAGGTCCAAGAGAAAAGCTAAAACTTAAGCGGGTACCCAGCCAACTGATGACTAGAAACGACTTTCGAGGGCAAATGACACACGCCAAAACATGTGCTGGAAAATGCCAGAAAGGAGGCAAGACAGTATGACAGACGGAAGCAAAAGAAAGCGAAAAGTAGGGATGGGTAGCTCTATTTATTTAACTATCGCCTTTAAAATCTCTGGTGTAGTCATTAAAAATGAAAATTTCTGGATCTATCCCTGGAAACAAATCAGAATCATTGAGGATGAGGCCTCAGAATTTGCATCTTAACAGGTTTCTCGGGTCATTTTTAAGCACTGAGAAAAATAATGAACAACAAGTTCTTAAATCTATGAAACATGATAAACCACCACAGCACAGAAAAGTGATGAGGCTCAGATATGCTTATTCTCTAAGAGGTAAGGTGAGCAGCCCAAAGAGCTTTTTGGAAAGGCATCATGAGTTCAGATGCTGGGAACAGATTCATCATATTCCTCGTACCCTGCTTAGGAAGGCAGGTCTCATCACAAACCTATGCCTGCGTCACACTACACAGCTTTCCATCCACGCCTCCCTGACTCAGGGGCTGGCTGCCACCTCAGGCTGATCTTCAGGTCTTGCTTTTTCTTCCTGACATGCCTTCTGACCCCCTTCTTCCAGAATCCCAGTCTTTGAGTCCTTTTATAAAGAGCACACCCATAGGTGCCAATGTTTAAGTTATGTTGATTTGATGTATTCATGGTTATTGCATCTCTGTATTTAAAAAAGCAACATCAATTTGATTTTTCTCAGCTTCTATTAGTAACAGGCAAAGGCTCTCTCCATTTGATTTTTAATGTAGGTTACTCAGGACATCTTTTTCCAGGGATGATGACACCTCATTGCTCTGGTCAATGAGGAAACAGTGGTTATAATTTGGGAATAAAAGCAATAAGACACAAGAAACAAATCCACCTTTATTTTTAGGAGGCATGAGGAGAGATTTATGATTTGAAATATAGCTCAAAGTCCCGCAATAAGTGGCTAGAGTATTATGTAAAAGGAATTGAAACAAAAGATTGATATTATTACTGGGGACTTTTAATCACTAAAATAAAACTATCAAAAAAGCTGACCTGTGAAGGGAAATGATGCAGGTGGTTGAAATTACTCTGCCAAAGGAAGATAAGGGCCTGGCTTCACAGGCACATGGAACAAATGAAGCCAGGGTTGGCTTTCATTTGAGTCATTTGAAAGCACTTGGCCAGGCTCAAGTATCCCTCCAGCTTCGGGAGGTGTCCAGAACTCGGGAACCATGCGCTCCCTTAAGAGAAAGTGGGGAAGTGACTAACTACCCTACTCCTGTATGGCAGTCACATGGATTTGAGCTTGTAAGGAAATTTCCTAACAAACCATATGGCCCATTTCTGTATTTTAATGTTAGAACAACCCGCTAAAATAGTATTTCTGACAAGAATAACATTCTTTTCCTAACCAAGTATCTGGCATCTAAATGCTATTCCAAGCATTTTAGAAAGATAAATTAGTCAAAGCTATTTAAAACAACGACTACCACTGCTGTGGCCAGAGATAGACAGCTCCACTGGGATTGCCAAGAAGGGAACAAGGGCGTCATATAAGCCCTGGAAAACAAGCCAGGGAAGAGGGGGGTCAGAAGGCATGTCAGGAAGAAAGAGCAAGACCTGTCCCGCTTTGGGCTCTGAGACGATCTGGAAGGCTGCCAAAGTTTAGGTGGCTGTGGGGGGGGGAGGAGAAAAGGGGTCTTTCCTCCAAAGTTTTAGGTAAGGATCAACGCTAAAGTGGCCCAGCTCAATTATTTCAGCTTCTCTATCCAGGCCTCCTAAGAGCAAGAAAGAAGCCTCTCACACGTTGCAAGACTTTTCATTACTGTAAAAGGCTAGGGCCTGGTCTTTGTTTAATGTATGTTCTAGTTTCCACTATCTGGGAGAAGAAAACTGATTAAAACACTTAGGTAATTATAGACGACTCACACCAACTCAGGAGCCAATTACTCAGATTGCACATTGCCATGTCCGTTTTTGTACCTCGTGCCTCTACCTCGTGTGAATACTGAAGGCTTGTTGCTCCTTTACACACACACAGGTCCAGCCTGAGTCACAGCACATGTTAGGACCGCAAGGGCAGAGGCACAGGACCCTTTCTCACTAGGGCCACCCCTAACGCCTGCCCATCATTTCCATTATTCTCAGGACCACAGGTATGTATGAGGCTCTCACAGACTGACTGCTTCTCGGGGCGTGTCCAGGTGTAACCCACAGACCACCTGCTTCAGAGGCATCAGAAGAGCTGGTTAAAATGCAGCTTCCTGGGTCTCTCCCCCCAGGCCTACTGAGTCAGAATGGGAGGCTGGGAATCTGCGTTTTTAACACGGTCCTGGGGTAATTCTTGTACACCTAGAAGGTTAAGAACCATAATCATAGGTGCAAAGTCTTAGTAACTAATCTATTTGGTTCTTGAGTTCAATAATTAATTCAAAAAGCAAGGAATGACATCTGGATCTTGTTCCCTGGGATTTGAAAAGTGAGAGATTGGACTGTGAGGGATAATGATATTTGGGAAGGACTGGGAACAGGTAGAAACCTGGCAGAAAAAGACCAACGTAACGCCTAAGTTGATAGTATTGAGTATCGCGTTTTAGTGTAATTGTTAGGGTGGCTTGGGTATGAAACGGGGAAGTATTCTGGATTTCCCTCTTAAGCATCAGGAATTGGGTAGTTGCTCAAAAATTAAACAACAGTACAGAGCTCTCTGTTCAACTGCATTATCTGTTAAACAGAGCCATGATGATAACCCATATGCCCTTTGCCTTAGGTTTCACCTTTGCCACTGTATCAGCGTTTGTAAAATAAGGCTACGGATTGGGGCTCTAAATTTTATCAATGCAAACTCCACCCTTGTCAGCTGAGGCCATCATGTTTTGGTTTATTTTTCTATGCCTTAATTTCTCTTATAATGGAATGGACAGGCTTATGGCACCAGCCATGTGTACCTTTTAGGGTTGTGAAAGAGGGCTGAGCAGTGAAAAAAGCGGGCACAAAAATAGGTATTAATACTAGTAATCACGTTAATAATTTCACATTATCATTTTAAAAATTAACACTGCACTGTCCAATGAGAAGAAGCTGAACTGCTTGGCTAACGTCCGGGTTTATTTATGCATTTAAATTATTCACACTTGGCCTAGCACGTATTGCCACAGATACTTCAAAGTTCATAATTCTTTGGAATGTCATATAATTTTCTGGAGCTTCCGCACAGACCTGCTTATTCTTTTAAAAGATGGCTGTGAGCCTTGCAAACTGCTCTCATTTCATTTTAGGTCTAATAGGATGGAGGTTGTTTTTCTTATTTTGTTTTAAAAATAGAACCTTTAAAAAACATCTAGGTTAGCCCCATCAACAGAATCTAAATAAGCCTTGCTATGTTGTACAATCTCTACAATGTAGCAACAATAAAATGTTTACTGCAACTGCTGCCCTCATCCCCAAAAGCACATACAATGCATCTGACAAAGTGTGTCTATTTCCATGGTACCTATCACCATGGTAGCAGAGCAGAACTCTTTCTGGAACAATCAAGTTAGTAATATAGCCCTTGGTTACTGCCTTCAAAAAGCTTTGCTCTTGAATAAATAAATGGGATACTTTCTGTTTGTTTTTAAGAAGCCATAAAAGTCTCCAAATTAAACAATTATTGCTAAATACTGAGTAATTTTACTAAAAAAATAACAAACCCTCTTAATCTTGATACCAGTTAAAGAAACAGTTTGTTTGTATCTTTTAGGAAAGCATTTCCAATCTTCATGACCATGCAAAACATACAGGATACATTGTGCTTTGAACTACATTCAAAGATTCTCTTGCCTATACGTTAAATAAGGAAAAGAGATAGGAGTGATTTTTCTAATAAGGACACCTTTACTCTAATTTGAATGGATCCATGTATTCATTGAATTGATAAAGTAGGATAGTGCCAATTTCCAATGATCCCAAATACAGACTTTACAATATGCTTTATAGCATTGCCACAGAAAGCTGATGGAGGTGTAAATTGATACCATCTTTCGAAAAAGAAATTTAGCAATGAGAGCTTTAAAATGTTCACACCTTTTATGTTAGCCCATCCAGGCTGCTATAATAAGATACAGACTGGGTAGCTTATAAAAAAAACCCAGCAATTTCTTACAGTTCTGAGGCTAAAAGTCCAAGATCTAGGTGCAATAGTCAAATTCTGGAGAGAACCCTCTTTCTGGATCCATAGCTGGCACCCACTCGCTGTGTCCTCACATGGTAGAAGGGGTTAGAGAGCCCTGTGGGGTCTCTTCTACCACCAACTGTATCTTCAGTCTGTAACTTGCTCCTGAGTTCCAGATTCAGGTCACGAACTGCTTACCAAATATATCTTCCTGAAAGTCTCATAGGCATCTATGAACTCATCCTTCCTGCATCACCTTCTCCTCGCACTGTGTTCTGGTAACTAGCACTCTCGTTCACACAGTCAATCAAATCACAGAATATAAGGACCACCTCAGGTTCTTTGTTCTCTCCCACTGTCCCCTTCGCACCCACCCTCACACCTTGATTTCTATTTCTCAAATCTCTCTCAAAGTCATCATCTCATCTGCTATTGCTTTAATTTAGAATTTAGACCCTCATCACCACTCACTGGATTTTTTTGTTATGATCTTCTAAACATCCTCTTGGTTGCCAATCTGTCCTTCACATGGAGAAATCCTTCTGAAGTGTAACTACCTGATCTGGCTCCTTCCCATCTGCCCCACTGACATCCCACTTTCCATGAAAACAGAACTGATCTGGGTGCCCTGAATCCACATGCTCTGTCCTCCTGTTGGAACTTGGCACGTACTCTCCTCTTCAACTGCAATCCTCTCATCTACTCCATCTCTCTGCAAGCCACACACTTTCCTCGACTTCGCTCAAGGTTCAATTCCTCTTGTTTCCCTTCTTCTGTAGCATCACTATTTCTTGCACATATCCTCATGATATTTTATTATACGCTCAAAATTTACTAAGCATTCAATACTATGCCATGCACTGTGCGAGCTGCTGGGTACATGGACTATCTCAGCCCCAGAGACAGAGACAGAGGGACCCCATCATCTTTGTCCTTGCTTATTTACGTCTCTCTGAATACCTTGCTTATCTACACTGCCCTGAACTGCTAGAGGGCAGGGATTGGATAATAACCATCTCTGTATCCCCAGAACACGGCAAAAGTAGGTACTTTCTAAATGTGTATCAACCCAACTGAAACTGTTGTGTTTTGGCTATACCATCAGAGTGATGAAACTTTACAACTGTAAAAGTAACTCAGCATTTCCAATGAGTAATGTCTGATGATTAGTAAGAGTGAAACACAGCCCTATGTTCCACAGGGCAAGACTGACTGTGCTCAGTGAGCACGTGGTTCAGCAGTCCTTAAAGATGCTTTGGATATAAGCGGGTAATTTCTTCCTTTTTTTTTTTTTTTTTAAGATTTTATTGGGGAAGGGGAACAGGATTTTATTGGGGAACAGTGTGCACTTCCGGGACTTTTCCAAGTCAAATTGTTGTCCTTTCAATCTTAGTTGTGGAGGGTGCAGCTCAGCTCCAGGTCCAGTTGTCATTGCTAGTTGCAGGGGGCGCAGCCCACCATCCCTTGCTGGTGTCGAACCAGCAACCTTGTGGTTGAGAGGACGCGCTCCAACCAACTGAGCCGTCTGGCCATCCGAGAGCTGAGCGGCAGCTCATTGACTTCATTCTAGTTGCAGAGGGCACAGCTCGCTGGCCCATGTGGGAATCGAACCGGCAGCCCTGTTGCCCAGAGCTCGTGTTCTAACCAACTGAGCCACCCATTCACCCATAAGTGGGTAATTTCTGAATTGCCTCATAATCCTATGATAGAAGTGACTGATAGAAGGAAATATATTTAGTACCATTATAGCCACTTGCCAAAAGCTATGATTTCTACTCCATGCTGCATTAATTTGCCTGATAGAAATCTTACTTGTAGGGTTATTCAGTATTTAAGGACACAGGCAAGAGAAAGGAGTAGTGATTTGATGTATAGCTAAGGGAGTGGCATTTTGGTTCTTGATTAATATTTAAAAAGTTAAATGACATAAAATATTTGATGACATTCACGCTGTGGTTGATATATGAATCTGCAAACTCCATTTTCTTTTCCACAAGGCATTCTTTTGGTTTTATACTGAGGCTTATTCCAAACTCAACCTCGTGTTCTGTTTCTATTGGACATCACTAATTGGCATCCACCATTTACTTTTTTTGCTGCATAAATACATTAATTTATCAGTTTTAAAATGTACAAAGGTGGTATGAGTTTTCATCAATTAACACTATGACTCTTTTTTTTTCAATCTAAGTATTTTCAAATCATCCAAGGATAGGGGAAGTGGTTGAAATGGAAAACATATTTTGAAGATTTGAAATTATATGGATTCAATATAAAAATCTTTACCTGTCAATTTATTAAGCATTTAAGACTTGGATTTCTTTCTGTTTTAGAACTTTCTTTTAGAAAATTGAAAGAAGCTTGGTTGGAGTATGTCTCTGGCCAGTCCCAAAACACTTTCCAATATACTTTCCGAAGGTCCATTCACTGTAGGATTAAATGTCACAAATGATGAGTTTTACCACAACTTCTGAAAACTCTTTGTTCCTCAAGCCAGGTAAGCCAAGTTACAAATCTGTTTATTCATTTCTATTTCCTGAAAGATTAGATACTCTAGCTCAATGGCAGGTGACTTGAAGGGCTCCTTTCTCTTCCTTTAGAATTACTCTCTTATTTCCTTAATCTCTTTGGTTTCATGTAGTTGACCTTATTAATCAGAAAAGTGTTTTTGGCTTTTGTCTGCCATGAAGGAAAACTGATGACCCATCTAATTTGCTCTTCTTGGTTTTCGATTCTTGTCAAAGCCAATTCCCTTCACGATGAATAGTACCCTAGTGTTTTGATAGTCTTGGTATCATTCTTATTATCAAGCACTGCACTTTGAGCAGTTTCTTAAAAGTAATAATTTTAGTGATTCACTTTCACAGGCTAAGAAAGCTTCTGCATTTCAAGGTTTATAATGAGTCAAGCAAAATATGTAGACTGTACATTTAGTTTGCAATGGTGTAATCGTTCAACTGAGAAAGACTGAGTTTCAATTAGAATAAGGCATTTTTTAATTTAAAATCTTCCTCACTTCACCCCATTCTTCTTCTTATTTTTTCTTATGGTGGTTACTATGATTTATCCCAATCATCTATTTTGCAACTATTTCTTGATTAATACATATCTGTTCCTGGTTTTGCTATAAATCAATTGTAATTATTGAGAAAGTCAATATCTTTTTGTTGTTTTTCCTCACTTGTAAAGTGAAGAAGGTTAATAAAGATTTTCTAAATTGCTTCCCAGCATTACTTTTTAAGGATTCCAAAATTTTCTTTAGTATCATAGGATTCTGCCACTATGTGAAAATCAGGGTGCCGTGAATAAAATTTCCAATACTTTTTTAACACGGAGAGGCAGGACCGATTATATTACTAGAACCCCGCTGGCTCCCCCAGAGTCTAATAATCCACTTTAGTGAAAGAACTAAAATAGGATAATGTACAAGCAAGTAACCTGGTAGCTACTTTAGATTTAGTGGTCACAAAAGGCCTCTCTGAGGAGGTGTCACGTAGGCTAAGAACAGAATAACAAGATAGAAACAGCCATAGAAAGATCAGGAAAGCAGAGAACGCTGGGCAAAGAGAATAGCTAGTGTAAAAAGCGAGGCAGAAAGAAACCTGGCAGGCTAGAGAAGAACGAAGGTCAGTGTGGATGGAAAAATGTGTATGAGAAGGAAAGTAGCAGAAAGCAAGGTCAGAAAGTGAGGCAAGAATTAGATCTTGCGAGGTGTTTTCAGTCACAGTACGGAGCTCAGATTTTATTCTGAGAGCATTGTGAAGACAATGGTTTTCCCCTGGTCGCTGCCATCCTCTGAATCACTTCTGTAGCTGTCATGTGGACAGCAGCCTGTAGGAGGCAACAGTGGGCGCACAGGACCACTAAGAAATAATGAGCAACCATGAATAGTCCCGTTTTTGTACTATTCAACTTTTGCAGAAATTTACTAAAATACTAAATGGACATTTCTATGTGTAATTGAATATGGCTCCTGGGTTTGACTGATTACAAAGTATGCTTTAACTCTAGGAGTCCAATTCAATATGGATGTTGCTGCCCAAAGTTGTTTTTCTCCCTGTGTCTTACTTTTGTCAATAACATGGTCAGACAAGGCTACTACAGAAAAATGCTTTCAATAAAAGAATCCCTGGGAATCCAAACAAAGACTTCTTCACAGGTAAGTAAGTTCAGCCAGAAGCGGAAGTCGGCCTGCTCCATGGCAGCACATCCAAAGATGACTTCTGCGGGACTCCCAACATGCTCAGAACCAGACTGACTTCTTCAGTTCCCTTCACCTTTGCCCACACCTTGATTTGTTTTACAAAGATGCATCTCAAAGCAAGTGGTCCATTGGAGTTCTGACACCTTCTTTAAATCCCACCTTTCCCCATAGGGTCTTCATTTGTGTTTGCCCTCGTCAGTTGGGTGTTTTGTTTTGGCTCTTATTCCTCAGCTGGCCAGTCATATTTTGTTTTTTAAAACAGGATATTTTTTTTTTTACTTCATAAAATGTTGATCATAGTCAACTCTCCATAAAGGTAATGCTAGTATGACAATTAAATGCAGCAGATTCCTTATCAGGAAACAAGGAGAGCCACAGTTCAGGGCAGATGGGAGGAAGGGGCAAATCGCCCCCATTGGGTGTAAATGATTGACAAACAGTACAAGAATGGAAGGAAGAAATAGCATATGTGAGTGTGTGTGTACCTACATACACATAGCACTCTTCTCGAGTTGGAATCTCATCACAGTGTACTTCATATGACAAAGGATAACTAAAAAATCTTTTTAAAGAAACATTATTGAAAACGTCTGATAATAATTCTGAAAATTTGCATGGTGCAAAGACATTAAAGTACATCAATTACAAAACTGAGGAAATACCATATGGTGTCTTAGAACCTCAAAACTTCATGTTGAAAAGAAAATTTCTATTATCTTCTCATACCTTCTGTAATCAAAGTTGATTGCCAAGCTCCCAGCATTATAGATCAATTTATAGTTAGAATATGCAAATTACTGGTTACACAACACAAAGTAACTTGGTAAGATTGTGAATTTACACCAACTGCTTGCTCCCTCTCCCAAACCCAACCCTAGAGATGGCATCGAAAGGAAAAGGAGGCTGACAGATCTCAGAAATGCATATATAAACTAGGAAACCCTTCAGGCGAGAGGGGTGGTTGGGTTCCAGTGTGGACAGCAGACAGCAGTCCAGAGCGGTATAGGACGGGCACCCACAGAAGAGACACTGGCATGGAGGTCCCTAATTTTCTTTTGGGCAGTCAGGGTGACATCAGAGCATGCCGTCCTCCTCCAGGATAGAGACGGAGCAGTTCCCAGAAAGGCAAGGTCATTTGGTGGCGCTATGGTTGAGTAATGGGGGGCAGGGAGAGGGTTGGTAGTGAGGTGGCGGGACAGGACGGAAAGTCAAGCCCAGATAAGAACAGCAGAGGCTTTCCACTCAGAAGGAACATTCTCTTTGCCACTCCCTAGGCTTACCATGAGGGGCCCAACTAGAATCAAAAAAATATAAAAAGCATAACTGATCAAACTATGGGATGAAATAGATTGATCAAAAATCAAAATTGGAAAGTTTAAGAAACGCTGAATAGAAACTCATAGATCCAGCATACAAAAATTAGTAAAGGTATATAATATTTAAATACCATAATTAATAAGCTCAAATAAACAGAGAACTTTACATCCAACAGAGAATATAGATATTGTTTTCTTTAGGCACAAAAACATTCACAAAGATCAAGGGCTTGCTAGGGTACAATCAAAACCTTAATAAATCCCAGGGACTCAGCATTATAGGCACTCAAAACTAACCAAAATGTAATAAAATTAAAAACCATAGGGGAAATTATAAAAACTTAGATCTGAATGACAGTGAAATCACTGTCAAAATTTTTGTTTTAAATATATTAGTGAGAAAATAAGAACGTAAAAGCAAATGAACTGTATTTTCAATTCAAGTGTTAGAAGAGCAACAGAAAATTCAAAGAAACAAGAAGGAAGAAAAATAAATCAATGAAATAGAGAAGAAAACAACAAAAATGGGGAAGATAAAAACCAAAAGCTGCTTCTTTCAAAAAGATTAATAAAACAGACAGGACTGATAAAAAAAAAAAAGGAGAAAGAAGCAGCAAATAAAATGCAACATGACAACGAGAAAACAGCTACAACACAACAGAGATTATAAAATAATATTATGGCCAACTAACTATACATCAGTAATTTGAAAACTAGAATAAAATGGATACATTTTAGGAAAATATAGTACAAACGAACACAAAAAAAGAATCAAAATCTTACACAAAAAATAATCTTCAAAGAAATTCAAATGATAAAAAAAGACTTTCTCCAGAAAAAAACAAACAAACAAAAATGAAAACACACAAAAAACCCATAGAGTTTAGATGGTTGTACATTTCAGTTCTACCACACTTCCAAAGCTTAGGATGATACCTTCCATATACAGCGGAAAGGGGAAAACTACCCACATCGTTTTACGTTGCAAGTATAATATTGATTCCAAAATGGGATGAGGGCAGAAAACAGTGATCATAGCTCTCTTCATTTATGAGAGGCAGTAACACACAGTGTGGAAGAACACAGATTCCAGAGCCAGGCTCTGTGGGTTCAAACTGCAGCTTCACCATTAACTAACTGTATGATCTTGAGAATGTTACTGAACTTCTTTGTGCCTCAGTTTCCTTATCAGTAAAATGAAAGTGACAAACACTAATATATGTATATGTCATAGGTTGCTGTGAAGCTTAAATGAGTTAATTATGTAAAGTCCTTGACCAGTGTCTGGTACAGAGTAAATATTCTGTGTTAGTAATTATTACTATTGACATGAATATCAAAATTATAAATAAATATCAGCTAACTGATAGATATTAAAATGCTATATAAAATAGTAGTTAATCAAAAGGGTGGCAAGGGAAACAGGACCCAGAGTTGTCACTATATACACCTCCTTCAAGCAAGTAAATCCTCCCAGTATCCGTGGTCAACTTTCCAGTTTGATATCCACCAATACACTACTCCCCATCCTATAGGGAACCACCAGAAAGGAAATGCTGGTATGTTTTTCATATTTTTGTTTACTCTTTATTTCCATAAGGTGCCTGTATAGGGCTTGCAAATTATAGGTATTTAATAATGCATACTGAATGAGTGAAAGAATAAACAAATGTGTGCATGATGGAATTCCCTATTGATTAAATGACTGGCAAAGAAGAGGTTGAAAGAGCATACCTGTGACTTAACAGCCACTGTTTCTCATCTCAGACACATGTCTAGAAACTCTGCTTCTGCGTTTGCCTTTGAATAGGAGTTGACCAGAGGGAAAGCGATTGCCAAGGAAGATTCTTCTCTGGCACTTGCCTTGCCTTAAGAACCTTCGCCAGTGGCAGGACGCCAAGAGCATTCAGCTCTAGGCTGATATGTGCAGAACCAATAAGGAAGCCAGGCTGGGGACTCAAGATGCAAAGGTAGAAGTGGCAGCTAGTAATTGTCACTTTTCTTCCACTGGACTCTGAGTTTCTTCAGGTCAAGGAAGACGCAGGGCTAGGCAGTGAGCACATAAACCATGACAAACAAAACACGGTCCATCTCCTCCTACAGCTTACACTCTATCGGAGACACAATCATTAACCAATGAATACAGGTGTAAATCTGTAATTAAAAACCATGATGAAAGCTACAAAGAGTAACAGGTTATCAGACATTTCATGTAGTTTTGAAAATGTTACTTTTTAGGGCCCTCATTTTATTCTTGGCTTCCCTGGAGATTTACAGACAGCGTTAGCAGGGGACTTCATTGAAGTTAGAGCAACTATTGAGTGAAGTTTCCAACACTTCGGCTAAGTTTTAAACTTCTCCACTTCTCTGCTGTCAACAGCAATTTAATACCTGCATGTACCTTCCTGGCAGCAGACGAGGACATGTGCCTTTATGCCGAGGCAGCGGGTAGAGTGACTTTGCTTTGAAACGCTGCAGGATCATTGCTAAATGGCATGGACACTTCTGACTAAACAAACAACTTGCCCCACAGCACAATTACCTTGTTGTCTCTCAGTGGCTTTCTGCCCAAGTCACTCATCACTCCAAGGGCCAAGACACCACTTCAAAGGTCAGTAGCCTAACTTAATAAACAGACGAGTACTTTTATATTCTCAGGACTTGTTATGAAAGAAAAGAGGCTGTTTTATTTTGTTTCTGTTTTTAAAGGAGTAAATCTTGCTGAATTGATTGTCCTTGTAGAGATGGTAAATGGAAAATGCCGTTCACTATAGCTTCATGAGCTGATTCTAGGGTCAGGGCTGGCGGGCCTGGTGACAAATCCATTTGTTGTCAGCAACAAATGTCTGAATTTCTACAAAGGCGTGGAGTCCACTGTTGAGTCTCAGGGGTCCTAAATACTGGCTGAAGAATCTGGAAGCTACTATAACCTAGCTGTTAGAGGACCTAATCTGGCCAAGAGTTGTTCTTCCAAGATGGATGAGTCTGTCGCAAAGCAGAGATTCAGGTCAATAAGGACAAGCCATCAACAAACAACTTTTCAGGATTTCCTATACCTGGCCCCTAGATCCTAACTCTAAGGAACTGTATAATATTAAGAGCTTCCTAAGCACCCTCAAGAGGCAAAGAACAGGAAAACACGGATCTAGAAAAATTTTAAATAAAACTGCTCATTCTGAAACAATGTGATTGCTAGAACGTTGTGAAGTAATCACTGGATACTCTCAATTTAGGTTAGGTTGGCTAATATTATGTATAATGGTGGTGTCTCAATGTCTGGTCTACTTGCTCCTTAAGGGAGGAAATCTCAGGAAAATAATATTTTGTTTCTCTATGAACAAATGCTAATTAATGAATGGCAATCACTTTCCTTCTCCCTTCTTCTCACTAACACCACCTTCTCTTTCAAGACTTAGCTCAAATATTACCTCACCTTGGCACACATCATTAACCTCCCCAGGTAATCAACAGCCTATCCTCTGTGTTCCTGGGTCACACCTTTGTTACTGGACTCATTACTGTGGACTACGGTTATTTGTTTGGATGTCTTCCTCTCTATATCGAGCAATGATTTGCTTGAGACTACCATCCTATCTTTTTTGTCATTGAATTCCCAATTCTGAATACAGGCAGTTACCAAGCACATGTGAATAAATATTTATGGAATTGAATTTAAATGTGGAGAAGAGATCAAACTGGTGGGTGCCGGAAGTGAGATGGTGAGGGAATGGGTGAAAAAGGTGAAGGGGAATATAGTCAATATTGTTGCAATAAGGTTGCACGGTGACAGATAATTACTAGTCTTAGTGTGGTGATCATATTGTGGGTACATAAATGTCAAATCACTATATGTACACCTGAAACTAATATAATTTTGTATACCAACTATACTTAACTGAAAAAAGAAAAAAAAATAAAGAAAAAAAATCTGGAGAGAAGTTTCTAAAAGCCCATTACAGGATTTGGGCTCTTGAACCTTTCATCAGTGATACATAAGAAGTCATCATACCTGTAGATAATGAGAAAGTTGGCAGGGACAGCAAATGCATTGAGTGATAAAAAGCTTCCATACTGTGCCAGGTTAGAAAAATGGGGTAAACCTAACAAGATCAAGTTTAATAAAGATAAAAATGCAAGGTGTAGTACTTCCACCCAAAATGCCAACCACAGTAACGTGAGATAGAGGAAACACAGCTTATCGCTCACAGATTTAAATAAAGACTTACGGGGATTAGATAATGTCAACTCAATGCAAGTCAACAGTGCGATGTGGCTGACAAACAGGTGATGTGTCTGTAGGTTGAATAGGTAGAAACTGTGCGTCCACAGTGTAGGACGCCATGGTGTCTCCATAGAATGCATTATCCAGCTCACATACTGCTCAGAGAGATGTCCTGCTTGGGCATACCACTCAGAAAAGGGGTTTGGAGGAACTAGAAGGCATATAAAAGGGGATAAATGGTACATGGATTTGAAACCAATCTGTGTTGGTTGATAGCAGTGAAAATGTAGTGTCTGGAAAAGTGGAGATTCAAGGTTAGCATGACAGTTATCCTGTTATTTTTATGACTCTACACAATACAACAGGATTAGTGGGGAAGTAGCATCAACATAGGAGATAAATTTCAGAACTGACCAAGGATGAAAAGTTGGCTTGAAAGGTAGTGAGTTCCCTGTCACTGAGAATGTTTGTAGGATCTTTTGTACTGGTTCCTTCCAACCCAGAAATTTTCTGATTCTGAGCTCTTTGATCAGAGTCAGATTAAATAAATAAATAAATACATACATAAATAAATAAATACATAAACAAACAAATAAATAGATAAAGGAGGTTCACTGGTTTCCAAAAAAAGATAACATCATCTCAGTACTTGATCATTTCAAATATTATGTCCCACTAGAAACAATGAGTAGTCATGATGGCCTGCCATTTGATTAACATATTACAACAGCTTTTGTGAAGCATTAAGAATCAAGCTAGAAAAATAAATACTGTGACTGAGGAAGGCCTCTTTTTTGTAAGCACCAGATTTAAAGTTTGTTTCTCAGAAAATCTTTGTTTCCCAGGTAACACTTCTGAAGCATTTTGGAACTTTTAGTTGTCATTGGAAGTCTGCATTTTATCTATATACAACTGGAGTTTCTGAGTCATACATTGATGCATTTTGGTACGGTTAATATTCTTCTGGAATAGATTCAAATATGTAGCAAAAGGAAACCCAATCTGTTCTAACTGGAAACCTGCTGTCATCTACAGCAACAAAACAGAGGCTGTACGAGACACACTTTTGGTGGCTCAAAGCGCTGCATTCCCCATCTCATTATGGCTAATATAAATGTGCCCTCCACAGTCAGGAGCCAAACCAGAACACCATTACGAAGAAATGCAGGTGATGTCCTTTTCTTAAGGGAAAAAGAAAACGAAACTTGTTCCACTATCACCCAATACTGAGTAACCAACATATTTTTCTGCATTTAAATTTTTATGAAAAAAGACACAAATGGTATAAAAAAGTAATAAAGGCACACCTATCCAGCCGATAGGAAGCACTCAGTGTGGGACGTAGGGGAGGAGCAACTCTTAGATTATGTATCTCGGTCAGAGATTTAACTTCCAAGCAGTGGAAATGAAAATGAACAAAAAGGTAGAAGTTCTGAGTTCTGGGCCCAGTTCTTGACAATGGCTCTTCCATATGACATTATCATGTCACGTTCTTCCCTCACAGGAAAAGGGAATTAAAATTTCAAGGAAGTGAAACAATTTCAGAGATATCAAATAGAGAGAAAATGATGGCCCAGGATTTAGACCTACGTCTCACTAACTCCAAAACTCAGCCTATCCAATATTATTTGTACTTCTTAACATCAAATAAAATGACTCTGATTCTTCTTGCATCTTACCACAGAGCAGGAAGAAAAAGAAGAAAATCAGAGTTTTCTGAAAACAAATTATGTTCTAAAACAGAGATTGGTAAACTTTTTCTGTCAAGGGCCAGATAGTAAATATTTTAGGCTTTGTGGGCCTTATGGTCTTAGTTGCAACTACTCACCTCTGCGCTTATAGCACAAAAGTCAAAGACAATATGTGAGTGAATGAGTGTGGCTGTGGTCCAATAAAATAGTATTTTAAAAAACAGGTGGTGGGTAGTATGATAGCACCAAAAAGAATAAAGTAATTAAGGATAAATTTAATGAAAGTAGTGTAAGACTTGTACAATGATAAGTATAAAATGTTGTTGAAGGACATTAAATAAAACCTAAATAAGTGGAAAGATATTCCGCATTCATGAATCGGAAGACTTAATATTGTTAAGAGAGCAGTACTCCCCAAACTACACATTCCACACAATCTCTATCAAAGGGAACCTAGGAAGGTCCAAGCTATCCTTATCAAATTCTGTTCTTTTAGAAATTGACAAGTTGATTCTAAAATTCACATGAAAATGCAAGGGACCCAGAATAGCCAAAACAATATTTTAAAAAAGGAGCCAGGTTAGAGGACTTTCACTTTCAGATTTCAATTACTACGGAGCTAAATTAATCAAAAACAGTATGGTACTAGCGTAAGGCTAGACGTACAGATCAATGGAATAGAACTGAGAGTCTAGAAATAGACCCTTACATTTATAAGCGATTGCTTTTTTTTGACCAGGATTACAAGACACTTTAATGGGAAATGAGCGGGCTTTTTAACAAACAATTCCAGGGCAACTGGATATCCACATACAAAATAATGACACTGGACTCCTATCTTATACTATACATACAAAAATTAACTCAAAATGGATCAAAGACCTACATGTAAGAGCAGAAACTATAAAACTCTTAGAAGAAAACAGGATTGAATCTTTATGACCTTGGATTAAGCAATGGTTTCTTAAGCATCTCTCAATGGCCCCACCCCCTAATTCCATTACTGTTAGGGATTAAGATTTCAACATATGAATTTCGGGAGGGGAGACACAAATATTCAGACCATAAAATGGTCCCAGCATAAAAATTCCTGAATTCTAATCCCTTTAGGAACTCCCCCACCCCCCAATAATCAAATCTCTGCCAGGTTCAAAGATCTACTGAGAAGATTCTGCAACACTGCTCAGAAATCCTATCCAATATTTAACAACGTTCCCACTCAGCAAACTACTCCTTATGTTATGTGAGGATGGAATGGAAGAGCAGTGGGGTACAAGATGGTCTGCCATCAGGAGAAGGAGAAACAGGAATAGTCGGAGTTTTGAAAACCTGCTGGGCCCCAAAGCGTCAGCTCTCAGAGCCCCAAAAGCCCAGAGTCACTAGAACCTACACACTAGTCCCGACGATAGAATGAAGCGGTGGCCAGGTTTTCCTTTTTGAATTCAGCATTGACTTGTGCAGTCAGCACAGAAGGAAAGGAAATGGAGAAATAAAGTGCCAGCGGCTGAGAGAGACGGAGAGGAGATGTGGAAATGGCAGTGAGCGTCTGGGGAGACAGAACCAGTGTTGGTCCTGGAGTGTGATTTGCTGCAGCTGATCTTCCCCAACAGCGTGATCAGGAGGAAAATCCACCTCTCACGGAGGCTGCGCCACAGACCACAGAAAGATCATTTGAATGCCAACTGAGCATACTGGGTTGGGGGAAGGGAGAAGTGGGTAATCAGAGCTAGATTGTCACTATAAACACTCAGCAAAAAGCAGCATTTACAGCCTTTAGTTAGCCCAACAAATACCTTCCTGGCTTTGAAAAGTGGTACTCAACTGGATGAAATTTTATATATAGTTAGGGTACTATGATGGACTTAAATCTCTCCTTCACGCCCAGGAAAACCTTATTAAAAGCACACCACAGTACAGGATAAATAAGACATTCAACAGCCTTTCCCTTTTCCCAAACTCAATTTCACTTTTGCTTCCACGCAGGCTCCCACAGGCTCCCGGGCAGAGGGCAGGGGAACACTGCATACTTAGGAGTGCGTACAGCATCCACGCCGGCCAATGGGCAGCTTACCCTGTGATCAGCCGCTACTGAGGCGAGCATTTGAGGCGAGCATTTACATTTAACTGTACAAAGGGCTAATGAGTCCCTAAAGTTATCCACTAACTCCAGATACATTGTATGAACAGGAAAACGGGGATAAAATACATTCTTACCATTTGCTTCTCTCCCACTGGTGTACTATTCACTACAGAGTCTGATAATGGCTCTCAAGCTATTAAAGCAATGATTCTATTTACGGCGGCTCATTTCCTAGTAAGCCAAACACACACGGTCATCATTTCAGGATAATTCAACCTTTCTCCTTAAGGGAAGAAAGGGATTGGAATCGTTATTCTGTTAATACTTCTGCCTGCTCCAGATTTTTTTAAGGTATGGGAAAACAGGAAGGCCAGAATGCTCACGTCAATCAATAACATAGACAGGGCTAGGACAAGTACGGCTTTCATTGCTCCTGTAACACGTTGTGTCACTAATTTGTTTATATGTGCGTCCCTACAAATGCCTTGTGGGCAAGGACTATGCCTTACTCATTTTATCTTCCTCGGCCATAGCCCAGTCACTCACACGCAGTAGGTGCCTGAGGCTTGATTCGTGAATAAATGAATGAATGAATGCGCATGTGCACGTGAGTGTGTGGACATGTATGAGCCAATACACACACGGATCCTCATGGTTGGTCATGGTTCTAATTACCTGATTCAGAATCCCCTTTGTTTCTAATGACAGGAACTTCCATGGGGCTCAATGTTCAGCTGATACTGATCTCTAAAGAGGGTGGGTAAAGAGAAAGGCACTGGACATCTTAACACTTCTCCCTCCTCTGAAATCCAATACGACTGCCCTTACGATGGACAGCATTTGTGGTGAGAGTTAATCATCACAGGACCTGGTGTTATTATCTATATGTTCCATATGCATTTATTCCATCCCCAGGATGGGTTGAGGGTTGGTGAAGTATTCAGTTGAAAGCACTTCCTGGAGAGCAGGTTTTGACTTAAAATCATCTGGTGTTCTCCATGGGACCCAGCAAGGAACTAAACACATACCAATCAGGTGCTGAATTAAAGAATTGCCAACCTGAGTCAAGTCCAAGGTCCACCCAGTTCCACAGCAATAGTAGAAACTGGCAGCTTTCAAAGAACAGATTTGTTTTTCATCTGTATAATCTTTCTGGTTAATGTTGAAAAATAACTAATTAGCTGATAATAAAATGAGTCTGTCTTTAACAACAGCCTTGAGGTACAGGGTTGGAAAGCACACGTGTCGTCTTTGTTAGCCACCCTAGCACATTAGACATGTACATATCCGTATTTTAGTTGTATCATCTACGAGTGTCTTTGCCCATCCTATCTAAAATAGCTCCCCTTGGCCTGATTTATTTTTCTAATTCACAGCACTTGCCACTAAGTGATACTGAAATACGTGTGTTCACTTGTATGCTGTTGGTCTTCCCACTAGTTGAATCTCATCGGCATCTGTTCCCCCTCGCCACTTGCCCCTCACTGTGCCTAGGAAGGAGCCTGGCGCAGAATAGGGTCTCAATAACTATTTATTGATTGATGTTACTGAATTTACAAATGTTCACTCACTAAGAGTCAAGCTGTCATTTAAGATAAAGCAGAGAGGTCCAGGAATGTGTTAACTGCTTGATAATTATCACGCACGTATATGCACATTCGACTAAGCTGACACAGAAGTCTCCAGGAAATGAACACCTAGAGCCAAGGAAACATATTCCTCTGACAAAAGCCCCATCCAGTGATCAGTAGAAAGAAACAGGGTCAATCAGTATAAAAGATTTGGAAGGAGATTTGCTGAGTTCTACTAAGACTGAAAGAAACGGGCTGGGGGCGCGGGAGGGAATTGCTGCAAATAAGCCAGATGGGATAGAATGCCATGAAACTTACAGCAGATGGCACTAAAATATTAAACTAGCATTTCCTTATACTCCAAGCAGAGCTCTATGTTAATGCTGATTAGGGAAGTCAGTCTAGTTAAAAATATGCAGATAAAAAATGAATCCTGTATTGTTAAATCTTTCTGCTAAAAACACCTCCAAGCATTAGCATCTAATGTGCTTTCACACCAGTGATATGTTAATATTATTCAGGCAAGGTTATGTCTAACAAAACCACCCAGAATAGGAGGCAAAAAAAGCCCACAGTATCATGCATGGATCTATTCAAAAACAAGCTCAGCATGGTAAAGCTGTGAAAATCTGCTTCTCTGATCTCCATAGCAACAGTAGCAACCCTCAGACAGACGCTTTTAAAACCAGATTTGTTTTTCTCTTTTTCAACTACCTTTGCATGGTAGTTTTAGATAATGTTGAAATACAACTGACACTGAATAAGGTGTAAACACACTGCTTGTTCCAATTGCTTCAGCATTAAACAGGGTGGCTTGTCATTTTCTCACTTACCCCACCGTGGTTATGCCACTGTCACAGTGGGGCTGCCCCAGAAAAATACTGTCAACTGAAAGACAGGCTTCATAATATTTAGAGGCTGGCATGAGCTACCCAGTTGGAGGAGAAGATACTCTTAAGATTTATAAACCATGCAAAGTAATCAGCATGTTATCTATCTGCTTTGCAAACATTATTTAAGGCTTCCATCTGAATCTGAGGTGTAGACACTAGTCTCAGTCACCCCAGGAAGTCAGGGAAAGAATTAAAACTAGGACCATGTAAATAGGTGTGCACTGAAGAATTCCTTCAACGATTCTGTATGTTTGAAAATTTCCATAATAAAATATTGGGAAAAAAGGAAATACAACTGCTCACCATATAATATACAAGCCAAGAGAATTTTCCACTGTTTCATGTTCTTATTAGTCATTAAAATGGAAAAAGTAGAAGTTGAGAGATATTTGCTCACTAGCTAATTAAAAGTGACCAAGTGAAAAAACAAATTGGAGGATTCTTTGAGGAATTTCAGTATGAAGTGGGCATTAGAGGATGTTCAAGCATTTGTTTTACCAGGTGTAACAATTACCCTGTGGTTTTATAAGAAAATGCTCCGATTTTTAAGCTCTACACCGAGGCATTTAGGGAGTAAAGTATCTCGATGGCTGCAACTTAATTTAAAAATGCTCCCCCCAAAAGCAGATAAAATGAAGGTGAAATAAAAATGGTAATGATTGCTAAATTTTGTTGATATATATTTGGAAGTTCATTGTACCATTCTCTTCAATCTGTGTATGCAACTTTCCATAATAATCTATTGTAAATATCTTGAAAAAAAAACTAGAACCACAAGTACTGATTTTTAAATCATAGATAAGAGTTAAGTATTTGAAGGGCCAACCCTAACCTTGTCTTCTTTAAAGGATGATTAAAACACATACCATTTTATGGATGGCAATTCTTTGTCAGTGCTTGTGAAATACCTTACATGGGTTTTTAGAGTGAGTTGATACACAATTATTTTTGAAAGCATGATAATGGTAGACGAAGAAGATGAAGCAAAATGCATAAAATAAGCAAGATGTTAAAAGAAACATCTCTGGAAGGAGATGGAATTTCTGCGTAAATCCTGCCAGCAGCTTGGTGCCAGTCTGCCTACCTTATAGGGGACCAAGCAGACAAGAGATTGCCATAAATTGGAAGTTCACCAAAGTTTACTTCCCACTTAGGATAACTGAAAGCATCTAACAAAAAAGGAAGAGTTTTTTGAGAGAAATGACAGTTTTCTGAAGCATTTCATGTAAGAAACAAACAAACCCTCAAGGATGTCTGTCCACTCTAAAGGGTTCATTCCATGTTTATCATTGTTGAGAGTACAGCTCAACCATGCCCCCAAATAGTACTTCAAATATTCCTAAAGAATCTGATTGTTCAAAAGGTAGCTTTTCATAAAAATAAACCATAGGGATGAACTTTCTTTGTGTGTCGAGCTCCACTTTGAGACATGGGAAAGAGGAGTCATTCCAAGCTTGCCATGCATTCAGTCCCTTTTAAAGGAAAGTGGCCCTAATGATTCTTTCTGCTAAAGCTGCTACTGCCCTGGTCATTCTTCTGTGTTGAGAGAAGTCCATCCTGCTAGCCTGATAGGACCAGAGCTGGGGGCTTGAGCTTACTGTGGAAGAGGAGGAATAATGTCCCTGAGGTGGGCTGTGACAGGTGAACACCGGGCGGTGAGGAAGCAGTTCGCTCAGGTTCTCCCCATCTAGGAACAGGAATGCTGAGTGCACGGAAGGAGGGAGGGCTGCTGACGGAGCTCAGGTGCATGGCCGGGCTGCCCTGGCCGTGCTCTGCAGGCCTGCCATATAGCCAGCCCTGGAAGGCCAGGGGCGTGACCCATCCAGACAGCCCATCCCTGCTGCCTCACATTCTCTCGTGCCCTTGGCAACCACCATTACTGACTATAACTTGGGTGTATAGCCTTATCTAATACAAAAACCACGATCCAGTCATAAAATGTGATAACTGCTGCCACTTAGGATGTGTTAGGTCTTCTACTAATTTAAGCTCCTTAAAAAACAATATTCAATGTATTCCATTTAAATCATGTGACAATTCTAGGGAGTAAGACATATTAGCCACATTTTACAGATGAGGCTTGGGAAGTTTCAGGCCAGCAAGTGGTGAACTAGGATTGCTACCCAAATCTGTCTTATTTCAGAGCTCACACCTCAATCACTGTGTAATACTGCCTGTCTTTATACCAACTTTAATAACAAGCCTTGTTTTTAATTGGATTCAAAATCACAAGAAGCATTCATTGCAGAAAGTTTTCCCATTTTATAGGGGTTGTAAAGTTTCAATAGACTGGTTTTGTACAAATTCCATAGGCTCCACAAAGAAAGGCTGAACACAGGCTTACAGTGATGTCACCTTCTGCTTTGCCAACTCAAATATAATAATGGATACGTCAGCTGAACCTCCGAAAGCATCCTTCTCTGCTGACTGCACTTGCCCTTTCCTGGGCTGGTCACTCCGGGAGTGCACGGCCAAAAGGCAGATGCTCTTCATGAGGAGCAGCAGGGGATCCACACACAATGTTTTCTTCTTAATTGGCCTATTATTCTTTAACGTTCCATTGGACTCAGTAACTTTTAAATGAGTTCTTGGAAAAGAGCACACCAGCTATAAAACACACTGACATACAATAAAATCCCATACTAGACAATAGCCTCATCTATGCATCTGGAATAACCAGTATTTAGTCATCAAATGTTTATTAAGTTCCTTCTACTCACCAGGCACCATTGTAGGCACTGGAGCTACAGCAGTGAAAGAAAGTGTGTGACCTTAAAGGGCCTAAAGTCTACATGGTAAAGACATGGAATAAACAAGTAAACAAATGCACATATGCTACACTGGGCGATGGCAAGTGCTATGAAGATCTAAAACAAGAGAGCATTGTGCAAGAAATCTGTGATACAGACTTGATGCTCATCGAATTTCCAGTGTGCCCCCTGCAGCAGGGGAGAGTCCTGGTACTAATTCTAGCCAAAGGACCATAAGCAAAAGTGACACGTGTCATTTCCAGGAGGATTTGAAGGGCTAGTGTTTCCCCTGCCCCGCCCAGCTCTCTCTTCCCCTGGCGTGGCCACCTGGGAAGCCATATGTTGATATTCAGTGGCACAGGAGGGAGGGAGCTTGGATCCCTTTGTAATTGGGTAAAGGAGAGCCCCCACCAACTAGCATCAGGTTTTGTGTGAGCTAGAAATAAACGTTCGTGGAACTAAGCCACTGAGATTTGGGAGTTTGTTGCTGCAGTACGGCCTGGCTAACAGAGAAAGAACAAATGGGACTGAAGATAACGGGAGCTTCGACACCACTGATGGGGTAGACTCAGTGCCTGTAAACTCTGGATGGACATTTTAAATCACCTGGGGATACTAAAAAATACTGATCAACAGACGTTACATCCAATGATTATACTCTGGGATATTTAGGTTGGGGCCTAGGCATACATATTTTAAAAAACAAGAACTCAACAGAAGATGATGAATTGGGTCATCTGGCTGTAGGAAACCTCCCCAGAGGCAACCTGTCCACAATCTGCTGGGGAAAGAGCTTATTAGTGAGATCAAGTTAATGTCCTATAAATCATCGGAAAGCAGCCAACCTGCAACATATGAAAAGAACCTGTAAACTTATTAATTGAAATTTTATAAAAGAATATGTTGCATAAAGAATTCTTGCATTAAATGAGTAACGGCACTAGATTCCTCCAAAGCCCCATTTCACTGTATAATTATTATTAACATAAATATTTAACTAGTAATAAAATCAGAGAGTAATTACTTAACTTATATTATTTCAATTAATCCTCACGAGAATTCTGTGATGCAGATACTAGTCTTTCCTTTGAACAGATGAAAAAACTGAGACGCTGACAGGTTAACGTGTCCCAAATCTCAAAGCTAGTAACACATGGTGGAGCTAAGAGCCAAACCCAGCTGGCCCATGATTCCTTGCCCCAGTGAAGAGTGGGATATGCAATCAAAATAATAGAGAGTCTAGAAAAGGGAGATTGAGACAAGGGGACGTTGAAGGGGAAAGAGCCTCAGGCATGGGCTCAGGGAGTAGCTCCTCTAAGTCTCATTGAGAATCCCAATCCTTAGAGAACAGAATAGTTCACAAGCTGCCAAAGTGTGATGGAAATTTCCAAAGAAACAATCCACTCTACTTGCTCCAATTCTATGTTCACCAGGCAACAATGAGTGGATCTCTGCACTAGGATGGAGTTCCCCTGGTACATCTCCAGTGTAAACTTCTAAAACAGCATTCTGGTTTATACCAGAACACACACTGCTGAGAAGGGAATCTTGGACTACTACTGTCGAAGGCTGTAGACCAGTCTTACCTATGGTGCCTCATTCCTTCAGCCCTTCCGAGCCTCTGGAGATCTGCTGCATAGGAGGAATCACATACTAACAACTAGTTCACCGACACATGAAAAATAATCAGTTTATCAAATTAAACCTTATAGTTCACTCTAAGAAATGGAGAGCATGAGGACCCCATGGATACAGGATATAGGGAAGGCGTGTTTTGAAAGGCAAGCAGGACTAGGTCAGGGGCACTGGGCTCCAAAGTGAGGGCCTTGTGTAGCTGAGGGGCAGCACTGAGGCTGGGGATACGTGAGTGGCGGGAGGTAGGGGAACCTGAGATACTGTGCCTACTGCCCAATTTTCCTCCGGTTTTCCCAGAGGTCTAGCTTGCAGAAATTTCTTGTGCTTCCATTCTCTGATGGTCACCATTAGGGATACTTCTTACTTTGCGCAACTCTAGAGGGCACCAGCTGCTCACCTTGTGGTTATCAAAGATCTGTTCAGTTTTATGACAGTATTTCGAGAAATAGCAATAAAAGATGTTTAGGACAAAACTGTCTTTCTCCAGTTTACTCAGAATTACCCTACTGGCAGTTCTGGCAGTAGGGCTGATCAGCGTTAGCAAAGGAGAGCACAAAGGTGAAAGGTATAGAGGAGAAGCAAGACAAAAAATTACACAACAATGGGGCATATGTTCCAACATACATTCCAACTTCTTTCTCAACCTCACATTACATCGTGGGTTATCATATTAGTCGGGATGAGCCTGGTTACCATGACAAACAACCCCCAAATTTCAGTGGCTTAACCTGGGAGATATTTATTCTGGACTAACTTAACAGATCGATGTGAGTGTTCATTAGCCGGCAGCTTTCCTCCAGGTATTCATTCTGGGACCTAGGTTCCTTCTCTTTTGCTATCTTCTATGTCTAGAGCCTTGAAGGAGGAAAATGCACAACTGCATCTTCACGACCTTGCTCCAAACGTGACCCACGTCACTTCCACTCACATTCCATAAGAATTAGGCTCATAGCTTCACCTAGATGCAAGGAAGGCTAGGAAATGCAGTCCCTGACTGAGCAGCCACTTCCCAGCAATGGCTCTGTACTATGGAGGAGGAAGTACTGATTTAGTGGAGAGTTACCCTGGTACCAAATGGGCATCATGTAAATTATAAGAGCAAATATTATATATAGTGGGAGAGGTAAAACTTATAGTTCAACTGAATGATCTTATGTCTCATCCTAGAGGCAGTCAATCCAGATTTGACAGATAAACAGTAATGCTGAAATCCAAAAGGTGTCTCCTTAACAAAGGACTTTGCCCTCAGTGGCTAGGGTTTGGCTCAGAGATTTCTCCATCAACAAGGCCTCTTGTGTTTTTAGCCACAATAATGAGAAAGATGTGGTCTCCACGGGAACCAGAATGTAAACCACGAGAGGCTTTTGAAATCAAAGTCAAAGCCAAGAGTTTTGGCTTTGGAATTACAGCACATCTTAGTGGAATACATAAAGTCTACCCAAAGATTCTGTTTCAATAGTTTTCAAGATTCTGTTTTTAGAGGAATAAAAAAGGGCCTAAAATGTGGACCTCCCAGCAAATGGAAGAGAGAAAAATAAAAGGGACAAACTGACAATGAGGCCATTTTTCTTGTATCAAAATTATCTAGAATCAAGTTATTTATGACTTCATTTCCAACATTTGAGAAAACTATGATTCGATATAAAACTGATTGAACCATCAGTTGGCTAACCTAAAATTTTAAAAAACTACATTCTTTCCAGGTGATTGGACTGAATTTCTAGCTGACTGAACAAATTAACACTTGAACTAGTTGTATATATTATGCACAATTATAAAACTATTTATATATTTAGGATGTTAAATAATGTATATTTAAGGTATTAAATCTTAAATAAATCAACTACCTGGAAATTCATTGCGTTAGAGAAGGACACTGGATGAGAGTCAGAAGATCTTATCTCAAATACTGGTTCTTCTGCCTCCTATCACCTAGAACAACTGACTACCTCAATCCTTGACTTCAAATTAAAATGAAGGTGTTGATCCAAAAACTCCAATTAGTACAAAACTATGGTTCATAAATTCTACATAGCATTACATCTTATGCTTTGGTATAGGCTTAAAGTGAAGAATCTAGTTTAAAATTAATTCTAAGTAATCCTAAGTGAAAACTAAGTTACTTATTTAGGGATTTTTTGAAGCTCTGTCCTTGTGTTTATTCTCAGGAAAACATGATTCAAACGACTGATCATCACATAAGTGATCAGGTCATGTGGACATTGTATAATCCTTCAAAGACAAATTCCCTTACATCATAACCTAGGAGATCTGTAAATTTTAAATTGTGGTGGTTTGAGATGATGTTAAAAAGAAGAGAGGTTGGATATTTTCATCACAACCACTGGATGGCAACAGACATTAACAGTGAGTGGAGATAATAAAAAAACTCCTGCTTTACTTGATTTCCTTTCCGGAGTTAGATGCGAAATCAAACAAATCTCCTAGAAACATTAGGAGGAGGTAAACAGTAATGAGTTTGGAAGTAAAATAATTAGTTTTGGAATACATATTCTGTTTTCACAAGTGCTTTGTGCATGGATAAATCCCCCCAGATTTCAGTGCTCAGCCAAGAGTTGTAAGAAAATAAGGTAGTTGCCAGAAGAGACGAGTTAAGCCAGAATGCTATATTTACCAGAAGACACAGCTTTGTACTGAATAATTTATTAGTGGTAGTGAAAATTTTGATCCTGTGTAATAAGATCAAGCTTGCTACTCCCCAGTCATGACTGAAAGCATACAGCTCAATCCCACCCTCAGGCCTTCTTCCTCAACTATGAATTTTCCAAGCTATGAACAAAGGCCACATGGAGGACCCTTCTGACCCACGAGGCTCCAAACTACTGGAAACATGAGAGGTTAGTTATCTGGGTTCCCACCATGTCCCTTTGGGGTCTTATTCTGGATCTTTGTGAGGTAGGAAGATCTTAGTAGCATCCTCCAGAGTGAACTGGTGAGGCCAAGGTATGCTCACATTATCACCTCTCTTCTTCTCCCAGGAAGAGGCAGAAGTCTCAGAATTAACAGTATAAATTTCATTCTAAATCCCACACATGAACCATTTTAACTAACATCTAAGCCCAAACAGAACCCAACTTTCAAAATTCTGGCACAGGCCCTGAAAAAAGTTGGGATACTAGACAAGGAACCTATCAAAGATTTTTCTGAGGGTTTTGAAAGATCAGCCTTAACACAGTTCTTAGAATAATAATTCTCAAATTCCAGTGTGCTTAGTTAGGATTGACTGAGGAACTACTTAATGAACCAGATTCCTGAGCCCTTCCCTAAGAAACCCTGGGATGAGACTTGGAATCTGTATTTTAACAAGTGGTTTCTGATGTAACTGGTGTACCAAGCACACTTTGAGAAACACTGTTTAGAAAAACCAAACAGTTCCACTGAGCCCCTAATCCACCCTTCATACCAACTGCCCCTGATTTCCACAAAGAGAGAGAAAAGTCCTGGATCAATATGTCACCTGCCAGGAGAGAGATCCAAGATGGCAGAGTAGAACACTGTGCCTGTGTCCTCCCATGAAAAATTAAAAATTACAACTCAATTATAGAACAATCAACCTGGAGAACCATCTGAAGTTTAGCCAAATAGAAGTCCTATAAGTAAAAGTATAAAGTAGAAACCACGTCAAGACTGGTGTGTGTGTGTGGGGGGGGGGGGGATACATAACTGCCCGAAACCTCCTTGTGGCGGTTGAGAATCAGGAGAGATATCTTGGCCGCGAAGGTTCCCCCCAAAGGAATAAGGGACCCCAACACCAGGCCAGGCTCCTCAGCCCAGAGTACTAGTGCCAGGAAGATGAGCCCCCATAATATCTGGCTGTGAAAAACAGTGGCTATTCTGACCATTCAGGTGGGACAGAAGGCTGAGGGAAAACAGACATTCTCTTAAACGACCCATGCACAGACTCACTCTCTCACAGGAACTCACCCTGGGCTCCAGTGGAGGAATGGTGACTCGGGAGCTGTTGGAGGCATACGGAGAAAGAGGTGGGGGACAGACTGAGGTGTTTGGCCTCAAGGTGAGTACTGGAGGACAGCTGCATTTTCCATGTGTGGGGTCATGCTTCCGTGCAACCGGTAGGCAGGCGCCATCTTTCTTGTGTTGAGCCATTCCCCCAAAGGGCCAAATCTGAATCTGATTGGTCTGGTGAGCTCCACTGAGAACTCGCCCCAACCAACTCCTCTAACACTGGAGGTACTTTTTCACAAGCAGCTAGCCCTGCACACATTGCTCTGTTTCTTGGAAAACTATAGGAGTCCAACATGCCCCAGGCAGGTGGTGACTGGCCTCAGTGTGCTCTGAGACTTTTGCTGAGTTGATCCAGGCTCAGCACTGACACAAACCAGAATTTACGTTAACCTGGTGACCATAACTAGTCCCTAGTGACTCCCTGAGACCTAGCGCATATAAATTGCATACAGCAGAATCTTTATCAGTGGCTGAACCTTAAGGGAGCCAGCAGGTGGCAGCAGGCCTTGAGGTGTCCTGGCTTTTTGCAGCGCTACCCCAGGCCCAGTACTGCTGTCAGATATCCTTAGTTCACAGCATGGCCTCTCCTACATGCCTCCAGGTTTAGCACAGGCAGCAAACAACTGCGGATCACTTTGTAGGTCCTACCAGGCAACCCCCGGTCAGTCACAGGCAGTGGTGACCTGGGCCTGCACCAGAGCCTCTCCCAAGATGTCCCAAAACCAACATACTTGGAGGTTGGCTTCAGATCACAGCACAGCACTGCCCAATTAGCCCCCATAAGTGGCACACACAAACAGCAGTCTCAACAAGCACCAGAGCCCACTGAGGGGAATCCCACTCAGTGGGATAAGCCCCCCCACCCCACAGAAGGCCATAAGCTGTGGACGTGGCCAAACCTCACAGCCAATCAGTCTGAGAGTCACTCTCACCCACTGACATGTCAATAGCAACCAAGGCTCACTATAACAGGAGGGCACACATAACCCACACAAGGGACACTCATGGAGCACTGAGAGCAGGTGACCAGGGAGACTGTGCCACTAGGCCCAGAGGGCACCTACTACCTAAGGCCCCCGGGCCAAGACTGGGGGGCATAATAGATCTACCAAATATATAGAAACAAACAGAAAGGCAGCCAAAATGAGGAAACAAAGAAACACATTCCAAATGAAAGAAAAGAAGAAAACTCCAGAAAAAGAACTAAACAAAATGGAGGCAAGCAAGCTACCAGAGACAGAGTTCAAAACAATGGTTATAAGGATGCTCAAGGAACTTAGTGAGAACTTCAACAAAGAGATAGCAAGCCTATAAAAACACACAGAAACCATAAAAAAGAACGAGTCAGAGGTGAAAAGTACTATAACTGAAATGCAGAATGCACTATAAGGAATCACCAGCAGATTAGATGAAGCAGAGGATCAAATCACCAATTTGGAAGATGGTAGCAGAAAATACCCAATTGGAACAGCAAAAAGAAAAAGGAATCCAAAAATAAGGATAGTTGAAGAGACCTTTAGGACATCAAATGTAACAACATTTGTATCATAGGGATACCAGAAGGAGAAGAGAGAAAGCAAGGGATTGAGAACCTATTTGAAGAAATAATGACTGAAAACTTTCCTAACCTGGTGAAGAAAATTGATATACAAGTCCAGGAGGCACAGAGAATCCCAAACAAGATGAACCCAAACAGGCTCACACCAAGACATATTATAATTAAAATGACAACGGTTAAAGATAAAGAGAGAATCTTAAAAGCAGCAAGAGAAAAGCTGTTAGTTACCACAAAGGGAGCTCCCATAAGACTCAACAGAAACATTGCAGGCCAGAACGGATTGGCACAAAATATTCAACATGGTGAAAAGCAAGGACCTACAACCAAGATTACTCTACCCAGCAAAGCTATCATTTAGAGTCGAAGAACAGATAAAGAGCTTCCCAGACAAGAAAAAGTTAAAGGAGTTCATCACCACCAAACCAGGATTACGAGCAATGTTAGAGAGACTTTATTAAGATGGAAAAAAAAAAAAAAAGATCAAAATCATGAATAATAAAATGGCAATAGCTACATATCCATCAACAATTATTTTCAATGTAAATGGATTAAGTGCTCCACTCCAAAGACATAGGAGGGTGAATGGATAAGAAAACAAGACCTCACATATGCAGTGTACAAGAGACTCACTTCAGATTGAAAGACACATACAGATGGAAAATAAAGGAATGAAAAAGATATTTCATGAACATGAAAAAAAAAAAGCTGGGGTAGCAATACTTATGCCAGACAAAATAGACTTTAAAACAAAGGCTATAACAAGAGACAAAGATGGACACAATAATCCCACTTCAGGGTATTTATCTGAAGAAACCCAAATGCTACTTCAAGGGGACGTGTGCATCCATACGTTCATTGCAGCATGTTTACAATGGCCAAGATGTGGAGGCAGTCGATGTGCTTGTGTGTCTGTCGATGGAAGAATGGATCAAGAGGATGTGGTACTTATATACTGTGGAATATTGCTCAGCCATGGAAGGGAAGGGGTTCTTGCCAGCTGCTGCAGCATGGATGGACCTGGAGGGTGTTGTGCTGAGTAGAGTATCAGAGAAAGACAGAAGCAATGAGATTTTGCTTATATGTGGAATCTAAAGAACAAAATAAAAAAAACAGAAACAAACTCATAGATACAGAGAACATTGGTTGTTGCCAGATGGGAAGGGTGTTGGTGGTGAATGAAAAAGGGGAAGGAATTAAAAAGTACAAATTGGTTGTTACACAGCAATCATGGGGATGTAGGGTATAACATAAAGATACAGTTAAAATATTGTAATAATGGCGTCATATTGGTACTAGATTTGTTGGGGTGATAGATGGGAGGGAGTTAGGGGGCAGAGTGAAAAAGGTGAAGGGATTATGAAGTACAAACTGATACTTACAAAATAGTCATAGGAATGTGAAGCAAAGCATAAGGAATATAGTCAATACCTTTAAGCTTTCCCTTCCACGAGGGGCTGAGCCCTGCAAGATCAGGCTGCTGCAGCTCAACAGAGAGAAGGTGCAGAGGCCTGCCTCCCGGGGCCCCAGAAAGGATGGAAACGGCCAAGTGCTCCCTCATTCTCTCTCATTAACGACCACCATATACCTAGGGCAAGCTCACCAAGGCTTACTACAGGTCTGGGCTGCTTAGCTCATCTGCTTACAACCAAAATTCTCTTCAGCGTGCTTATTAAAAGTGTAGGTTTATGCCTGGGTCCATTTTGATTCTGTTGTCCTGTGGTAGGGGTACAGTGGAATCTGCATTTTTAACCAGCACTTCTAGAGATTCTGAGGAACCTGAGGTCCAGGCCACACTTTGGAAAACATTGGCTTACACCAATATTTCTCCAACTGGGCTCACTGGATGCACTCTTGAGAGCTCCACAAAGAGAATTTTTACATATTGTACCTTTATTTTGATAATAAGTTTTCAAATATGAAGAGCATTCTGGATCATCTGGATAATTTTATAACCAGACACTACTGCAAGACTGCCACTGAAGTGTTTGTAATAGGAGTACTTTTAACTATATCTCAGGCTGATGAGCCTTCACTGAGTACCAGATCTGATTTAAATATTCACACCAAAGTGAAGCCTGAATGATATTTTTTTCAGGATAGAAAGGAAAGGGAATAGAGGAAGAAAATGAGAAGATCTGACAAATAACATCAACGTATTGAGCTTGGGGGTGGGATACAGGATGTCAAATCAACATTGGGGAAATGGGCTTGGAGCTCAGAAGAGAAGACTTCTCCAAAACCAGTGAGCTGCATGGTGCAAACCTACGTGGGTGAGAGCAAGGAAACAAGGCATGAAAAACGACTGGGACAAAACGCAGGGGCAAGACAGTAACTGGAAGGAAGGCAGCAACAGAGACTGGAAAAGAGGTCAGAGAGTAAGGGAAGAACTAGAAAGGAGAAGCATCAGGGAAAGAAAGGAGGAAAATGTTCTGAGAAGGAGAGAACCATGTCCAGGTGAGTGAATATTGTCTCCCATTTTACTGTTAAATGAAATAAGTTACAAAACAGTCTGTTCAATATGATATCACTTGAGCAATAAAAAATGTCTCTGCCCAAAAATATGTAAAGAAAATGTCTGAAAGGAACAAGAACAACAACAAAAAACCAAAACAAAAGCCTGGGGTTATCTCTGAGAATTAGGAACAGGAGGGTGGAGGAGGGGAGAGTTAACTTTTTATTTTGCACCATTTTGTACAGTTTGAGTTATTATTATGAACATACATTACCTTCTCACTAATGTTTTAAGGACTAGTCAGCAGTATGACATTAAATTACCAGAAAGGACAAGAAAGGTCAGACTCAAATGAGGCCTTTTGGGGGCAAGAAGGTGACCTTCATTAGAATGGTTTGAAGCAGAAATGTGAAAGCTGGCTGCCATAGTCTAAAACACTGCTTCTCTAGCTTTAACACCCATATAGGAATCATTGGGGATCTCGTTAAGATACAGACCTTGATCCAGTAGATCTGGGTGGAGTCTGAGATTTCTAACAGGCTCTTACATGATAACCTACATGGCTGTGCCAACCACCGTACTTCTGAGTTGAAAGGTAATCAGAATGGAGGAAATGGAAGTGACTGTGAAGAGACCAGTATCTCCCAAAAAGTGTTCCCCGAAAGACGAACCCTGAGGCACGCTCTAATAAAAAAGATTCCGGAATCAAACAGGTTTGGTAAATACCACACACCACCCTGATGTTAATACATTGGGTAGTAGTGTTTTGTTGAGAATTTTTTGTTGGCTTTTCACTCAGATGTTCCTAACAGTTAGGTTAACCTTTCAACAATGAAAACTTATCTCTGCTGTCAGACTCTGATGTTCATAATAGGCCATTTGGAAGGTGTGGGGGAGCAGAATTACAGGGTAGCAGGAACTCAGGGGTGCACAGAGGAGGGAAACTGGAATATGACGGATGGCATTTTGTCTCCAGTACAACAGCAGCAGAGGTATCTGAGCGGCGAGAAAGCTCCCAGAATAGACCTGTTAGGGCATGTGCACCAGTAAAGCCTGAGCATGCTTGTGAATACCTGAACTTGAATGCATTTATACTGCCAGCGGCTTCATTGGGCAAGAGAAGGAAACCTCCGAAGCTGACCTGACCTCACTGCCGAAAGGAGTCGGCTTCAAGTAAGCAAAATCCTACCGTCCACTGACAAGTGGTTAAGAACCGCCTGGAGGAGGCCTGGTAGCTGGATCCTCTCGCCTGCTGAGATGGAGCAGGTGAGACCAGGAGGAACCTCAGAACTCAAATAACGTGCTGGCGGCCCTGAGTCATCCACCCAGGACCCCCAGTGCTTGGCTGCCCCAGAATGGCCTTTTAGACGCTCTTCATAGGCACTGCAGCTGAGCAGGAAGTTTCAGGGGAAGACTGGATTTCAAAGGATCCCTTAGTGCAGAGAGAGCAGAGGTTATTCACCTTGGCTTGCCTTAATCGTTTGAAAAGACTGCCACTCTCTCCTCTCTAATGTCTAAACTTGGCAGCATAGGGTCTGAGCCATAGGGGGCAACTTGCACCGAGATTAGAATGACACCAGAATTGGCCATGAAAGAAGCTCTGAAGCCTTCACGTTCACGGCTGCAGGTTTCCATTGCCTTCACTCTTCATCGGGTGTCTGGTCAGTCAGTCAGTCCCAGCAGTCAGTACTTGGCTCTCAGATTTACTAGGGAGGGAAATGGGCCCACACAATTCCATTTGCTCCTTATTAGCCTTTAGATTTATTTACTTTTGAGAACAACTATATTTGAACAGCACTGTGCCCGTGGTGATTATGTCAGGGACACGAGGTAGGGGGTAAAGAGGAAACGTGCCTGTTAGAGGACAGTGATATGAACTCCAGCTTGACTGCCTCAGGACGGCAGGGGACCACAGGCTGTTCCCGCTAATGCTATTTCTGAGGCTCCCTACAAGACTTCTTTCCCATCACAGAGTGGTGGCAAAAGCATCCAAACTAGTTTTAATAGTCACCTAACAAATATACATTCCCTTTGTTAAATTTGTCATCAAATATCCTCCCTATTGCACACACTAAATACATGTTAAACTCACAGGGAAGAGGTATCTGGGAAATCAGGAGTCAATTCTACTGGGCCCCGCCATGATGCCGTGTGTCTTAGCCACCAGCAACCACACGGCAGGGTTATCTTTTTATTTCATTCCTCTAGATTCCCCCATTCCAATGTGTTAATTTTAAAGAATTTAGAAGCTCGCTTCCAATCTACAATGAGATAGATTTTTCCCTCTATTTTTATATGAAGCACTTTAATTGCTACTCACATCACTGAAGTTAGCGCATACACAGGAAGGAGGGTGTATCCTCAAAATCATTTATCCCCAAAAAGCAAAATACTTCTAAAGGAATAAAAAGCAGACGAGATGAGTGGGAGGGGACTTTGAAAAAAGGTGTGCTTTACGGTTTGTTTTAAAGTTCTACCTGGGTGTTCTCCATCTAGGAGCTGGGGAGAAAGGTTTTCTACCTTCACTCAAAGTAGCCCATTTAACCAAGCTGCACAGGTTCTAATTTATTCACCTGACTCTGATTCCTCTCCTGAATTCCACAAGACAATCAGATGTGGTGGATGATTCTGGAAGAAGAATGCCCTCTACACATACAATGTCTGGAAGATAAAATAATGACTTCCATTTTTCTTGGATTTGAAGACTTCCAGATTTTTCATAAGAAAAATATAATGGCCAAATTAAAATAACTCTATGTTATAAGCAACATTAAAAATTAATTAGTCACCTTCGGTCTTGCCTAGGGACAAGAGCTTTGGTCCCTGTCTTTCCTTTCTAGCTGGGACACAAAAATCTTATTAAGATCCAAATCCCTTGTTCCTTGGGTAAGAGAAGCGATGGTGGCAGAGATGCACTTGGCCCATCTAAGAAACAAGTTTGGCTGGCCAAATAGCTAATGGTAGGTCCCAGCATCTAGATGGACAGTAGCCACTCCCCACCATTGAGCGGGGCGGGAGACTGGAAATGGGCCTGGAGTATAACAAAAAAACCCATCTCTTCCCTAGAGTGCAAACCCAGCCCTGGAATGAAAGGAAGGGCACATTTGCCCCATTCCGGAGATCTTAGAGGGTACATAACCCTGCTCATTATTGGAGATGCTTGGGTTCAGCCAGCCCAGCGCTGCTGCTCGAAATGCATGGTTCTGCCACCGAAGTCCCAGCTGCGAATCTGAATTCTCTCCTCTCCTCCCATGCCTCTGGATTTGTTCTCTGATATCAGCTAGGACATGACTACAAGGCTGGGCCTGAACTACCCCTGTGGTGAACGCCTCAGAGCACCCTGGGAAAGAACACTAGGCAGACAAGCTGCTTCAAGCAGGAAAGCTGGCACTTTACCTTTTTGCTTATTGAGAAACAGCAGAGAGGGCGTGATGCCAGGACCTTGCGGTGCCGGATCCTGTGTGGATCTAGAGGTTTCGCTGGAACTCGTTGCTTCCGCAGGTTTCCGGGGCGCCGTGGGCTCCTCGGGTGCTGGGGCTCCGTCTCCAGAGGGCAGCTCGGGACCAGTTTGGGGGACAGCGGAGGGGAAATTGAGGAAGGGATCTGGCTCGGCCAAGCCCTGCCGGCTGGGTGCGCGCTCTTCGGCCCGGGCACCCGGCTCCTCCCGGATGGCGTCCAGGGCGCCCGGCTTTATTGGAGGCGAGTTCTGCTCCCGTTTGGGGCTCTCCTCTGAAGCCGAGGACGCGTCGCATGACTCAATGATAAGCTCACTGTCCAGCTCTGCCTCACGCTCCTCTCTCAGGATGCTGTACTGGATGGATGGCGAGGCTGGTGAAGGCGGTGGGCCACCCACATGGCCGAAGGTCACATAGCCAGAGGTCAGTGCATCCTCAGCGGCCAGTGGGTCCTCGGACACTAGCTCGATCTCCGAATCCCCCGACTCCGCGCTGCTGGCCTCATGGTCCAGGGGGCTGGGTATTGTGGGCAGCCCAGACCTGGCTTTGGCCTCAGGCCTGTCAGCCACCTGGCCCGCTGGCCGTGGGCTCTCCACTGTTTCATATGATAACCCCTTTGCTTCTTTAATGGCAGTGATCAGCTCATCCTCGGAGATGCTGCATTTCCCCTGGGATTCTGCAGCAGATGGTTCTGTCATCCCACAAAGAGAAGAGCCAGAGAGGCACACACACACAGACAGACAGACAGGTGGACAGAGAGAATAAATAAAACAAAGTTTCATTAAGGGAGATGTTTTTCTGTTGCTTGAGAAACACATATCTCATTAGCACAAAAATAGTCTGTTTCCAGGCCTATGCTGGAAAGACAGGCCACCTGAATGAAAAGGCTAATTACTGTTATGGCCCAATTAATCAGTGTTTTACATGCCTATCTATCTTAATCTCGCTATTTAAAAAATGACCCAGCCATTTCTTAGCAACAGCAGCACCCCGGTTGTTTTTTCTGTTTCAATGTGGCAAAGATTCTAGAACTCAGTATTTTAATTCCTAATTTATTCCCCCAGGAAAGTTTTGCAATTTCACAGAACAATCTGATGGATATAACTCTCTAATTTGACCCACCAATATCAACAAGTCACCCTTATTTCTTGTCCATTGCTGTTTCTGTTCCCTCCTTTAATAAGACAAAGAAAGCTAATCTGGATCCTTGTACACAACTTGATTTCTGAGCTTTACATTTCCCATAAGAAACAGTAATTTTACTCTTCTTTTGGCGAAAAGTGTAACTAGGGGGAGCCATGTAAGAGAGAGTATTTGCCCATCCCACCAAGCCAGAAGCACAGACAACCACAGTGCACAATTCCACAGCATTTCTAATGGTGGGGCCCACTGCTATGCTTTTCTCTCTCTTCATCTCCTCTTGAGAAGAACAAAACCCAAGAGTCACCCTGAGCCCCCCAGGTGAATGCCTGCCTTCTGCCTGATGTTTATCCAGATGGTCCGAAAACCTCACTGGTCATCTTTGCTATTATTTCTGTCCCTTAGATGACACGACCTGGGATCACCTTGACAACAGTTTTCAGGAGCTTGGTTTTTCCTTGCCACACAGTAGGGCCTTACTTCCGAATATCCTAGACAGTGGTCTCTAGTCCTTTTGTGAGCAAGAACTATTTGGGAAGGGTGGCTAAGGGGTATGGGATTTCTTTGGGGGTAGGTAATGAAAGTGTTCTAAAATTTATTGTGGTGATAGAGACACAATTCTGGGAATACACTAAAAGCTATTAAAATTACACTTTAAATGGGTGGATTGTATGATACGTGGATTATATCTCAATAAAGCTGTGTTAAGAAGAAAGAGAGAGGGAAGGAGGCTTTTCCCCTGAATTAGCACTTACGGAATAACTGGCCGACTGTGTTAGACTGGAATATGAGTGAGAAGTAACTTTAATTATGTTGAACACTGACATTTGGGGATTTACCTGAATCTGAATGAATGCACCCTTTTAATCTACATTCTGCTCTGCTTGCCTAACTAAATTCACTGATGACTCCCAGATCACTTCTGAGTTCTGACCCATTAATAGGACACTGCAATTGTAGAGGGGAGGAGTTATGACAACCTAATGAGTTATGGTGGCCATAAGGATAGAAAAAGGAGGACAATTCAAGAGACACTGAAAAGAGAAAAAGCACAGACTTGGGGTCTGATTCATATGGTGAGTGAGAAAAAAACGGGGTGTTGGAAGTCACTCAGAAATGGTGAGCCTGGGTGAGTAAAATGAATAGGAATTCCATACCCAGAAGCATGGAAGTCAGAACAGTGAGCTGTTTTGAAGGGACAGGGGAAGAAAATTCTTATTCTGGATATCTTCCCTTTTTGTGGCTCACATTCTTCCAGTTTCTCATGCCAGAAGCCTCTGTCTATCTAAACTGCTAGGACTGACCAAACTCCTGCTTGTTCAACATTCCTAGGAGGCTGCATCACAGGTAGCCAGGCAGACAGGACCTTGGGCTCAGAGGGCTACAGGTGGCCCTGCAGGGCCGCCCACTCTGTGTGCAAGCTGGTCTGGTGACATCCTTCAGGAGACTGGCTGGTACCCACTCATCCTGCACAACTGGGAGCCCCTGGGTGGTTTGTATTGTTTGTGTGATGATTTGGTTAATGTCTGTCTCTTTACCCTCCCCAGTCTTCCTGACCTCAGACTGAAAGCACCATGAGGGCAAAGGGAGACAAGGCATTTTTGTTCCCTTTCATATCCCTAGCACCTAGGGCAGTGCCTGGTACACAGAAAGTACTTGATAAATAGAGCTCACGTGAGGACTGGTTCAAATCTTTAGAACAATGTTCTTCAGGTGTAAGACTCAAAACCACCCTCAGAAATTCTAACTTAGTAGAAATAAGCCTGGATGGGGCCCAGGTAAGAATAAAATTGCTATCTCTCCTGTTCATTTTATTCTCATATTTTATTCAGTAGGACTCAGATGTTATGATATGGGGCAAGTGGAGAGAGGAGCTGACCATGGGAGAGAGCTATGTAATGGGACAGGGGACTTTCTCTTTCTTGAGTAAACCTTGCTTAGAATGTTTACTTGGAGCAACCGTCAGGCAGACAACTCAAAATCATAACACTCCAAGATCATGCGAGCCAGATCGGTCTTTCTCTTCACTTGAAGTGGCTCCAGAACCCCGGTGGGTCATAGCACGAAAAAAATGGAAATTTCCTAATAATTAATGAACTCTACACCAAGTCTTTATCATCAGCTTTGTAAACTGATTTTTCCATGAGGCATGTGCCATGGAGGTGGACCTCTATATGCCAGTACATTTCACTCTTCCTAAACACTAGCTGAAGTTCTTCAGGACCGAGCACCAGGCAAGCCTGGAGCTCTAGAAGACACAGGTGATAGTGTCACTTACATCTTCAGAGGGCCAATATCTTTATCTCATGGAATAATAGAAGGGTTGTATGATGCATTGCCAAAAAGAGTACAAGGAGCCTTTGAGACTCAGATGTGTCCCTATCTCATGTTGTAGGCTGGGACAAGTCACATCTAATTCACTTGGGGCCTCAGCTTCCTTATTTGTCATCTCTACCAAATCTCAATTTACATCTTATGCTAAGTTCACTGCGCCCTCACACGTCATGGCCTTCTCGGACTGGAAGGCCACCCTTCCCCTTCCTCTGTTTATTTCTTCCTGCTCCTTTAAAAGTCACTTCAGGTCTCAGCTCACCTGGGAAAGGAGGTGTTGGACTTTGATGCTGCTCAGCACCTTTGTTTCCCTCTCAGAACACAAATCACACCATTGTGACTATTTCCCTGGTCATCTATCCCAGTGGGAAGGAGGGACTGTTATAAATATATATATATTTAAATCCAGCATCACCATTGCCTAGTACAGTACCTGACCAAAAGAATGTGTGTATAAAGTGTTTTTTGAGTGATGAATTTGAAAATTCGGGATTAGGTGCACTGGATCTTTGAGACCCTTGGAGCTTTATTGTTGAATGAGTCCGAGGTGCACACAGGACAGAGATGCACACAGGGTGGAAATGCACACGGGACGGAGACGCACACGGGACAGAGATGCACACGGGGTGGAAATGCACAGGGTGGGGATGGGGAAGCTCCTGCTACCACACTGGACTTTCACCCAGGTAGATGCAACCCTTTGTGTTTGAGAGGATTATTGAATGTGATTCAACACTCTGACTCAGTAGAATGTTCAAGGTGAATAAAATCACAGCCTAGTGAATTCCAGACTTTAAAAAATGCTAACCAAATAAATCCTATAGTTTAAAAAATAAAACTGTATGCAGATCTTCAATAAACTAAAAAGATAAAAAATAACAGAGCTAAAATTGAAGGGGGAGGGGAGAAGTAGCCTTTGTTTATGTTACCTCTCACTGCCCATGACCCCCCAAAAGACCCTGAAGCCCACCCCCTTTCATTGTACAGACTTGGAACTGGCACCAGGAATGTATATGCCGTTCCCCAGGTGACACAGCCGGTCTCAGGAGAACAGCCAAGGTGCTCACCCCTTGAATCCCCCGGGAGGTCTGGAAGGAAAGTTGCCCTAGAAGCAGGTGATATGTCCTTGTTTCCAGTGTGTCATCCTTACCTCTCCCCTCAATAGAAGAAAGAAACTGTTTACAAAGCAAATCTGACAGGAGTTTAAAGAATATCCCAAGTTTCAAACTTTGTACAATGGGCACAAGACTGTAAAGGTTGTATGTTAATTAAATCAGTTAAACTGAGACTTAAGGGAACTCTATATAGTAAAGTATTTTAAATGCAAATCTTCATTCCTTTATATTCAGATTTCCATGTACTAGGTTTTCCCAAGGCAAGGACACCAGTTTCCTTACCTGTTCCGGAAGACGGAGGAGTGACTGATCCTGGGCTGTCATCTTCAGGCTCTGAGACAGTGACAGTGGGGACGGTGTCGGGACTTGGTTTCAGGCAGGTATCTTGCTTCTCGGGGGTCTTCTCTTGGGGAGTCGTTTCAACAGAAGGCTCCACATCAGTCAGCGTGATTTTGACTGGGGCGGTAATCAGAGGTGCCCGATGCTGCTCTTCAGAGAGATCATCTATATAAGATGCAGACGTTGATTCTTCAATTATATGGTCCTTGAGGAATTTTCCCTCCACAGGAGCTGGCTTCTCTGGTTCACAGATCTTTTCGGATTTTGTTGAGATCTCAGTGTCCTCGTTCTTAAAGTCCAAGTCTTTCTCTTCCAACTTGGGGTGATGCTGCTCCTGATGTTTCACCTCCTCTGGCCTGGTTATGTCAATGTACTTGTAGGCTTCTGCTTTCATCTGGTCCAGGGGGTCTGCTAAGACCGTGTTCACTTCGATGGACTCTGCAGGAGTCATCTCTATCCCAGAATCAGAACTAAATAAGCCATGAGGCTCCATCCCAGGCACGTCTGGTAAGGAAGGTCCAGGGGTGCTCAGCTCCTCAGCGCTCTCTGACGTGGTGATGTGGCCATTTTCCTTCTGAAGAATTCCAGTGAAATATGTAGACTCCTCCTGAGGTGGGTAACAGATGTCGGAAATCAGAGACGTGTAACATGCTCCTTCCCCATCTTTCGATGCTGTTGAAAAGGGATGATCCATGGCACTGGAGACATCTGCTGCAGCTAGGAATCAAAACAGCAGCAGACAGTGAGTGGGCTCCGGGCTTCAGTTCTCCCCCCTGCTTAACCCTCCCCCACCCTGCCCTGGGGACACACAGACCCCTTCTCCTCCAGACCTCAGAGCTCCCTCGCACCATTGGCATGTTCATTTTCCTGATCTCTCTGAGAGCCCACAGCACCGGTGTTTCCCTGGCCACACACTACAGAGGCTCCCATTAGCTGCCACGCCCAGAGAAGTTGGGGACAGATCCCAGAGGAGGACAAAGGTGATTTTTAACATCTACTAGCTCAGTGCACAGTGACTTGGTCTTACTTAGTATTATTCAACAGATGCCCTCTTTGTATGATTCATGAGTCTTTAAGCGGAAGTGGAAATGTAGGCTAATTCAGGTTTGTAAGTGCAACAATAGGAAAGCAGACTGGGGAGAAGGGCTGCTCGTGGAGACCCAGGGAGCTGGGAGAGGCTTCAGGAGACCCTCTAGTCCAGCCCTTTCCTCCAGGAACTCCTGCTCCACCTATGCGGACACCATCCCTTGTCTTTTGAAAGGTCCTTAGAGAAAGGGACTCCAAGTTTTCTGATGGCCTCATCCCAAACTGGTAACACCTTAACAGTGCTCTTCCCTATTCCTTCAGTTTTCTCATTTTGTTTCACTCCTCATTCACTCATCTATGGCCCATTCTTTTCCTTCCAGTGATATTCAGAATGACCAACTGGGAATTTCTTAGTTCCACCAGTGGTGCCACGGGCAAAACAAGTTTCCAAATTTGAGTCTGTCAAGTGTTTTCACCTGGCCTTCATTCGATTCATAAACCAGCCAAAAGTTCATTAATAGCAAGCAGAAGAAGAAAATCCTTTGTTTTTCTTGACTGTAAAATACTGTCAGAGAGGAAGAAAATTCATGTTTATTGAGGAGTAACTATATACTAACCAGCTGGATTTTACGTAATTCTTACAACTATATTATAAATCAAGCCCCACACTCTCAACACACACAACACACACCACACACACACACACACACACACACACAGCCCGTAAGACGCACCTGAAGAATGTTCCAGATGAGAGCACCAACTCATAAAAGTAGTAGCAATAATATAATAGTAATAGCTAATATTTGAGCACTTGCTATGTATCAGACATAGTTCCAAGCTTTTCATTAATATTGACTCATTTAATCATCAGAGCAATCCTAGGCGTTCTGACCTAATATTAGCTTCATTTTACAGATGAGGAAACAGAGGAACAGAGGGGCTAAGTAATTCACCTAAGATCTCACAGGCAGAAGGTAAAGGGACAGAGTAAGAATTCAAACCCAAGCAATCTAAAAGTCAGGAAACCTTCCCTCATGCCTTTTACAGCATCTTAAGTCAGTTTGTGAAGTGTTTGTTTTTTTCAAGTAATTTTGAAGCAGTATCATCACAGATTTAATTTTTGCCTTTTCCTAAATTTCTTCTTGGCTGCCTGAGCCACTGTTTGTCCAAGAAGAATGAAAAAAGCGCAGAGCCTCTTCACCTAGCTCAACACCTAGGACAAGACCTGGCACATAGTAGGTACTCAATAAATATTTGTGAAATAAAGGAAAGAGTGAAATTTAGAATTAAGCACAAGTAACAGGATTGTGTAAGAAGACAGTCTGGCAGAGTCCCCCAAATTGCTGTTACTCACTTCACTCAGTAAGTGGCCTCATTTTGAGAGCAACAGAGCAGTTCAAATCTTTATTTCCATAAAGCTCCTACTTGTACAACCTTTGCATATGGCAGCCCCTCTTTTCAAGTTAGAACAAAGAAAGCTCAATAACAAAAGGAATAATAGTAGTAATGATGGGCCTTATTGCCTACCATATATAGACCACACACACACACACACACACACACACACGCCACTAAATTTAAATCCGTGTGCGCACACACAACTTTATCCTAAAGAATTTTGTAAGCTTCTTTCGTTCTATGGGTTTAACCTACATGAAGATGTCACTAGAGGCAGGGAAATCAATCCTGAAATATTTCATTACAGACATTTGGATCCTGGGATTCTGTACCACAATTATCTGGAACCACTTCACATGTTAGTTGGTAATGGTTTGCCAGAAAGCAAAGAGGGGGTTGTCCATGGATGTACATTGTCAGAGGTGTTGGGAGTGAGGACAGGGATGCTCTCTTGGAGAATACACGGTAGGTAGTTTCCAGGGCTGTGTCATTACCCTTCAGGTCTCACTCGAAGCTTCTATTTCAGAGGCCTCCTCAGGGCTCCTGGTCCTCACCACCTGGGATGTTGTACAGCCCTCCAGCCCACTGTCTCCTGACAGCAGTTATCACACTAAACACAACTCAGCAACTGGTCCCAGGGTTCTACCCGGCCTCACTGGATGATCCTTTGACCCTGCAGCCTGGCATTTGAGATGATGGGAATACCATCTCCTAGCGCTGTCCCCACTGCTCTTCACAATCTCACACTAACTCCATTAGCTTTCTGAGTCCAGCTTTCCACTCTTCAATTCAAACTCTGACTCTAGTTAACATAAACTGCCCATCACTTCAACAAGTTAGCCTTCTCATCTCCACACCCAAATCTCTGCCCTTTAACCTCACACCACTAAAGCAAAGCATCTTTTAATGCCCCCTCTTCCATGATGAATTTGCTGGCCACACCTGTCAGAACCTGCCCCCTTTCTATTGTTCTCCCTTCCTTTTTCCTATTAGCACTTAATTATACTGCTCACGTGGCATGTATGACATACAACTTCTCTACGTCCACGTTATCGCCTAGTAAATTGTCAGCTCCTGGCATTTGAGGCTCATGGCTTGCCCACCATATTGTACACAGTAGACACCCAATACAAAATGAATAAATGAGTTAATGGACCAATCAATCAATGGACTTATTCTATGCAGCTACTGAGAACAAATGAGGACTAATTGATTCAAGCTACAAAGAGGATGTTTTTAATCTATCAAGTGAAAGAACAGTTTAGAATATGAGTTATCCAACAATAGCATGGAACTGCCTCTCAGAAACAAGAATATCTGGGTCCCAGTGGGCGATCAGAGAGAGAGAACCTCAGCGTCTGTCTAGGCGGGAACCAGCATTTGGTGGAAAGCTGGATGACATAACCACAGAAGTCCCTTCCAACGTTCTGGGATTTTTACACTGATTGGCTGCCCCCATAGTCAGACACAATTTCCTTCACTTCTTCCTTCCCTGTAAAACAGAATCAACGGAATTTTCCCTGAGGTGATGCTGTAGCCTATAGGGGCTTTCCCGACGTGTGGTAATAATTGAGGGAATAGAATCCAGAGTACATCTGCATTGTTAGAGAGATTAGAAATAGAATCAACAATTGGGAGGAATTCCCAACCCTAAAATTCTTATCCTACCGCCTCTGTCTTGTTCAGAGAGCTCAGTCTGAAATGCAAAGGACGTCCTTGCCACACTCTTCAAATACTACCAACTAGAGGAAGAGGAACAAAGTCACTTGTGTAAATCACACATTTCGATGGGACTTGTCAGAACCCTTGTAAAAGCAACAAATATTCTAAATACTTTGAATGTGGCCATGTCCCATTTTCTTAAATTCAGCTAAGTACCCTGAAAGATTATCAAGGTTCTAACTTATTGAACTTGAAAATGTACATACATTACAGAGTGCCTGTCAGTTAGAACTCTTGAAAACAGAAAGTCCTTTTAGACAGTAAATCATGCGAGAGCAGAGACCTGTGGGATTGCTGGAACTGGGAAGCAGAACTGAGCCTCAGGCTCAGGAAAGCCCATTAATTCTTGTCAGTGCTTCCTGCAGAGCTGGCAGATGTGGGAACTGAGAAAGAGAGCATGAGCCAGTTACCGCAGGTAGGAACCAATATTGTTACATTGTTAAATACAAATCCACTAAATAAAAGCACTCCCCTTGTCTTGACTAAAAATTACTACTTCATCTAACCAAAGATTCCTTGGAACACCTGACTTCTTTTTCTCTGGATGTGTCCTTGCCTTTCGAGAGGTCTGATTTGCGTGGAGGCAGATATATAATGGGTGGAGTCAAGACGCCCTCTTTGGAGATGGCTGGACAGGTGGGCACAGCCAATTCAGTTACCTGGATGCATTTAAAACGGATGGATTTTTCAAATGTTTGTTTTACAAATAACATTTCAGGAAAGTACTTATAATAAAAACTGAAAGACCCACAGGTCACTATTTCTAGCCAAAAGCTAAGTGGAAGAAAGATGAAAAGAAGCTCAAACCATTGCCATTAAATCACATGTGCTGATACAGTCAGCCTTTTGTAGCCACCGACGTCCTGGATCAGAAAACTAATCATGAGCTAGACACATTCAGTAACCTCAGAAAGGTGGGTGTTCTGTTTTTGAAATTCTCTGGCAATACTAAGGAAGAAGACGACAAAGATGACTTGCCGAAGATGGTTTGACTTCCCCCACGGCATGTTTCCATCCTAAAATGCTGGTTCTGAGCTCTGACTCATCCTCACATTGCACACAGCTGACTGGTGGCCTGCAGCTTAGGTGTGCATTCAGGCTCTCCCACTGTCAGTTGTGAGACTCCGGGCAACTTCGCCTCTCTATCCCAATAGTTCCCATCTTACTGGGCTGTTGTGAGGATTAAATGAGATGATGCACTTAGCTCTGCGCATAGCACACAGTACACACTCAATAAATGAAAACGGTAGGTTTTATTTTTACCTCTGTTTTGCAGGGAGGACATTAGCCATTTGCAACATATCATCTGTTCATTGATTTGGTACTTTATCTCTAAGGACATGCGATCAGGGTCGTTTGGGCCAGAAGGAATTAAATATAGCCAATCCACACTCATGTTGCCCTCTGGGGTCTGCCTCAGATGCTCAAGTCTCCAGAGTGCAAGGCCATGCTGTCTGCGGAGCTCCATGAACGGGTGGTGTTTGTTCAGTACTTTCTAGTGATGCACCTGACACAGATCCTGTCACAATCATGGTGATGACAGACTCGAGTGTGAAAAGTTGAATTTACCAAGACAATAGAAAGAAGAGAAACGAAAGTGTGCAGTACCCACTGATGAGCTTTGCCCCTTGTGGATGGAGCTTATTCTGACTCCTCAAGGTAGAGATAAAGGGTCTGTGGTTTAAGGTGACACTTCTATAACTCAATAAAGGCCTTCTTACCTCTCTGACATGGAAAGATAGAGAATGCTAGAAAGAAAGACTGATTAACCAAAGGTTTTCTGAGCACAGAGGTAGATATGCTCCATTAGCAAAACATATACAAAGAAAAATATCAATTACTATTACCAATTATTATTTGAATAGAGCCAATATTAACAGGCATAGGGGAAATTAATCCCATTAATTTAAGAAATATTTTAAATGGGTGGGGGCATAACAGCAACAAAAAAACCCAGAATGACAGTGGGAGTGGGGAGAGATTTGCACATTAAAATTCAAGATTAGGCTAGAAACAGTGACCCAGAGTGAATTTGCATTCACTTTTCCCAGAATCATTTGCCCTTAGCCTGCCCATGTGATGGATGGCTGTAGCCTACACAGAGGTTAGGCCGTGAGACTTTTTCCCTGAAACTCCCACTTATCTTTTCTGAGTGCTAAGAAATCAGCAGGCCCACAGCACTGAAGCTGTGACACATTTGACAATAGAGCCATCTAGGATGGATGGGTGTGCCGGAGAAGCTCCAGGAGCCTCTATGTCACCTAGAAAACATTCTCCTTCTGAAATTAAGTGGCCTGTGATTTAACATGAAAAATGGGTGCTGAGAAACCCAGGAACACTCATTCTTTAAAATTTTATCTATGTGATTAGTTAGTTACTAGACTGAAAAAGAAAAAAAAAAATGAGCCTGCATTCTATAGCAAAGACTCTAAGCCAAAGCTGATAACATGTTCAGGGGTTGAAGAATATGAGTAACTACTCTTTCTTTCCCCAACTCACTGCCTTATTTAAAGCTTGCCTGCCTGAATAACAGATTTAGCTGTTGGGGTTGCAAAATTAGTGTTTAGTAAAAAATGATTCAGCAAGTTTTGGGCTTTTCTTTCTCCTCTGAAGAGCCAGGGCTTGCACAAAATTGTTAGAGATAAAAGCCTGGCCTGGCTGACAAACCACTGTCTGAGTTTCTTTGATGGTTCTGAGCAGTGCCTTGGAAAGCATAAAGCTGTGTGGCGCTGAGATGGAATGGGAGCAGAAGTTCTAATGAGCTTGGAAGTGTGAGATATTTTTTGACTGCAGTCCAAAGGTGGAAATGTGATTCTATGGCCTTCTCTGGGGGACAATCTTTTGGGGAGGGAGGGTAGATGTAAATATTTATTTGAAATTTAAGAAAAGGTTCTTAAAATCCTACAGTCTCATTGCTTTAAAAAAATAACAGCTTTATTGATTTATAATTCACAAACCATAAAATTCACTCAAAGTGCACAATTCAGCAGTTTTTGTATATTCAGAGTGATGCTACCATCTCCACTATCTAAGCCACCCACCTGATTTGGATGCATTCGACTCTTAATGTTTTCAATACAGAGAAAGCCCTACGTTACTTCTGCCACGCAAAGAATTACCTTTGGAACAAAAGCAAGAGTTACCCCAATCTATTGATCATTTGTTGATAGAATTTTGCTCTGTGATTTTCAAAAAGGAAAATAATTGTTCTTGGTCACATTTCTTCAGTGCTATGCATACATGGATAGGAGAAAAAATGTGTACTATCAATGTCTGTTGGCACTTTAATTATTCTTTTGCTCCCTCACCCTACACAGAATCATCTAGCTAATCCCCATAATTCCTTTCACATGACCCTTTCCCTTCACAGCTAGACCCTTATCACCTTCTACTCGAATGACATAGTTTCCTAAGTGTTCTCCAGCTTCCAGCCTTGCCTCTTCTGGGTGCCATCCTGCACACGGCTGACATATTCAACTCCCTAAAACACCACTTTCTCCATGTACTTCTCTATTCCAGGGCCTTTGCTGGCCATCTTTGCTCATCCATTGGCTTAGAATTCAGGACCCTCATCAGTCAGGTTCCATCTGCCTTTATGGTTTTATTTCTAAGCCTGCTCAGGAAACACACCGTTCAAGCCCCCAAACGTGGCATTTTCTATTTATATGCCTTTGCTCAAGCTCTTCCGCTCAACTGAAAGACTCTTTCACTTCTCCCCAAATCCAAATAAAGTCTCTGGTGACGTGCACCTTGTCTAGAGAATCTCTCCCTTCACCCCACTCCTCAATGCTTTCTCCCTCATCTCTACTCCAAGGGCTGTGACCATTCATTTGGGGTCCATGGGTTTTTCTGCTTTTATCACCAGTTATCTTTTTTTCTGGACACTTGTTGAGAACCATGACTCATATTTCTGCATATCCCTGAGTCGCTAGCACTGTGCTTTGCACATCGTTTATTGACTGGCTGATTACCTCCATATTCCATCTGATTGAGTTACATTCAAGAGCTTTTGGACTAAGCTTTACCATCAATCATGTGTTAAAACAATCAAAAGATTAACTGAACACTTACCATGTGCAAAGCACAGAAATAAAGGACATTTCCATACAAATGCAGGTTTAGTAACCTTAGTAACCTCAAAAACATTCACTGTGAAGCCATTGTTTGTAACTGGAAGTTCAGGTCCCGCTGGCTGCTTGTAGCAGTGATGCTGGGGGTTCATAATCGGAGCAGGGAAGTCCCATATGGAGCCCTCACGTGTCATGTATCCTGATTCATCTTTCTGGTCAGGCAGGGCATCACCAGGGGAAAAAATAAAGACCAACTGAAAGAGTTCTTTGAAGTCATCTGACTCAATCCCCATCCTATCCCAGCTTCTCACCCACGAGATTCAGCATTGACTATCTCCCAACCTTAGTTTGAATATGTTCCCTGATGGAAATATTGCTATACAAACCTAATTATTAAACAGTGTTATAGTTAATGCCTGGGCTGTGGAGTCAAAAGTGTGGCATTGAATACTGACTCCACCATTTACTAGCTGTGACTATGGGCAGACTTCCTAATACCTTTGTGCTTCAGTTTCATCGGTTAATAATAATTGTCACCTCACAGGGTTATTGTGAAGACTATTGTGAGACAGTGGAATCAAAGCACTAAGAATCACCTGTTAAGGGATTGTTATTATTTGAAAAATTGAACTTAAATATACCTCACTGTTGTTCCCAGCCTTTAGTCTCATGTTTGTCTTCAAAGTCTATTAGTGGAAACAGACACCTCCAACAGAAAACAACACAGCACATAAAGAGCTAATCTCCTTAACATAGAAAGAGTTCCAAGAAATCAAGAAAAAAAAGAACCATCAATCCATTGTTGTAGATAATGGACAAAGGACAAGAATAAACACTTGCATAGAAAAAGCAATATAAATGACCCCAGAACATAAAAATTTAAATGAAAACGTTTTTGGCAATACACTCATTTGATGAGGCTGGGGAACAACAAGCACTTGCTTACCGAGAGGAGTGTATTAGGAGTGGGATATGGTATAACTCCTATGGAGGGCAATTTGGCAGAGCCTCTCCAAATTATAAATGCATTTACTCGTTGAACCAGCAATCGTACTTACAGAAATTATTCTATAGGCGTACTTGTTCATGTACAAAAGGAATATGAACAAATTCACTGCCGTACAGTTTGAAATAACAAAAATTAAAATCAACTCAAATGTCCATTATCAGGGTTTGGTTAAAAACAACTATGTACTTCTACACATAGAATATTGTGTAGTTGTACAAAAGAAGGAAGGCCATTTCTATGTAGTACTGATACAGAAAGATTTCTAGATAAATATCGTTTAGTGAAAAAGTAAGATGAAGACTATGTGTTACAGATGTAGATACAGATTTACAGAATGCTGGCTGTCACGTAATAAAAAGGGAGCAATAAGAATACTTATTTGCGTTTGTATCTGCATAAAGAAACAGCGGGAGAAAACGTGTAAGAACTAATTATTAACCAAGAGGGTGGGACAGGATATACAGTAACAGAAGTGGAAGGCAGACTTTTATTGTGTACTTCTTTTAAAAAATAATTTTCCTTTCAACCCCATGAATGTATTGCTATTTAAATTTTTAATTTCACTTAAAAACAAAGAAAAAGAAAACAATGTGAAATGACAGCAATAGTGTTGCACACACCATGATGGGACCCCCAACCCAGCTTCCTTCTTCCACATGACAATCGTTCAGATTTGAAGACAAACATGTCCCCTCTTTGGTTTCATGGCTCAGGGCAGAACCTTCCTCATTCTCGCTTTCACATGTTTTGTGTTCCTCACACTTGAGCTCTTACGATACATGGACTGCACCTTGTATCTCATTGTTTCCCACACTTGCTGGCATATAGGGTTTGTTTGGTAAATATTTATGAAATCAATCAGTGAATATGTGTCCACACTCATCCTACTGGTTCGTTTGTCACTGTCCAAAATCTGACCTGGACCTGATTATATGCTGATGAGCAAAGTAGGGGACAGTGGGACTATTTCTCCTCCCAGTTTTGACTCCCTTGACTTAAATTTCCTATTTTTATTCACAAACTTTATACTTGCTGTCCCATAGCTGATGCTGCATTTGTAGCCAACTAAAACATGTAAAGACATAAATAGTTTTTTTTTCCTAAAAAACTGCATAATTCCAAAATGCTGTTAGCCACAGCGCTGGGTACACTTCATAAATTTGAAAGACATGAAAGTCAGATACAAAGAATTTTCATGATAATTGCCTAAGACCTGCATCTATCAGAACAGACTGAAGAAGACCCTAGAAAGGGGATTTACCTCAGCCTGGATCAATCCACATGATCAAGCTCAAGCTGGAGTCAGGATTTCTCACTAGAATGTGTTTTGTAAAGGAAAATCTACGGCCACACAGCGCAGGGCCATCCTTGTAAGGCTGCTGCTAGTCCATACTGTGTCTTGACCCCAGCCCCCCAAAAATAGTCCATTCTCTGGTGGGCACGGGCTTCTGCAGGAGGTGTGCATCCTCTGCTGAAAGTTTTGGATTGTGTGCCAGTGTTGGGAATTGAACCTAAATCACTGGGATCTAAAACAACATCATAGACAGTGATACGCTTTGGAAGGAATGCAGGGAAGGACACATGAGGATGACGACTGAGGGATAAATCTGTCAGAAAGATAACATGGCATGTGATATGGCGTGATGTGGTATGAAGTATTTTTTGCCATGCGGTGGTGTGGCATGACGTGGTGTGTGGTATATCGTCGCATTACTGTGCTGTGGTGAGTTGTGGCATGACATGATAGGGCAAGCAGTATAGTTCAGCAGGACATGGCAGGTGTGTTGTGTGCCCTATGGTGCAGCATTCACCCATAGAAAAACCACAGGCATCAGAGAACTTGGAGTTCCATCTCCATCAAGTTACTGACCTTGAATAAGTCATTAAACTCTTGGGAAACCCCAGTATCCTCACTGGCAAAAAGAAGATAACACAACAACTAAGTTATATACTTACTATGTGCTAAACGAGATAATTGAATGGATGATTTCATTTTAAGCTTAAATAATCTATGAGTCATTTTCTTTTTAATGAGGCATTTTTTAACCACACCTATGCTATTGATAAAGGAACTAAAGCTTAGCGAGGTTAAGAAACTTGCTCTGAGGAACACAGGCAGAAATGACAAAACCTGAACTTGGATTTAGGGCAATGTAACTCCAAAGCAGATGCTATTAGCACTATCTCAGAATTGCTGTGAGGATTAAAGGAGACCCACTGGTTTGTGGCTGGCTTCTCAAGCAAAGCTAGATGGATCTGAATTTGGAATCATGTCACAGCTTAATGACTCAATAAAGTAGAAAGAAACCTTTTCTGTACAAAGTACACTCAATGGCTGATCTATGTTCATCTCTTATATAAAGTGTTACATGCTCTAGGTAAGAAAGTGTGTGCTCTAGGACTTACATTTTACTAAGAGTACATCAAAGTGGATCTCGAAAACTCAAAAGACTGCATTTTTGAGGTACATGGGCAGAAGAGAATGCTTTTATGTTGAAATGCAATTGTCATTAGCTACCATTTTGCCTTTATATAGCATGCTTTGTTCCTCAAGTTTTCAAAATCTAATTTCTGTGTTCTGCTAATCATAGAATATTTGAAATTTAATGTTGGGTTTTGAGCATTTCTAATCCCAATCACAATCTCATGTTGGAACGCAGGTTGAAAGAATAGAAACAGATGAATTTGGGACAAATTAACATAAAACAAATTCAGGACACATCATTTGGGACTCAGAGGCAAATCCTTTGACTTTCACACACTCACATACACACACACACTCACATACACTCAAGATCAAAATACTGTATATGCAGAAAATTAATTTTGCTAGGTATACAGAAAATGGACCCCAGAGGTAGCCATTCTAATCAAGGAAAGTAACAAGAAAGATTAATGTCCTTTATCAATAACAGCATTCATTTTGCTCCTCTGAGCTATCTGATCTATGGGCCAAGGTAAAGAGTGTGTTTAAAGCAGGACAATAACTCAGCCGTTGATGTGCCAGAGTTTGGAAATATTGATCCAAGTGGTTCTGAGTGCTCAGTCAGGAAACTACATCAAGATTTCTTTTCTCCCCACTTTCTTTCCTTTAATGCACAGGAAGCAAAAGTACAATACATAATAAGCAATGAATTTAAAACATGCAAAATTTCTGACATCGATGCAACATTTCAATCAACTGCACATTCTAAGGGGATAATGAAAATACTGCACTTTTCTAGTGTAATCTACCTACACAATGATCAATAAATACATTTGTTTTTAGGAATTTGGAGAAGGGTTGCTATTGTAAGGAAAGTGAGACTTGCGCTGTATGCCTTGCCTGTGTGTATATACAGAGGGTGCCAAAAAAAAATTGACACACATTTTAAAAAAGGAAAAAATTGTATTAAAATTGTAATACTCAATATATACCAATAACAAAAGATGAATTCAAGTCATGCGTATACATTGTTTTGGCACCTCCAGTATGTACATACTGTATATATGTACACTCTATTTACTATACGAAGGCCATACTTCCATTTTGGTATACAGAGATCTATCTTATATATTTAAAAGTCAGTATTCCATAAAATCAATGTTCTAAAATTCATTTCAGCATTCCCCTTCCGTTGGACCTTTATGTTGTCACCAGTTCGTTTGTTATTATAAATAACGCTGCAATGACTTTTTTGATGAGACCGGTGAGGCTCAGGAATGTAAATATTTTTACATGTCTTTTTACTTTACTACACAGCTATTTGGAAAAGACCTAGTAAAATGCTCTTGTTTGTGTCTAACCTGCATGTCAAACTGGAAGAATTAGTGGAAAGTGTAGCAAAGAAAGGGCAGGATTCAACAATACAGAATCTAAGAAAAAGAGCAGTTCCTACGGAAGCTATGAAAAAATAGTGAACGTCCCCCAGTGCTAGCATTCAAATCTCGCCTGGAGCTCTAAGCTCCAGACAGACTAGTTCTCAGAGAGACTGGAGATGGGTTGAAAAGAAAATCCTTTCACTACAGAAGTGCCCGGTTAGGGAGTTTCACAGGATTTAAGGGACTTGAGCCCTATCTTGAAGGATGTGGAGGATTTTGTAGGCTAAAGAACAGGTAATGAATTTCCAAAGACAGAAAGGTTAATGCTTTGATGTTCAGCCAAATAAATTCAGGTGTTTATTTGAATTTCTATATATGCAATCTAAACTTTAGACACCTCTCACAGACAAACTTTTTGAGTAGTCTGAAATGGATGTGTCATGTGTGAGGGCAAAAACAGACTCCCTAAACAAGCTAGTATGTGAACAGTGAAAAGGGTCTGGGTAAAACCCTAAATAAATATGAGCTTGCAGAGGACGCTGCATTTCTTTGTTCTGTAAGATTTCACAAAATGAGAGCAGATGCCAAAGCCAAATGTATCCTGGAAAAAAGAACTAGTAACCAATTACTATGTCAATAATTCAATAGAAGCATTAAATTTTCATGCTTTTTAAAAAAAAAATTTCTAAAAATAGTATGCAGATATTAGCTCTTGCATCTGGTATTGGGAATCCTCTAACATGACTCCTAAGAATGATCGTTTGTTCTAGTTAAGGACTAAATTAACAGATTGAGCCACAAACAAAAGTCAATTCCATTTAAGAGTTGTTGTTTTTTTCAATTGGTTAACAATTAGCTGGAATTTAAATCTGCCCCTCAACACAAAGTGGTTTTCAAAATAAATGCTTCTTGAAAACAGCAGTTGGAAAGAAATCAGAGAATCAAGTTTTCCCTTTTCTAAGTGTGTAGAAACAGGCTGGAGTCAATACACCTTCTGTTCTTTTTCAAATTAGTTTTGCTTCCAACTCATGTATGTTATTCAACGTATTATTTTTTATTTACCTTGAAGTTGTTAAGGCAGAGTCTCTTATATTTTGAGAAGAAACCAGGGTTAAAACAGAACTATCCAGTTGCCTGTTCGCCGCTGGTCAGTTTGTCAGTTGACCGGAGGGAGGCCTGATTTTTGAAAATGAACCCTTTTAATGGAATTTTTTAATACTTCAGATTTCTTCTCTGAATGGCAATATTAATAATATTATTTCTTAACATATCTTTATATACTACACATGAATGTTTTTCTTCTTGACCAAAAGAAATATAGAAACTTAAAATGTGTTGAATACTTGCTATGTGCCTGCCACTCACCACGCTGGGTCTCAATGAATGGCTTCAAGTCTCAATCATACTAATCAATAAATATGTGGAAACTCTAAAGTAGGGTTTGGGTAATACCAAAATGAAGACAAGCCAAACCGATTCATGATATAACAAACATGGTATTTTTCAGGGTTTATTTAATTTCATTCATTCCAGTATATACTGAGTGCCTACTATGTGCTAAGCCTTTATCCCAATTTCTGGGGATATAACAGTGAATGAAACAGATATATAGTCTCTGGTCCCATGGAAGGCAGAAACAGACAACGACACCAACATGGCAGAGACTGTTAATTGTCCCCCACCGTCTATCCTGTCCTTCTTCCCTTTAGCAATAGACACCTCCTCGCCTCAAGGAATTTCAGCTTATGGCTACCCAGCTAAAGACTACATACCCTTCCCAACCTCCCCCTAGATGTGGACACATTAACCGGGATGTGAATGGAAGCAAGGTGTGTTGCTTTTGGATCACATCCTTACAGAAGCTGGTTGTCCTCCACTCTTTTTTGACCCTTCCCATGAGCTAGTCCACGAACATGGTCTTTTTGAGCCAGCTTTAACAATGCAGATGCCGGCAACACTGGAGGGGTTGATGAGCGGCAAGAGAGAAGGAATCCAGAGCCCTGGATGACCTCCTGGAACAGACCCTTACCTGACTGCTCACCTGCCTCTGGACTGTTAAATAATAGAAATAAACTAGCTTGTTTGAACCACTCTGCTTTTGTATCTCTTTGTTAGAGCACCTTTGGTTATACTCTAATACAGCAAAATAAAATAACTGAAAAAAACCCAAGTGAATAAGAGAAAAAAATGGAAGGTTGTCAGTGGGGAGGGTTGGGTTACTTTAGATAAGATGTTCAGACCTCTCTAAAGAGGTGACATTTAAGCTGAGACCTAAAAGATGAGCAGAGACAACATGCAATTTTTTTGTTTCCTTATGATGCCTTCCTTGGGTTCTTTCTCCCTTCCTACACTTTAACTGCTTTGTTCCTCTTACTCCTCTTGCCCATGGGCCAGGGTACAAATACTATATACCTGCATAAAAGCCCCAGATAGGCCCATCACTGGAGTACTGATCTCTGTGAATGTGCCAGAGTTGTCACCTTCTCACTTTGCAAGTGAAAAGACACTTGCATCAGTTAAGCAGATAGTGACAAACCTTATTGAATGGCTGTCTACCTTGTCTTACAGTCACACTAACCTGGGAGATACTGAGGACAAGAAAGCTTCTATTACCTCTGCATCCCTAACACAGTACTTAACACTTAGTAAGAGTCCAAGGAACTCTTCGGAGTGACTAAATTTACAAAGTAGGACTCACCCAATGTTTGAAGAATTCCCTTTTCTTTGGTAACACAAAGATAGGACCTCATAGCAGCTATACCTGATAAGCTAGCTCTTCCAAAGGCATGGCATGGGCCAACGATTAAAATCAGGAGTTAGACCATCTGGCCTGCCCTTACTTAGGCTGGACAACTAGAGATAACTGAGGTACAGCCCTACCTCAGAATGTAGATGTGTCATGGCTCTTGATCTGATCTGCTTTTGTCATTTTTGCCCCCAGACCACAGAGCCCTGGATTGTGTTTAGAGGGCTAACCATCTTCTACACTCTTACTCCCTCACCCCAGTTTCCATTCTATCAATGACTCAGGGATGGGGGGAGAGGAGCCTTAGCCATGAAATGACTATAACAGAGCCTTGAGCTTTGTCACTCCCATGTTAATATGGTTCTTTTCCTTTCATTTCATTCCATGTGTCTCAGTGTTAAAAAAAAAAAAATTATACTAGCTAATAAAAAGGATGGCAATTGCTGGATTTATTTCACTTTCCTATGTGCTAAACTGTGCTAATAGTTGTACATGCATTAACTCATTAAAGCTCTATAACAACCCTATGAGGCAGGCACTATTATTATCCCCATTTTGCAGATGAAGAAACTGAGAATTAGAGAAAGTAAATGACTTGAACAAGGCATCACATTTCTAGGAGGACCAATGATCCCATTTTGCCCAAGACGAAGGGGTATTCCAGGATGTTAGGACATTCAGTGCTAAAACTGGGATCGTCTTGGACAAACCAAGACCAGTTGGTCACCCTATGAGTAGCTGAAGAAGAATTTGAACCTGGGTAGTTGGTTTCTAAAGCAGTTGCTGTTAAACATGATGTTATACTGTTTGATTTTTTTTTTAAAGTATTCATTACTGTTATGGACTGAATATCTGTCCCCACCCCCCGAATTCATATACTGAAATCCTTTCTCTCCAGTGTGATGGCATTAGGAGGTAGAGCTTTGGGGAGGTAATTAGGATTAGATGAGGTCATGACGGCAGAGCCCTCGTGAATGGAATTAGTTCCCTTGTGAGAGTCAGGAGAGAGCTTGCAGCTCCCTGCTCTCCACCATGTGAGGACACAGCAAGGAGTCTGCAACCCAGAGAGCCCTCACCAGATCCTGACCATGCAGGCACCCTGATTTCAGACTGCCAGCATCCCAAACTGTGAGAAATAAGTCTCTGTTGTTTATAAGCCACTCTTTTTATGGTATTTTGTTACAGCAGCCGGAACTGATAAGACAATTACCAAAAAGAATGGACGTTCTCTCCAGCAAATGTTAAATAAAGACAATGACAGCCAGAAAGTCTTCTCTATGAAGTCATGTCATTCCGCACTGCAATCTCCCCCATCGGAGTGTTTTTCAAAAACACTATCAACATACACAGTTTGAAAAGGATGCTTTTTTATTTGAGGCCTGAATAAAGTCAGTATCAATACATAGTGAGCATTTCTGAGGCTGTATATTAGGTACATGAATATGAAAAGATTCACTACTAAACCTCATGACAAAGGAAATACATTTTTCATGGCCACTTCCCCCAGCAATGAGTTATTTTGCCTCTAGAATTCCAGAATAACTGATGAGAGCTCTGCTGGGAACCCTGTTCCTCACAGAATTGGTCCCCCCATGAAAGAAGCTGAGAAAGCAGAATGCTGAAATGTAGTCTTACAAGGTTGGCCATTCCGATTTGCTCCGCATTAGGATTAAATTGAAACACAAGTAAGACAAAAAGGGTTATTTCTCTTTGCTATGATCACACAATGGTTGCACAATCTCTGACAACATCAAAGGCCTAGGACCTCTTGGGTGGTTGAGGGGAAAAATATCCACTTTGATTCACCATGTGGTCACTGGGACCCCATCTGCCACACTGGGTCCAAAAGCACTTCTCATGCTACCCAGGTAAAACATCGTCTGCTGCCCACTAGGAGTTTATAATACACTGGCTACAGCAGAGACAAAAGGTGAGGAAACAGAAGATACAGGAAGGAGAAAGTGCTGTGGGAATGCAGAGGAGGGAGCAGTCCTTTCTGAATAGTGGGACATGGAGGAGCATCCCAAAGGAGATGGTGTTTGGGTGGGTGGACAGGATGGCAACAGGAGGGTCCCACCCTCTCCAGACAGAGACACAGAATGAGCAAAGCCATGAGAAAGTCCGAGTCTCAAGAAAAGACAGTCTGTATAATTGACTGTACATATGGGGAACACAATAGAACAAATACACCGAAAGCCAAAAACAACATAGAACTTGGGATTTCAGCAATTAATGCATGATTTCCTTTTGTTTAGATGGTTGATCTTTGGAAATGTATCGGGTTTGCATTAAGGCCAGTTCAGTATTCTCAGAACTCTACTCATTTCTGTGGTTCTTTCCCAGAATTTATCATTGCATACCTTAATGTTACAGTCAAGCTTTATGCATGTATGTGTATATGTATCTTTATTTTCATAAACCAGAAATTCATGGGAATTACAGCGATTAGATCAGTTACAGTTATTCAAAAACAAAAATAAAGACTTAGATTTTTCAAACCAGGTTTATTTCCCAAAAGGCTCGACAGCCTTGAATATTTTATTGAAGAATTGTGTAATGACATGCGCTTTCTTTCTTACATCAAAGTCACTACCATCACTGGGATCTGTATTTTGAATTATTTCTCTAATAACTCTGCTGGATTTGCGAGGACCTGTTTACATTCTCATTCCCCAACTGATATCTTGGTTTCACATTTGCAAAATGTCTGAGTAGAAGCAGGGAGCCACCTGTAGCCGTGAAATCCATCAGAACCCCAGGCTTCTCCAGGGTTCCTTAGCAGGCTTCTCACCAAACAGATTGACCAAAAATAAGGAAGACTTGACGGGAAACCCATCAGTCTGAACTGCGTGCAAGAAGCACAGGCATTGCTTTTTAAGGCTAAATTGGCTCCTTAACTTTTACAAAATTAAAACACAAGGGCATCTGTGAGCACCATGGAGGTATGTGAATCATAAGCAGTCATCAAATGTCATGCCTAAATTAAGTCTTATCATCAATAGTATTTACTAAACACCCACATACTGCATACACATGCCAGTGTACGAGGCCCATTATCCACAGAATGCTGTATCTTCAGCCATGAAAATAGTTCATAATAAAATGCCACACTGCTCCTGGAGGTCATAAAGATTATTCTTTCACTTGAATATTGTCACCACAAATTTCAAGTCAACAATGGAATGGTGTAACTTCTCCCATATGGTGAAATCTTCACTGAAGTGCTTCATGTTCAATTATCCTTATCATAAATGAAAGGCTTATATGCAATTCCAATTATGCCTCTTGGGGTTATGACAAGACATTCTCAGAAGAATCACTCATGTATAAATTCATGTCATCTGGCACTGTGCTTTTCAAAATTATGGGACAATAAGAAATACAGTGAGAAAGAATGTCTACATTTAAATTGTCAAAGTACCATTTTGTCTGAGACTCGATATACTATTCATTATTTATTGCTATTGCCTTTTGTAATTACTTCTGATAATACACAGTCTAAAAAAAATTCATAAAAGCTGAACAAATAGAATGTTTGGAAAAAAAAGCACCCAAATTACTTTTTATATCTGGAGGCTGAGGACACATACGAGTGCCAGAAAAATAGAATTTTTAGTCAATCAACTGATATTTTGTCTACAGAACATTAAAAAATGCTTTTATATCATGTAATTGACTTTTCAAAAACAAAACTGTACGAATCAACATGTTGTTTCTACATGTTGAACAAGATCTTTCAGATCTTTGTTCTTTTAGAACAACATCATGAGATGGTTTTAAATCTGAATGAGTTGTTATTCCTCAGATTTTTTTGACTCCTTAGTCATTTTCATATACAAATGTGTTCATTACATTCCAATCCATTGTTCAACTTATCATTTAACTACCTTCAATGTGCTCAGCACTCTGTTAGGTAATCTGAGTGCTGCCAAAGAAGCAAAATAAGGTCAAAATAACACCTTTCCAAATTAATTTCCAAGACAGCCTAACCTTCCTATCCTTCTCTAAGATTTAAGGGGGAAAAAATGTACACTAAGAAGAAATCTTTGCTGCTGGCCGATTCCTTAGCTAACACAGTGCTGAATCATAAAACTATGACTGCGTCTTTTCGGTTACTCCCTTTCTGCTTTCGGGAGCTCCGAGGCTGTGATAAACACTCATTCCCCAAGATGAACAAGACTGAGACATAACTCTTGTCCATCATTATTTAACATGTCAAGTTTTCAAAGAATTTGGGCAATCTTAGTCAATAAAGGACTATTTTTGCCATTTTAGAGATAGGGGAAATTAGGGCTCAGAAAAAAATGAAAAGATGTATTACTTATGACACCCTGTGGCTCCGTCTCTGGGATCCCCGTGAATGAACTCCAGGTAAATGGCCCAGCTTGATAATGAGCTCTTTAGTGCATCAGTCATTGTACTCCCTTGGAGAAGGTTTCAGTTATGCCCAACATATGCTGCATTCTGTCTCCAATGAATCATGTTACTATAAAATTTCAGAGCAATGAGTTTCAGATGGTTTGCTATAAATTAATATAGTAATAAATTTGTTAATTAACGATATAATTTCTTACCTTAAGGTAGTTCATAAATTAGATCTTAATTGCATTTTCCTTTCCTTAAGTATTTTATTATAAGTGTTTCTCATGTCAGAGCCCCAAAGATAGTAAAGTGTAAATCTGAGACATATGGGTATTCTGTCTCATTAGCTATAAACTATTATCATGCCTAGTTAGTTATATTAGAAAAACATTCTCATCATTTATTTCTTGTTATAGTAAAACAATATTGTATCAAATCTAATTAAGAAAAAACTAAAGATAGTACTATGTCATGTAATTTACTCTTGTGATCCCAAGAATAAATGAGGAAATATTATACATCTATTATATAGCTATTAATGCCAAATGTTAATTTCTGATAAATAAACCAGCAGAAAAAAAGAGACATCATTTTAAGCCAGCAACAATATTAATTTATAGATGATATTCTCATTTTGGATTAAGCCTTTAATATCTAAGGAAAGTTAATTTTTCTGTAATTATCAGAAGTAGTTTTTCCATCAACTGAAGAGTCTCCTGAAGTGAGCAACTCATACCTCTGTGTCTAAGATTTAACAGGAACAAGTACATGAAGTTAAAAGTACAAGATATCAAAAAATACGGTGACTGTTTAAATTTTTAAAAAGTTTATCATAGTAAAAGACAAATTGCTATTAATACCCCTCAAAATACTCCCCCTCTCTTTGAACACGCTTATCCCATCGTTCTTGCCACTTTCTGAAAGCAGTTCTGGAAGCCCTCTTTCATGAGTGTCTTTAGTTGCACTGTTGTGGCTGCCTCGATGTCCTGAATTGATTCAAAATGTTTACCTTTCATGATCATTTTGACTTTGGGGAAGAGCCAGAAGTCTCATGGTGCCAGATCTGATAAATAAGGTGTGTGAGAACACACCATAATGTTCTTACTTGACAGAAATTGCCATATACCAGAAGTGATGTATGACACCAAGCGTTTCCATTGTGATCACAAAATACGATGAATGCTGCTGCCGAGTGCCATCCACTGGAAAGGCAGGGATCTTCGATACAGGAATTGGCTTGTCGAACCTTAGTAAGAGTGTGTGACAAGTTTCAACTTGTTGGTGCAGTCAGTCAGGTGTGAGCTACGGTTGAGAGAAGGTATCTTTTCAAGTGAGATCATGATAAATCATCCTCCATCATGACAATGCTCCGTGTCACACATGACTTCTGGTATATGGCAATTTCTGTCAAATAAAAACATTACAGTGTATCCTCCTCCACCTTATTCACCGGATCTGGCACCGTGCAACTTCTGGCTCTTCCCCAAAGTCAAAATGATTCAGGACATCAAGGCAGCCACAACAGCACAACTAAAGACACTCATGAAAGAGGACTTCCAGAACTGCTTCAGAAAGTGGTAAGAACGATGGGATAAGTGTGTTCAAAGAGAGGGGGAGTAATGGCAATGTGTCATTTACTATCATAAATTTTTTTTAAAACATTCAGCGTATTGTTTGATCATACCTCGTAAGTGGGAGCACTGTCATTTCTCAGTTATTAAGGGGCTAATTTACCCTGACTTTTCATTTACTGTCCTTCTTCTTCCATCTACCCTTCTTTTGACCATCTCATTAATTATCTTACCCAAAAGAAAATGAAAGAAAAGGACTATAGATGGGAAAAGAAATGAATATTCAGCCCATCCTCTGGCACTGCACTTTTGGCACTTTCAGAAAGGAACATCATAATTGGATGATGGAATATAATGACAGAAATGAGGATTTTAGATTATCCAAAGGTTTTATCCATCTATGCCTTCCTTCCTTTCTTCTGTTAATGAAGGGGACTTACTGTTGTCTATTATGGAAAGATTGGGATAGACCTATATACATAAACTAGAATGTCAGATTTACAAATCTTGGGCTAGAACACACACTGTGGTAAAAGAGTATCTATAGTGAACTGCCAGTTCCACTTAAATGAAAGGAAAGCTTGAAATACCTTAAGTAGCAGATTAAACCATAATACAACTGCTGAGTTAATGATAGCACAGCCCTTTAGTGTTCTATGGCAAATAATGTGAGTTTCTTACTAAATTGACTTTAAAAATTGCTGAATTTCCCCCCAAAGCATTCTGCATCTCATCTGGTAAGGAACCAACTCTGAATAAAGAGTGTATCAATGTGATTTATAACCTATAAAATACTATACAGATTATTATAATTTGGCTCTGGAGGGTTGTTGGTTTCTTTCAACCGCTGCAGTTTTAGTTGTGTCACCTGCTGTTTTAGCTGTGTCAACATGGGCAAAATTGAGAGCTGAAGTAATTAGGCAAATAATTCAGGCCAAAAATACTAGTGAGGAAGAAGCTATTTGGCAATCTCTCTCTACACTGATCAAATTCAGGTCCTAATAGTCCAATTTTTTATTTTCTCCCCAAAGGCCTCAAATAAAAACATGTGAAGTCAATGAAATTCAAGTAATTTTCATTCGGAATATAATATTTACAAATATTTTTTTTAATGTTTCCCTTCTGAAAAAAACCACAATCAACATGGATAAATTGGGTCACAATACTTCATCACCACCATAGAGTTGAACTCTGGGGAGTGGTAGGTGTGGTAAAGTCAGCCAAGAACTAACTCAACAAACATCCACAAATATCCCCACAGGGGAACAGCATAATCGTAAGTCCCTCCTCTAAAAAAAAAAAAATCTTCCTGATAATTAAAGTACCATCTTTTTCTCATTAATTGAAGAGGCAAAAAAATGGCCAAGTAACTACTTCTACATTGCTTTACTGAATTAACACTTCAGGGGAAAATTGTTGCAATAATAAACAGAAACCACCTGCAAAGCTATGGCAGCAATGGATTCCTGTCCACCTATACATGTACCCTTCCATATTACATAGGTGTTGCTGTGATATAGTTGCCCAGCCAGAGACTACATTTTCCAGCTCCCTTCCTAGGTGAGAGCATGTGACTAGTTCTTGCTAATAGGATGTGAGCAGAAGTGATGTGTCACCTCTGAGGTGATTAAGAAGGGAGTATCTCAGCCACCTCTCCTGTCTACTGCCTGAATGTGTCTGTCCCATATGACCTTGAAAACCTTATTTTTAAAATGGTAGAAACAAAATATAGAAGGGGCCTGGGTCCTTTAATCACTGTTTGAGGGCCATCTGCATGCTACTTAGGAATATATCTTAGGTTTTATGTGAGTCAGAAATAAACCTCTATTGTGTTTAGCCAACGATACATTTTTGGATTTTTAAAAATAGCAGCTAGCATTACTCCAACTTAGACAAAACCTATTACAGTATTTTTAACCTCTCACTAGGAGGCTTTTTTCACTAGATGATGATGATATCTAACTCTTATGAACTGCTTACTGTGTGCTACCAGTATCAACTCACTCAACTTCTGTAATAGGCCCATGAGGTAGGTACTATTCGTTATTCCCATTTTACAGATGAGAAAACTGAAGCACAGTAAGGTTAAGGGCACATAGTAACAGAATTGAACTGAAATACCACATGATGCATCTCCAGACCAAAAATAAGACACTTTTTACTCTATATTGTATATGACAAATATCAAGTTCCTCTGTTTCAATGTATATTTCATAGATTCTGTAAATAGGCCATAGAAATTGCGGACTGGTAGTCTGGTTAATTAAAAAGGCAATTCATTCATAGAATAGCAAATTGTATCTAATAACCAAAGAAGAGAAGCTGTATGAAATCTGAACTGTTCCTCTAACAACCAGGAATAAGAAGTTTTAAATTGGGGGTAGCAGAGATCATGCAATATAAATAATATCCAGCAACAAAGAATTAAATAAAATTTGATTCACTAAGATGCCACATCATAATCAAGCTGAGCTCTTTTCTATCATTTTCCTTTTTATTCTGCAGTCAAAAGCGTAGTGTGTCTCAGAGAATAAATAATTGGTGCCGACACTTATGAGGAAAACATCAGTTGCTGAGCCATTGTTCTTCTCCTCATTTCTGACAAGGTCCATAAAATATGAACATTTTTCATCTTGAAGTGTTTGTGGGGGGAGCACTTTAGCCCTTGTCTCTGCCTCATTTGCCCAATGAAAAGGCTGAGCCTTCCTCTGCTGGGGGTTGGGGGGCGCTAAGGAGCTTCAGTCTACCCTCTGGGGCCTGCCTCACACCCTCTCTGACACTCCTTTGGAGAGGCATACTTGCCCTTCTCCTTCATCAAGCAGGAAATTTTGCTGGGGACCAGGTGAAAACTTCATTTCAGGAGGAATAAGAAGCCCACTTTACCACCGCAGGTCCAAGCTGTGCCCTCCAACCCAGGTTTACCAGAAACAAAGCAACCATGCAGGCTTGAATCTGAGGGGATGGGTTCAGAACTCAGAGGGGAAGGAGTGAGATTAATCGGCATCTGAAACTCCCACAGATATCCTAAATTATTTACTGAGCTATAGCTCCCAAACTAAAAATAATCCACCTGCCATGGCTGACGAGCGACGATGTCTGAGTGTTCACATGGGGCGACATGCCCCTCGCCTAAGAAGACTGAATGTGTCAGCATGAGTGAATGTGGTCCCTTGGCTGCCTCAGTATCAGAATCCTGCCCACAGCGCAGAAGAGCACACAGACTCCCCGCCTTGCACTCGCCTTTGTCTGACGCCACATTATTGGACGAGAGCAAAGGCTACACGTCATCAGCATGGGTATCATGGCTCATCCATCTTCTCTTGGTTTAGAAACATACCCTCAAATCTGGAGGTCTGCTTGCCTTTTCTTATGTTTGTTTGTCTTTCATCATGGCCCACAGACTTTTTACCCCTCAATGCTTCCTCTTCTTCTGGTAACAGCTACTCCTCAGTTGGAATAAAGCACTACATCCTTAGTTGCAAGAATGAGACCACATCCCCTATTAGCAAAATCTCCTTTGAAGTTTGTGCTGACCCAGTGGCTTTGTTATCTAAATGCCCTTTTGTTATGACTGGTACCTACTGCTGGCTCTTTCTTCCCTTTGGCCATTGACTTGGTAGTACTCCTTCCAAACAATCTCTTTCTGGAACAAAACAGAAGTCAATGACGGCTTCTTCAACTCAGCCGAAGGATGTGTTCATGCTGGACTCTGAATCCCAGCCAAATGCCTCTTTTTCGAGAGTTAGGACCAAGGGGCTATATTCCCTTTCGTGGGGAATGCATACATGTCTAATGAGATTGACACTACATTTTCAGCAAAACAGAAAGTGTTTTCTAAGTCTTTAGAAATCAAAGATGCGGGAAAGTCAAGACAAGGAAAACCAACATTTATTTTGTCTTTCTTGTGCCAAGTCAGGGCTGTATGGGGAAGCCTCCACCTGCCTCTGTTTCTTGCTCCAAGTTCACTCTTGCTCTCTGCTTCCCAGGTACAGTGGCTTTCTTTCAGTTCCTTGGATGCACTGTGTTCTGCTGTCCCCTGCCTAGAAAATACTTTCCTCCCTCTTCACCTAACAGCAGCTCCTCATCCTTCAGATCTCTGCTCACTCACCGCTTCCTCCAGAAAGGCTGTCCTGATTTCTCTGTCCAGGTCAGTATCTCTGTCATGGACTCTCCTCGCCCCATGTGGCTCTGTTCTGAAGCACAGATCACAGTTGTAATTTTACATTTATTTTTGTGATTATTTTCTCTGACTAGGTGCTATGCTCCATGACAGCAGGGATCATGGCATTTTAATCCATGTATTGAATTGATGAATGAGTGGCCTTCTTTAATTCTCAGAAAAACTTGTGCTATAGATATTTTAAACTCAATTTTTAAAAAACGTAAAGAAGCACCAGTGCTGGGTTAAATGATTTGCCCAAGTCACAGTAAGTCAAGGAGTTTGAGACCATATTTATTCATGCATTCATCCAATATTTATGGGGTGCTCACGCATGGTTTTCTCTGTACCAGACAGTGGACTAAAACAAGAAATAACTAACAGTTCTTTTAGGAACTCCTTGCCTGTGTGAGCAAAAGAGGTTTGTAAACAAATAAGTCAAATAGAATATGGCACAGGTGGGTATGTTTGTCCAACAGACAGCAGGCATACATAGGAGAAGATGGGCAGCTCCATGTGAAGGGCAGTGAATCCTGAAATGCAAGCAAGTGTTTACCAAATAGACAAGTAATAAGATCATTAGGGTGGAGGGAGCCCTGGAAGCAAAAGCATGAAATTCAAAACCATGAAATCAAGACCCCTGAGACAGAGCAAACAGATTGGAGGTGCAGGTGGAGGTGAACATAGATTAGAAGGCTGGAGAGGGCAAGGTCAGGTCAGGGACGGCCTTGTACGCTATATAAGGACCTCGCACATTATACTATAGCGATGGGGAGTCACTTTAAGCAAGAGAGATCTGAGCAGATTTCAGAAAAGTCACTCCGGAAGTAGAGAGCGATAGGCAGATTGGGGCAAGTGAGTCTGGGAAGTGAAAGATCACTTCCAGGATAGAGCAGTGGTCCGTGAGAGCGGTAGTAAAGACCAGAACTAGAGCTACAGCAGTGGGGATGGAGAGGAGTAGATACAGGAGATGTTAAAGAAAGACACATCAACAGGATTTGATACCTTTTGGGTAGGAAAGCTGAAGTGAGGGAGATGCTCCAGTTTCAGGCATGTCTGATTGGGTGGATGGTAATATAACCTTCTGCCATACGAAGGGAAGAAAGAGGTTTGGGAAGACAAAATAAATTTTATTTGGTGTCCACTGAATTTAAATTGCCTGGGAAGCGTACAAGTGGAGCTGACCACTGGTCTAGAGAAATGAATGTGGGAAACCTTGGCTTCATGTTAGACGGTGGAGCCGGGCTTGTGAATGAGGTCATGGTGAAGGATACAGAGAGAGGACGCAGAAGCCCAAGGAACCAAACCTGCATTTCTGGTGTGGAACGAGGAACTGGAGCCAGCAAAGGAGACAGGAATTTCCAACACGTGTATTCTGTACGATAGAGAATGGTGAACGGCTCCTACCATATAAGGAAAATCATAATCTCCTCATATATTATGTTCATTTTTTAGACATTTTCATGGAGGTTTGGCACATTCTGACCAGGCTGCTTAGTGATTCTGAGAATTTGCCTGACCTCTTTTAGAGAACCTAGTCCATCTCTGTGCATACACATTGAAATTGTCCTTCTATTGCTAAGGTCTTTAATCATTGCTTATAACCTCACTGCTTTTCTTCCTTCCCCTACCTCTCCCGTGCAATCTCAGAGGAGAACATTAAGGCAAAGATGTCAAGTGATTTAGCAAGGATGACATCACTGGTCAATAGCAGGACAGGAATTTAAACCCTGAATCGTTGAGCTTCCCTTTTATACTTAAGTTCTATCAGGACTTGAAAGAAAAATTCATAGATAACCCTGCACTAATTTCCTGTGCATTCTGGCTGTGGTCCTTTATTCACCACTCTTGGGCAGGGCACTGCTTACGTACTGGGAGTAAGAGACGTGATCCTCCTTCTCAACTAACTTCCCACCTGGTAGGAGGCTGGGATTGCTGGCAGAAGGCACTGTCATTGGTGTTGAGAAAAGGTCTTTGCAGGTGTCACCAAAGGTGGAGAGGACATGTTGAATTCTATTCTGAGGTCTGGAGAGGAGATGCAATGCTTGCACCGAAACCTAACTTTCTTAGCATATAAATATAACCATAAAAGCAAAGAAATTCAAATAAATTAAAGAGAATCTATGGCCAATATTAACAAAACTTAACATCATCTTGGACTTATAGCCAACTGCCATGAAACCAAGAGGAAGCTCGGGGGAAGAAAAACCGTAACAGAAGCAAGTGTTACCTAATAGCCAACCATCCAGGAGGTAATCAAAGTTGGTGGTTATCCAACGCAAGAGAAAATATGCAACAGAACCATTTTTACTGAATGAAGAAGCTACAGAAAGAAGAGACCCAAAGTCTAATGCAAATCTCAGATCTCTTTAGTTCACTTTACCAGTTTTTTCTCCCTCCCTCCCTCTAAACTATTTAAGGTCAACTCTATTTCTATTCGTTTCTTTTCATTGCTTCTCACAAATCAAGGACTGAGGAGACTGAATTATCACAACACAAGTTCATTTTGGTAGCAGTGAGTCCAATTATATCATAGAGAGCAAAGTAAACATAGGAAGGTGCTGCAGAACCATTAGATCCACAAATACTTATTCAGTTCACTTGCAGATTGTAACAGCAGTAGATATGATGTTAGAGGTGGATGCATTCATCTTGGAAGTAGAGTGGAAGCCTCTCAAATTCTGATTCTACCTCCCCTTTTCCCTATAGCACCATCATTAGATGCTACTCCAGGGCATAGCACTTGCATGGAAGGCATGCTTATTAGTATAGACTAATATGTACTAATTGTGATAACGAGCAGACCACACAAAGATCCTTTTGCTTCCAGCATCTCATTTAGTGCCCCAACAACACTATAGAACCAGTGTCTTCTCCCCACTATGCAGATAAAGAAACGGAAATGTCTGGGCCAAGGTCACATGGACAGGATGGTGAGCGGGGGGCCAGAATCTGAACTCAGGTCTCATTGAGCCTAGAGCCAGGCTCTCCATCACTCAGCCACTTCCCTTCTACTTGTTCAGAGCAGAACTCTCGGATCGCTTCCCTTTTCTAATAACTTAATTGTAGACTTAATATCTTCATAGAAACAAAAATCTCCAAAATTTCAGTCATCAACTGTTTATGTTCCTGTTCTGTTCCAGCCGTTGTAACTATATATGCTATTTTACTTATACTTGCTATATATATGCTTAGTTGTAATCAGTATATAATTTTGACTCTGCTTTTTCTACTCAGTGTTATTTCAAAATCTGGCTCCATCTTCTGACATTGCTCACACCACTAGTCACGTTAATGGGCATAAAATATTCCCTTCTGGCCATTATTTGGTTTCTTCCTAAATAATCATGGATAATTTTCATATACCCTTTTCCCTCTATTCCTATTATTATTAATTGCCATCGCTAGGTGTTTACACAGTATAAGAATTTCTAAAGTGTCCATCATTTAAAATTTACTTTTCTTACACACTGAGTTCCTTGAATACATGACTTGATTAAAATGGCAAAAATATTGCAGTGAGTAGATTAGGTAATAATTACTTTAAAAAATAAAAGAACAGCTTTTGAAACATCCCCAGAATGAAAACTAGACATTTCATGTGGATATGATGAGTCTACAGACAGAAAAGTGAGTCATACAGACATTGTTCTTGGAAGATAAATACCCAGAAACACTACCCAACACAATCTATGTATGGGAAGGAGAAAGTACATTTGCATTTTAGTCTTCTTGTTTTGAACGCCTCTTTTACAATGAAAAGTAGCTGAGAACAAGAATTAAAGTTGAAAAGATTTAATAACTATCAATTTTTTAAATTTATTTTATCTTTTATTAAATTTATTGACGTGACATTTGTTAATAAAATTCTACAGGTTTCAATTCTATAATACATCATCTCTATATCACATTGTGTGCTCACCACCTAAAGTTAAATCTCCTTCCGTCACCATATATTTGACCCCCTTTACCCTCTTCTACCACCCCCCTCCCTTACCCTCTGGGAACCACAGAACTGTTGTCTTGTGTCTATGAGTTTTTGTTTTGTCTGTTTGTTGCTTTCAGTTTTATATCCCACATATGAGTGAAATCATATGGTTCTTGATTTTTCTGACTTATATAGCTTAGTATGATAAGCTCAAGATCCATCCATGTTGTCTATAAACTTTGACAGTACAATTTCCCCTGGGTTCGCAGCGCTAAAACCATCTTAAAGCACCAATGAAACATCACTGCACACAGTTGCAGAAATGGGAAGAGTCAGCTAAGTCTCTTACCTAAATTAATTATTAAGAGCCAACAAATGTAACTAAATGGATAAGGTAGAATCACGTGATCATGATTTTCTAAGAGGCTACAATGTATCATTTTTCAGGTCGAGGTTCTGATTTATAGCTGCCCTTTTACTGCAAGAAAAGCGTGCACTTCATCACCTCTTTCAAGCAGCTGAAAGGTAGGTAATGTTGCTGAACTGCATCAATTATGTGTTGGTGCAATTTCTCTTTCCTGTCTCAGCAATAAGCTTTCCTTTTTCTTGTGGAGAATGGTTGTTTGATCATCGCCCTAAAAAAAGGTAGTGGTGATGATACGATCTAAGTTTACCTGTGGGCTATGTTGAGTGATAGTTTGGTGATGGCTGCAGTGGCCCTGATTACCCTGATCCCTTGTGCTGTGCTAAGAACTTGGCATACTTCGCATGTGAGTATACCACCTCACTTACGCCCCACAACTGCATAAAGAAAGCTCTGTCAATCTGATTGTACAGATGAAGAAAGCAGGAAAGAGGCTAAGAAAGTTGCCCAAGGACACACAGCAATTGACCTAATTTCTAATGCATACTTATCTCTTGATCCCTAGTCTATGTTACCTTCATACATATCTATGTATACATGTTTTCAGTCAGTCAATCACAAATATCTCCAAATTTCCACTGTATGTTTAGTAAGATGGAGAAAAATATACGCACCAAAGTTCTAGGTGAGGTAGGGAGTAGAGAAGGGACCAGGCAAGAAAGTCACCCTGGTGGAGCCACACCCCACAAGAGAAACAGTTGGAGCAGGGCTTGGGTGCACTAGGGAATATCATCACCTGAATATTGCAAGGGGTGGAGGGTGAGATGACTGAGAATGCAGAAAAGGGGGAGAGAGGACCAGTAGGTGAGGTGGTCAAAGCTGTGTGATGTGGGACGTGATTTCTCCCACACAGCCTTCTGATTTTCATCTGCAACTAAACTCACAAAATGCTCTGTGTATTTGGATTTCTTGTTGAGGGCAGTGAAGTAACAGAATCTCATAATCTTATAATTTTCCAATCTGGTGGTCAAACAAATAGTATTTCATGGTTTGAATTTGTATTTTCCTGATTTCCAGAACGGGTACATCTTTACAAATGCTTATTGGCTATTTGTCACTTCTTTTTCTATGCATTAAGTTTTCATATCCTTTGCACATTTTCTATTAATGACTTTCTATTAAGTCATTCATCTTTCTTCTATTACTTTGTTGGAACACTTTATCTACTATGATTATTAATCTTATCCTTTTATGTGTTTTCAAAAATTTCAATTACCACTATTTTCAACTTAAATTATGGTATCTTTGGCTGTACAGAAGTTTTATATGTGGCTAAATCTGTGGACCTTTGCCATTATGTCTTCTGGGTTTTGTGTATCATGGAGAAAACATTAATAGCATTGGAGTATGCTTTGGGAGTATGCGTTGGTAGAGCCTTTTGGAACGGCAAGTCAGCAATGTTTCTTTTTTCATACTGAAAATTCACTTCTGTAAAACATACTGTTCCCCCTTCTACCAACATTTTGGTAGAAAGAAACTGTATACCATATGAAAATTTGTATTGCTGGAATAGTTAAGAGATTCTTAGCAGCTGAGAAGTAATTAATGACTCTTGCTTCTATACCTGCTGGAGCATATTGCGGGGAAAATAGGACTGAAAATGAGAGTGGGCATTGGTAAACTTCTTGGGCTTAGAGTTCTACTTTTTAACTGGTACATTTTAACAACAGAAAGCCTTCCTGAACCTACTGATACATTTAAATATATTTCTGATTGTCACTTCCCCCCCACCCCAATTTGACCTGTTTTCATAGATTAAATAACATAGATTGATCCAGAGTTTACTTCAATGGATGAATCATGAAATAATGTCTTGACCCAAGAGGCCTGTGTCTTATAACTATAAATATGTTGGCTCATGTTCCAAAACAGCTGAGTTGTGGTTTTTTCTTTTTTTTTTTAACCAACCCTCGTGCAGCCTTGGACACTTTTCCATGTACAGAATAATGTTTCCCAGTCATTATGTTAATCTAATTAATAACACTCATCAATGCTCAAGCTGTGTCATCCTGCAACACTAATTTCATTTTTCTTCTTCTTAAAAGTCTCATTTTGCATTATGTAAGTGAATTTTAAGGTCAAATGAGATAAGTACATTGCTAAAACCCAAATGAAAAATTATAACAAAAGTAAAACACATTAGATCTAAGTGCCAAGATAAATTTTGTCATCTGGTGCTTTGTCTCTACCTAAGTACATTTGTTTCTCTCCCATCTGTTTGGAACCTTATTTAAGTAAATCAACATTTCTCCAAGAATTAATCTGGCTTCCATATCAAATGGCAAATGCAATTGAAGAAACTTTGCATACTTTACTATTTAGTCCCCATCATTACACTCTGCTACCACTATTATTATAACCATTATACAAATAAAGAAACTGAGTCTGAAAAAGGTCAAGTAACTTGCCTGAAGTCATTCAGTTCTGAAGTGGTACAATGGGAATTTGAACTAGTCTTGTCTAGCTTCAGAACCCCTGCTTTTTCCAAAACACAACACTTGCACCTTACACTCCTCGTGAAGGTTGGGATGGTGGTGTTTGACTCGGACTCCAGGGTTGGAGCTCTCAGTGGTCTCTCTTAGGAAAGAGTATATGTGAAGGAGCTCTTAACGGCTGAAACTCCAGCAGGCATGGACCACACTGCGCCATCCCTGAAGGGAGCCCTTTCCTCTTCCTTCCAAAAATCTTCCCTGTGCTTTCTCTTATTGGGCACAAAGGCTCAGTAAACTTCCCCTCCAATCAGCAAACAAGGGGATGTAAAAAGAAGCTCTCTGCCATACCACCCAGAAGGTGGAAGATCCCATCACCAAGCCACAGAAAGCGCGAGGAGCACAGAGCAGGAAAAGGGACCAGCACTTCGCTGGGTACCAGCACATCTGCTTTTGTCTGTCCGAGATGGCCTCGCTGAGATACTCTCAAACAGAAGTTCACAAAAAAAAACAAGGATTGGCAGTCAGGTAGGCCTGGGTCCAAATTTCAGTGACATTATTTATGTGACTTTGGGTGCAATTTTTCAGATCTTTTATCATCTGTAAAATGAAGTGAAGAGAACCACCTCACAGCACTCAGTAAACGGCAGTTACCATTAGAATTATTATTATTAGTAGCAGTAGCATGGGCCTAAGCTGCTCTATCGTTCTTCTATGTAGAAAAATAAATGATACTGAGTATAAAGTACCTGCATGGCTCATAAAGGGCAGCCAATAAGTAATAGTCATTATTATCATGATCACTGTTACTATTAGTAGAGAAGATTACAACTGGTCTTATCAAGGTCTCCTTCAGCTTCTGGATTTTAGGGAAGGGCAGAAAGAGTTATAAGGGTAAAAGCATAAAGATGAAGAAGAGGGAAGGACACTAAAAGGCAAAAATTCATAACCTATGGAAAACTCCTCTTTAATTTCTGTTCAAAGAGTTTGATGAATATGTAGGCGAAACTTATCATAGACATAAACTTCCGGTCAGTATTTCACCTTTGCTGTCTGAGCCAACATAGCCATTGTGAGAGAAAAGCAGCAACTCGCCTGGGACTGCAGTTAGCTGGAAGAATCATCATGTCATCATGCCAAAACTCAGAAACTAAACTGAAGCCAAAATACACCTTTGAAGTAACAAAAATAGTCCTGATGACTGCAAAATTGAGCAATCAGAACTTATTTGGGGAAAGTAATCAAGGGACAGAGAAGTGCTTAAGACACTCCTGCTGTACACGTATTATTGCAGACAAAAGAACATTAAGTTCAGATGGTCCTTGGCTTATAAAGCAATTGCATTTCCCAAAGTCTATTTGAGTCAGTATTTGGAACCTAAAACACATATCCCCATCAAAAAAGGAATTCATAAATGGTGGCTTTCCTGGGACGAGGGAACACTGTTTAACTCATCCCGGAGCTGAGGTATGCACTTAAGAGTGCAATGGAGGTAGTGTAATAGCGTCAAAAGCTCTGGCTAGGGTTAGGCACACCAGGCTTTGTACTCTTGACCTACCTCTTTCTAGATAGGCAGGGCCTGGGCAAGAAACTACATCTCTATAATCCTCAGCCTACTCTTTTTTTCTCAGTTTTATTGACGTATAATTCGCATTTTAAAACTACACATAATTAATGTATATAATTTGGTGAATTTAGACATATGAGGTCTGACAATTAAGTTCACAAACTTGTTGCACTGAAGTTGCTAACGTTTTTTGATATCAGAGGGATTATTCATTATGAATTTGTACAAATTGGACAAACAGTTAACCAAGTTGACTATTTGGAAGTGCTGAAAAGGCTGTGTGAAACAGTTAGACGACCTGAACTTTTCACCAACAATTCATGGCTCTTGTATCATGACAATGCACCAGCTCACATGGCACTGTCTGTGAGGGAGTTTTTGGCCAGTAAACAAATAACTGTATTGGAATACCCTCCCTGCTCACCTGATCTGGCCCCCAATGATTTCTTTCTTTACCTAAAGAAAAAAGAAATATTGAAATAAAGACATTTTGATGACACTCAGGACCTCAAGGGTAATACAACGACAGCTCTGATGGCCATTCCAGAAAAAGAGTTCCAAAACTGCTTTGAAGGGTGGACTAGGTGCTGGCGTCAGTGCATAGCTTCCCAAGGGGAGTACTTCGAAGGTGACCATAGTGATATTCAGCAATGAGGTACGTAGCACTTTTTCTAGGATGAGTTCCTGAACTTAATTGTCAGACCTCATAAGTCTTCTTGTGTTTTCTTTGGTAGATTTTTAGTGTTAATTTTACATTGGCCTTTTGCATATTATGTAATATTGTACATTTTCCCCATATATGTTTATTATTAGTTATTATTACAAATAGTATTTCTTCTTCCTTCATATTCTCTATTATTTATGTCTTTAACTTAGTTATGTAATGAGCCACCTTACAATCTGTTAACATCTTGAGCAGATTTTTCAGTTTGATTCTCTCAGGTTTTCTTGATATACGGTATTTTCCCATCTCCTTTCTTTTTATTTGTTTATTTCTTTCTTTGGTCTAAGTACATTTGCCAAGATAGGAATATGTTAAATAACAAAGATAGATGGCATTTGTCCATGATTTTAATGAGAAAACATTTAATGTATGATTTATGGTTTTTTATTTAAATTAATGTTAAGAAAATATTCATCCATTCCTATTTTGCTAAAAGTTACTTGTTCCCTTTTTTCAGTGTTGAATTTTATCAAGTGCCTTTTTGGCATCTATTGAAATGATCATATGCTTTTTATCCTTAATGAAAATTTGACAAAGGAAAACAAAATGAATAATAAGAGAATACTTCACAAACTTTTATACAAAGAAGTTTGAAAGCCTAGTCGGAATGGATGCTTCTCTAAGAACAATATTCCTGGAGAGCTTGCACGTTTGAAAGTATTTTGTTATCCTTAACAACAATTTGTCTGGATAAAACATGCTTGGGACAAGCTTAAAAATGCACAAATCCTGCAACTCAGAAATTCTAATGTTTACCTTAGAAGAACGTTTGCATTTGTGACAGCTAAAGATGTCTGTTGCAGGTTTATTTGTTTCTAGAAAAATTAGAAACAATCTAAATATCCATATAATACAATAAAATATGCAAATTAAAAATAGGTACTAATGAAGACAGATCTAAAATTTTTCTTTAAATAATAAAGCTAGTTACAAAATGATGCATACATCATGATACCATATTTCTGCATTAAAGAAGACATTAAAATATAGTATGGCTTTTATTGGTACATATCATATAAATGTATAAAAATGAATATTGGAATGTTATACATAGGGAACTTATAACAGAGTCTAGATGTGTGTCTTGGGACTTTTTAACTTACCTGTAATTTTGTAACTTTTTAAATGGTAACAATGTAGTCATTCATTATATACGACATATACACACTTAGGAAAAGGTGGCAGGAATGTGACAAAACATTAATAGTAGTTATTTATAAGTGGTAGCAATAGGGGTTGGTATTCATTTTTGCTAATTTATATTTAAATGTTCAACTAATAATTATATGAAGTGCTTGAGTCATTCTTTTTTTTAGAACTTTGTACACTTTGCTCCAATGTATTGTTTTTATCATAGTTAACCCAAACGGCTCTGTCAAGACGGCATAATTACTTCTTGGCTTTCCTCCATATTATCTGACCCTTTAATCTTCTGCTGTATTTTCAGTCTGACAGTTGGAAAGTTCAGGTTCTATCCGGGGGAGCATTTAGCTGGGACTGCAGGCAGCTATAACGTGGCTAACAGACCTGGCCACTGCTCCTACATCTCTGCTCCTAATAAATACAGATCCTGCATCTGAGTCCGCGTCTTGTAAGTCGTCCTATGCCACGGGTTGTTATCCTCATTTTCCCAATTTCCCAAAAAGGCTGAGCCAAGGAAGCTTCATTTGAAAAGACCCAGTGTCTACTTTCTCTGTGTCACACCCACCCCCGAAACCCCTAACAGTGGATCCCACTCTCTTCCCAGCCAACAGAGGCCAAAGAAAAGCATTTTGACCAAATTAACATCCTGCTACGGTCTAACAACTGGACCCTTCATGTACCTCTTCTTCTAGGCTCCTGTTCCTCCCATTTACTTTGCCCTTCATCCTCCAGTCAGCTAAATCACTAATTAGTGCTGGAAATAATTTGCTCAGGGTAGTTACAGTCACCCCCTATTCTTTCTCAGCTTTCTTTCTACCTGGTCAGTTTCATAGAGGTGAGTCCTAATGCTTTTTCTTCCTTTGGTGAGACACTGAGGGCTTGGGGAGGGTTTTTCAAACTCTTTCCCAGGAATGCCTGACCACCCCACAGATGGCTTCTCTCTAAATTGAGGAGCACTAGAAAGACTTCTTAGGGCTTTGTCCACTCACATTCTATTCCCTCAACTGCCTCAAGGAGGCAGGAAGTGAGGGAATGGAATTAGGAGCCATGAAGGTTCCTGGAGTCTTGTGGTTCTTTCTTTGCCTGGCTGTTACAAACATGAAGCCACACCTCTGCCTTTATTTGATGGCTGCCAGCATACTTTTGCTGGTTTTTAAATTTATTCAATCTTTGAGCATGCCATTGGCTTTGGGGAGAGAGAGATTCTGAGATTTGGCTTCACTCCATCATCTTATCCTGGAAGTAGAGCTAAGATTATATATCTCAGGGACTCTCCTCCCAAAAGTTACTCTAAGAAAGCTTCACTATTCAACAGTGTAAACATAAAAATATTAATTCAACCTGAGGAAAAGAAAAGGTTCAGAGGTAACAGATTTATTGAAATACATGTATGTATGTATGTATGTATGTGCATGTATAAGTAAATGTGAAAGCCAAATAAAGAACTGGCCATGTTTAATTGGGTAAGCTTTAGGTATTGATAAAAAATGACAAGATAACAACTGCCTTAGTATCACCAGGGAATTCAAAACCAGGACCAAAAGTCCTCTTTCAGGCTCAGTTCTGAAAAGGAGGTCAAAATCCTCCATTTACCGTGTTTCCCCGAAAATAAGACCTGGCCGGACAATCAGCTCTAATGTGTCTTTTGGAGCAAAAATTAATATAAGACTCGGTATTATACTATATTACATTATGTTATTTTATATTATACCCAATCTTATAGTAAAATAAGACCGGTCTTATATTAATTTTTGCTTCAAAAGATGCATCAGAGCTGATTGTCCGGCTAGGTCTTATTTTCGGGGAAACATGGCAATGCTTTCTTTGCATTTACTATCATTCTAATTCCATCAGAAATGCCAAGGTATAGTCAATATATTTTTAACACAACCACACTTAACAGTGAATATTATAACCTCAAAAGCCTTAAAAACAGAATTTAAAAGCAGAATCCTTCAAAAAGTACTGGTAGAAAGCAAGAAATGGCCAATAATACTTTCCAGATTTCCTGTGAGTTCTAGTGAATATTTTTCTATCACTGAAGAGAATTGTTGAGGAGCTTTTCTTTTGTGTCCCCCAGAATAAACACAAAAGCTTCTTTTTCAATCTGTGTCATGCAGGGTTAAAATTATCTATGTTATTTAATGTGCCAACAGCAAGGTAATAAGACAATGAAAACCTATCTGAAATCATGTGACAATCTTAACCGGACATTTTGTTAAAGGCCCTAAAAATACTGTTTCCAGCAATCGATCCACTCTGGCCCCAAGACTGAACCATGACAACCCTAGAGAGAAATTATCGGAAATAGCCGGATCTAAAAGCGCAACGACTTAGCATTAATACAGCTGCCTTTAGTAAGTAACACAGAGTGTCCATTTTTAAACCAATATGTAATATATTACTTTGTTCTAGACAAAACTAAGACTTTTTTTTTCCTACAGAAACTTGATTTCCCAGTTTTCTTTATCCTGCCAAGCTACAGAAGCAGAGGTCTAAGCTGGGCACAGCCAGATAATTTGGGATATATAAACTATAGGCTCCACCTTTACGTTCAGATGCCCTTAGATTCAAAGGTGTGGCTGAACTACAAATGCAGCCTTTTTTTTCTTAAGTACAGACATACTAGGCTCCAGTCCAAGACTGTTCAGCCAAGACAAAGTAGATGATTGTGTCAATTGTTTGGATAATTTAGGTTAAATCTAAACAGGAGCAACAACAACAAAACCCTAATTCATACCCTTTGAAATATAATGAGACTAATTACTGTATATAAATGTGTGGGGTTTTAATCATATATATTTCATTCTCTGTGCCTAGGGCCTTTTATCAGAGAATTCACAAAAATCTCATTACCTTTTCAGGATCACACACACACACACACACACACACACACACACACACACACAGTAATGAGAGCTAAAAGCTACCCAGCTGTACATTCCCTGAGATTCCCTTACGTGTCACTATACGGATTTACACTTGCTGTTGTGCTACTGTCAAAAATCACCTCCACCTAGGCCTGCTCTAGCCTTAGTCCAAATGCCCAGATTATATACAAAATCCCAATCGTGGCTTTCAAACGCTTTCCATGGCAGCCCTAATATACACTGTCCCATATACACTGTCCCTGCACTTCGCTCCTGTTCCACGTCAGCCCCATGCTCTCTCCTTAGGTCTGCTAGCTTTTAGTGGTGGATATTGTCTAGATGCCTCTCCAGCATCCTTTACACTCCTCTTCCGCTGAGTAGCGCCATGAATCTTGAGTCAGACTGAACCTTCTTCCAGTCCCAGGGATGATCATTAGCTTAAACTATTCAGGATGGTATTTCCTTTATCACGTTATTGATAACTCAAAGCTAGGTCAGTAAGTATATGGCATTATCTTGGCCATACTGAGTAATTCAGGTCTAGACATGTGACCTAAAATTATTCCAATCAAAATGAAACTCAACATCTTTTTTAGTGGTCGAGAAACAAGCTCTCTGCCTAACCCCTCACCCCCACCTCCACCCCCTCACTGGGGAAATTAACAAAATGTATGTAGCTTAGGAGCTGCTAGCAGTATCTCGTTGACTTACAGAGGAAGATGGAAAGAATTATAGACAAAAGGCATCACAGCCCTGAAGGTATTGTAAACCAATGAATTAAATCACTCCTGAACCCTATCTACCTCTACAGTTTCCAGGTTCATCAGCCAACAGATTTCCTTATTGTTTTTACCAGTCATCTGGATTTAGCTTTTTGTTATTTGCAACACAAAGGCACTTGACTGAAACATCTTGCTCCTACTTCCCAATGGTATTAGAATCAAGTTTTGGTTGTAACAAAGATCAAAAATAATGATGACTTAGTCCAGGGCTCATATGGTGGTTCCATGATGTGAGGAGCCCAAGTTCTTTCTATCATGTTGCCCTGTCATACTTTGGATGTATTTGTCATCTGTATGGTTGAAAGTGGCTCATCACCAAGTCCATGTTCCTGGCTGAAGGAAGAGGAAGGGAGAAAAGAGGAAGGAAATGGCATACACTCCTCTTTTAAGGGTACAATTCAGAAGTAGCACATACCACTTATGGTCATATTCTATTGATCAGAAGATGGTTATATGGTCACATTTAGCTATAATGGAGGCTGAGATATGTTGTCTTTATCTGAGCATCCATATGTCCAGCTAAAAGTCTTCCATTATGGAAGAAGAAAAGAATGGATATTGGAGGAAACCCAAAAGTTCTGCACCCTGATCTTTACCACAGATTGTCCCATATGGGTGCAATAATCTATCTCCGATGATCTACAAAATCAATACCATTTGTTCTTTTAAACCTCTTTAATATCCACTCCAATCTAGCAGAATCTCAATCCCATCTGCTGAGTTCTGCATGAAAATAATTCCATATTGTGTGTATGTTTGTGTGCATACCAATTAAAGTTCAACTCTGGCTAATTTCAATATTCTGTGACTAATTTTAATCTTTGATAGGACAAACTAGAGTTAGCCAAAATTATTTTCATTTGATGGCATTAAAGATTTTAAAATATAGTAGCATAACAAGTGTAAGCACTCAGTCTTTGAGGCCAGTAAATGATAGAATGGTTTGCTTTTTAAATCATTTGAAAATGACTAAAGTTATGTTTTGGACAATGGCAACCTTAGACAGAATTCTGAATTTCTTCTAATACGTAATATCCATCAGTTTGCATTATCTATTAGTGTTCATCCACATTATTGTGAATAACTTCCCAGTGGCTAGGAAGCTGCATTCAGTTGTAGGGTTTTAAAATAAACATCTCATTCAGGTGTTTGCTAAAAGATAGAAGGCCAAACCTTGACATTGATATTTGGTACATTGGATCACATAGGTACCTGGAATGACAGGCTTAGATGGATGTACATGAAGCTGTTGCTGATTGTCACAGAAGATGAGTTTCTTTCCACCCCAATGCCCAGGCAGGAGCTCTACTCAGGAATACAATATGTGCTTAGGATGAAGAAAAGCACAGTGTTGGGATTTATAATAAATATGATCAATAAAACAATCTGCACCAATCCAAAAGTCATGCATGCATCACCAACTATGTCCCAAGTACTGTGTGAGGTACTGGGACAGATAAAGAAGAATACGACGAGGTCCCTGCCCCTGTGATGGAGTCAGTCTGGTATTACAGGCAACATTGTTCAAAGTCCCCATTGCTTGCAGGAAAATAACCCTACTTCTTGGCAAGGCACACAGGACTTTAGTAACGCACTGGCTCTTGTTTACTTGGCACTTCCCGGTAACAATGTACACTCTATCCTTACAGCAGCACCTGTAGTTACAAGAACATTCCACGCTGTTTCACATCTCCCTGCCTTTACATAAACTCCTACCTCAGCCAGGTCTCCTTTCAAGATTCAGCTCAGGTTTCACCTTCATCGGGAAGAAAGTTTTCCCTAACCTCTGTTAACAGTATCTCGTTCTCGCCAAAGAAACCATTCTCTCTGGTTGCATTCATCACATTTTTTCTGATAATTGACTGACCCTCTTTCACTCACTAGACTGTGGGTTTCTGGGAGGCAGTGATTTTATCCCCTCCATCTTCACACCTTCAGTGCATAGAATACAGCCTTGCACAAAGTAGGGGTTCCATAAAAATTTGTTGAGTTAATGAATAAAGGATCAGGTGTGTTCAGTTTGTAAATGAACTCAATGTACATTACTGTAATTCATGAATAAATCTTTCAAAGTTTAAGGGAGTCACTTGAATTCTCTGAACACTGCTCCCCATCATTGTTTGGAATGACACAAGTTTTTGGCTTCCACAGAGGATTCTTTTAGAAGATTCATTTATTGTGCATGATGCAGTTTGAACTTCTTATTCTGTGTAACAACCTGTTGCTACACACTAAATAACTCTTCATCACCACCACTCTGCATCATTTTCTGAGCAAGCTCTACAAGCACAGAGCGTATGAGATAGTGATATACTGTGGGGAAAATCCCCTTGTCCAACAACCACCTTGGGTTCCCTAATTCAAATGTGCTAATTGTACTTGTAATCCAACCTACTGTGACATTTAAAAATCAACACTGGAAACAGTCAAAGTGGGAAACAGTAGATTCTGATTCGGAAAAGGCAGTGCAGCATCCGGCAGTCTTCTCTCCTGTGAAGCTGTAGAGAGATCTTTCTCCTGAGCTATTCAAAAGTCCATTGTGCACCCAGTAACCAGAACCGACTATTCAGCAAGAATAACCCAGGGATGCTTCTCAGCATAGTCAAAGAGGCAGCTACCTACATGGCACGCCATTAAAGACGTCTGAATGCAGCCAGCTCTCTACCCATTATTAGAGTCACTCCTTTGGTTGAAGGCATTAGGTCTACTCCTTCCTTTTATGGAAGAAGGGCACTAGAGTCATCTGAAAGATGCAAGTCTGCCCTTTCATTACTTTTGCCTAGCGCCATCTCTGTTAGCAGTATGGAGGGGTAGTATTTTATAGTGATGAGGATCATAAGATTTGGAGGCACGCGTTTCATGGTACAAATCTAGCTCTTTCACTGACAGTTGTGTGACCTCGGGCAAGTTACATCAACTTCTAAGCTGCAATAGCCTAAAATAGCAACAATAATAATTACTTCTGAAGCTATGTGGATTAAATGAGATAAATGTAAGTGCCTAGCATAGTATACGGCTCATAGTAAATAAAACACATCATTGTTGTTACTACTACAAATAATAATGATTCAGCTTTGAGAAGGGCATTAACTCATCATGGCCACAAAGCCTTTAGTGAAGAGACAATATATTCAATAATAATCCAGAAGAAAACCTACAGGAAATATGTTCCCATTATAAAAATAGGATGCTGTCTATTATTATCCATGATAAAACAGGGCATTGCAGTAAATCTCTGGGATAATGGGTATAATATCTACTTTCCCAGGATAAGAGGCCACTAGAAATCAAGCACAAGAGAAAATGATGCAACAAAGACATGCAGTAACACAAGATGTATGAGGCTTCTACAGGCATGACAGGGCATACTGTTTTATAGCAAACTATTTTTTTTTATAAGTAGAGTACACTTTAAACTAATGATAATAAGTATAGTATAGTAAATACATAGACAAGTAACATAGTCATTTATTATCATTATCAAGTATTATGTCTGTACATAACTGTATATACCATACTTCTATACAACTGGCAGTGCAGTAGGTTTGTTTACACCAGCACCACCACAAACATGTAAGTAATGCATTGTGCTATGATGTATGACGGCTACAACATCACTGGGAGATAGGAAATCGTCAGCTCCATTAGAGTCTTATGGGACCACTGTCGTATATATGGTCCATTGTTGACCTCAATGTCTTTATGTTGCCCATGACTGTATATGTACAGTTGACCCTTGAACAATGAAGGTTTGAACTTCAAGGGTCAATTTAACTGTGCTGGTCAATTGAAAAAAAATCCATGTATAAGTGGATCCGCTGAGTTCAAACGCACTTTGTTCAAGGGTCAACTGTATTTTATATAGATTGATAGATAGAAATATAAATGTAGATTTATAGTGAGTGTGGCATGAAGAGTTTCTATCAGTACCTTAATGGTAAAGAAATCTGGCGAACACCACCCCAGGTGATCAAGGTTAACCTCAGCGAAGGGAAGTCATGTCAATATCATGGCAAGTACTCCTGAGTGAAACACTGAGAAGGACCCTGTGTTCCCCAAATCCATAATCCCAGTGTATCATGAGAAAAACACCAGAATATCCCCGTTGGAGGGGCATTCTACAAAATATCTGACCAGTATTCCTCAAAAGTGTCAAAGTCATCAAGCACTAGGAAAGTCTGAGAAACTGGCCCAGCTGAGAGGAACCTAAAGAGATTTGATGACAACTAAATGTAATGCTATGGTGTCCTGGATGAGATCCTGAAACACAAAAAGGACTGCAAGGGAAAATTAAGGGAATATGAACAAAGCATGGACTTTAGATAAAAACAATACACCAGTATTGATTCATTAATTGTAACAAATGAACCATATGAATGTAAGATGTTAACAAAAAAGGAACCTGAACGTGGGCTTATGAGAACTCTGGGTACTATCTTTACAACTTTTCTATAAAACCAAAACTATTCTCAAATAATGTTTAAATAAATAATTATTAAAAATAACTAAACAAACAAATAAAATTCGACCTGTAAAAAGAGAGTCGATCGCATACAGATAAAGCATAGACTAGTGGGGCCTCAGATTTCTAAATCTCCTAGTCAAGAGGCCTAAACCACCCGCCTGCTTACTGCCTCATTTACTGTTTACTACTGTTTCTCCCTCAGGTCACAGGTAGTGCAGCTCAGGAAGAGAGAGCTGTTTGCAATGGAAGTCACAGTGTAATGTATCCAGCAGAAAGAGCGGGGGCGGGGGGACAGATAAAAGTGGGTCACATTAATACTCTCTACCTCTCCCTTGTCTGAAGCCGTAACTGATGACGATTTCCCAAGTAAGAAAATGCCGGGGGATCCCGACCCCACCCTCAGAATTATACAGCGGACCAGATCCTGTAAAGAAGGTTGCTTTGTAACTTGAATAATTCAGGCCAGAGCAGATTTGGGTGTCCTGAATTATCTGGATAGTTGCCCTGATTCTTTGCTTTGACTGTGGAGACCTGGCCTTTGAGGGAAATAGGCCATTCATTCCCTGAGATACTCGTTTCCTTCCTGGAGGATGAAAACTTACTTGAAAGGTCTGCAAACTTTCACATCTGGATTGAATTATGAGCTTGTAAGGGGGTTTACCCATTTAAACTCCTTGAGAGTAGAGGCAAGTCATACACTGCGCAGTGTCTTGTACAGAACCGTCTCTCTGTCTCCCTTCCACAGGCCGTGGTCGGGTGAGCCCGCCAGAATCACCGCTCCAGGGGACTCAGGTTACAAGTGTCCTCTCTCCAGCTGTTTTCAGTCAAATGAGAAAAGGAGGCATCCTGTCCTTGTGATTTCACTTAGATAGCTATTTTCTGCCTGGCCTGTGTGCTTCTCTCGGAGCAAATGACATGGGATCTTTGTCAGTTTCACCAGGGGATGGTAGATTGTTGCAGTAGGTTGTTTTTCTGAGTGGTGAAAGCTGAGACAATTACATGTCACCTGTAAATTCCCAACTCCATTTCTCGGCTTTGTAAAAGTGATCTTTTTATAAAGGGCTCTTCCCATTTCATTGTGACTTTAAGACATGCAAAAAGATGGCACCTGGCCTGCCTCTGATTAGTAAGGCTGTGACATCATCCTGGATAAAGAAAAAAACATTTGCTATAAAATTAAAATTCGTTGCCATTTTAGCAAGTGAGATGTTGGTTTAGGTTATGGTTGGATATTGGGAAGGCAACACTTGTGAAGCTTCCCCAGTGGTAACATTCTTGAACAATCCAGAAGCCTCCTTCTTTGCTGAGGCTGCTTGGATATTGGAAATGGTAACTAAAGAAAATCTTAAATGCTAAATATATACATTCTAAATGTATCACTGAATTCCAAATGCTTACTTCATCTGAAATCACATATAAACGTGAAGTGTAAAGAGTGTGCATTGACAACCCAGAATTTGGATTAAGGACTGTACAGTTTCTAAAAATCACTGAAGCAGATGCAAACTCAGACACTCTTACAGGTCAGATGCAATAGACTTAAATTCAGATAGATTTAAATTATATCCCCCGAGGTAAAATGACATACAAAAAGTCGTATTTCACTCTACTGTAGCCTGGTGCCATGTATTTGTCTAGCTGAGTACAGATTGGGAGTCAGGAGGTCTCTGAGTCAGCCTGAAATTCTGGACTTCAAACAAGCTTCCAGGTAATGCTGATACTGCCACACCAGGGACAGCACTTTGACTAACAATGTGCTAGCCCCTTCTTCTGAAAAAGTCATGATTCTGTTTATCAAGTTTTTAATTAATCAGTCCTCCAATTTTTCATGACTTTATTTTTACCCGTAAATACTTGGAGCCAAAGAGACAAAATCTCCCCCCCCCTTTTTTTTTGCCAACTTCACTCAACAATGGTAACTTTATCAGTTGCTTCAAAAACTTAATTTGCCCATGATGTGCTATATCCAGGCACCATTTCCCAAATTGTATTCCTCAGAACACAAGTGAGTTGTGAGAAGTTTCCATTCTCAGATACACTTGGGAAATGCTGTATAAGATGGAATAGCATGTTGACAGGCGGCAGATGTTTTCTAAACACTGTCTTGACTCCAAACATACTTGATTAGAGGATATTTTTCATGGGTTGCCCATGAATTACTAAGATGTTCCATGGATTAGTATGGGAAGAACTGAGAATAGTGGGATTTTCTAGAATATTTTAGAAGACTTTAACATTACTATCTTCAAATAATATCATATCTCCTCATGTATAGTCTCATCTATTCAAAAACATCTTCCACAGAGAGGCCTACCTTGACCACCGCATATAAAACAGCACATCCACACCCTCTCTCTGTCTCCTTATTCTCATCGTTTTCCTTTTTGATACTCATACACGCTGACATTGTTGATTAGGCCACCCCTACTAGAATGTTAACTCCATAATAGCAGGGACTTTTCTTTCTTCACTGCTCTACCCCCAAATTCCAAAGTTGTTTCTGGCACACAGAACCCAGGCTCCCAGGCATAAGCAAGGTAGGGGAACAGAGGGAGGTGACCAGCCTGGGGCACCTAAGGACTTAGCTGTGTCTGGACAGGTCTCTGCCTCTGAACATTCTGGTTGGGACTGAACATGGCTGCCCACCTGCTTCTCCAAAAGGCCCTGAGTTACATCAAAGGACAAAATACTAGGGGGATGTAACAGCTTAAAACTAAAATCACTGATGCTCAAATTAATCATATCCATAAATAAGTCTTTTCTTGGAAAGCTTAGATAGTGTCAAAAACTTTGGTTGTTTTCCACAGAAGTTTGACCTAACTATAAAATATGATTATGTTTTTTGCCACATAAGGTAGCTGAGAGCACTTTGTTTTCCAAGAGTGACCAGACTAGTTATGGAACCACTCCATCTAAGAAGCAAGGAAGAACCAGTCCCCTAAAGCAGAAGGGAAAGGCCTCAGGGGGCAAGAACAAAGTTTTTGTTTGAAGCCTAGGAGTCCTGCTCTTGCAATACACCCTAATGTATATTGTTAATTGGTTCTTACTTGCAATAAATAAAAGTGTGCTTTCATCCCTATAAGAATGTTGGAATTTCCCAATATTTTACACGAGGGAATTGGGTTCAGCAAATATTTTCTTATGCTAATATCACTGAACCAAAACAAAAGGCCATAATTTTACAGATTAATGGCTTAGTGGGGTATAAAAGTAAACAGAAGTATCATTAATAATTTTGTTAATTGTCCTTCTTTGTTGTAAGCATTAACATTAAGTATTTAGCTTAGCTTTAACATAGCCATTGGACAGGAAATAATAGAGTTCCATAGGCTGCCTAGAAATTTGGAAAAAGGTTTTTACCTATGAAGGTCTTCCTACCACTCCCACAAAGCATCTGAACAAAGCTGAGGACTTACTAAGTACAGAGGACATGAAAAAGCCCCTAACTGCCTCTAACAAGGTAGTAAGAGTGTTTCAGTCTGATTTTCATGTGTTTTTTTTTATATATATTTGAAAAGAAATTGGTCTCTATTCAAAGACTTTGAAGGGAAATGTTCTGAAATAGGCACTTCTTAAATTCCTCGCAAAGATTTTTTTCTTTCTTAAACTTCCAGCTGCTTTCAATCATCCTTCAGCAAATATTTACTGAATACCCACTACGTTCCCAACACTGCTGGCTGCCAGAGAGAGAAAAAGATTAATGTTGGGTGATAATTCTCCAAGGGTCTCTTGCATTTCTGTATGTCTAATGAAGAGGTGCTGCCAGTTTTGTTAACTATCCTTTCAAGAACATTTATATAAAAATGGAAAGACAAAAACAAAAACAAAAAACAAACATTTGTATAGCAAAAAGCCTTGGAAAATAAGACTGTCTCCCTCCCAGGCAGAGGGCAGCTTGCTTCCCAAAAAGGATATGACACCTCTGGGCAAAGGTGGGGCGGGTTTGCCAGCAGCCCCTTAGAAGACTGAAAGTTTCCCTAAACTAATAAAATAGTGCCTTGGCTGTGACACAAACCCACTGCATGTGCGGCATCCACTGAGGGTGGGGGGGGGGGGGGTCTGCATTGCCCCATGGGATTTGGGGGCAGGGGAACTGAGGCAACAAGAAGCCCTGCTGTGCTGTGAGGAATAAAGTTCTGTGTCTCTGACCCAGGAGTCTCCAGTCCTCTGCCAGCATCCAGGAAACTGGCAGGCTAACTTGTGAGCTTGCAAGCAGGGTAAAATCCTCAGCCCTTCACAGTTCTTGACATTCAGTTACTCACACCAAGGAGCTCATGGTCTTTGGGGGAAGTAAATGCAACAACAACAACAAAATCTAAAACAATGTGTATAAGCAGTAAGAGAAATATGCTTCAGATGTTATGGTGCACTGCAAAATCAGGGAGGAGGGAGAGTCAAGAAAGGTTTCCAGGAGGTGACCAAACTTGAGACAGAATCATCAAGTGTGCATAGGAGTCAGCCAGGTGAAGAAGAGGGCAGGCATATGCAAAGACATGGCAGCAAAACAAGGTGTGTGCAGAGAACTAAATGATTCACTGATGCAGGAGCATCAAGTGTGAGCCCGGGATTGACCCAGACTATGACTGGAATGGTAGGTAGAGGCCAGATCATACCTCTTCACAGGAGCCTAAATTCTAGTAGCACCGTGGTCTCCTAAGACAGGCCCACAAGGCAATCGGTTGTGGCACTGGAAGAAATATATTGGAACTTATATGTGTGCGTGTGTGTGTGTGTGTGTGTGTGTGTGTGTGTATATACCAGGGATGCCAAAAAAATGTATACAGGTGGACACTTTGGTCAATGTTGCTCAAGCAGTAGTTGCCGTAATCAGAAGTGTCTGGGGGCGGACGGGTGGCTCAGTTGGTTAGAGCACGAGCTCTGGGCAACGGGGCTGCGGGTTCGATTCCCACATGGAGCAGCGAGCTGCACCCTCCACAGCTAGAATGAGGTCAGTGAGCTGCTGCTCAGCTCCCAGGTGGCCAGATGGCTCAGTTGGTTAGCATGCAGGCTCTCAACCACAAGTTTGCCAGTTCAACTCCTCGAATCCCTCAAGGAATGGTGGGCTGTGCCCCCTGCAATTAACAATGGCATCTAGACCTGGAGCTGAGCTGCACCCTCCACAACTAAGATCGAAGGGACAACAACTTGACTTGGAAAAAAAGTCCTGGAAGTACACACTGTTCAATAAAGTCCTGCTCCCCTTCCCCAATAAAAAAAAAAGTGTCTGGACACTGATGGTAACCACTTTGAGCACCTCTTGTAATTGCAGAAGTCAAACGTGACTTGAATTCATCTTTTGTTATCGATATATATTGAATGCTACAATTTTAATACAGTTTTTTCCTTTCTTGAAATGTGTATACATTTTTTGGCACCCTCTGTATGTATACTTGTATATGTATGTATGGGTGTGTATGTGTGTGTGTGTGTGTGTATACGTTTTATTGAAAAAATAATTTAACATTATTATAATAATATCTAATGTATAGATTGACACTGACTCTCTCACTCGATCTGTATCTTTAATTCTCGTGAGTCACGCAGCTAATGAGAATTCCCAAGGGAAGAGTGTGAAGCCCCTCAATCACTAGCACGTTATGCCACTGCAGTCTGTGAGATTCTGTTACGACTGTGTGCGGATTATACTTCCCAGTTGTATTAAGCTAAGCTTCACAGTGTGGACAAGTGGCTTAAAAAGATTCATGCATAGAAAGCATAGTCTGACAAGAGCAGTAATAATGTAAATACAAAAAATGACCCCAACATGGGCTGTCACTTCTAGTTTGATCCCTTTACCGGCCACATTACAAGCTAAAATCAATGACAATTTAATCAGATCTGAACACCGGAATTTATGTTCTTGTTCATTGAAATACAGATGTTTATCGACTATTCCTAAAGATGAACTGCATTATTAGTGTCTGTTGATTCCTGAGATATTATAGCTAATGTCAATTAGTCACAATTGGCAACATTTAAAAACTGAGCATCCTACACATGGAGTCATCGATCACCATTTTTTTCAGTGCTGCTTAATATGATGTGTGCAACCCAGAAAGCATCGCTGGAAGATGCATTAAAAATATTGCTACATATCTCAAGAGAGTTGTATTAGTACAAATTTTATACAGTGTGGGAGGTTTGCCACACAGTTGGATGAAAGTACTGGGGTTTCAACACGTCTCAGCTTATGGTGTTTGCTAGTACACGTTTCCAGTGATAAAATACAAAAAGAGATACTTTTGGTGAAAGACTCAAGCAGTGATCCTCAGCCCTAACTAACTGAATGTAAATTTAAAAAATGCTAAATGCCCTTCACACACCAGTTAAATCAGAATCACTATAAATACTTCTTTCGTTAGGAAAGAGAAAAGAAAGGAAGACTGCAGCAATAGCATCTCACTGTGAAACCCGTTCCTGAATCATTTACAAGCAAACCATTGCTACAAAGAAGTTACAACCAGCATTGCAGAAATGTACCGAGTCATCAACGTACAGTCTGTTCTGTTATAACATGACATATGCATTCCTAAAAATCATAGCACCACACTTCGCAAAATTCCAACAAAAACCATAGGGCTTGGAGAAAATGGAGCTAAGGGCACAATATTCAAACACTTCATCAGTGCCAGATTTTTTGTTGTTGTTGTTTTTTTAAAGCTAAAATTGAATAAAAACAAGCACAGTTTTACATGTGTTAAATGACTAAGACATATACAACAAGTTTTGCACTGCACTTGAAGAAGGCCTAAAGGTTTGTAGAAGTAGGTATTTGAAGGGTTGCAGCTTTGTAGGTTATTGTAAAGTGGTGAAGGATGGTTATCTGAAATTGGATGGAAAGTTGTAACACCAGGTATGAACAAGTATGGCTCATAACACACATAACGTGGTATATAACATGGTAAACTGAGGCAGCTGGTAGATGTTTGTGTGTGTGTGTGAATTCAGCTATTTGCTGTGTTCACCTAGATTCACATAGTGTTTCTTGTGGATGAAATTGTGCATAAGTGTACACAAAACTGTGTTGTGCTCAAAGCATGCCCTAATATATCAATTGTATTGGAACAAATTTGCATTTTTCAAATAAGCTTTATAGCAGAACGACTATACTTATTACAAAAACAACACATTGAAAATAAAGCATAATCTTTCAATAATTTGCAATGAGATAGCGAGTGACCAAGAAAAATCTTTTACATCACATCAAGGTTTGCTGTTTATCACATTGTAAAGAAAATAAAAGGATTATTGAACTGTCAGTTGAGTTACACATATTCATTATGCAGAAACAGACAAGTAATCTAAATTTACTGACCTCTCCTGGTATGACCAATGCTTCCTGTAATACACTGCCAAGGAGATATTTTAATAAAAATGTGCACACATAAATTCTCCCTTCATCATCAAGGTGGCATTTTAACAATGAGGGGTAAAGTGAAGGTTTTGCAAAAGAGACGGGCTCTGGAGAGAGCATTTTGAAAATGAATAATTGGAAACTATTCTATTATTAGGTCATTTTTTGCTGAAAACCATGTGCGTCATATATATAAAAACTCTCCTATCTGCACACATTCAATTGGAAACTAAATTTTCCAATCCATCCAGAAGTCTTCCACATGAGAAGCTACTGTCTGTAGGTGTTGAAACTAATTGTAAAAGTATAAAAAGCATCACTCGTAATTAGTTTGCAGGGAAAGTCATTAGAGAAGATTGAGATTTACTGTCTAAATTTAATAAAAAGAACCTTTGCATTGTTGATAAATGGCGTTGAAAAATGAGTATCTAGATTTATTTAATAGGTTCAACCAGTGAGCTACTTATTCCTTTTGGACATAATGTATCTTTGTTAGAAACCTTTTTCAGATTTGACAGTCAATAAAACCAAGTATAGAGCTAAGCTACCCCTTGAAGCCAGACCTTCGGATCATTTCATCACAAAGTGTTAGGCTAAGATTTTCAAAATATTTGAAAGCATATTAAATCACAATCACACTGCACAGTATCAAAAGTAAATAAGGTTTTGTATCATTAATAAAAAGGATAAAATACATTATTTTAAAATGTTTTTTGCCTTAAACTTATCCCTTTTTCCTTATGTATGTGTGGATAGTTTACAAATAAATAAAAATACAAATATAATAAATAAATATATAAAATGTGTGTGTGTGTGTGTGTGTGTGTATGTATGTATGTAAACACATTTGCAGTTTTTTTACTGATAGCCATCGTCATCAGAAATGTTTTGGAACCACTGCGAGAACTGATAGGGAGACAAAGCAGTTGGGACCAGAAGTCCCATTTTAGAGGGCTTAATTTCCCTCATATTAAAGAAGCCTAGTAGTAGGTAGTCCCAGGTCAGGACTCATGCAAGGCCCAGATTCCTTCTCTTTCCACAAAGCCTTATTTCACATTTGGATGTGCCCTCATGCACCCAAGATGACTGCTGCACCCTGACACAGCATGTCCACATTTCAGGCAGGAATAAAAGGGAGAGGTGAAGGGAAATAAAGACAGAACACGCACATTAGCTGAAGGCTTAGACAGATGACCCAGGGCTAGGCACCCAGGGGGAAAAATCTAGGGAGGCCCACTAAGGCGCTTACTGTATTGTACATATACATATATCAAGGCCAACAGCAGAGCCAGAGGCTGAAGCCTGGCTCAAATGAGAGTTAGTGTAGAGAACAAGCAGAAAGCCTGATTGCTAGGGTTGCACACTGGCAGTGAGGGGCCGAGGTAAGCCTTGTCCTAGAGTGGGGCCAGGGCAGGGGTTCCATAGGGTCCCAAACACACAACAGCCTGGAGCCTGCTCTACATCTGAAAGCACAGGCTCTAAAGACATAAAGTCAGCACTTATCTGGAAAGAGTCCTCAGCTCAACGAATAAAAAAACTATATACAACGTCAGAGGGGTAGTAGATTGGGGAGGGGGGTTATCACTTTGTGAGGGGTGTAAATATCTAACTATTACATTGTTTTGTACACCTGAAACTAATAAAAAATATTTTTTTTATTTAAATTTATTGGGGGTGACAATTGTTAGTAAAATTACATAGATTTCAGGTGTACAATTCTGTATTACATCATCTATAAATCCCATTGTGTGTTCACCACCCAGAGTCAGTTCTCCTTCCATCACCATATATTTGATCCCCCTTACCCTCATCTCCCACCCCCCATCCCCCTTATAAAAAATATTTTTAAAAGAAGGAAAAGCTAAAAGAGCTTCTCATAAATCCCATTCCCTCTCACATTTTTTTAACCTATTAACTCATTTTCGCAGACAATAGTACGTCAGAGCATCCATGGCTTTAACAAGCTGGATTGGTGCCTACTTCAAAATATTCTTTGGGAAAACCCTGATTGAAAATGCTGAAAACTAATCTATGAATGCTCTCATTCATTCACCTGTACAAAGCAACCTTCATGATTTTAGGCTATGATAGGCAACCCAAACAAATAAATAAATACAGAATGTCCATAGTTTAGAATGACAGCCAAGTTCTCTCTGGGATAATTTTACCCTGACGAGGAAAAGTGATCCTGCTTTGTGTTCTGCTTTATTTTCTTGTCTATAGCATTTTTGAGATTTTTTTTTTTTGCTCTGCAATATTTAGAATTGGCTACCTTGCTATCACAGACAAAATAGTAACATTTAAGGCCAAGATTAGATATCTCTGGCAACAGTGTGTCCGAGCTACTTTATTCTGCTGAAGACTCCAAAGTCCTGTGCATTATTTATTTACTCCAAATCGAGCATGTAATAAATTACTCCTGAGATGTAACCACTTAGAGCAAGACAGCTCATATTTACTCTGAAAAATGATTTCTTCTCAGAGAGCTTTTTTTCTTCAAGGTCACTGTCATGGACACTCACAACCCTCCAAATAATGTTTATTTTTTACCCTTTCTGCACACTGAACTGTATAAAGCTTCACTCTATAACTTGAAACAGAAACAGAATTTTCCCTCTTGGATTTTACACCCTGAGGGTGATAGCCCTGGAAAAAAAACAAAAGTAGAGCGTTTGCTCCCCGACCCCCGATAAACAGTACAATTCTCCCTCCAGCCGACAGGAGCCCTCCTTGCCACTCAGAGACATCACTCCATTGCTCACTCCCTCTCCCTCTCATACTTAGATTCTCTCCTAATTTAAAAAATCCCCCTTCATATATGAGATGGTCTATCTCATTCTCCTCACACCAAGATTTTTAGATGGCAGGTAATCTATACTGTCTTCACCTCCCACTCTCTTGACTCACCACAAGCTGCTGGTCCATCAGCCAGTGGCTACGGAGCCAGGCACTTCTGCAGAAGGTATGTGCGGACACCTACTTCCTTGTGCCCTCACAGCAGCACGCACAAAGGTGCCCCATCATGGGCTCTCTTTCCTCATCCAGTTCTCCAACCTCCAGCCTTTCTCCAGTCCCACACCCATCTCACACTCCTCCCTTCCCAGCCCTGATGCTGGGGTCAACCTGCTTCATGCCTCACCTCCCTTCTCAGAGTGCTCCTTTCCTCCTCATTTCTATCATTCTGATTCCCAGGCCTTATGGGCCCCTTGGGCCCTTTACACATCTGCATCTTTCTCCAGTCGCCCAGTTAATCTGCTGTTTCCCTACGTGGTTTACCAACTCCAAACTTCATGTCTTTGCTCGGGCACCCCTTCTGCCAGCAGCAGTATCTCTTGTCCCTGACACAGTACAGTCACCTGTGCTGCCACCTGTTCTCAGACAGAGCTGTGGAGAACATTCCTGATTAATCCCCACACCACTCATTTTACTCAACACCACCTAATACACAGGTGCATAATTTCCCCCTAATGCTTGAGTATATGATCCTTGTCTCCTATTTCTTTTACGATTACCTTTAATGCTACATGTGTAATTTTAGAGAATAAGGTGTGCAAGCACACACACACCATAAACATGCATGAAACACAATAGGTACTCAGCTGACTAATTCATTCTGATTCAGATCTTTTGTAAAGAACAAAATAGCCATTCCCAGGAAGCCACTGTCCATCATCACCCATCGCCACTAGCACCTTGTCCATTTCTCTATCACTACAGAGCTGACCACATGGCAACGTGGCTAATTGTCTCCTTTCTGCGATCCCCAGGGAGCTCCTAGGAAACCAGAATGGAATCAGATTTAGCTCTGCATCTCTAGCACCTCACACAGTGCCTGAGATGGAGTACAGACTTAACAAATATTTGTTGCACATAGAAATGAATTTTAAGAAGGAAGACTCAAACCCAGTTGTGACCAACATTCAGGATAAAATTAAGATCTGGAGGGGCAGCAGGATGGCTCAGTTGGTTAGCGCGCGAGCTCTCAGCAACAAGGTTGCCGGTTCAATTCCCTCATGGGATGGTGGGCTGTGTCCCCTGCAACTAAGGATTGAAAACGGCGACTGGACTTGGAGCTGAGCTGCGCCCTTCACAACTAGATTGAAGGACAACGACTTGGCTTGGAGCTGATGGGCTCTGGTGAAACACATTGTTCCCCAATTAAAAATTTAAAAAAAAAAAATTAAGATCTGGTGAGAGTGGGGGTGGGGAGGGAAGTTGTACAATAATGATACTGTGAAGGATCAAATTATCACACCCAGTACCAATAAGGGTTGTTTTATGTATGTTTTAAAGGCGAATCTCAGCATGAGGAACAGTATATTGTGAATTTACAAGAGAATGGGAGAGGGCATGTTAAGAAACATTTCTGTTCTGAAGGGAATAGTCAAACAGAGCTCAAGTTCTAATATATATACTACCCACTTTTTCAGGGAATTGTTAGTAAGTATCCATGTGTGACAGGCATCCAGCCGAGTACTGGGGTTACAAGAATGGCGGCCCCTGTCCTCACTGAACCTCTTATAGGGAGAAGTAGACATTTATAAGCTAGAAGTAAGGAAAATAAACATGTAATTGCAAACAGTGGTAAATGTTACCAAGACAAAAAAATAAAGGAAGCTACAAGTCTATACACAGGAGAACCTGACCAAGCTAATGCTTGACAGGGGAGAAAATGCATTTAAAGAAAAAAGACATCTGAATCGATATCTGAAAAAGTTGTCAAGTTGCCCTACAGTTTCCTCTAATTGGCTGTCAAAATAGCCATCACAGCCCAGGATCCTGATGATAGGGGTGTCCTGCAGAAGATAATCTTCACGTGTCTTGCTTGTAATGACAGTCATGTAGCCCTCTTAATAAATACAGACGGTGCCAAAAAAACGTATATACATTTTAAGAAAGGAAAAACCTGTATTAAAATTGTAATACTCAATATACACTGATAACAAAAGATGACTGCAAGTCATGTATATACATTTTTTTTTGGCACCCCTGGTACCCTGACCCACTTCCTTATTAAGGAACAATTGCAACTCTACTAAAACATCTATCTACACATTCATTCTCCTTTTTTTTTTTCTTTAAGAAAAATTATGAAGAGTGGGAATGCTGGTTGAATAGTATAAGCATGTCCATGCCCCTTGGAAGATCCTGCAGTGCACAAGCTGACCACCGTGTAATTGTGGTAACTCGTTACCACAGCTTTGTCAGCAGCACATTTCATTGTCTTCTCTGTTTTTGCTGGGTGAATAGATACAAACCAGTGCCTAATTCTTGTCTCTTTGCTGTGAGGTTAAACAGTTGTCAAAAGCTGATTTATTGGTTGTTTTCTTTCTTCTTGTCATTTTGAACAAATTATTTACTTTCTCCAAACTTAACGTTCTTCGTATGTCAAACAGGAATAAAAATAATACCCATCTCTACAGTCTCTCTCTCTCTCTCTCTCTCTCTTTCTCTCTCTCTCTCTCTCTCTCTCTCTCTTTTTCCCACAGTGTGTAAGAATCAAATGAATAATGTTCGTAAAATGGTAACCCAGTGTCTGGTATGTAGCAAACATTCAATAGATGATAACTACAGTGCCTGTCAATTATCAAGTTAGTGCTTTTAGATTCATAAGTACTCTTACTTTATGTAGTAAATGTTAACCTGACAAAGCGATTTTCTCCCATTCTACCATTTTCTTTATTATCTTAATTTTGCTTGTTCTTGTTGTATAGAAGCCTTTGTAAAAATAAACACATTTTGAAGCAGGGTCCATATACCTCTATGAATATTTCAGCTTTATTTTCTGGATTCTGTGACATCTATTTTGATGGTTTAAATTTATGGGGGTGGGGAGCAGAGAGTTCACTCTTTGGTTCACAATCATTTCCTAAAATTGCCCCCAATGTGATTTTTACAAAGTAAAATGTTATATAGTATTTATCACGCAAACGTTTATATTGGTGGTGACTCTTGAAATCTGTTATTCAGGAAAATACTCCCCTTGCTTCCATTTGGCCAGACAACACCTGAAGGAAGATGTGACAATGCCCATGGTGAAGACCCTCACTTGAATACAAAAGGTCGCTGGGGAACCCTTGGCTGGGTTCCTGAAACTTTGTGGCCCAAACTTCCTACCTTGGGCTACTTGTCTTGCTGTTGTTCTGTTTGCTTGCCTGGTGTCTGATCTCTCATCTCTGATTTTCTAGATGTGACTCTCTGTTTGCTCCCCACCTTAGCTTAGGGTTCCTTAGCCTTGGCACTATTGCCATTAGGGAGCAGCTCATTCTTTGTGGGGGGACGCCCTGTGCATTGTAGGGTGCTTAGCAGCTCCCTGGCCTCCACCCACTAGATGCCAATAGCACCCTTGAGTCACGTCTCTCAAAAGTGTTTCCAGACATCGCCAAGTGTCCCTTGGGAAGAACAATTACTCCCCTATCCTCTGCTGAGAATGTTAGCTAACCCTCCTGCACTTGACCTCTGGGCTACCTGATCTATGACCCTTGCTTGCCAGTCCTAATATATTTTAGAAAAACACTATTCTTCTTCTTCTCTCAGCCTTCCCCTAATGTCAAAAGCCTGGGATATCCAGGAAAATGCTCTACCTCACAGTAAGTTGCTGTAGAATATTAATAAAATAGTTGAGGTGTGTTTTCTGATTTTCGAAGTTTTATCACCCTGAGGGGAAGCTTCTTGCTCTGCAGCCCGCAGTGTGAGAAGAACACATGTCACCCCTGGGCCTTCAGGCCTCAGTAGCACCTCTGCTCTCAGGTCAGCCAGTGCAGCATGCATCAGTTGAGTCCGCACAAAGCACAAAGGCCACAGAACAAAGTTATCATGTGCTCTGACAAAGAATTTCAAAGTTTACCTGCCTCCATAGCTCATCTTACCCTCAGTTTTAGAGAAGATAAAACAGAGTTCTGTACTGGCTAAATGGCATGAACAATGTCACAAAGCCAGTCAGCAACTGAATTTATACCAGAAGCCTGTAACCTCAGCACATGCCACTCATTCGAGGTATGATGGAATTAAGCACCCGTCAGTGTCAGATTGTGGCAGCCGTGCCCAGTACCCTAGTTCATCTATTTCATTCATTAGCACTGGCTTTTCTGTTTTCACTTGCATGTTTTACACTATTAAACATAGAGTATACTTACATTTCCCCACTAGACAGATAAAAAAGAGAAGTTGATAGAAAAACATTAAACCATGATATCAGGGGCTCTGAAAAGAACCAACAAAAAGAAAGAAAAAGAGGGGAAGAGAAGGGAGGGAGAGAACACACATTTATGAGCACAAATTGAACACTGTTACTGAATTATCTCAGTTCTCAGCATGACCCTATAGCATACATTTGAACACTGGCTCCACCACTAAACAACTAGGTGACCTTTGGTAAGTTACTTAAACTCTCTGTGCCTCAGCTTCCTCATTTGTATAATGGGTATAATAATAGTTGTAGGAATTAAATGACTGTATACAAAGTGCTCGGCACAGCAGCTGCCACATAGTAAGCACGTCATAACTTAGTGATTATTGTTCTGTATTCGAGCAAGCTGTGTTGGTTTCACCTCCATATTCAGACCACCGTGTCTCCAATCCTAGTCTGGCCACATAACCACAATTTTGAACAACTCATTGGAAGCCCCTGAGTCTCTTCCAGACTTTGCATTGGCCAATGGCTCCTGGGAACGAGTGACAAGGAAGATAAAGGTCACAGGGATAATCTTCCTGTTTTATAGTAGCCGACGTTTGCTAAATAAATGTTTCTAAGCCAGAAATTCAAGCTTCAGAAATGAATGAAATACAGGTTCTCCCACAAACAGCACAGTTTTTCATCGAGCAAATGTTTATTGAGCTCCTACTCTGTGCTAGGATATATTCTAGACTCTGAGGATCCAGGGAGAAAGGATAGCCCCTGACTACATGATTATTACACTCTGGTGACAATAAACAAGTAAGCAAAACCTGAGTTCATCTAGTGATGAGTGCAAAGAAAAAAATAAATCAGAACTGGCTGATAGGGAGTGATGGGGGCGGGGGGCATGGTGTTCACATTAGGTGATCAGGGCGGGCCCCTCTGAGGAAGTAGCACTCCAGCTGGTATCTGGGTGATGAGAAGCATCCAGCCAAGTGAAGGCTTGAGGGCACTAAATGAGTCCACAGCCAACGAGGACGTGCACATGTGTGGTTCTTACTGCAGTTTCTTCTTCGCATCACTTGGGTTCATTTTCTCACTGGACTTACCCTCCTATTGGCTGCCATAGCAACCTGGGCAGACCATTTTATTTTGCCCACCCAGTCACTCATCAGCCCACACTCAGCGCATACCCAATCCTAGCAACTAGTCATGGAAACATTATTTAGAAAACAATAGGCTCCATAACTCTACATCAGCTCCAAGGAGCATTCAGCTGTAACTGAAAGTAAATCAGGCAGCCTTGTCCCAGGAGAAATTCTCAGTCATTGCCTATCCTTTACAGACAAAAAGCTCAAACCAGTTTCTACCTTGCTTTCAACAAAAGCCTCAGGTCAGACAACCCAAGTGACCCATAATAATCCTGGTTGATACCACACAATGTTTTTCTCTGCCCCCTGCAGTCAAATTTCCCTGTGCTTTCACTCCGGGTGTATTTGCATTTGAGAAAAGTCTTTTGATTTCAAATATTTCTGTAAGACATGTTTCCCTAAGTTGCAGCTTATATACAGTTTGCTTCTACTCATCTGTGATATCTAATTTAAGTTCTCCCATACAAGCAATAAACAGGATACTTCCATGTTTAACGAGCCACGTAGGACTGAAATAAGTTACCACCCTATTTATCTCCCAAGAAATGAGTTCAGGAGAGGCTCGTTTACTTTTGTTCACCTCACATTGGAATGTAACTTGGAAAATGCAATCTTACATCTTTAATGATAATTCAGAATCATTTCTTCTGACATACACATTATTTCTGGGTATCTTTGCAACCATTTCCCAAGGCCCTTCTGTTTGTAATCCAAACGGAGAGCTAAAGAATTAAATAACGAATATGGTCAAGTCTGACCCATGACCTAGTCATTTTTTTAGTACTGAGTTAAGTATATCATTAAAATGGAGAAAAACAGAGAGAGAGAGAGAGAGAGAGACAGAGAGAGAGCCCGAGACTAGCTGTAATACCTAAACAGAAGCCAGGGATTGTGTTCCAACTACTCTGACTCGCTCCCTGGAGTGCTGTGCTCATTTCTGGGCTGGACAAAGCCCACCTTAAGAGGACTGTGGAGGACATTGGATAGGAACACAGAGGGAAGATGACAGAGGCCTGAAAGAAGAGATTGGTGAGGATGAACCCGTATCATGTGGCCTGGAGGGAAAGCTGCAGAACACCTATTTGCATACCAGCAGCACAGCAACCACAAACTGCCTTAAAACCAGATGCCAATGGTCCAATTATTGCCCCGTTTTTGTCTCTGCCAATGGCTTGCTACAGATGCTGCTACGGAAGGGTCCTTGTCATGAAACACCTGGCCAGCTGCTCACTGCTACACCACCGAGATAAACGCACTGCTGACAACAACCAACAGTGGGATTTTTCACCCCCACAGCCCAAAGGTAGATGGTTACAAAAATCTAACAGTGGGGGAGAGGAAAATATCATGATTTTAGTATGAAAATCTTGACTCTAAAGAGAAATATAATTACAGATAAATTTTCTAAAGCACTGAAAATCTATAAGCATTAAGGAAGCAAGGTGGACTATTAATGCACAGAGCAGAATTCTATGCCTAATGGAGTAAAGCTGCAAGCTAAGTGCCTTATCTCTAGCCGCACCACTTCTGCCAAATATTTCATTATTCAGCCTCCTGGGCTTTTACCATATCTCTGGTTGATCTTATAGCTCAATATTGAAGCACCTGGATAATGATGAACTTTAGGATATTTAGCTGCTTTAGGTCCCCCAAAGAACTTATTTCCCATCCTTTCTACCCAAGAAGCTAGCAACTACACAGAAATCCATCATTTGTTCACTAATAAGCATTTTAGTGTGCCTTCTACAACACACAGTACTGTGTTGGAAGGGATTCAAAGATCAATCAGATGTGCTCTCTTAGGGAACCTGTGATTTGGTAGAAGGAGAATAAAAATATACATGACTGAATACAGGCCAAAACATTCTAGTTGACAAAAGAGGGGCAATCAACATATGACTCCAGTTTGGAAGAATTTCTTGCCCCCGCAATTAAGGTGTGTATTTTTAAAAAAGGAAAAACCTCTATCAGTCCAAATAGAATGGATAATGCTGAGGTAACTCCAAAATCTCAGTGGTAATTATTTGCAATAGAACCATTGGGAGAAACTGAGCAAAGGGTACAAGGAACTTCTGCGTACTACTTTTGCACTTTCTTGTAAATCTATAGTTACTGCGATATGAAAAGTACAAATAAACAAACAAGCAGGTAAATGAGGCGGTACGGAACCACACTTCATTTCCTGCTCATACCACTTGCCCTGGCAGGCTGGCTGGGGCACTGTGCTCTGCAGTACTCCCGCCCTGACCAGGCTGATGGAGGCTCCACCCCTTCGCCTCCAGAAAGCAGGAGGAAGGAAATGTGGTAAAACATGCTCTGACGCTTAAAATTTCTGTCCAGAAGAATCACAAGACACGTCCATTCACGTTCCATTGGCCAAAGCAAATCACATGGCCATAACTAACCTCCAGGGGACAGGAATGTGCCCAGAGGAAAACCAAAAGGATTTGGCAAATAGCACTAATGAGTCCTGTACCCAAGGACACAAACTGTATAATTAATTAGACATTGGTTTTTGAAGAGTTTACTAAGAAACAAAATAAGTCACAGGTATTTGGGATACCTGTTTAGTCATTTTTTAAAAATAAATTCGCCGTGTAACACTGTGTAAGTTTAAGGTGTACAATGTGTTACTTTGATACATTTATATATTGTAATATGATTGCTGATGTAGTGATATTTATGACATCACATAATTATATAATAGTACAATATTACTGTCTGTGTTCATTATACTGTGCATTAAATCTCTACGGCTCATTTACTACTTGTTATAAGCTTGTACCTTTAAACCCCATCACTCTTATTCCCCACCATTCCCTGGTAATGACCATTTTACTCTGTGTCACAGGTTTAACATTTTTAGACTCCACATATAAGTGCTATCATACAGTACTTGTCTTTCTCTGTCTGACTTATCTCAGCAGCATGGCATGCATTTTAGTCTTAAGTGTGATTTTCTTATAACAGGGTAAATTCTGGATTGGATTTAACCAGTCACCCAAACTGGTAGGCCCAAAACGAGCGAGTTCAGCCATCTGCCCACCGGCAGCACACTGCTGTTACAATGCCCTCTTGAAGGCATTACAGAGAGTCTGGATCAATGTGCCTAATGCTGACTGGAAAGCAATCCCAGCTACATCGGAAATGAGTCTGAATTTTAAAGTGGCCAAACATCTTCAGCGCCAACATTTAAGATGTTTTATGCTGACTCTTCAAGTGTAGGCTAGAAGAAAATGATCAAACAGCAAGCCACAAGACCAACCCAACCCTCTCACCCAGAATCTGCAACCCTGGCATCGGCTCAGGAAGGCAAGGAGGCTTAGGGGGTTCTCTGGCCCAGGCAACAATAGGGGAAAGTGCTGAATGAGGGCAGAAGAGCCCAGGGAACAGGTAATTATCATGGGGTGACAGAGGGTAACAGGGGCAGAATCGAAAGAACCCAGGACAGGGTGACAGGTGCCTGAGGACAAAACCCAGCTCTGCCTCTTAGAGGTCGTACCTCTGAGCAAATCACTGACTCTCTTCTAGTTTCCTTTTCTTCATCTTTCAAATCAGACGATTGCACCAGATCGCACCAGATCGTTGCTGAGCCCCTTCCAAATTCAGAGCCATATCACTAGTGTTTGAATAACATCTCTGTCCCTAACTAGCAGTGTGGCCCCAGCAAGTGCTTAATCTTTCTCTGCCTCAATTTTCTGTAAAATGAAGATAATCCTGGATCTAGTTCACAGGGTGCTTGTAATGAATAAAGGAGTTAACATACATAAGGCCCTTAGGACAGTGCCTGGCATGTAGAAATGGTTAAATAATTATTATCTACTATTAATCAAAGTGGAAGACACAGAAGCAACACTTAGCACTCAGCTCTGTGTCCTGGACCAGTTCACAAAAAGATACAAGTATATTTCATCAGTTTCCCAATGGGTTTAAAGATAAAAGTTAAAGACATGAGTCATAAATCCAAAGAAAAAATGTTAAATTATACTTTGTTAGCTTCTTGACATTAGGTTGGTGCAAAAGTAATTGTGGTTTGAAAGGTTAAAAATAATTGCAAAAACTGCAATTACCTTTGCACCAACCTAATAATTGTCTTCCCCCCACACTTGAAAGGAGGACCACAGTGCCTCAACCCAGTGAACATTCTGCCCTGTTCACTGTTCACCCTCTGGGGCATTTCCTTGGCATCACACTCACAATCTCTGTACACTCTGGTGAATGTGACTTAGACTCAAGACCACGGGATTCTGAGAGTCAAAAGGCAGGCCTGGCACCTGAAGAGCAGAGACGGGAAAAATTATCATCTGCAATTAGGATTAGAAGGATCAGAAAAGGGTCATTATATTTATCTATAAATACAATTAATTATTTTATCTATATTTACATTTACATTTATAAATCTAATTATATTTATGAAATATAATTACATTTGCTCTTCAATTTCTCTATGGATAATTAATAGGTGATTATTTATAATTATCTATAATAAAGTATAGGCAATTTATTTATCATTTTTCTTATTTGTCTATGGGTTCCCAGAGCCCATAAGTGGTCATTGAATCCACTTCCTCAATTTTCCCTTCACTCCCCTGAGAGCATAGGCAGTCAAGAAAAGAACTACGCAGAACAAATCAAGACCACACTCTAAAAAGAGTACACATCAGGAAGTGTCTTTCTAATTGAGGTACACAGAGCATGTCTGGAAGAGAATATGACAAAGGGCCTCAGGAGAAAAATAAACAATAAGATACAGCTGGGTAACTGTCAAACTAAAGCTTGAACAAATATTTTCTAAGAAGCAGAACCTACAAACCTAGAGAAACAGGTCATAACTCAGAGATTTATCTGAAAAAGAGACATTTATATCTACATGGTTTCATATGGCAGACATAAGCCTAGGAGGGATAGAAAGAATGAAAAAGAATATAATATTGACTGTCTAATGGTGACCTACAAATGTCCAAAGTAGTAATGTAAAACTTTAATTACAGGAAAACATTAAATAATGAAAAGGTTAATGACATGACTTATACATTAGTTTTAGAGAATATGCATGCTCTGGTAATTAATATGGAAACTTCCATTTATTCAGAGCACAGACAATAGGAAAGATCGCATAGATATGTTTGCTCCCCCAAAGCAAATGCTAGCTCTGAAATTTTGCAAGATTCTCCTAAACAATATTTCAGAATTGTCCTTTGATTTAAAAATCATTTCATTAAGAAAAAGCAAGAGGACAAACACTATTGAATATCAAAACTTAATATAAAGCTACAATAAACGAAACAATGTAGTACTAGATTAAAAATATATAGATCAGTGGAATAAAATAGAGAGTCCAGAAATAGACCTCAAATATATATGAACAACTTATTTTCAATAAAGGCAATTCAGTGGAGAAAGAAGAGTCTTTCAACAAGTGGTGCCAGAAAAATTGGATATCCACATGCAAAAAACAAGTGGGGGACTTCTATCCATATTTCACACCATATACACAAACTAACTCAGAATGGATCATAGACCTATATATAAAACCAGAAATTATAAAACTTCCAGGAGAAAAATCTCTGTCAATTTGAGTAAGGCAAAAATTTCTTAGCTACAACACCAAAATACACAAAAGACAGCAATCCATAAAAGAGCAAGTTGATAAATTGGACTTCAAAAAAATTAAGTTTTATGCTCTTCAAAAAGACTGTTAAGAGAATGAAAAGACAAGTCATATACATGAGAGAAAATATTTACAAATGATATCTGATAAAACACTTGTATGCAGAATATATAAAGTGCACGCAAAAGTCAATAATAAGAGAGGGAGCAGATCCAAGATGGTGGAGTAAACACTGTACCTGCTTCCTTCCGTCAACACATTAAAATTACAACTAAATTATAGAAAAATCAACCTGGAGAACCATCTGAAGTCTAGCTGAACAGAAGTTTTATAACTAAGGATATACAGAAGCCACATCGAGACTGGTAAAAGGGTGGAGACGTGAAATGGACTGGCCCCAAACTTCCATGTGGCGACTGAGAATAAGGAGTGATATCTTGGCCGTGGAGTTTCCCCCAGAGGAGTCACGGACCCCAGCACCACACCAGGCTCCCCAGCCCGGAGCACTGGTGCTGGAAAGAGGAGCCTCCACAACACCTGGCTGTGAAAAATGGGGAATTCTGACCCACTGACCAGGTGGGATGGAAAGTGCAGTGGGAAACCCAGCTGTCCTCTTAAAGGGCCCACACACAGACTCACTCACTTGCAGGCACTCACCCTGGGCTCCAGTGGAAGAATGGTGCCTCAAGGGGTGTCAGAGGCATGCGGGGGGGGGGGGGGGGCAGACTGAGGTGTGCTGCTTCCTGGCAAGGGCTGGAGGAAGGTCGACAATTTCCCTGTGTGGGGTCCGTCTCCTGTGTAGCCCTGCAGCCGGCAGTCGGGCACCACCTTTCTTGTGTTGAGCTCGGCCCCACAGGCCAAATCCGAATCTGACTGGTCTAGTAAGTGCCACTGCTCCATTTAGCTGAGTCATTGGGACCCCGCCCAACCCAACTCCACCAACGCCAGAGGCACTTTCTCAGCAACAGGCCCACCCTGCCCACATTGCACTCTTTCTTGGAAAACTATGAGAGCCTGCTGGCTCCAGTGGTGACTGGCCTCAGTATGCTCTGAAACTTTTGTTGAGTAGCTTCAGGTTCAGCACTGTCACCAAACCAGAGCCTATATTAACCTCTTGACAGTAACACTTCCCACTCTAATGAGTCCCTGAGACCCTGCCTCACCCAACTTGCACACTGCATGAGGCTTTATCAGTGACTGAACCTTAAGGGAGCCGGCAGGTGGTAGCAGGCCAGGGTGTCCTGGATTTTTGCAGAGCAACCACAGGGGCGGTACTGGTGGCAGACATCTTCAGTTCACATCATCGCCTCTCCCACATGCCTCCAGGGTTAGCACAGGCAGTGAACAACTGGAGCTACAAAGCATTTTGTAAGAATACAAAACCCTTTGATATGCTGCCTACAAGAGACAGATTTCAGATAGAAAGACACAAACAGACAGAAAGTAAGGGATGGAAAAAGATATTTCATGAACATGGAAACAAACAAAAAACAACAAAAATAAAAACAAAAAAAACTTGGGGTAGCAACACTCCAATAGGAAAGGCCAGTGAAAGATCTGAATGAAAAATTCCTAAGTAAATGCAAATGGTAACAAATACAACAACAAAAATCTGGCTTCATTAATAATCAAAAAGTAAATAATTATATTTTGCCTATATAATTGATAAAAAACTATTTTAAAGATAATGCCCAATTTTTAAGGGAAAATGGGCAATCTTATATAGTGCTTTTGGAAATACGTATTAGTTCAATCTTCCTGAAAGAAACTTGACAATCTATATGAAAAGTCTTAAGAACATCCACATCTTCTGAACCAGAACTTCCACTTCCAGAAATTCATCCAAAGGAAATAATAAAAAAAGTGCACAAAGATTCAAATACAGGGATATTCAAAGTCAAGGAGCATTAATTTAGTAGGGAAAAAATGGAGAAAACCTAAAGATTCAATGACAGGGAACTCGATGCTGGTAGGACATCTATAAGATGGAATACTAGGTAGACTTTAAAACTATGTTGATGAAGAAGAGTTAATGATATCAGAAGACGTTGGGAAGGAAAGTCAATATATAGCATGTAGATGATCCCAGATGTTTTTGGGGTGTGTGTGTGTGTGTGTGTGTGTGTGTGTGTGTACAACAAACTACTAATTTACTTTATGTACTGAAGTTCTCCAGGGCACAAAACTGTGGGTACCACAACCATAAGATTTAATTTCATGTGGAAATTGAGAGGGTGCCAAAAAAAATCAGATGTAACATTTTGGCCATTATAGACATGATTGCAGCAATATGACTGCTGATATTAAGATCGCTGAAATATAGCTGTGCTTCTGACCTAGAAAATCTCCTATGAATTTGTTTTTGCTTGTCTCAAATATTGCCATGTCATTTTAGAATGGTCCAGTTTAGTTTATTTAGCCCTTTCTACTGACTTTGTAGTGTAGTATATATTACTAAAGTTTAATGAGGAAACAGTACCAGACAAAAATAAAGAGAAGCTTTCTCCAGACTATTTTACAAGCAAAATCTTCTAGATTTCTCATTGAAATTCCTCATTTTGAATCAAAAAGAAAGATTTGAAAATGATCAATAGAATTATATCATCAAGTGAATTCATTTGAATGAATAATATGTAGGTAGTTTTTTCTTCTCTTCTTATTTTTTTTTTTTTTTTTTGTTTTCTACCATTTTTTCCTGTTTCTAACAAATATATATGCTCATGAAACTTGGCTTATACTATAAATCAAAGTTCTATATATTTATTACTATAAAAATACTTTCTGATTACAAAACCCTGTTCTTTCTCAAAGAATGTTTAAAACACACACTTAGTTTGTCTTTAGCTTTATCTCATTAAATACATTATGATTCCCTTTCATTATTACTTAAATTATTGCTATTTCAAAGTAATGCCTGCTTATTGTAACCTGTCAAACAACTAGGAGAAATATAAAGTGTTGATAAGCTTCCTCTCTTCACCCAAATCCCACTCTCCTGAGGTACCAAGGTTAACTATGTATCTGTTATCCTTTGGCACCCATTAAAACACTTGTTTTAATTTGGTTCTACAGGCTTAAAAAAGCAGAAGTTCAGACCATTAGCAAAATGTATTGTGGTTTTGCAAAGTATCAATCTATATACTTATAACAAAATCAATGAAATGTATCAGAAGTCATTCAAAACCTTAACTAATTCCAATTCTGAAGTAGGAAGTTTTTCCCATAAATTAAGGCTAAAAATTCAATAAATTCAGTTTGGCCCTAGGGAAAATTCAGCATTTTTTCTAACACATATAATTAATTTTAGATAACGAATATCCATTGTGGAATTCTCATTCATATAAAGAATAATCTGTTTTTGGTGTTAAACATACAGGAAAAAAATTTTAATTGGTTCTTTTCTGCTTTGTAAATTTAACTTTTCCTAGGTTCTAAAATTACCTTATTTCTTGGTATTCTACAAATTAAACTTTCTATCTTTTGCATTTGTTTCTTCTCCAAACTTTTCAAAATAGGTATCCAGAGTCATTTCTAAACTCTCCCACTTTCAGCCTTTGGAACCCACTGCATGCTTTGGCACTTCATTCACTATGGTTCTGCTTCTTCTGATTTGACTCCATTCCAGGATGGGCCCATCCTTGTCACTGGGATGAGACTTGGACTCAGCAGATTTTTCTTGACAGCAATATTGGATGTTGGAGAGCTCACCTAAACATTGTCTCCATTTCTTGATCATCAAAATAATTGCACCTATCGACTTCAGAAAGCTACTGTGAGGCTTACGTAACCTGAAACCCACTCCACTCTCTACCTTCAATTGCATAATAGTTAAGACCAGACTTCAAGTGAATCTGGCAAGTGTTACCTTTTTCCAGCTGTGTGGTCTTGGGATCACTATATCCTCTCTATGCCTCAATTTCCTTATCTTCAAATTAGAAATAACAAAGTACCCACCATATATGCATGTTGTAAGGATTAAATGTGATATTTGGATCAGCAATCCCACTTCTGGGTACATATCCAAAGAAAATATCTCCAAGAGATATCTACACTCCCACGTTCATTGCAGCATTCTTCACAGTAGCCAAGACATGGAAACAACCTCTGTGTCTACTGAGAGATGAATGGATATAGAAAATGTGGTATATGTGTATATATAATGGAATTCAGCCTTAAAAAATAGGGAAATCCTAACATTTGTGACAACATGGATGAAACTGGAGGATATTATGTTAAGTGAAACAAGCCAGTCACAGAAAGACAAAAACTACATGACCTCACTTATATGTGGAATCTGAAAAAGTCAAACTCATAGAAACAGAGAATAGAGAAGTCGTGACTGGGGCTAGAAGGTACGGGAAGTGGGGAAATGTCAGTCAATGTGTACAAGTAGTAAAAACAAAGAAAAAAAATAATAGCATTTAAAAAGCACTTAGTACCTGGTATGAGATCAATAAATCTTGGCTTCCTTAAATTTTATATCACTTCATCCTTCCACTCTCATAATAAATCCAAACCTAAAATATTCTTCCATCTCCAGCCTTCAAAACATTCACCAGTTTCTCTCTGTAATTCCTCTTCCATGGATTGCTCTCTTGGGACACCTTATCAATAATTTTTCCATTGATTAAAGAAATGTTTCAATGAGAAAGCATCCAATCCTATAGCCTCTAGAGGCCAACCTCTTTCTTTAGAAGCATTTGATGATAAATCACATGGAACTTTCACTAAGTCCTTAGCAGAAACATTTTTTCATGCCATTAATAAAGGTACTTTGTGCAAGCAATGACTATATGGGGAGAACCATTGACTAAATACCATTAGGGTCGTTTAAGTAGCTGGCATTCTTTACATGGTGCCTTAACTCCACCTCTTCCCATATGTGACTTTAAGCAAGTGACTTACCTCTTTGGGGCTGTTTCCTCATCTAACTAAAAAGTCTAGGTAATAACACATACTTCATAGAGCAGATATGAAAACTAAATGGTTAAAAATGCTAAATGTCAATGCTAAGCAGAGTTTGGTAAGTTAAGGGTATTAGCTGTACAGCAACCATTAAAAATAATAGCTAAAAACACAATAGAAGAAATAAAATGGATAGTAATACACTTTTGATTTACTCAAAAGAGGGCAAAAACAAAATAATAGAGGAATGAAAACCAGATGAGACCCATAAAAAATAAAATAAAATATGATACATTTAAGCCCAATCATATCAATAATATTATAAATCTAAGTATCTAAACACTCCAATTAAAAAGAAGAGATCGTCAGTCTAGATAAAACAGCAAGACTCAGTGGGATGCAGTCTATACAAGACATGCTTAAAGATTTAGATAGACTGAAAGTTGGAGTAGACAAAGATATACATGCAAATAATAAGCATAAGAAAGCAAATAGATGAGGTACACTTCAAAATAAGAACTATTAGCATAGTTTTGTAATTATGCAAGGGTCAATTTATCAGAAAGATATACCATTCATAAATGTGCATGCAGCTAATAACAGAGCTTCAATTATATGAGGCAAACCTGAGAAAACTAAAGGAATAAACAAAAAAATTCACGGTCATAATTGGAGACTTAAAAATCCGTTTCAGGAATTGTTAAAATAAGTACACAAAAATAAGGATCTAGAATAGCTTCCTGAACTAGAAATTTAAGCACTTAAAAAATCATTTGACAAACGTATTTTTTTCAATTTTCCTAAAGATGGTACACAACTAGTGCCATTCTAGATCCATACAATGCATGTATTCGGCATTATTGCTTAATTATCTGCACAATTCCAGTTATAAAGAGTTGATAGAGAAAATATGAAAAACACTGTCTATTGTTAACTTGACCAAACTGGCAGTTACAGAACATTTACACCTAAAAATGGATTGGGGTGGTGATTACATGATAACATACATTTTTGAAAATGCATCAACCCATACACTTAACACAAGTGTATTTTATTGTATGTAAATTATATCTTGATACATTTCAGTGAAAAAGAAAACCACAAGGAGATTCCACTACACATCCACTAGAATGTCTGAAATTAAAGAATTTGACAATAAGAAGTGCTGGTGAGGATTTAGAACAACAAAAGCTTTCATGTATTGTTGATAGGAGTCCAAAACGATGCAACTGCTTTAGAAAACTACTTAGGAGTTTTGAATGAAACTAATTATAGGCCTATCCTATGCCTTCCCATTATACTCCTAGGTACATAACCAGGAGAAATGTTTCCACAGGTCCACAAAATGCTTTGTTCGAAAATGTTCACAGCAGCTTTATTTATAACCCAAAAAAGAAGGGTAGAGCTCAAATGTCCATCAACAAGTGAATGGCTAAACAAATTGTAATATACTCATATTGTAGAATATTGCACAGTAATACAAAAACTAGCAAATTCTCAATACACATAATAATATGAATGAATCTCAAAAAGCATCTTATTAAGCAAAAAGAACCAGATACAAAATTATTCCCTTCAGATGATCAAAGACAGACAAAACTATTCTGCGGTTAGTGGTATGAATGAAGCCTTCCTGGATGATGGAAATGTTCTTTCTTGAACTGGGTGATGGCTACATGGATATGTATTCCCTGAGCTGTAGAAATAAGATTTGTCTACTTTTCTGTACGTAAATTACATCTCAGTGTTTTCAAAAGATTAAATGGTATAATTAAGTTAAATCACAAAATCAGCCTGACACGTGGATGATGTTTAATAAATTGTATCTATTGTTATTCTAACTTAAATACCCATTACTAACATCTGCTAAGAAAGTGGAACTGTACAGTTGGAAAGATAAGCTAAAACAAATAGAAAAATGGAGGCACATGTGATGTGAGAAGGGAAATTGTGAATGCAATCTCACAAAAGTAAGACACTGGAAGAAATGCAAACCTTGTACAGCCTGTGTCTTATAAATGGTTAAACTTCATAAAATGCTCATAAATTACATAGCCATTGGAGATTTGTCACTAGTGTCATTTGTTTTCCAAGTCTTCCATTTAGAAAGCAATGATTATAGCATAGTGCCTTTTTATAAACATTTTAAAGGCACTGAATAAAAAAGAGAGAGAGATTTATTTTAAGACAATAAATGGGTTAAGATTTAGGTCAAAATCCCAAAATGATTTGTGTTTGTCCTTAATTTGCTCCATGAAAAAAGCTGCTTTGAGACTCTCAGCATCCTCCTGGGACCCCCTTGCTCCCTGCCTCTCTGCAAGAATACAGGCTCGTTAGCAATGGAGGAGTCCTGTCAGGGCTAAAGAACGGGAGAAGATTTGGGTATTTTGTAGGCACAATTACAGGGCTCTTTTTTATAAACACAAAAGGGATGGAGAAGGGATAAAAACCAGGCTGTAATAGCAGCCTTGCTACTCATATGAGAAAGAAAAGAAGAGTTCATGATTATTATATAGAAAATGTATTTTAAAATGGAAAAATACCGAAGTCAAATAGGCATGCAATGAAGAAGCACATGAAGTTTTCCGAATAGGGAAGAACTAAACCTGGACATTTCAGGGCCTAGACTTTTTTGCTTCTAGATGTCTCCCTGTAATCTACCCAGTATTCCACCGAAAGAAAACTAGCCATTCATTCATTCATCCATGCATTCATTCTTTCATTCAATAAATTTGTTTTGAATCCTGTTGTATGCCAAGCGTCATTCTAGGCCATGGAGACACAACAATGAGAATCAAACAAAGCCTTCAGGGAACACAGTTTCCAAATACGAGAAATGAACCAGGATTCATAAATGAGTTGTCATCCCCAGGTTTCTGAATACAGAGTCGCTGATATAATCCTTGGTTGCCTCACCATGTCAATTAGAAAATATAGGAAGTAAGCGAAGGTCAAAATCTCTGTTCTTGGAGAAAGAACAACCCTGTTTTAGTCTGTGAGTGTGGAATGGGAGAGACATTTTAACAGAGTGGGGTGCAAACTCTTGAGTTTGCAACCCAAGCAATCAATTTCTTACACTAAGCCCTGTGGGAAGATTGTTCCAGCTAATGTAAAGGGCAGAAAGGTTCCAACAACTTCAGTAAGTACTTATGGATGCTAAATAGTGAGATTATAAGGATGCAATTGTACAATCAATATGTTCAATCAGTAGAACTAGTTAATGTTTCTCCATATGTAGAGCTAATGAAGTAAAATCTATAACCAAAGTCAAATTTTAATCACCTTATACATGAACTTGACATTGTAGATTCCAAACATCAATTAAAAATTAAGAGGGTTGGTTCATAGTTTGCATTTTTTATTCGGTGTTTATAAAAGCACTAGCTTTGTGATTCCTAATGGTTTCTCCACATCTGTATAATAAATACTGTGGATGATCATTACCTTAAAGACAAGATCAGCAAAACATGATTTTAATATTAATACATTACATTTGCAATGGAGTGCTATTATCTTTGAAAGTGTTTTACATTGATTCTCTTTTCCTATATCCGCATTTCACTTAACAGCATCACTATGCATCACATGTCCAAGCCAGAAAGTGAAATAATTCTTAAGTCTCTTTCATCTCCAAGTTCTATCCACTGTACTTCACAAAATTCTTTCCATCTCAACCCATCTTGTTCTCTACTGCCATAGTATTGGCTTTACCATGTCTTATGGGACTGGTACAGAAGCCTCTTAACTCACCTTCCAACCCTCACCATGCTCCCACTGCCACCTTCCACACTGGCAGAGTGCTTTCTTAACACGAATTTGAAGGAGCATCTATCTCACCGGGAAAAAAAAAAACCTCAAATGACTCTTTTAAATTTTTTTTACAACATTGGGGAATATTGGGGAACAGTTTCTCCAGGGCCCATCAGCTCTAAGTTGTTGTCCTTCAATCTAGTTGTGAAGGGCGCAGCTCAGCTCCAAGTCCTGTTGCCGTTTTCAATCTTTAGTTGCAGGGGGCACAGCCCACTATCCCATGCGGGAATTGAACCGGCAACCTTGTTGTTCAGGGCTCGGACTCTAACCAATTGAGCCATCCGGCCGCCCCTCGAATGACTATTGTCAACAGAGAGTAAAATCTAAAGTTCTTAGTATGCCATCCAAAAGTTTACAGTTTTTCACAGTCCAGTCCCCACCCACCATTCCATTCTCCCTTCCCTTTCCCCAGGAGGATCCAAACACACATAGAACCACTTGTCATCCCATCCTGTCAGCTTTACAATTCTATTCATTTGTATTCACTGTACCCTCTCCCTGGAAGATTCTCTCCCACAATTTTCCAGCATAGATATCTTTCAAGGCCCAGAAAAAGAAGCTATTTCAGGCAGCTACCATGGACAATTCTATGGAGGACACGCTACAGGAGAAAAGAAATGTTCTGGCATCACACATAGCTGCACTATAGTAGACTAGGAACAGCAGCAGTTGGAACTATAAAGACATAGTTGATTAAGGGTATATATATATTAAATATCTGAACTTGGAACAATTGCCAAAAAAAAAAAAAAAAAATACAAGAATTCTCTATAGTAACAGTCTATAAGACACCAGCCAGGGGTGGGTTATTACGGGCCATGAACCACGTTGGGATATAAGAGGTCAGTAATGCTGCAGGATGAGGATGATGGAAGAAAAGAACCAAGACCATAACCATAACATTCCCCCCTCGCCCCTTCTGGCTACAGTTTCACTTGTGCTTTTGTGAGGAAGCAGAAACAGAATGGTCCAAGGGATAAAACCTGGTCTAATTTTGCTTCTCTTCCTTCTCATTTTTCACCCATTGGAGATCCACTCACCAATCTGAGAATTCTGTCCACTGCATTCTTCTCATCTCAGCACCCATCTCTATGAGTTGGTGCACACACATACACATGTACTCACACACGCACGTGCACGTCCATGCACACTCATATGCTACCTTGTTCCTGAGGTTCTTGGTACTTACCCCAGATCACCTACCCAGACACCCTTCTGCCTAGTATCTCAAATATTTCCAACTAAATAAACATAATGGGAAAACAAGAGTAGGTATGTACGCCAAGGCCTGTGGATGTAGCCTGAATATGTGAAGTGGGAAGTTTACGTAAATCTCACCTTTGAAAACTGCACGTGAACTCACTCCTTAATGCATCCACTTATTTTGTAGTTTTTTGGTGTGTGTTTTTTAACGTATTTTAAAAGGCTTACTACTGGAAAAAATTGACTTTGTCGAGGATGGCTTTGAGTGCCCTTGGTCCTTATCCAGGTGTCTCCCTACCTGTTCGAGATTCACAGTCTGCCCAATTCTGAAAGCCATATGCATTCTCAGAGAAGCAGTCACTTCGAGGAGACTGAGTTTGCTTATGAACCAGGAATGATCTAGAGGCTTAAAGGCAAAAGCAAATAAAGGGCTCTTTACCTCTTTGTCACTGTTTTAGAAATCTAGACTCTGAGAGGCAAAAACAACAATAACAAAGGATTCCTTTTCGAAAAAGCAAGAAGGAAGAAATATGGTTTTCAGCAGTGCTGCTCTCTCTGAATTGTCTTCCTCAGGCTTTACCTTGCTAATTTCTCATCCTTTAAAACTCAGTTCCAGAACCACTTCCAACAAAAAGCTTTTTCTAACCTTCCCTTCTGTTAAGATGCTTAAATATTTTTGTCTACCAATAGTATTTTAAGGAACATAATGATTCATCCGTGTTTCCATTTTATTAATCAAAGAGATCTTTTCTGAGCATGCCAGAAAAATAAGAAGCAGAAAATATTTTTAAGTATTTAAATTCCTTGTTAACTTAGATTATTGATGTTTTGGTTTGCTCACATGGGCTAAGACAAGTTTTAGCTAAAGGTGTAAAGTCCCAATATTAAAAACGTATCTGTCATTTCAAAGTCATCCACAGGATTTACAGCATAACAATTCCCTGCTTTTATTGTAAAATCAAGGAATAAAAAGAATATTTGAAGGAATCTAGTTCAACTTCCCACTTGAAAAATAAGCTTCCTTTTAAACGTCCCTGATAAGTAATCACACAGTCTCTGCCTGAACACATCTAGCGATGGAGAAGGCCCACCTTCACGCTATACTCATTTTTGAGCAGCTCTGACTCCTGAACCCACAGACTTTTCCTGCCACATGAAGAGATAGCAACATACATAGGCAGGACCGAGTAGAGATGGAGGAAACTGGCACAGATTGCCCAACCCAGCAGCCAGAAAGTGGGCCCAGGGACTGAATTCATTTGCAAATCTCATAGAAAGACTTTGAGCCAGGCCATCTTTGCTGGGGCACCTGAAATAATTGTTTCACCAAGCTCAAACCTGCTGTTAAGCCCTATTTCTTTGCAGCCTCTTCCATCTTAAGTAAATGCTTAGATTTCAAAAGGCTAGAATTGAATTCAAAAGACTGTAATGTCTTGTTTTCCACAAACTAATGAAAGATTAATTCGCCATATCATTCCTATTATCAATGGAAAATGAAGCTCTAACTTGTAATGGTGGCACCTCCATACATCATCCCCTTTGTGAGGGCAGAGCTGCCAGGTGAGCTGCCAGGTGCTAAGGAGGAGGCGCTAAGGGCAATTGTGTCAAACTAATCTCAGAACAAACTACTGCATTTTATTATGTAAATTCTCAGGATAATTGTTCGCCTTATCAAGGACATCCATCCAATTAATTTTTTTAGATGTTAACAGAATTCATTTAGCACCAGACAGTTTCAATCATAACTGTCAAGGTTTGTTTTTGTTTTTTAAGTTAGTACTCTAGAGTTTTTTTTTAATTTTGAAGGGATTCAACATATTAAATTTTTTTGCTGATTATACTTATAACTCATAGAAATAGGAGCAAGAATTTATATTGTAATTGACTTAACTTGATCACATGAGCTATATATAAAAGATCTAAATCCTAGTCCCAAAAATCATTGATTCACAGAATCGACTTTGAAAGCTTATAAAAATGTGTTAGGATCCCAAGATGGTATTAAGATCTTTTTATGTAGTCAAAGAAAAAAAAAATAAACCACCAAATGATGAAATTCTGATACTGATATATTTGACCCTCTGCTAGGGATTATGGAGACTATTAGAGACAAAACATCTACCTCAAGGGACTTTCCATCTAGAAAAGGAAAAGAAATTTTAATGCACTTGATACGATATAAACAAGTATACGTACAAAAAATCATCATTGATGAAAGGATAGGAAGGACCCCAAATCCTTATCTGCCTATTTCAACAGGCCCATGAGAAGAATGTGATTTAAATAAACATTCCTGAAAATGCACCTGTGCTTCCCGCTAGGCCTTGAACTGCAACATCTGGCCCCCCATTCTGAATAATCTAGCGGAATCTCACTGGAAGAGTCCTTTCCATGTCTAATTTGTGGCCTTGGCTGGAAGCAAATAAACAGAATTATGCCAATTAGTTGTCACCACTACTCAGATTAACCAAACCATAGTGCAAGTCCTCTGTTACCTATTCAAATAGGCAATGGGATCCAAAAGTTATACAAAGGCATATAAAGTGATTATCACAGTACTGCCCACCTAGCCCTAGGTGCTAACTTCCTTCACTTTGATCTATGTCCTCTTTTCCTTAACTACCCTCATTCCCCAATCAAGGTATAGCATACAGTTTTATACTTGAACATGGTAAAAGAAAAACCAATTAGTTCCCTGATACTGCTATCCAAACCATTGCATTTGTGAATCTCACTGCTAGCTGTGCAGAGGAGAAACGTTTACAAATAATCCCTTGTATCTGAGGGAAAACCCTGAGCTACATTCTTCTTCATTTAGATAAAATTAATGTGAGTCCTTTGGAAAAATCCCCAGACAGAGGAAGGAACATATCAGCCCACAGGGCTAACTCAGCCCACTGCTTGATCTCATTCAGCCTGGGGGTGAGATAGCTCTGGGAAGCCCTGCACAGGACAACCCAGGGAGCAGCTCCCCCTCCTAGGGGAGCTAAGCAATTGTACAGACATGAATTACATTTTCAGAGGGAAGTAAAGCTAAGAACACTGGTGTCACTCACTCGAGATTCCAGAGTTCAGGAAAGCTTTGTTATCTGCTTCTCTTTTCTTCTTTTTTACAAATCCATTTATATATATACACATATTTCTTTTGCTTCCTCAAAAGGCTTCCCTCCCTCTGTGTACTTCTCCTTAACTCTCTTTCCCTTTTCCATGTCTTTCTCTACCTCCCCCTTTTGTCTATTTGTGTCCATTTCTGGGGTCAAGCTTTCTCCCTCCATCGCCATCCCTACCTGTCCCTATTGCCCACTCTCTTCTCCACCTTCACCTCTCCTCCCTGTGTCTCTTTTCCTCTCTCTGCAAGATAAGGCTGAATTCCATGTCCTGATTTTGTTGTCTTGTAAGAGCTTTATTTTTCCTTATGGTATATTTCAATGGCAGAAAAGCAGTGTGGTGCAATAGAGAAAGTGACACTTGAGTCAGAAATGTGGCTTTGGCCTCGCTCAAAGTCTGCATTTGTAAAATGAGGATCACTCGATAAACAACGTCAGTGCCTCATCCATTCTAAGGAACTTAATGAAGATTAGTGATTATTATGCAAACAAATAAAATGGATAGGGAATTAATAACAATAAGAATAGCAAATATTTACATAGTCCTTACTATGTGTCAAGCATTATAAATATTAGTTCACTGAATCCTCAAACCGTGATGTGAGGTTGACACTAAGACTTGAGCAAAGAAGGTGAAATTGTGTTTTCTCTTGCAAACATTTCTTTTATTATTGTTTTTACAATTTAAAAACAAAGCTGTGGAGTTGAACATTTCTATTTCACTAAGAAAAATCAATGAAATTAAATTCCATTTTACTTATACATAGTCATCTGCTGATTTTCTTATGAAAGGCGGGATGGGGCCCTTCATAGAAAAAGTTCTAGGCTCTTGGGATCCATCTACATATCAACTTTCCCTTTTATGAACTGAAAATTATGTTTCACAAGATTCATAATAATGTTATTATACAATAGAGTATGTCAATATCAATTCAATATTCAAAAGACATTTTCACATGAGTGATCACAATGGAAACCATAATCATTACTATATCCTAAGTGATATAGTTAAAGGTTGACCTTGATGTCTCCTATCTGGCAGAATGGCAGGGTTTTTATGTTATTAATCAATTGATAAAGATTCCTTTTAGGAACCAATGTTTCTGGGAGTTATTACAGTGGTTTAATAAGTACAAACACAGAGCAGATTACTACACTTAAGAAAAAAGATAACACAAATGACCTTGACAACCCACCACAAATAGTTCCCTACTCATAACATACATACATTCACCTTCAGGACAGGATATTTCTGGGGTTCATTTCTCTAGAAAGTACATTACCTCTCTTTTTAAAAACGTTTTTAATCCCTTCATATTAGTCAGAAATGAAATCAATTCTTACTTCTGAGACTTTTGATATACAAACATCCAAATTATAAACAGGAACTGCTTGGCCCTTAAAAGATTGCACAATTTCTAGGAAACAATACTAGGTATTTATTCCTTCTCACACTTTTGGTAAAATAAAATAAAAACACTTCTCTAATGCCATGGATTCAATTAAAAAAATAAAGCTCACACAAGTTCAATTCTGGTAATGTAAACATGCTGTGTTGCACATTACCCTTATATTATCAATAATAAAAGGTTTGCTAACAAATTAATTGTATAAGTAATGGCAACTCCAAAATTTCTATATATAAATGCGCTTAGGGACTACCGTCTGTTTGGAATGGAAGCCAGCTGACTTATTTTGAAGCTGAATTTGTACAGGATGTACTCTGTTTTTACTTTGATGTGTCCATACATAAATTAAAGTGGTACAATTTTTTTAAAAAAATACAGTAGGCACACTTTACATAAACTTGAGAAAACATTAATTGTTCACTTCAGAGAATATTTCTTATTTAGTTGTTTATTTACTTATTTATGGTGTCTTTAGGTAGCTGATGGGAGATTATTAGAGGGAGAATCAATATCTTCCCCACCCCTAGCATCTGCTCATAACAGTAAATGGGTATTGCCTAAAGTAACAATTGGTTCCAAAAATTTTAGCAACGACTTAAGTGTACACAGAAGCATACAGTATAAGAGCTGAGACTGGAATGCAGAATGGCGCTCCAAGTCTGTGCTCTTTCTCCCACGTCACCATAGCCAGTTTGGAAAGAGTATGGCTCAGTAACTGTTTGAGAGCCACAGATTCAGTTACAGTATATTTTTTGAAACTAACAAAGTGGCATTTATGGAATGCAGCCTTTTCTTTAATTCAGACTGTTCTTCCTCATAGTCTGACTATGTTGTTCTTTTACTGCATCTATTTTTATATTTTGGTTATATATTTAAGTGTCACCTACTCAGCTACATATCTCATGTATGTGTGTGTATGCAAACACACACACAGGAAGTGCTAAACAAATATTTGTTGAATAAATGGATGATTCAGTGAGATTTTATTGAACCATAAAATTATTGTCCCTGTGTAAACAGTGATCTATATCACAGTATCTGGATTATTGATTTCTAAGCTATTTAATCCTTGTATCCATAAAAGCCTCTGAAAAACCCCAGAATTTGTGTGCCAAATGGTGTTTGTAAGTGCATTTTCCTAGGCAGACATTCCAAAGCTTTCATCAGATTCTCCAATAGGAGTCTATGATCCTGAAAAGATTCTTTTAAAAATTACTAGTCTAAGGAATCCTCTCTATTATATCCCCTATGTCATATAAATGATCAGCCAAACTATGCTTACATAACTCCTGTGACAAGAAACTCACCACCATATAAGGCAGTTCAGGCGACTTTCATATTTCACAGCTTCACGTCTGATTGACCACAGCTCCATCCTCCAGAGTCCCTATGCCACTTGACAGCCCTTCATGTATTTTTAGACAGCTGTCTTAACCCATCCTATCTTCTCTTGTGAAGGCTTAAATCCTCAGTTCTTTCAACCACCGTCAAGGTTTCCGCTACCATCTCCACGCCGCAGCTCTCAGTGCACTCAGGACTCTGCTCAACCCCACTGTGCTGACCCTCCGAGAGCCAAGCACGACTCTGGGCATCTGCAGTTAACAAGTCTAACAGTTTATCACTTCGGGGCAGTTGGTGCATCTCACTGACTCAGAGTTAACTTATGGTTAATTAAAACTCCTGTATCTTTTTCTTTGTATGTTTTGCAGTTTCACCATGGCCGGCCCATTCTGTTCATGCAGTTCATTTGAGGATCCCATTACAAGATTTTACAACTATCCCCGTTAAATTTCCACTCTTTAAATGTAGCTGTTTCTCTCAGCTGAAGCTCCTATGGATCCTCAAGTCCTATCATTCCAAGTTTTAGCTACATCCCCTCACACAGCTTCTCTCCCTCACTTTAGTTCAGATAGGTCTTCATCTAGGTTAATGCCGTATAAATATGCAACCTTTACTACACAGCCTTTTTATGTTTATCTGATACAATGTCCAGAGTTTTTAGCTGTATTTAGCAAGAAAGAGGGATATGGAAAAGTATGTCTACTCTGTCTTTCCAGAACTGTTAGTCAATTTATGAAAGACTTAACCTATAGTTACAAGACTAGTCTGCAGATGCCTATAAGCTCATAGGGCCAGTTAAAGTAGCCTTATGGGCTTATAGGCATCTGCAGACTTGTCTTATAACTACAAGGGGTGCAGTGACTACCCTTTCTATGCGAGAGGCAGCCTCATCCAGACTGACTCCCATATGTACCTGGAGCAGCTTCGTACATTTATTGCCCTCCCACTGAGCAGGAGAATCAGGATAGACCCCATCTGCGGTCCTCCCTCCCTCCAGCTCGCCCCTGGGCACACCTCAGCCCAGTTCCAATCACAGATCACTCCTCAGAACATGAGGCATGGAACTGATCGCCACTACAACTGGACTCCTTACAGCCAAAAATGTCTTCCAATGTGGATGGCCAAAACTGAATTCTCCCCACTCCCATTCTTCCTCTCTTGTCACTCCCCACTGATATTTGGCTGAGGTCCAGATAAGCAAGCAAGCATTTTCTACTAAAACACCTAAGGCTAAGGTAGCATGACTTTTCTTGATCTTTGTTCTCTTAGACCTCTTTTGCATCAGACAGTGCTGACCGCGCTTCCTATCAATAGTACCTTACAAATATAGTTATTTGCCATTTGCACAGACCTCCTCCTGTCATTTCATTTGATCTTCACAACAGCTCTGTCAGATGCCCATTTTATATACGAAAAAACTGACATAAAGCAGATCTGCCCACATTGACATGATGCTAGATGCCAAAGCAAAGACTACATAACTGCTTTCTCAGTCAAGACTCATTCCATACCATGTCATCTTGGTTTCCATGATGCTATAATAATGAGTAGTTACCACGTGATTGGCAAGCACGCTACAAGACCTAGTCTTGTAGGCATATACTTACAATGGAATGAGAGGCTCAGAGAGGTTAACTAACTTGCCTGATGCCATTTCGTACAAGGCAAGGAGCTCTTGCTCGGTTCTAGGCCCTTCCCATACTACAGAGTCTCTTTTTCAAAAACCTAATTTATTCTATGGAATCTCTTCTGTCTGAATCTATATCAACAGTCCTGTTTTCATCTCCAAAATCTATTCCTTTATCTACCGGGCCAAGTGGAGATTTCCGTTCAAATGGCTTTTCATCATTTCAAGCCCCATATGACTAAAAATGAGTTTGTTATCCTCACCTGTCTAACCAGTTCCCCTCTATAGTACCAACATCCTCCCAGCCATAGGGCACAGAATGTTAAAGTTGATTCACTCCTCCATTCATATCCTTCATATCCTATCAGTCTCCAAGTCTGGTTGAATGGTTCTTTGAAACCACTCATCTTTCTTCCCATAGTTATTTATTCAAGGCCCTGAAACTGATGTTATTGGGTCAGTCGTCTTTCAGCAAAATGTACAGATTTAAGAATCACCGTCCCCATTAAGTTCACTTTCTATGCCACTGTTTGACACATCTTTCTTAACACACTTCATAATATTACTTCCCCCATATATAAACCTTCAAAGGTCTCCGAATCCATGAAAAATGAGTCTAGAGTCTCATGACTGGCTTTCAACTCAGCTTAAACCAGCCGAGTCTTGCTCATCTCCATGGCATCATCACCCATGTTTCTCCTGACACCAAAACTGCCTTTCTGCTCACTTCTGCTCATTCCTAATCTATCTACCCTCTAGGTGTAAAGTCACACTCCACCATCATCCAGAGACCAGGTACTCTGGAATTCATAAAATCATGAAATTCTTGCAGGCTTATAGTTTGTACCATCACCCATCCAAGCACCAGGCTGGTCTTTAACTTGAGTAGTTTACCTTTGTTTTGTGTGAGTTCCTCACACCTCTCATCTAGACAGTAAGATAAGAGGAAATGGGGTAGGGATAGCTCATGCTTCTTGTGCTCCATAGCCCCTGGCAAAATGCCAAGATAAGGCGGGGAGGGAGTACATCTGTGCTTCTTAAAGTTGTAAAACGCATTTGGCTGGCTTGTTTTCCTGGACTGAGGTCTGTGGATCACCTTATGGGATCTTGAAGCGAGCCGTTTCCAGACCACATTTTGAGAAGCCCTGATTTTGCAGGATCAGTTGAAAAATTCATGCCAAGGTAGATTGACATTGGTTTTCATTCTTATACTCATCAATCAACTAGATCAGTAATAACTTGAATACACACAATTTTCTGTTATCCAAGAGCTGTTTTTAAAAAGTGAGTGAAGATCTGCTATGTCTAAAACAAAATTCTGAAGGATGTGAGATGTTCAATAAATTCCCCACATTCAGAAAGAAGAATTTGGTCTATAACTGGTTTTATAATAATCTTATGCAATAGAGAAATTCAAAAATTCATTTGTAGATTGGACATGGAAAATAGAATGCAGAACTATTTCAGCTAAAAATGTAATTCATTAGGCAACCGAGCAAACATGGTTTTACAATGAATAATCTGAATAAATATATAGATAGTGAGGCAGAGGACTAAGGAGAGATTCACATGATGCTTTTTTATGGAATTATTTAATGAATTCCCAAAACATTTTAGAATATGTGGAATATTTATGAAATGAGATACAACAGAAAAAAATTAAAGTGATAGTTCAGGAAAAAAATAAGTAAAAGAGATGCTTGTAAATATCATGTTTCACATTTAGGTTAATAACCCAAAAGTGGATAAAATTGTATAGTTCATAAGAAGCAAGTATGTTACATTATGGCGTTTTTCTCCACAATGGAGAGCTAGAAAAGAATTTAAAGACAGCCACAATTTTGTGGAGAGAGCATTTTAGGTAGTCAGTGTGAAGCTAACTGTGGTTTTTGTGATATACACTATTTCTGGTTCCATTAGCGTGCTGCTCACTTTTGAGAAATTACGCCCATGTTAACGAGCACAATGTAAAGTTAGGGGTATTGTGTTCCTTTAGGGAATTATAACTAACACCTTTCTTTCTAAGTTCCCTCCAATAAAAAGCAACTTTGCTTGTAAGAATATCAGTAACTGGGAGGTAATCTACCTCTTTTCTGGGCAGTTCTAATTATTAGAGCTTTCTCCTTCGTTATGTAGAAATGGATTGACCCACCAGTCCCAATTCTGCCCTGTGAAATCACCTAGGTCAAATCTTCTTTCTTTGCTTAGTAAGAGTTTTTCTAGTATTTGAATTTAACTTTCAGATCTCCTTTCATTCTTCTTTTCTTCTCACTAAAGATTCTTAACTCCTCAACCATTTCTCAAATGGCATTTTCTCTGAAGCCTCACCAATCTATTCATCCTTCTCTCACCATTTTATAGCTCACTGACGTCTCACAAAGCCTGGCACCTACTGTTTTGTACAAGATTCCAAATTTGGCCTGCCTAGAACGGAATCTAGGGAAACTATTACCTCATATAATGTGTACCCAAGGCTTTCTATTAATGCTACCTAAAATTACGTAAGATATTTTAGTAATTTCACCATACCACTAGCTCATATTTAGTTAATTACAATCCTCAAAGTTCCCATCCCCCACAGTGAACTACTTCAGTTGCATCTCCTACGTTCTGTACATATTAAATAGAGTTTGCAGAACCTATAGCCAAGACTGTAATTTTACAGGCAACTGTTCTTCCCTCCCCTCTAAAACCCCTAGCTTTTAAGCCCATACCCATCTGTTCTTTCCTAAAGATAGCAGCACCTGGTTCACTGTCACTCTCCAATCTCTGTCATGGTTCTTGTGATTTTAGTAATCACACAGGTGATTATTTCACTCTGGCCTTGCTGCCATCTTCTGGACTCCGCTCCTCCGCTGACCTTGTCTTCCACTGCATCTCAGTCTCCCACTCTCCTCAATAACTACATCCCCTCTTTAATGTCTGTCTCAAACACTCACTCCTTCACTTCCCTCTATAAGTCAGTCCTGTTTTCTTTTCCTTTTTTAATGTCACTACTTTGAATAAAACCCTTTATTTCTTCATATTGCTTTCAGATTCAGGACCAAAATCTTTATCATGATCTATAAGGCTCTTCTTTTCCAGGCTCTATCTTAATTCTCTCTCTCTCTCTCTCTCTTTCTCTCTCTCTCCCTCCCTCCCTCCCTCCCTCTCTCTCTCTCTCTCAATTAGTTTCAGGCGTACAGAACAACACAGTGATCAGACATTTACATAACTCACAAAGTGATAACCCCAACAAGTCTACCACCCACCCGACAGTATAGTTACTAGAACATTATTGACTATATTACCCACACTGTACTACACATGCCCGTGACCTTTTTTTTTTAAATTATAGGTGACATTCAATATTATTTTATATTAGTTTCAGGTGTACAGCGTAATGGTGAGACATTCATATAATTTATGAAGTGATCCCCCAACAAGTCTACAATACTGTTGTAGTCCCTTTTTCAAAGCTCCCTTAGTCACCACTGGAATAATTTACTGCCACTTTAAAATAAAAGCAAAATTAACTAATCCAAAGACTCTGAGTAATATTCAGCCACAGTTATTTCTATGAAGATAACAGACTCAGAGAGATGTGCAGATAGATAGATAGATAGATAGATAGATAGATAGATAGATAGATTTTATTTTTCCCCAGCTATGTTGTCTGAGGAATCTGTGCTCCTATTTATTTATCCTGTGTTGCTCAGACCTTAGAAAACTAAATCCTACCCTTGTACCCATGTGGTAGATTATTATAATGCCCTTTTAGTCTAGCTTCCAGCGATGACTTGAGAATGAAGAAAATAAAAAATGACACAAAAGGAACTGTTTAAACTAAATACGAATGTGAAACAAAGAGGCGCACGTGTTCTAGGAAACCACAACCTCTGTTGGGCATGGATCCTTACACAAAGGAGGCATTCAATACGTTTACTAAATTGAATTGAACAGCAATGGTTTATCACTTTACAGACAATAGAAACTTTCCATAATCTGTGCTATCCAGGATAAACAGATGGGCAAGATAACCCACAACTCTTCTCCAAACCCTCAAAATCAGAAGTACATGCACAGCCTAAAAAAGAGAAGGGGGCAGGGAGGCCTATGGTATATTTGAGGAGCAATGAGCAGGATGGGTTTCCTGGAACAGAGAGCTCATGAAAAGTAAGTTATGCTGAAAACTTTGATAAAATTTACTTATCCATGTATTTTGAGGCTATGTGTTTTTAAATTTTAGTTTAACATAATTTCAATTCCCTATATGAAAGGACATATACCATACTTACTGCCAGAAATGTTATTGATTGTAACCAGAGGCTATGTCCAGAGAAATAAATTGCAATAGAAACTCTTTTATTCTTCTTCTATGTTCTGTAAAATATTGTAAAAGCAAGTATAGTGTTCCTTCCCATTTCAATAGAACTGTTGCTTTCTTAAAAGATGAAAGAAAACAGAAGACTGAAATTTACACCTTCTGAAGAGGATTACTGGGAATGACGCCAAATAAAAAAGTGGACATGTATCTACCAAACACATCTATAAGTCAAGACAGTCAATCTAGCCTCCATATGGATTTTAGAGGATGACCGGTAATGTGTATCATATAATTTATGATATAAAACAAAATAAACTTGGATCTATAATTATTCCAAAAGTTATTTAAATAATGATATATAAGAATAGTTTTTTTTTTCCAATAGAGTATCTACCACATTCAATATTTGAAAAATGTAAATGTATGATGGCCCAAGGTAAATAGGGAAAATGTACTGTGGCCCAAGTAAGGTAAATAGGGAAAAATCTCTCTTTTTTATCCATCATCTACAAATTGAAGTCAAATTATCTAAAAGTCAATATTTCTGAAGCAAATCATACTGGACTAATTTCTCCAGATCATTCACCATTCTGTTCTTCATTTTGCCTTCCATGCATGAAGCGGTCAATAAGTTTATTTCCAAAGCAGCCATTGAGTTTACTTCTTACCATTGCATTTTGTTCAAATGTTCTATTTTAAATTCCTCCTTAAACAAAGGGCCATTCTATCCTTGTGTTATTCTATGCTCCTTTTGAACAGTTTCCAGGAATAAAATAACTGATCATGAAAAAAACAAAAAAAAAACAGTTGCTCCTAACATGCTTTGTATAAACTTACTAGATGATGGCACTGATTCATGATTAACAACTCTAACATGTTGTAGCTTACACATGGTGTATTAAATATTTCCTTGGCAATAGACATAATTTAGCATGCCCATTATAAATTTTAGACATGAAAAAATATAGCTTTAGAGGAAAGTGGTTTTTGTTAAGAACACTACCAAAAAAAGAACAGAAGCAATAAGGAAACCTGAAAATACAGTATGGATGGAGTTTTGTAGTGCAGCTTTAATGATGTTTAAACATATATTCATTTGAAGACACTACTGGGAAATATTTTTAGAAATGTTTCTTTAGGTACTTTAATTACCATAAATGTACAAAATAAATAACAGAATTTCTGTCCAGAGGGCATGATTGGAGGTGTTTTTCAGAAAAGAAAAGTTTTTAAAATATCAATATCTGTCTTACATTTTATAATTCCATCTAAAAAAAATAACCCTGAAATCTGTTTACAGTATATTATACTCAGAGTCTAAGCTACTTTTTAGTTACCGTGAGTCCCAAAGAGGACCATTCTTTTTTAAGAAGTAGAGCATGTGTTTAATAGGCTTCCTCTGATTTTGTCTCTGATAAACTTGAACATACACCTGCTGACTTCACGTATTGCAATAGAACTGCCAAAATAACAGACAAGGAAGCTGGCCCAGACTCTATTTGGATATTTCAAGATCCAGTTATTTATTTAGATATCATTGCTGGCATCTGTGTGTCTTATAACATCCCATCCAGTCTACCAAATAAGAAACATACAAATTTAAGTCATTAAACAATCAACAGCTATATGAGAAATTCCTTCAAGCAGAATACACAAAAAAGTTTCTATATAAATATGCACAACATGTACCCCTTTCCCCTCCCTTCATTCTCCTCCCATCCCGACTTAACATCATGTTTGATTTTATCAGTGTATTTGCTGCCTAGAATAGGAAACCCCTAAGACAGTCAACAAAGTAAACTATTTCTGTAATAATAATAATGATGATGTTAAAAACTACAAATGCCTACTTTGCGACAGGAGTTGTTCTAAGCATTTTATATATGGCAACTCATTTTAGTGGGTAATATGTTACTGACCACATAGCTCTTAGCTTCCTTTCCCTAGTTCACCTACCCTTAGTGACACTAATGGGAGGTAGGTAATGTCTATAAAGAAATAATTTACTTTGATGACAGGGGATAAAGGTTCTGAATCATGAGCTACCCTCAATAAAGAATGGTAATGGTAAGCCAACACAAAAGGTACCTTCATTTGTCTGTTATCTTTTGCCACCTTATTTTGCAATTATAAAGTGTTTTTTTCCTTCTTCTTCATTTAGATAAAAAAGTTGAAAGACAGGCTAGGCAGCCATGCTTAGTCTTAAATCCTCTCCCCTCCCATGTAACATATGACACATGGGTTTTTCTTTTTCTCTCTCTCTTTTTTTTTTTTTTCTTGTATATGGTCCCAGCTGTTTCTCTTCCCTTCACAATGTTAACCTGTTTTATTCAACGCATTCCCCAAATCTCTTCTCAGCTCAACTCTGGTACTAGAGCACAGTTAAAGCTACTTAAAACCACTCCACATGACCCTTAAGAGAGGAGGTGGATTAAGAAAGGGTTCCCCTAAATAAGCTGCCGAGAGCCGGAATGCCAATCCTACTGCCTTTCCCCTCTTCTGGAAGCACCCATCACCCCAGGCTTTCAAAAGCTACATTTCCAAAACGACACACTCCCATTCCACCACAACAAAGCGTTGTTAGGGAACAACACAACACAGCACCCTCTACCCCACTCCCTGGAAACACAAAGCTAACCAGGCCGGCAGACCCTCCCCAAAATATGCATCCTGCATCCTTCGGCCAAGATGTCTAGATCCCCTGGTCCCCTCGGGGCACCAGCGCGCTCCGGCTCGAAAGCGGGGGAAGTCAAGTGAAGGGAGGACGAACCCGGGGCAATTTAAAAATTCCCCGGCGGGTTCAGACTGCTGGTAAACTGTAGTTCATCCACTCACCACCACTCAAGTCCTTTATCATCACAGTCAGGCCGGCCACGCTAAGGGCTTCCAAGTTTCAATGCTCCCTGCCAGATAGGGGATCCGGGCGGCTGGGAACGCAAGGTTCTGGGGGGTAGGGGTGCCGCCACAACTCCCAACCCTCTCGCAACGTTGTTCCTCCAGAATTTGGCACATATACCTTGGGATTTCTGTTTTCTGCGCGGGGAGAGGGGGAGATGAAGGAGGGGAGGAAAAACCGGGAAATAGGGTGTGGCGATTCAAAGAGGGAAGGGGTGAGGGAGAGTTAAAGTCATCTCTGCCCGGGACAGAGCCGGGTCTAGCGGCCGCGGGCCTTTCCGTCGCTTTGTTGTCAGCGTCCTCGTCACTCGCGCGCACGCTGAGTGCAAACACGCCCCCCAAAATCATCGCAAGTGTCCACGAGGGCCCTACAGCCCCCAACCCCTTGGCAGAAGGAAGAAACTTGTACAGGGGCGCGCCAGCGCCAGGATGCTGCGGTTTGCCTATGAGGACCATTTCAAAAGCTGAACTAACGATGATCATTAAATAAAAGGATCAATAGTATTTTGTTTTCTTCCGAGTCTTAGGAAAAATAAAATTCCTGTTTTCGATCAGTCGGCTAATATTTACAGTCGCCCGTGGCGAAAGGGGTTGAGGCGCGGGGGAGGTGAGGTTGGTGCTCACGGTACAGAGAGTGAGGAAGGTGCAGAGGCGGGCTGCGGAGACGGGGACCGGCTGGGGGACCCGGGTCCCCGACGCCATTTGCGGGGCAGTGCCCGCCTTACCTGTGGATGCAGTTTCCATGGCAACGGGCGGCGGCCGGGCGGGGCCCGAGCCCAGTTCCCGGGGCGCCACTTCCTCGGCCCCGGCGCCCAACCCCTGGCCGGACTCCCCCGCCTGCGGCGCCGGCTTGTCCCCTTTCGGCGTCATCGCTTCATCCTCCCCCTCCCCCCGGTCCCCGAACCACTGGGACCCGGGGTTGGCCAGCGGCAGCAACTCGTCTTGGGTAACCGGCGGCGCGGCCATGGCTGGCGGTCCCCGGGGGCGGCGACAACGACTTGGCGGGGCCGAGGTGCGGTGGCCAAGCGCCGGGCGCTCCCTGCTGCTGTCCCCGCCGGGACTCCGGGCTTGGGGAGGCTGCGGTGTCCGCGCCGCCGCCGCCGCTGCTGCAACTCCGGCCGAGCTGCCGCCTGCCGCTCTGGGCGCTTCAGCTCCTCCTCCTCCTCCCCCTCCTCTTCCTCCCGGCCTCGCGCCGCCGCCGCCGCCGCCTGCGCTCCTCCTCCTACTCCAGTCGCCGCCGCCGCCGCCGCTGCCTCGCTGCTCCCAAGCCTGTGACTACGCAGGTGAAAAAGGCCTGCTTCGGCCGCGTCCTCCTGGGAGCACGATAGCCCCAGGCCTGCTGATGGCAGGCCCCTCTTGGGGGATGTGCCAAATCCACTTGAGTCTTCCTCCCATTTGGGGAGGACTCAAAGGAGAGGATGCGCAGGTAGAAGCCGCCCCCAGCTGGAGCGTGACTGATCAGGCAGGCCGCCCTCTCGTCTCATAAAGTTCAGCCTCGACTGGTGTCCCAGGACCAGAGGCCAAAAAAGGGAAGCTGGAGCCCTCATGGCCACAGTTGTGTGGGTGACCTGTATCGGCTCTGGAGGGGACGTAGGTCTGCGCGCGGAGGGGTGGAGATGGGTGTTGGTGGCAGATGGTGACAAGGGATCTGCAACCCCGAGGTTAAATGCTGCGTCCTTAAATTGTTTCCAGAACAGGGCTGAAAATAGTGGAGCTATCAGAAGAGCCTTCGAAAAAAACCTTGTCAGACCTCATCGCTACCTGCAGTGAGGGCACATAGGATGGCACAAGCAGGACAGAAAGCAGCTATGTTTCTTTACAGAAACACTGAGCCAAAGCCATACAAATTATAAGCTGTCTGTGTTTATATTTATTTGTGCTATTTCATTTGAGAAGTTGGACATTCCAGGAAGCTTGCTGCTTCTGCTCTCTTTTTTTTTTTTTTTCCTTCACAGCTCCTCTCCCTGATAAGGTAGAAGATATTTGACAGATAAGCAAAACTCAGAGGAGAAAAGTGACTTGCCTTATAATGTAGTATTCCCATATGTAGACCCATATTTTCAAACAAGACTTATGCTTTATTGACTCCCAAGTTGTCTATAAAATAATGTGGTTGGGAAAATATGAGGTTCAGTCCAACACAGAGGGTGGCTTATCTGCCGCTCTTCTCTAGAAAAGGTGGGGCATGAGGTGACCTTCTGGGCGGCTTTGTGGGACTGCTAGGCCATCATAAGCATATTGAGGATTTCATACCTGTTGATTTTTTATATTCAAAAGCCTACTTCAGCACCATTCAGATGCTCCTCAAAAATGCTGAAACTTAAAAGCCTAAATTTTTCCCAGCCTTTGTTCTGCTAGTACATTAATATTCTAAAGATGTTCAGTGACAATAAATTAGATAAAATGTGATCACTTAATAGACAAATATGGTTACTAGTGCCAGATGTCCCTGAGAATCTAATGATCACCAAAATTTTATATTATTGATATCTTCAAAAATTATGATGGACATGTTCATTATCTTGTGGTAATAGCTTCACAGATATATACATATGTCAAAACTCATCAAATTGTTCACTATAAGTATGTGCAATTTAATATATATCAATTTTATCTCAATAAAGCCATAAAAAATTACCCCCTCCAACAACCACCACCAAAAAATTCTTGGTTCTCATGAATCATCATGGTTTTTAAAATCTTTCCATAGAAAAAATGAGCATGTTTAAGAAATCTTTAAGATTCCACTGCTGTCTTTCCATGGGACTTAATCATGTTGGGTAATCAGGGGCACTTGTGAGATTTTTCAAATCAATTGTTTAGAACTCCCTAAAGCATTAGAAATACCAGACAGAAATTTATCACATTTTCATTATTGATCACATGCCAAGAACACAGAAAATTCTAATGGTATAAGCATTAAGTGGTTATTGATGGGTACTGAATCTTTGAGAATTGTTATGGTAAGGCAATTACATACAAAGTAATATGGAGTATGCTATTTTGTTTCTCTGAGAAACATTAATGAAAGTCATCATTTAAAATCTGGAATAACTATGCATGCCTCTAACTTCCTTATGTCTAAATTGATAAGGAGTTTGGGGATATGATTCTAAGTATTTTCTGTATTTCATCAGATACTGATCAATACTCTAATTAAGAATATGTGGAGGAAATAGCCAGTTAAATAATTTAGATTTTACTTGTTTGAGGAAACTGAAATTTTTCATTTTGATAGAAATTTTGCATTTCCAGTTTAATTAAAACTCCATTTTGATAAATGATTTTATCTTGCTCTGCTGAAAAAAGGTGTGCACACTGTTTCAGTTTTAGCAATTTTCAAAGCTATTTTTACTTATTAGGTTCCACCTCTGGATGTATACAAATAATTATCTATTTGGTGGAAGAAATTTTCAGGTTTATGCTATGGTTTGAAATTGCCAATGTTTATCAGTCTCATTTATTTTACATTTTCACCCCGGTGAACTGACAAAGCTTGACTAAATTGAAAATTTATGGGCACAACACACAGTCAGCAATGGAATTCCAAGACTTGCATAGTTTCTCTAAGTTATGAATTCCTCTGAAATGTTTTTGAAATAAAGAAAACAGGGTTGGCACTTGGAAAGGATTCTTAGCAAGAAGAGTTGAGACAAAAGAACTGTCAGATTTTCTCTTTAGCTATTGTTTTTTGGAAAAGAAATTTTGTTCATTGTTTTAAAAGCATGAATCTGGTAAGGAGCATTTATTTAACACTAGCTTCTTAATTCAGACCAAACCTTGCATCATGGGGAAAGAGGTGTGGGGACACGCAAGAAGAGTACGGCAAGTAACAAACTTGAACCAGGAGGAAATCCTTTCCAGCCTCAACATTAAAGTTACTCAATAGCTCTCTTCCTCAGTTTCCTCAACTGTGACCTGGATGTTTTAATAGTACCTTCTGCCTCAGGTTTGGGGGAAACACTAAATGGGTTGACATATGTAAACAATATTATTAATTAAAATATATAGGTTGATGCAAAAGTAATTGCGGTTTTTGCAATTATTTTTAACCTTTTAAACTGCAATTACTTTTGCACCAACCTTATAATATCACATGCCAAATTATTTCCAGAAAATGGTTTACAATAGTAAAAACTCTGTCTGTCTGAGTATTTATATTTGCAAAAAGTCAACGGTAAACATTTCAGGCATTTAAAGCAAAGTAGATGAAGAATGATCCCCTATATTGAGTTACTAATGGTCTGTTTCTACTAATAGTTCCTATATTCTGAAAGACAAACCTCACATAAAGATAGATATATTTCAAAGGTTCTTCTAAGTAGTTGGATAACACACACACACACACACACACACACACACACACACACACACTTTAACATGAAATAGTATATACCAGGAATAGCAAACAGAGGTCATTGATTGGTTAGTAATAGATGCTTGGAACTCTGTGTTGACAGACTCTTTGGTTATATTCAAACCCAGTAGGAAAGAGTGTCAAGGATAAATGATAGCTATATTCAGGTAAGTGAAGAGGGCATGGCAACACACTCCAAGTATTTGTCTTTTCTGGATTATATACAAGTTTATCAGCACCCAAGCCAGGGACCTACTTTTGAACCTTTATAGGAGAGAATACAACTGTGGGAGCATCCTATTGACTTAGTAAGATAAGTTTTTGACATATCCTTGCCTTGCCAGCACTGTTATCTGTGTTTTTGTTTTGTTTTGTTTTGTTTTTATTACAGCCATCTTAGTGGGTGTGAAGTAGTATCACATATTGGATTTTTTTATTTATTGATGATATTTAGCATCTTTTCATGTGCCTTTTGGCCTTTTGTATATCTTTTTTGGAGAGATGTCTATTCAGATCCTATACCCGTTTTTAAATCAGGCTATTTGTCTTTTTATTGTTGAATTGTAAAAGTTTTTTTTTATATATTCTGGATATAAGTCCTTTATCACATATATGATTTGCAATATGTCCCTCTATTTTTGATTGTCCTTTCACTTTCTTGATGGTGTCCTTTGCAGCACAAAAACATTTAATTTTTATGAAGTCCAATTCACCTATTTTATTTTTTGTTACTTGTGCTTTTGGTGTCATATCTAAAATATTATTGCCTGATCCAAGGTCAAAAGATTTACAACTATGGTTTTTTTTTAAGAATTTTATAGTTTTGGATCTTATTTTTAGGTCTTTTGTCAATTTTGAGTTAATTTTTATATATCATGTGGGTAATGTGTCTTTGTTATTTTGTGAACTTCCTTTTGTGTCCAGTGTTTACTTTTCCAGTCAGACTTTTTTCCCCCACAAATTTGTTAAACACTCTTTGTATCATATTTTTGTCATTTGTGTTGCAGATATTTTTCTGCAACATAATTCTGAAAAATAGTTCTGAAAAATCTTCAAAGACTTCTTTAAAATCACATGGCTAATGCAACTGTAACTAAAGCCTAAGTTTTCTGACTCTAAAATTCATGCTCTCCAACTGAAAAGCCCTAACACAATATAATCAATTTTTCAGTTTGTATGCAATGTCATTAACGAAAGCCTGGCTCACCAGAGCTCAAGGTAAATAAACTACAGAGGTAGTTAAGATTAGTGCCCACAGACTACACCCAACATATTCAGAATTTAAAGCAACATCACCAGCATCAAGACTAAGGACAGGAAAGGTCCAGCGGTCCGGGAGGCAGTCAGAACCCTGGACAGCTCAGTGGCTCCTTAGCAAAAACAAGTTTTCTTCTAACTTTAGACTGCAATCACTGTAACCTCAGATTAGTGGATGACTCGTACTTTTGGGGGTTAGTTCCAATTTGAAGGGCTCTAGCCTGATGCATATGGCCCAACTTCTCCTAGGGAAAAGTGCCATACCATCTTCCAAGGGTCTGTGGTCTTTGTGAAGTAACATGGCCTCATCCTGGAGACTGACAAATATGTTAGGAAATCTCAGGTCCCTGGGGTTTCTTTCGGGTTAGGCTGGCCTGAGGAGAAATATTTTTTCCTTCTTTCCTTTCTTGGAGCTCTTTATCCATAAATCTGCCTTCCCGTCAAATTTAGGGACTAAGCATGAACTCCACTGTAAGTGGGGACCTGAAACAGTACTTGGCAGTGGCTTAAGTTTACATGAGAGTGCAAGGAAAACAGAGGAATATTGACTGATATGGAAGGACTCAGAGCCAGACCATATTTATCAGTCCATAAACACCATAATACATGTTTGACCTCTGGTGTCACAGAGCAGATAGGACCACACAAACTCTGTGGCTTGGATGCACTTAGGAACTGTCCTGAGTAGTGATTCACCCGTCCCACTGCAGCCCTATTTGGTTACAGGTGTAAGACAGTGATAAATCAGGCTATGCTTGTCCCGACTGGGAAAATAATCTAAGTGGAGGCCCAGACAAAAGTCCTTAGCATGAACGTCACCCAGGATACCTAGCACATTGTCAGCAAAGAGACAGAAACACTCTGGGTCTGTTTTATTTCACCTGAAGAAATAAAGAAAAGGGAGAACCCTGAACTTTGAAATGGGCACAGCATACTAGAATATCAGTGGAGGAATTAGCCAATTATCTTATGTAGAGAAACAATTCCTCTGCAGAAACATCTAGATACTCTGGAATAATGTTACTCTTCAGCAGAATCATGGCTTCCTGTGTATCTTAACTCTGGAGACTTCAGAAAGATCTTCCTGCTTCCTGCCAAATGTTGCTCTAGCCTGTCACTGGTGTTGGAAAGTCAACATTTTGACTTAATATAAATTTGGCAGGTCAGTACTGTTGTAAATGGCAGCCTCCCCAAATAGGTAACTCGGCATTCATAGAATGCTCTTATCTCATAGTGAATGATCAGACAGCTTTCCTAAGCTGAGCTTAGATTCTGATAAGGGGAGATTGACCCAGCACTCCCCACTGCCCTGGGATGACAGCCTGCAGGATTGCCATTGCAGGCACTTCACAGTCAGAGGAAGATACTTAACTTCCCCAGGGCTGAATACATTTCAGCAAACTGTGAACATGCTCAACAATCCTTGCAGATTGTAATATTGCTACAGAAGTTATCTCTCAGATTGTGAAAATATTGATTTTCTTCTTCAAACTTTTTCATCTTTTCTGAATTTTCCAACAAAAAGAGAAGTTTATGAAAAGTCTCTAAGGTAATCAGACAGCATCCTTTAGATACTAATAAGTTTTGCTTGTAAATTATACATGTAAGGTTATCTTACGCATCAAAGATTAATTCATGAAAGGAGCACTACAGGTTGTCAGGAAGCCAGAGGAAGACAGGAATTATGCATCTGACTACAGCAAGAAAACCCCATGTATACTTTTTAATGAGTAATACAGCTCTCATACCTAAATTCAAATTCTTTTACCTGGAAAAAAAATGAAACTACATACATAGTAAATTACCAAATGAGCATTTTAAGGTAATACGTTTTTAAGATAGTTGTAGAAAGAGTGTAATCACAAGGCAAACTGCTTATAATCTGATGATACTGTCCTTTTTGTGCAGGTAGCTATGAAACTAGAACCTCCTACAGACTGTGGATCAAGCTTCTTATTAGTTCCAGCAACACATATTCAATACATATCCTCTTTATTTGTTCATTCATTTATTGAATACTTCCTCTGTCAGGTTAGGATAGGCTATAATGCAGTAACATACTAACTCTGAAATTTCAGTGGCTCAACACAAGAAAAGGTTTCATGAGGTGGATCATAATTTTAAGGTTAGCAGGAACCCTGTCATCATGCTGCCTAAATTTGGACCCCAGCTCTGTCACCGTCTAGCTGTGAGAACTTCAGCAAGCTATTCACTGTGCCTGTTTTCTCATCTGCAAAATTGGGATAATGGTATGTTCTCCACAAGACTGTTGTGAAGGTTGAATGACACGATAATGTCAGTGTCAGACACTTAACATAATGCCTGACATATACTAAGTGCTTTATAAATACTATTATGTATTCAGCACAATGCCTTACACACAGTCAGCACTCAATGGTTCTAAATTATTCTAAAGGGAAAGTTTTTAGTGTTTCTTTGAGATGAGTTTGATCCCGTAATAGATATTGGTTTACTTAAAGCCTAACTCACAATGCAGGTGTCCCAACTACCATTCATGAAGGATGGTTTTACACCGTTGTAGAAACTTGGGCTTCTGAAAACTAAATTATCTTAGAAATAAGGTATGTTTAACACTGCACCTGAGCAGGACACACATAAAGCACAAATGGCCATAGGATTTTAAGTAGCTATGCTGACAGGAACAAAACAATGAACTAGCAGTGGACACAGAGCCACAGGCCACAATGCCCCAGGTTGGTTAGGAAATGCTAAGAGACCGCAGTGCTGAGCTGACCAGCTGGGTGCATTGCCAGGAGCCAAGTTGTGAACGCGCGAGCGTTGTGAAGACCGATACATGCTAAGAGTTATTTTGGTTCTGTAAAAATAAACTTCATCCTATATGTTGTGTTAAACAGGGTATTGTTGAATTCTTGGATGTCTTTTTTCTCACTGTTTTACATGCACATTTTATAAAAGTGACTAACATATAGTGGATACTTAATACACTCTGGCTAAATAAATGCATGAAGTGTGAGGACACCCACTAGAAGAAGACACACTGAGGATCCTTTAGACTAAGCAAGGTCACCTCCTCCAAGGGACGCTGCTTCTCCATACCAGCCCTGAGATATCAACCCAGGGGCTCCACCAGGCACCTCCAGATCTTGTGACAACCTGGGTCCTGGCTTTGACCTTTATTTTCCTTCTGCAGATGGAGTGATTTGAATCAGCTTTCAATCCCTGTTTGCCCTGTGTTCTCCCTCAAATATGGCTTCACTTCTGGTGACTTGGCCTTCCCTAGTTTCACTTCAGTCTCCTTCCACCTTGCAAGTCTCCCCCCAATTTCCCAAATAAACCTGTCACCAGCTCTCCACTCCTTGGCTTCCCAGACATTCTATATCTGTCACCCTTGAGACAGAGGCTTTTGTGTAGCTGTGGCATCTGCAGTCTCCAAAGTTAACGTCTCAGGTTCTGTCAATCCCTGCCAACTCTGCCCATTACCCCCAATACTAACACAGGAATACCACTTGGGACTATCCAAGGCCATGTGGAAGGTCATAGCATTCCTAAATATTTTGAAGCCCAGATGCCTTGAAGTCTGAAATATTTTAGCACAGAGGCCTTGAAATTTGGACTTCCTCATAAACCACCTCTTCAGGAGGGTTAGACATTAAAATCTCCAGTGATAATAAATACAGTCTCCTGCTTGGCTATAATGAGGAATCTACAGCTTAACTGGAATAGATTTTGAAGGATGCCTAGCAGTAGTGGCTGGATGTGGAAGCTTCAGTGTCAATAGCAGAGCCATAGCTACGTTCTGGCCTAGACTGTTCATTTTTTTTTTTTTTAGCTCACTCAGTTTGGAATGGAATAAAACCACTCTAGTGAGTTTAAGAAGTTCTGAATAGTCAGTCCATTGGGCCACCTAAGTGGAGATAGATGTGAGTTTGTCCAGATTATTGTGCCTACTGATTGGAGCTGACTCAATGCCCCTTAAGTACTAGCTCAGGTGTCTGCATTATTATTCTTAAGCTTGGTGGCTTCCTTAGGGATCATCTTAAACTGATGTACTTAGGCTAACCTGACTCCAGCTTTCTCTTCCTCTTTGCATTCAGGTAGGCAAGCCACTATGCCATTTCTAAGCCCCAGTTGAGAGGGGAGTGGAAAAAATCAGCTCTAGTGTAATAAGGTCCCTACCAAAGGATGAATCTCATCACAGAGCAACCCGAGCACCTGCATCTATCACCCTACAGTCCCCCAACAAGTTCGACCAACCTAAGAAGTTTCAGGAACTATAAACTTTGGCTAATAACTAAGGACCACATCTATTTCTGCTGCAAATTGCCCCCAGTGTAACTGCATTAAAAATATTCAATAGAGCTCCATGTCCACTGCATTCTATTTAGATGACATTCCCAGGAGCCAAACACTACAGCAGCCTTCATTGCCCCAGTTGAATTGAAACTAGTGGCCAAACTTGAGAATTAGCTACTCATGATAACTATTTCGTTTCACTAAAAAACTGTAACCCTGAGTGTAATAAGTATCCCATTTTTTCCTATAGGTCTTAGAATTTGTGGTCTGTCTCAGAACTGGCATTTTGCTCTTTTAGCAAGGCCTATGGTCTTCCTAGACTCTGTCCAGAAACCAGGAACTAAGCAAAGTATTCCTTAGACATGCTGGAAGTATCAAAACTTCCAGTACACTCGCAGTCCCATGGAAATATTCCATGCTGGTGCTGGAAGGCCCACTTCTGATGGGGTATGTTCATTCTTCCCAGAATACAGATGTAGGTACTCTGAGACTTTTTTCCCACCAGCCTGTGACAATGCCCCAACAGAGGAACACTATCTTTTCGTATGTGTTGTATTGGGGTGCAATCATATCTGAATGATTGTCACACAACTCCAGGAACCTGACGCATTCTCTCATACTTGTATGACTCTGAATTGTTGCTAGCCTACTGGCTCTTTGCTGAGCTGGATCAATGCAAATATGAGACTGTAAAGGTCAATTCTCTGTAACTATCTCTCCTGAAGACATTCAAAGATATGCATTATCGGGGTAGGCCACTGAGCTCCAATAGTCTCTAGTAAATTTGGTGTTTGTGGAACATTATGGGATAGAATGGGATATAAATGTATATAGTTCCTGCCATATTTCTCCATTATGACTTCCAAGCTTACTAAAATGCTTAAGGAAAACAAGGCAAGCATCATAAAAGACCCAAAAGGCATTTGAAAATCATGAAGATCTACCCTGCATCTATTCTAGTACTACTAGAACCTTTCCCTCCTCAAGCATATGCTCTGAACACGCCATAGAGGACTATTTCTCAAAGTATGATCTAGAGACCAACTGCAACAGAATCACTTGACATTCTTGCTTAATATGGTTGTTCCAGGTATACTGAGTCAGATACACTGGAAATAGGCTCCAGAATACGTAATTAAGTACCTCAAGTTATTCTTATATCCACTAAAATTTCAAAATTATAATTATAGCAGTATACTTCCTAACTGAGCCCTAACTCAGCATTTTTACAAAACTATTCCAAACATTTACCATTCCCATCCCCTGCCCCACCCAATCACCCAGTCAAAGTTATATGATATGGGAGAGGAAGTTCTTGGCCACTAAAGCAACAGAAAGCTTGAAAGCATTATTTAGAAGAGGGCCAGTTATCACTTATGCCAAAAATGGGCTATTGCAATCTAGAACCGCATCCAATTGTCCAAAGATTAAGCCAAAGGTCAATTCATTGGTTCTAAGCCTCTCCCAGTGTCAACGGCAGGGCAGGTTAGGCCAAGTAGAGACAGCAGAGAACAGTTAGCCATGGACAACATAGTCATGTGGGTCAGGGAGAAGTATAGGTCAGAAAGACTGGTGGAACTGGGAGCATTTAATGCTAGAAGGTAGCTGTTTGGATATTTATAGCAAGGTGTAATGCTAGGAAAGCTAAGACAGAGTGGGTGAGGAGATACTGAGGATACTTAGGGCAGGAAGAAGATATTGACAATACCCAGCAGAATTCAAGCAACATGCTAATCTAGTAAAGGCAATATTGACAGACACATCAGAAACAATGTACAAAGACAGGTACAGAGATAAATGCATAACTTGAGGTTTATAAGATACATTAGATTGGTACCTGTGGTTGGGGTGGGGGTGGGACTGGAGAAAAATTGGAGATAAAAAAACAAAAAATACCAACAAACAAAAAACAAGGGCTTAATATGGACAAATGATAATATGCTGTGTGACCTGAGAAATACATTCAACTTTTTGAGGCTGAGGTGCAAATAAAAGACACAAAGGAAAGGAGGTAAAGAGGAAAGAATTCTCCATGCAAAGAACTGGTCAGCTTTCTAGTGAATTAAGACTACCATCACTGCTTAAATTCATCGTCCCTCAATTTGCTACCTTAGAGCTAAATACAAATACAACTCGGATGGCAAAATGAGGAGGTTATATTGTCTGAGAGCCAGTAAGGGCCTCTTTACAATTCCATTCTGGCTGCCTTTTAAGAAAAGCCATTAATTATATATCAACAAATCATGGATAAAGACTATTTAACTTTTTTAGATAGACCAATTAGAAATAGCGTTCTGTTTGTCTAATTAAAACTTTATTTCAGAACACTCCTAACTTTTAATTGAATAATATATATTCAGTCAGACATTAATAATAAGAGGGCTTCTGCTGATGAATTTAGAAGAGCCACGTAATTCTCTCTTCCACTGCCAAAGTAAATCCTAAATTATGCTGCATTCCTTCTTTATGCTATATCAAATTCAAATGTGTGACATAGAATTTTTAGATAGTCTAATGAAATCATTAGCTGGAAAGTATTCATTTGCATAAGAATCAAATGTCAGCAAGAATATAAAAATTAAATTAGCATTTGAAATCCCTAGACTTTTGGTTCTCTGGAATTAAAGGCATTGCAAAGCCAAATTGTCACTTAAATGTCTTCACAGTTCTCTACCAATAAGGGTAGGGCTTTTGGGAAAATAAATTTAACAATTAATTAAAAAGGTTTTAATTAACAAATTATTATGCAACTCATGGTTTTATTTAGGTCTGTAAAGTCACCTCTATTTTGTTTTAAATGGTTTTTCTTTAAATCAGGCAGTGATGCAGTAAGTTTGCTATAATCAGTGGTAATATACCTTCCCAATTGTTTTTACATTCAAGATAACTTTACCCATAAATAGATATAATTTGCCTTTGTCTAGGAGAGATGAATGAAATGAAGTCTTATTTCACTTAGAATATTTAATTTTCTTTCAGTGTTTTCAATTTCCATTGTTTCTTGTACAGACAGACAAAACCTTATCATAAAGAAACTTTAAAGTGAGAAATGGAGATTAACCAGACTGATCACTACTTTTGTATTCCTCCTATGGCTTTTAACTGTAATCACCGTTTGCTCCAAATTCCATCTAGAATATGTTAACAACATTCTTCCTTAAAGAATTACTCAGGACAAAGGCTTTAGTTTGGCAAGTCACCAATGGTTATTAGTTTACAGCTATACAGGAACTCAGACTCAATTTCTGGCTGGCCAAATCCTTGAGCTGAACCTAGAAATAATATTCTTAAAGTTACTTGTTTATGTCATATAAAGAAACCTGTGTGTTAACTCTCTCCCAGTCTTTTACTGGTTAGGAAAGTCACAATAGATTTCTAACAATATACTTTGATAATCTCTACAGTTTTATCCAAAAGAGCTGCATCCCCAAAATGAGAAGCTTCATATAGATAATTCACTTACTTCACTTCTAATCCAACTTCTTAATCTATGAGGTTAGATCTCAAAACTATCATATTCTAGTCTTTATACTCTAAGATAAAAATTTGCCCAGATAAGTCATCTTGTTCAACTAGATCATTTATTTTTAATTAATCAATTAATGAAAGATGGAAACTGAAATTCCTGTGAAATAAAAAATGTAGAGGGAAGAGGATGTATTATAGAACTGTACACCTGAAACTTATATAATGTTATTAGCCAATGTCACCCTAATATATTGAATTAAAAATTGGAAAATTAGTTTATCTTTTTTTATATGTTTCTGACTATTGACAACAGTCAATAGTACAGATAATATTATTGGAATCATGACAAATATGTTGAATTATTGGTAGTTGTTAGATTAATGAAATATTTTTTTTAAATCTGCATTCCTGTATTTTTCTTGAGAAAGTATAACAGTTTAAAACTAGTCCATTGAACGAGGTAGCCATCTAGTGACGGAAAAGAGCACTGCCGACACTATTTCCCATGAATTTAATGTCATCAATATTCTACACAAACTGAATCACAAAAACTACAGTAACGCTGTCCAACAGAAACATAATAGAAGTCACACATCTAGTCAACGTTTTTAAAAAGTGAAAGGAAACTAATTTTAATACACTTTGATTTAACCCAATATATCAAAAATATTATCATTTCAACATGTAATCAATACAAAAATATTTTCTTTCATATTAAGTCTTCAAAATACTATGTGTATTTTGCAGCACATCTCAATTCCGACAAGCCACATTTCCAATGTCCAACAGCCACACGTGTCTAGTGGCTACCACACTGGACAATGAAGATCTAGAGAATGAAATGAGTACTGCAGTCCCTTTGATTTGCCTTTTACTAAGTTCACTCATTTCTCAGCCCTTCTGTCCACTCTTTTCAAAGTTCCTCCTTTTCCCTCTTTAAATTCGACTATTTTTTATTTTTTTCCTCCTGAACATCTTAGAATACTTAAACGGCCCCCAAAAGCCTGTCCGAGAACAAAAAGACCCATGGGGGGGGGGCACATCTTTTCTCAGAAGGGTACCGGGGCGTGCGTTTGCCTGCTGGTCCTTGGAGTAGGCTCGCTCGGCGCTCGCGGCTTCGGGCGGCGGTCAGCAGCATTCCGGGACGGCGCTAGTGGCCGGCCGCCAGAGGGAAGCCACGCCCCGATCAGGGCCCGTCACGGTCGCCCGGCCGCCTTGTGACATCACAGCACCACGCCTAGCGAGGGTTCAAGTCCAGTAAAGTGCTGTGCTTCCAGGCCCCGAAGGTAAAAATTTACAATAGGAGAGAGCCGGGACTGGAGGAGGCAACGACTAGCTCCCCGCCACCATGCCCACAGCTCGTTGCTTCCCGTCAGGTCCTCTGGTCGGGCGAAAGCAGGTGAAACGTTGCGCGCATGCACCGAATGACCCGCGGGTGGAAAGCGCCACACGATTTCCAAAGAGCTCCGGCGGGGTCTTCCGGGCGGACCCCTACCTCTGCTGATTGGTTGGAGGTTGACGCCACGTGATCCAGAAAGGGCTCGGCCGCTGCTTTCCCCGCCCCTTTCATCCCCACCCCCCTAGGTCGCCGCAGGCTGAGCGGGTTTCCTAGGCAACCGCAGCGGGTAGTGTGTACACTTCAGGTCCCGGGCTAGAGAGGGTATCGTGCCTGCTGTTGCAAGCCAAGGATTGAGAGGTCGGAGTGAACTCAGCTTTCTCTCTGGGATTGTCCCGGAATCCATCCTGTCTCTGGGATAAGGTGAGTGTCTGTCACCTGGCGGCCTTCGGGTGTACATTATGTGTAGCCAGGCCCTAGATAGTCTTTGCTCCCCTCTGTCTGTCTCCGGCCGCACCAGGAGGAAGACAGGAGAGAAGCAAAGTTGAGGTGCAATGGAGATAATGGCTTTATCTGAGGCTGTCAGTGAACCTCGCAAAGTTTAAGAGTCGGAGGAAAAGGAAGGTGGTCTTTAGTGCACAGGTTAAGGTGCTCCTTGGCCAAACTTGATACTGCTCACCTGAGCGGGGAAGGGCATTCACCCCCTCCGTGATAAGGGATGGAGTCTGATCCCTTTATACCCAAGGGAGGAAACAGAGGTTTCTAGCTTGTAGAAAAGAAATTTGATTTTCTCAGAATGATACCCTTCCCAGCTCTCATGGTAGACAGAAACACGGTCTTTTACACTCCCATTATCATAATACTCTGATTGGTCATGTATAGCTAGTACTTCTTTAAGTTATACTATAAAGGACATTGTGATATGACAATTAATTCAAACCATTTCAACAAATTTTATCAAACACCAAGCATGTGCCAAGCACTGTGATATGTTCGTCATCACCGCCTTCAATGAACATGTAACCTGATAGGGAGGAAAGACTTGCAAGCATCACAGTACATTGGGACAGGTGCTATACAGAGAGCATTTGCAGACCTTAACAGGAGTCGAGGAAAAGAAGGATTATAATACTACAAGAGAGAATTAAAGTCTTCACACCCTTAATGTAAATCTTTAAGGATGTATGGAGTATACCATAAACTCAAGGGAAAAAGACATTTTGGGTGGGGAAACAGCATATGCCAAAGTACAGAAATATTCCAGCATGTTCGGAGAACTATATAAGGTGTGATCAAACAATACAGTGAATGTTTAAATAAAACAAAAATTTATTATAGTAAAAGACACATTGCCATTTATCCCCCTTAAATACTCCCCCTTGCATCAAACACACTTATCCCATCATTCTTGCCACTTTCTGAAGCAGTTCTGGAAGTCCTCTTTTGTGAATGTCTTTAGTTGCTCTGTCGTGGCTGCCTTGATGTCCTGAATCATTTTCACTTTGGGGAAAAGCCAGAAGTCACACAGTGCCAGATCCGGTGAATAAGGTGGATTATGGACACACTGTAATGTTCTTATTTGACAGAAATTGCCGTACCAGAAGCGATGTGTGACACCTCGCCTTTCAGTTGTGATCAAAAGATATGGGGAATGCTGCTGCCGAATGCCATCCAACGGGAAGGCAGGGATCCTCAATACAGGAATTGGCACATCGAACCACAACTTTCAACTTGTTTGGTGCAGTCAGTTCGGTGTGAGCTACGGTTGAGAGAAGGTATGTTTTCAACTGTGCCACAAATCATCCCCCATCATGACAACGCTCCGTGTCACACATCGCTTCTGGTATATGGCAATATCTTTCAAATAAAAACATTATGGCGTGTCCTCATCTACCTTATTCACCAGATCTGGCACCATGCGACTTCCGGCTTTTCCCCAAAGTCAGAATGATTCAGGACATCGAGGCAGCCACTACAGCACAACTAAAGACACTCACAAAAGAGGACTTCCAGAACTGCTTCAGAAAGTGGCAAGAACGATGGCATAAGTGTGTTCCAAGTGAGGGGAAATATTTTGAGGGGGATTAATGGCAATGTGTCTTTAACTATAATAAATTTTTTTAGAAAAATGTTTTGATCACACCTCATAGTTATGACCAGAGCCCGGGGTGCTCTGGGGAGTTTGTGATTGATGAGCTTGTGGGGTAGGTAGGAGTCAGAGCACAGAGACCATGAATACCTTCCTGGGAGAATAGCGTGAGCAGATAGATTTACCTTTCAGGAAACTGGCTGTCACAGTAGTGTAGAAGATGGATTGGAGGGAAGTAGGATAATAGGGAGGGCATCCAGTTAAGGTGAAATGATTAAGGCCTGAAACCAAGGCAGAGGCAACTGGAAGGGAGAGGAGGAAAAAGTGTGATAGGCATTTAAGAGGCATATGCAGAAAGATTTAACGAGTGAGTGAACATGGGGGGAAAGAGTAAGAGTGGTTGAGGGTAAGTCCAGGTTTCTGACTTGGATGATTAGAAAGATGTTGTCATTTACCAAGATAAGGCATACATTAGGAGAAGCAGGCTGCCTGGAAAAATATAATAAGTTCTCTTTTGAACATACTGAATTTTGAGATGCCTGTGAAATATTCAGATGGAGTTTTCCATGTGGGTAGTTGGATTTGTTGTACAGGAAAGAGGAAGATAAAGGTTAGTAATTTTTCTCTAAGAATGAAACAATTGATCAGAAAAGTAGGTTTGAAATAACAAGTAGAGCGAAGCCAAGGAGAAAAAGTCAAACCAAAGAGGAAAACTTAAAGAAGAGAGTCATCGGCATTGTCAAATGCCATGTCAAGGTCAAGTTGAGAGCTGAAACATGTCCAGGGTCTTTGGCAATTAGAAGATTACTGTTGACCTTGGTAAAAGAAACTGCAGTGGCCTGAGGTGTCCCCAGTCAGATTGCAGTGAGCTGAGAACTGAAGGGAGGTAATGAAGTATTGCTAATGACTTACTGGAAGTTTTTCTGTAAAACAAGCTATTCATAGAGTACAGGACAGGAAGATTTTTAAAAAAAAATTTTTAAATATAGGAACAACCTAACATTCATATGTGGAGAGAAAAGAGACCCTAGAGAAGAAAATATTGGAACAAGTGAGAGGAGCAAAATTTGACAGGTCAATGTTCTAAAAGAGACTTAAGAGGATGGGATCAGTACACAGGAAGGGAGATTCATTTTGGACAAGAGAAAGAATGCTTTTACTAAGACAGAAAGAGAAAGCAATACATTTCTAGGAGCAAAGAGAATTTAAGGAGTGCATATATGATGGCATCACAGTTCTCTTTGAAAATAGGGACAAGATTATTTGCTGAGAAAGAAAGAAAGAAGAGTGGTGGAAGTTTAGAATAGTCCCTGTGTCATCAGTCCCAGATCTATAGCTCTAGTCCTACTCTCCCTAGGAGAGGAAGTTGAAGAAGAAAATATAAAATGTCTGTTGAAGATCCAGCTGAAGTTAGAGGCCATGCTTTTGTAGAGACTTCAACCCCATGCTGGTTATGTGAAATCTTCCAGCAGCATTCCAGAGCAGAGAGGAGGGGTGATTAAACCAACGCAAGATTTGAGATTTGAAGGATGAAATCTATAGAGGCTCCTGGTGGTTTCCTTATAAGCATACAAGGCTTATAAGCATACAAGGCTTAAAAGTACCAGGAAGATCCAGGCTTCTCATAATTTAGATTTATGCAAATTATAAAATTTGGAGGTTTTTTTATTTTGTTTTGCTAATTAACTATTGAATTAGAACGAGACTTTTCCTAAATGAGGGCATTGATGAAGGGAAAACATGGTGAAGTGAGAGGTAAGGTTGGTATCCTAAATATGGATATTTATCAAGAAAAAGTAGTCTTCTTAAATATTAATGCATGGGGAGCTATGCCTTGTTCTCGAAGAAGACTCAGCACTGCCAAGATGGAAGTTCTTCCTAAATTAATCTTTACAATGGAATCTCAAAACCACATGTGAGTTTTTAAAAAAATCTAATACAAAATAACAATAAATCTTACTTGGAAAAATGTATATGAAAGGGTAGCCAGAAATTTTCCAAAAAAAGAATATGAGGTTGGAATTCACAATATAAACCACAGTAATTAAAACAGGGATAGGCAGTGCTAAGGGAGAGCACAGATTAGAAAATCCAAAATTAGACTCAAGTATATGATAATTATGTGATAATTTAGTGACTAACAAAGGGAACAGCTAATTTCTTCTGGAATAGATATCTTGGACATAGACTAGATACATTGGATCACCATTTGGTGACTGAGGTGGGGGGGGTGCATTGAGGGCAGGCTTTAGCCCTTATGTGGTGGTGGGCAGGCAGGGTTTTCTTTAGTGTTCACAGACATTGATGCAGGGGCTTCTTTCAGGTTGTTTCTTGGTAAGTGCTCCCTTGCCTGGCCACTCCTACAGCTTATGCTGTAATATCTGGGGGCTGTCCAAGAACGGGGCTATGAGACAGTTGCAGGGGAAGCAGGGAAGGAATGATCCATATTACTTTCAGGATAGATCCATCACCTAACTAATCACCATCCAAACTACTCAGCCACGATTCTCTCTCACTTATTTTATTACAACTGTCCCTTAGCTGGTCTCCTGGCTTTTGCCCTTGACACCTACAAGTCTGTTTTCAGAGTTGCTAGAGTGATCCTTTCCTAAACTTAAGTGAACCGGTGTTACTCTTCCACTCAGAATCCCCATATACCTTTCCATCTTACTCATAATAAAATCCAAAATCCTCACAAGAGCCTACAGATCACAAGAGGGCACATGATCTGGCCCCGCAATACCTCTCTGACCTCATATCCTACCAGTCCCCATTTTCCTTGCTATGCTCCAGCCAGATGATTTTCCTTGCTATTCTGCAAACATGCCACGTATACTCGCACCCCATTATTTTGCATTTGCTCTTCCCTCTGCCTGGATGTATTTTCCCCAGATTTCCTCATAGCTTACACATTCTCATTTCCTTCACCTTTTTGCCCAGATGCCACCTTATCAGAGAAGTCTTCTCTTTCCTCACCCCCCTTAAATCCTCTGACTGGTAGATATTAGTCCCTCAATACATCTATTAATGAGTGAATGAGTGAATGAACAGAGAATCCAGTATAGTAGGATAATTATCTGGCCATATTTTTCTTTGTGATGCTAGTTGGGTTCCCTTCCCTCCTCGAATCAGCATGGTGGAACAATGTCCCCAGTTTACAAAGCCTGAGTACAAATACAGACCGGGTGCAATACTCTGATATAGATCTCAAAATCCTTTGATTTGGTCCTTTTTGACGGTCCACAGCCACCCTTTTCCCAATCGCTGCTGTTCTGAGTTTGGGGATTTTTCAACATAGTTTTGTAAAACTTATTTCTCTAGTACCTTGAATTTTGGGGGCTGGTTTGTACTGATGGGCTTTCCTCTTAGTCTGATGCTGTCTGCTTCATTTTCCTTCAAAAGACCTTTTTAAACATTTCTGGCAATTAATGCTCTTTTTCTAACACTACTATACATTTCTTTCTTATTTTCACATTTTCGTAGTTATTCAAGTAGGATTTGGGGAAAGAATTTTAGGTAAATGCATGGACACAGGTCACCATCTTTTTGCCTTATAATTTTAATTTATATATATGTATACCTGCAGCTTCTACCACTGTCCCCTTTGTTTACTCCTTTCCAGCCACTCTGGTCCCCTCATTGCTCCTTGATTATACCCAGCACACACTCACCTTAGGGCCTTGGCACTTGTTGGAATATTCTTGCCCCATGTGACTTCATGGCCCATTTCCCACATTACTTTGCATAAAGGAATAAAAGTGAGCCTACAAGTACTTTTTAAATAAACATTTAAATGAAATTTCATTTAAGTATAATATATACTATATATATTATAGATATAGATATGTATATATATTATATCACACATGTATAATAGATAATAGATAAATATATATTTATATCACACAAATCTTAGCAATCTAATTTTATTTTCTCAAAGTGAACATATCCCTTTAATCAGCAGCCAAATAAAAAAATATGTCTTCATCAGCACTCCAGAGCCCCTCTTTTATTTCCTCCTAGTCATTCACCCCTGGAAGGTAACTGCTATCCTGACTCCTAATACCACAGATTAGTTGTTTTCAAATGTTATATGAATGGAGTCACGCAGTATGTTCTTAGTGCATGGCTTCCTTTGCTCAGCATTGTGTTTGTGAGAATCATCTATGTTGGATGAAACAATAGTTTCTTTCTCATTCCACTCCTAGGTAAAAACCCAGTAGAAATGTGTACCTATGTCCAGTATAATAAAAATATTCAGAGAAGCACAAATTAGCTCCAATCTGGAAACAGTCCAAATGTCAACCAATAATACAATGAGTAAATAAATGGTTATATATTCATATTATATACATCACTAAACATGCTTTTTAAAAAGCGCAGGTTTTTTCTTTTTCCTTTTTGCCTCGATCTAGGCCCGTCCAACTTGTCATGCCTATTATAACCACATCAGCTGTCACCTGCATCTCAGGTTAACTCATATTAACAACTTAGTATGTATCTTTCCATATTTTCTCCTTGCATAATCATACACACACACACACACAATCTGTGGGGGAGTTATTGTAAAAAGTGGACTCACAATATACACCATTTCTACATCTTGCTATGTCATGTCATAATATTAAAACCAGGATTCCTATATTTTTTAAAAATTACATGTCTGCAAATAATGTAATGAAAATATTAAAAATTATGAAAAACTGACTTAAATTTTATTGAAGCTATTTATGTATTAATCAGTTCATATCATCTAAAGTGAAGAAGTTGGCTAATTCATTTGAATAAAGTTTATTACCATGCCAGGTATGTTTCTAAGCCCCTTTTTTCTGTCTAAGTACACTTAGAGAACTAAAAGACATGAACTAGGGACGAGGTAAGGATGTAGATGAGAGATAGCTATTCAAGTGGTAAAGGCTCATCATGTGGAAGAAAATTATACTTGTTTTATTTGAACCCAGAAGGTAGAATGACAAGTGGGCAGGAGTTATGGAGAGACAGAATTAAATTCAGAATAAAAAATAACTTTCTAACAGAAAACTTCAGAAATGGAATAGACTGTTTTGGGGGCCAGATACTTGGTAATGTACTATGTGAAGATTTCAAGCCACAGGTGGACAGGTCCACCAACGTAGCTTTAAGATTGCTTTCGATGTGGAATGATATAACCCTAGTATTTATTTCAATTTTTTATTTTCCCTAATAGATAATATTATTATGACCCTTATTTTTAATGGAAGATGATTGAACGTGAAAACCCAGATCAAGAAGAAATAATTAAAGAACTGGTGAGTCAAAGCCAAATTTCTTTTCTACCGCATTTGAAAAAATATTAAATGGAACATTTTACATTCCTTTCTGGAGCTTACCTAGAGATTTCTTCTACTGCATGACCTTTGAAAGCAGAGGAAAAAATCATATATATACAACAACTTTCATTTTTGTGAGAGTGAAAAATGCATCAGTGCAATTGACTGTTTATAATTTCTAATGGCAAAAAAAATTTTTGATTTTTGTTTTAGCCATTTTTTTCATTTAAAATTTTTTTTTATTATTTTAAGTAGGTAATAACCTAATTTCTTTTTTGAAAACAGTGTTTATGCAATGGTCTATCTTATGAGGTGGTTGGACAAGAAGGATCAGATACTTCAAAACTGGAGATGTTTTTCTCAGGGTATCCTCGTATAGTCGGATTATCATTATTTCCTAGTTTAACAAGTCTCACAATTGTTGCTCAAGATATAAAAGAAATTTCAGGATTAGAGATTTGTTTACAACTCAAAGAACTTTGGATTGCCGAATGCTGTCTAGAGGTAAGTCTAAACATACAAGTTTACGTGAAATATTTTATGCTGAATTCTTTGTATTTGGAAACATAATTCATTGAAATATATGCTTGAGACATGGATCAAAACAGATAAATGGGGAGAGGGTAAAGAGGCTGTATATGATGCATTGCAATAAAACCTTTTATCCATTCAATAACAACAACAACAACCCCCCCCCCCAAAAAAAACACACAGAGGAATGGGCAAAAGAAATAGATGTATACAAAGGAAAAAATAGAATTAAAAAATTAAAACATAGACATATACTACTTTTTAGTAATCAAATCAGATCAAATAATACCCAGTATTGCTTAGTAATGAAATTGGTTCACTTAGACACTATTGGTTGTGTGAAATTGTGACATTTATATTGAAAAACAATATTGTGAAATGTATTAAGAGCCAAAGAAGTATATATCATTTAATTCAGAAATCCCTATTCTAAAATTTTATCCTAAATAAGTAATTCACAAGCAGAAAACAATGGTATGCATTAAGTTATCTGTTGCATTTATTTATAATAGGTAAAATTTGAAATATAAATATATACCTGTAGAGTTGTTTTTCAAAAAAATGATTATAAATGCCATGAAATATTTTGTATTTATTAAATTTTACAATTTGAATGTTACTGAAACATCTTAGATGGTCTTAAGTTATAAAAACTCACAAAATTGTATAGGTATTATGACTAAAAAATAGGTATAAAAGTAATTAAAATTTAAAGAGAACGTGAAAATTGAAAATAGTTGTATTTAGGTAGAGAGATTATACGTTTTTTCTTTTAAAAATAGTTCACTTTGCTGGGTATTAATTTTGTAATACTCTATGATTTTTAAACAAAAATGTATTTAAAATCTACTTCATTAAAAGGATTAATGGCAAAACATAAGCTAACACTATTCAGTCTGCTCTTTTTTTTTTTAACAGAAAATTGGAGGTCTTCAAGAATGTAAAAATTTAGAAAAACTGTATTTATATTATAATAAAATTTCCAAAATAGAAAATCTAGAGAAATTATTGAAATTGGAGGTTCTTTGGCTGAACCACAATGCAATTAAAAATATTGAGGTAAGATAATTTCATTGATTTATATGTGAAGTTAATTACTACTTGTGGTGTTTAAACCATGATATCCATGATCATATTATGCTTATGGGCCAAAATATTCATGATTAGTTGAATTATTGTTGTAAAGAAGACCTAACATGGAGAACTTCATATACATCGTTTTCTGTACTCCTCACACCAAATCTGAGAGGTAAGGTGTTATTTCTTCTTTGGAGATTTTTTAAAAATGAGGTTTAGAGAAGTTTTATATATAACTTGCCTAAGATTATAAACACACTTGTGTAATGTGTTTGTTTTCCTGTTCCTCTTCCTTTTTTCCTCTCCACTCCCCTCCCTGCTCCCTCCTCCAATAATTCTCTCCAGTTTTCAGAGAAACAAAGATGGCTTCATAGAGGCACTCACTTATTTGTGTGCTCAATGCTCAGAATACCTAGTGTACTAACAAGATTGATCAAATGGTTTATAAATATAGATTTTAATGATTTCTCCTAAGTTATATATTGTCTAAATTTTTAGGGCTTGCAAACTTTGAAGAATTTAAATGATCTCAACCTTGCTGGAAATCTAATAAGCATCATTGGTATGTGTTGTTTCATTTGGAATGTGAGCTAATGCTACAATAATATTTTATCAGTATAAAAAGTACATGTCTTTCTTTTATACTTTTTTGTATGATATCTTTGCAAAGCATTTCTAAATCTTTATAGGATGTGATTATAAGATGTGAATATATCACTCATTAATCAGTGGTTACTAATTATAGTGTTATTATTAGTCTTATTTACATGCAAGAAATGATGGCCATACACAACTCAGAAATATGAGAGAATATGAACAGGAGGTAAAACAAGAAATTTAATTTTTCTTTCGTCTTGTTTTTTTAAATTAAAGGTCGATGTCTTGATCCCAATGAACAACTGGAAAGGTTAAACCTTTCTGGTAATCAGATATGTTCTTTCAAGGTATGTTAAAGTGGAATAATTCATTTTTACTTATTAACCTGGATCATGAACCATGTTATTGGAAAAAAATGAACTAAAGAGCCCCCTTTTAAGAAATAATTTAATTATTTTGGATTACACAATACTCCTGGAAATCTGAGAGTCAGCCGACTAAATTGGCCCTAATGATCTGACACTATTAAAATCAAACAAATAACTACTTAGCTTTAGGATAGCACTTTCTAGTTTTCTTCCGATCTTCCTTGGCTATACCTCTTCAGTTTTTTGGTTTTCATCTTCTCCTAACATATAAAAAATGGACTCCTCCAGGTCAATCCTGGGATCTTTTCTCATTTCTATCTGCTTTTATTCTCTAAATAATCTCTTTGTGTCTTATGACTTTAAACACCTTTTATCTACTCATTACTCCTAAATTGGTATCTCTACTTTCCCTAACAGGTCCCCCAAACTACAGATGTCTCCTATCCTATCTCAAATTGATTTCGCCTCCACTAAACCTTCTCCTGCCGCCTTCTCTACCTCTCTAAATGGCACCTCTATTCTTCTAGTAACTTAAGCCAAAATCCTTAGAGTCATTTTTGACTCCTTTTATTCCTTCCTACTCCACATCCAATCCATCGGCAAATTCTATTGACTCTATCTTTAGAATATATCCAAAGTCTGACCATTTCTTACCACCTGCATCACTACCAACCTGGTTAAAGACACCATCATCTCTAACCTGCATTACTGACAAAAATAAAAAAGCCTCCTAAAACGTCACCCTGTGCTTACCCTTTCACTACTATCAGTCTGTTCTCCACACAGCAGCCCACTCCTTTAAAAATATGTCACATCAAATCACTCTTCCTCTCAAAACCCTCCCTTGGCTTCTCATCTCTTTCAGAGTAAATGCTAATTCTTACAATGGCCCACAAGACTCTAAATAATCTAGTTCCCCAACTGTCTCTCTGACCATAGCTTCTACCACTCTTCCCTTTGCCTACTGCATTCCAGCTGCTCTGGTCTCCTCACAATTCCTTGCACACACTCACCTCAGGGCCTTTGGACTTGCTGGAATGTATGGGATATTTCTTCGTGGCTCATTTCCTCATTTCTTTCAGAACTTTGTTCAAATGTTATGCTCTTAGTGATGCCTTTTCTGCCCAATTTAGGTGAAAAAGCAACCCTACTACCCTCCCCACTCTGAAGCACTCTCATCACTCTTTCCCTGTTTTATTTTTCCTCTTGGCACTTACCCACCTCCCTTACTAGGATACAAGCTTCCATGAGTATAGGAACTTTGCCTGTTTTGCTCACTGCTATATCCACAATGCTTAAAAAAGTACCTGCCATATAATAAATCTCAATAAATACTTGTCAAGTACTTGAATAAAAGAGAAAAAACTGAGAGACAATGTTTATGGCATATAATGTGGGTGAAAACATGGCATTCATAATTTTGACAGTGTCAGATTGAAGGTGCATATTCAAACACTTCCTCTTGACAGTACTGAAGAAAGATGAGTAAATTTATAATAGAAATAATTTTGAATTAATCAGTATTAAAATAGGCATTCTTTTACTCAGAGAAGACTATAAAACACCAAAAAGCTGGGGATGAGGCAGGATATTATAAGCACTTTAAAAAGAGATTTAAACAAAATTTTATTTTCTTGGTCAAAATCAAGAGGACATATTTGATGTAAACCTTGAAGGGGTGACAGAATTTCAACAGGCATTTTAGGAGGCTCTTCTAGGCAGTGGCAGGTAGGCATTCTAGGATGGGGAGAATAGTATGTACAAAGGCATGAGATAAGAAATCAAAGGGTATATGTGAGTAATAGCAGGAGAGATCAGAGGGAGCTATGAAAGAAAAACTCAGAATACTGTGGGAGGTAATCTTTAAACTAATATATAAGACATGAGTAAGGAGTTACCTAGTGAAAGAGCGTTCGGGCAAAGGTGTGAAGGACCTAAGTGGTGGAAAGGAGAATAGCAAATTCAAGAAACTAGAAATCCTGTGTGGCTGGAATAGAGGAAGGAAGAGAATCATGAGTTGAGACTGAGAAGATAAGGGTAGAATGCTGGGAGGATAAGGGGTTTCCCTGCCAAGAAGCCATGTAGAAGCTTATCTCACCCTTGCTAGCCATGGCAGCCTTCTGGTGGTGAGGAGTATAGACTACACAGGCAGAAGTACCTGTCAGTTTCGCCCAAAACCAGAGGCAGCATAATACGGCCGTAACGTGAAGTTTAAGAGAAATAATAATGTAAAGTTCTTAGAATAATGACTAGCCCATGGTAAGCACTCAACAGAGATGCTATTGTATTATTATTACTATCACTTTAATTATGTCAATCTCATCAAAAAATGGGGATAAAAATAAGGTTATTGTGAAAAGTCATTGCATGGCATGATGTTAAAAAGGCTCTTTATAATAACAATGTCTCTTTATCATTAAAAAAATGGAAGGTGATTCACAGCAACTTTTACTATTCTCATATTTGGCATGTTCCTGAAACACTATTATCTTGAATTTTGTCTCTAACCTTTCCATCCACCCCACAAAGATACTATCCTGGTAGTGATGGAATAACTTCCGTGGCACTTTCCATCCATACCAGGTACCCCAACACTGCTTTTCAGTGGTGAAAATGACTCCAGTGTCACCTGACTTTTGTGTGTAAGTGGGGGGGTTCCTGTGTATGACTTCAAAGTGCAGCATCTCCTAGCCCAGACTGGTGGTCAAATTCAACATAGCTCCCAGCAATCAAAGGGTGTCTTTCCTCATCGGAACAATCCGCGGTTTGCCTTCCTTGTTCCTGCAGAATTTGACCCAATAATTCTCTGCACAGCTCGGTCCAGAAATTTCCCTTTCAGAGCAACTCTGCCTAGTCCCACTCCTGTCATGGGTCCTGACAGTGAGCCAAGTTCTCACTTATCCAGAGAGAGTGGACACACGTTGGCCACCGGACCCTGTCTTACTTTGTACTCTGGCAGCCTGACGTCACTACTGGCTTCCCCACTCCATTTGTATTTTATCTTCAGAACTAATGTCTCCTGGTCCTTGCTTTGGATTTCCCTTAACTCCCCTAACTAACATTGCATCCTTGCAAGTCCAACCCCACCATAGCACTCTTCTACTCCAAGAACCATCCTAATAATGCTGTTATTGAGGGAGAGGTGAGGATGTCTTGGAGGTTGGTAGAAAGTAATAATCATTTGATTCAATTCACGTATTTACTTAGTGCCTCCTGTTACTAAATACTGAATGCTGGGAATGCAGTGTTAAACAGGACACAAACCCTGCTCTCAGTTTATCTCAGGTATTGGCTATTTTTTTCTATAAAAGACCAGATAGAAAATATTTTAGACTTTGTGGGACACATATGGCCTGTGTCGTATATTCTTCTGTATTTTATTTCCAGCACTTTAAAAATGTAATCACCATTCTTAGCTCGTAGAGTGAGGGCCAAAGCCCACATGGACCCTTGGCTTACAGACTTGTGGGTCCACAAGCAGGTAGGCTGTGGTAAATTGTATCACAAAGGTAAGCCCAGTGGCTAAGAGAATTCATAGGAGGAGCATCTATCCCAAGCTTGGGCAATGAAACAAAGCTCCCAGAGAAGATGATTCCTAGGTTGAGTCTTAACAGAGTAAGAGGTGAAATTGGGGTTAAATCTAGTCCACTCAAAGACAGCAGCATGGATGAAGGTCTAAAGATAAGATGGGGTCTGGCACATTCTGAAACTTGGAATTGTTCAGCGTAGCTACAACATAGAATATTAAGCTTTAAAAAGGAAGAAACAAGACTGAAGAGAAGCAAGGGCCCGATGCCAAATAAAGGAAGGTATAAAGATGACCTAAACTTCAGGATAAAAGATGTTAAGGAAAAACCATCTAGAAGTGCATTAGCAACCCCTCCCCCTCCATCAGTTGTAAGAAAAAGGAGGCCCTCAGGAGAAAGCTAGGTTTCTGCTGTCCTTACTAGGTAGAAATGGCATTTACAGAAAAAAACAAAAATATTTTTTAAATAACTGAAAATCAGGAACTCAGTGGTGATTGTTATAGGTCCCATAGCCTTTGATGAGAAGAGCAGATGTGGAGGCCGAGGAAAAGGTGAGCAGTGTTCCTAGGGTGGTCAGTGTGGGGAATGGTGGTGAAGGGAGTAGGAGATCTCCAGCTACATTGGAGGCCCCTGTTAGAAAAGAGCTGTGCAGAGGAGAAAAAGTTGTCTAAATAAATACACGTGCTCAATGGACTGGCTCCAAGGTTCCAGGTGAAATACATGATTTGGTAAATATTCTTTGACCTTTGTGTTAAAGTGATTTTAAAATGCCTAGTTATACAGAGTCTGCTATTTAATTACTGATGCTCTGTTCCATTCATGTATTTAGCATGCGTTTTGTTAGAGAAAAACATTTTATCCACCTCATATTAACATATTTAAGCACACAATTAGAATGCATTACATGACATTATGGTAATCTTAAGTGTTCAAAAGCCTCCTTTGGATATGGACAGTTGCAATTAATTAATTGAACATTATTGCTGCCGTTGTTTTTAGGACCTCACTAACTTAACCAGGCTTCATCACTTAAAGGATTTATGTCTGAATGATCCTCAATATAAAACCAATCCAGTTTGTCTGCTGTATAATTACTCCACACATGTGCTGTATCACTTGCCTTGCCTTCAAAGACTTGATACATTTGATGTGTCAGCAAAGCCAATCAAGGAACTGGCAGATGTAAGTGCGTCTCTAATAGGGTATCAGTGACTTAAGTTTCATTAACTCTTCTTTCTGGCTATGTCCACATATGGTAGGTAGTATTATCTTGTCAGTTCTTGTTACCATTTCGACTTTTGCCCCAGTGAGTTGGATGTTTCATCCAAACATATACAAATAATAACTTTAGTACTAGGATCTCAATTTTGATGCCAGAACTGGAAGGTGAAATAACAGAAAATTTGTAATTTATACAAAAACTAAGAGGAGGAAATCTGAAAAATTACCATCAGTGTTAAGAATCATTGAACTAGTGCTATACATATGAAAATCAATAAAGGCTAAATAAAGTAGAAATGAAACAAGTATAACCTCCTCTCATTTGGAATATTACATATCAAAATTAGAAAGTATCCATGGTTGATGGTCGTATGCCAGGATTAGGTCAATTTTAACCTAATTAAAGGTGATTTGCCCTTCCCTGGAAGTAGGAGCGGAACCACCCACAATGCCAAAATCTTGATCTCTGAAATCTTGAAGAGAACTATTCCCGGACTGCCACCAATGGTGAACTTCCCAGCAAAGGAGTTATTTTGACGCGCCACCAGAGGCTCTGTGATTTCAGAATGGAGCACCTACGGAGCCGCCGTGTTTACTAGTCATCTTTCCATATTATATTCCTACCTCTCCTTTCAGTTCAGTGAGATATCCCCTTAGCCCCATTTGTTCATTCAGTTAACCATCCAATAAATTTCCAAGATGCTTTATTACCATTCATAAGAAGACAAGTTGTGTCAAGTTATGGCAATTCTCTAATGTGATAAACTCCTAAACAGAGTATTGCTGATTCTTTAAGTTTCCATCCATGACTGTGGAGTGGATTATGTAAACTGTACATGGCAAGTAAAGTCAGGACCTACCAGGAGGACCACCAGGGAGTCAGCATGGGACAGAGGGAAGAACATGAGAGTTCAAATCAGAAGACTTGGATTCAAGCCACGGTTGCGTCCATTACTATCTTATCACTTAGGCAAGGCCTTTCCCCTCTCAAAGCTTCAGTTTTATAAACTATTAAAATAATGATAATGCAAACAGTACCTGCCCTTCACAGGGTTATTGTGGGGATCCGAAGAATTAATTGGCATAAAAGTCCATTTTAATTGTTAAGTACTATAAAAATAATCACTATGAAACTGTAGTTGAGCGTATTTCTGCAACTGAATTTAGCATTATAGTCTAACTTTCAAAAAAAAAAGTTTTTACCCTAACAGACAATTCACCAGTTATTGAAAATGACTGACATTAATTCTGAAAAGTCCAAACACAAAAAGCAAATTGAAATAGCCTACAAAGGTATACATACTCTCAAACAACAAGGGTAAAAAACCCTGATTGATAACTCATATTTATTGTTATGACACCCTAATTGGTTTTGAAAGAGTTTATTTAGGAAGAGTTAAGTATCACAATTTTTGTTCCTATATACATATATAGGTGTATTATTAATAAAATAGAAAAATAAAGTAGAACAAACTGTGGAGGGCTACACTAGAAACAAATCTGTTGTTATGTGTGGAATGTGGGGTCGCTGAGCACATGGGAAATGAGTGTGGAAGTAGACTTTTCATTGTACGTCTTTCAACATTTTGATTTTTGAAACATGAATATATTATTCAAAAATAAAATTTAAAAACAAAGTAAAAGCAGAATTTTAAATCTTGTTTGTCCCCCACCTAGGGACGCCAAGTTAAATTTGAATTTCAGATGAACAATAAATAATGTTTTAGTATAAATAAGTTTAATAAGTATGGTATTAAAACATTACAGTAGTAACCAGTAACCACCCCCCGCCCCTGCCCCCATCGTGGGGTATGCTTTCCATGGCCCTCAGCAAATGCTGAAACCAAGGATAGTACTGAACTCTAATTACCTTCAACTCTGCAGGAAATGTGGCAGCAGCTTCTTCAGTACCAGATGCAGCCTCTCCAGTAATTTTTATGTTTTCAGTTCAAACCTATTCCTGAATCTGTGTAACCATCCCTTGCTTGCAGAAGTGGCTTGGTGTCACTTGTTTCAAGGGATCCCTTGCTGAAGTCTTCATATGGGCTGAATGCTTTCTGGCACAACACTTTACCATCAATCAGAACACATTCCCTGTTCATGTCTTCCACCCACAAGTTTAATGCTTTTTCCATCTTAACTAAGCATGTATCACGCACTGTGGCCATAACTTTTTGTAGTTTGAGGTGCGACAGCAAAACTAGCACAAATTTCTTTTTCCTTCTTCACAATTTCATGGATGTATTTGTTCTTACCATAGATCTTAGTAACTTCAACATTCAATATTTTTTCTTTCCTCAAGTCAAGAACTTCCACATTTTCACTTTAGGGAAGCTCTTTACAGCTTCTCTTTGGCTCATCAAATTGCTAGCATCACTACTTTTGCACTTTGGGGCCATTATTAAATAAAATAACAGTTACTTGAACACAAGTACTGCTATACCGAAACAGTTGATCTGTTAACCAAGACAGCTACTCAATGACTAACAGGTGGAGAGTGTGTAAAGTGTGGATACGCTGGACAAAGAGATGCAATTTAAAACTTATGAATTGTTTATTTCTGGAATTTTCCATTTGATATTTTTGGGCCACAGTTGGCCATGGGTAACTGAAACCATGGTAAACAAACTCATGGATAAGGGGAGACTACTATGTTTGTTATTTATCTGAAATTCAAATTTAACTTGGCATCTTATATTTTATCTAGCAGCCCTACCTCCACCAGCATGTTCTCTTGTTATATTAAATTTAAGAATTCTTTTTTTTATCTACCACTGACTCAAAGCGTTTTTTATTGGATTTTTCTCTTTTTTCCAAATAGGTGAAAAATCAAGAAACACCATTTTCCATTTCCTTAATTATAGTTCTTTCTTCTAACTAAGTTGCACCTCAGAAATAAGCTCTTCTTTATTAGAAATTTTTATCCATTAATCATCATTCTAAAACAGCTTTTTTTGTTGTTGTTGCCTTAACAGTTCTGTGTTATGAATGCCTTATTTTTACTGAGGAATTTAGTGATTTTCAGTTTCAGAACTTCATAATATGCATGGGAAAGGGAAGTCTTTAGGCCTGTTCATCATGTCATATACTTGTTTCTATTCTATCTTTTACGCCAAATAATTCTGTTGGGATCTTGACTGTTAAATCTCTACTAAATAAATCACATAACAGGAACCTGTGTCTATAGAAAATATATGTCCAGAATAGTGTATAAGTCTTCCAACTTATCTGAGGTACAGATTTCCTGATAAAAAGAAATGACGTTATTATTTCAGGTAAACAGTTAAAACCTGGACACGTTTTAAAAGTGTACCTGATTTCTCCTCTGCTAGTTCATTTTGACTAATGTAGTTGACAAGCCTATTTAGCTACTGTATTCTTAATGGTAGATTTAATCAATTTATCATTATAAACTTATTAATACTGCATGATCCACTGGTATTAAGGAATTAAAGATAATTGGATTAGGTTGACAATTTAGTAATTTGTTCAATCTAAAACAAGTTCATTTAGGGCATCCTTTTATAGATTTGAGGGAAAAATAAATCTTATTCTTAGCTAGGCTTTTAAAAATTGAATTAAATAATGTTACATTTGCTTTTAAGTCTTTTTAATTTCTTTACTTTTTCCATAAACCAAATAGGAAAAATGTAGTTATATATTTGGTAGTATTATAGTTTTAGTAGTACTGATTCATTAGCTCAGTGATACTATTTTGTAAATTGAATTCTATCAATAGTCTCTTTATATCATCATCCTGGAAATAAATGAGAATATGCCTCACATTTGAAATATTAACTGCAAAGAAAATCTTTGGAATTTTATATTTTGCTTATTAAGTTTAAATGTAGAACTCTGTGTAGCCATTAGCATTTCAACCATCATCATTATTAGTAATTGAGCTTACAAAACTTTCAAATTGTTATATATAACATATCTCACTCATATAATATCACTAATAATTACCTATAATGCTGTTTATTTCAGCTAATCTTTGGGGTTTTTCTCACTTTTAGATCACAGCAATGAAAAAAATAATGTATTACAACATGCGTATAAAAACTATTCAGAGGCATCTCAATGAAGACCTTGAAAAACTGAATGATCGAAAATGTAAATTACAGAAGTTGCCGGAAGAACGAATAAAATTATTCAGCTTTGTGAAAAAAAATGTAAGCTTTAATACTGTAAAATTTCAATGGCCACATCTTAAGAAAACTGGAAGATAAAACAGCATTATCTTTTAATTTTGTAGTATGTATACACACATACTATTTTTTTTTATTAATACTGAGTTTCAAGTCAAGCTTGTCCCCTAAATGTTTTGATTCCAGCTGCTTAGTTAAGCCTCACTCTGTGCTTAGACAGCTTCAGTTCAACAAGGTATAGGCTTGTTAATATATACAAATTTTGAAAAGCTGTGTAATTAATTCAATATGATCCAGAGATCTTTTAGACTTATTTCAGCTGCATTTTTATTAGACACCAGTAGGTTGTGCTCAAAATTCATTTTCTTGTCTAAAGTGCTAAAATGTCCTTTTACTCTTTTTAAGGTACACAAGGTAGAAACTTTATATCGAGCTACACTTTAGTAGTTATATTATGTGTGCTTCTTTAATTTAGAATAAATTAGATTTCCTTTACTAAAAGTAGACCCTGAAAAGTTAAGGATTATTTACCTCAAAACAGAACTTTGTATATACGAGTATTTATCTGAATAAAACCCACAAGAGAACCAGTATATGGAAATCATTTTATATCTGCCATTTTCATCTGCAAATACATGTGTTAAGTAAAACCTACAGGTGTAAAAAATAACATCTATAGATTATATAAACTACAGACGTTTTTATAAATAAGCTTAATTTGTTTTTTAACAGCTGGATGTAGCCATTACAGAGGAGGGAATAAAGAAAATTAATAAATTTCTATTTATATACATCTCTGTGTGTATAGTACAGTTTATCCTGAAATCCTACAAGGCTGGGTGGGATTACGATGAGGCAAGTGATTCATTTGCCCTGGGCCCAAAATTTAAGGGAGGGCCCAAAAACCTCAGTAATCAAGATAAATCATAGTTAATGCAATATTTAAAAAAATAGAAACAATGAAAAAAAGTTCATTATGAACAAAACACCCCAATATCAAAAATTTAAATAAAGACATTGCTCTACTGAGTCATATAGGAGACTGAGACAAAAGGAAAAATGTGCACCCATATATACGTGCCGTTGTGTATTTTTTATGATTAATTTTTTTCCTAGAATACCAAAGTAGATGAAAAAATATTGAAAAATTGAAACGTAGGTGATAAAAGTCACATTCTTTGGAGTTTAAATGTTTTATTTATACCTAAACCAGAATTCATTGTAATTTTATTTTGGCTTTAATAGAATCTAACTCATCAATAATATTTAAAAGACTATTTCTTTGTTTTTCTCAGTTTCAGTTGAGAGAACTGCCATACTTGAAATATTTAAGATTATCTTTCAGTTGGTCAAGAGAAATTGGCTGACTGAACTTGTACCAAAGTTATAATCACATGCTGGCCATGTTTTCATGAAGTTTGGCCTATTTGTTTCCTAGATTTCTACTTTGTTAATTTAAATTAACTATATATTTAATAAAGTCAACTAAAAATTTTTGCTCTCTGGTACATTGATTTCAACAGTTGGAACGGGAACTGGCTGAACTCAAGGGATCTGGCAAAGGTCACAATGAGAGATCCAATAACAATAAAGTAACAGAGCTGGAAAAATCAAAGAACTGTGAAACTGTCACAGAAGAACCGAATCTTCAACAGAAGATATTGACCAAACTAAATGCTTTGCAAGAAAGGATAACATTCTGGAACAAAAAACTAGATGAGTATGTTTAGTAAATTTTCTAATTGTTCAGATTTGAAACATGAGAATGTACTGTTCTGTTGAGCTCAGTTCCCTCCTTCAGGAGTGAAAAGAATTATAGTATTAAATAAAACATGAAATGTGTTTCCTAGTAGAGGATAGGCATCATTGGTTCAAACCTGTCATATAGTTTTTTACAGAGGCAATACTTAAGTAGGACCAGTGAACTGTCCCTGAATGGCTTCCTGTCACATCACTACTCTCACGTCTGCAAACTAAAAACATTAGTTTTTTTTAACATTAGCTGCTACCAGTATAAAATCTCACGACATAGATGAGACTGGGCAAAGCACCTACACAGTTGTCTGGAATCACATAGAAACAAACTCAGGTTGAATATCAAATAGAAACATAAAGCAAGAAGACTTAGTAAATACTGTGAATTTTGTAATTTACTAGGGCACCAAGTGGATAAGTTAGTTTGCCCAGTAATAATACTAACAAAATAATAACTAACATTTATTGAGCTCTTATCGTGTGCCAAACTCTTAGTTAAGAGCTATGCATGCATTTTGCATGTAATACTCAAAGAAAAGCTTCTCCAGGTGTTGGTACTTTTTTTTTTTTTTTTTTTTTTAAGGAGGGCGCAGCTCACAGTGGCTCATGTGGAGATCGAGCTGGCAACCATTGGTGTTATCAGCACCCTGCTCTAACCAGCTAAGCTAACCGGCCACACTCTGTGTTGGTACTATTAATATTGTCATTTTACTGAGAAGCTAGCATAAAAATGTGACTTGTTTAAGATCTGAGAGCCACAAGTGGTGGAGGCAGGAGAGTCTTCTAACCTTCACTTATTATGAGGGTAACAAAATTTGAGGTGATTTTAATTGCCAAAAATAGAAATGACTTCCATGGTTTAACTATTAGCATCAAGCTTTCTTTAACCATTGACAAAAACCTAGTATTTTTAACAGCAGCTTTAAAAAAAAATCTATCATGAATTTTAGATCATTTTAATAGCTTTATATATTTTTTCTTAAATAGAATTGAAGCAATTTATCAAACTGAAGTAAAGCAAAAGAAGAAAAGTCATGGCTTATTGATCCCATTTTTGTTAATTGAGTTGGAGACTGTGGGAAATATCCACTTTGAAGAAGGCACTCAATCTGATGACTGGTAAATCTGTTTGAAATTGACTTATAGCTTTAAGAACAATTTTGGATTCTTAGAATCATCAACCAAAATAGCAATTTATAAAAATCTTAAAATGTCCCATTTTCAAAATACTTCTCACATAGAATATTCATCCATTGTAAATTGGCAGTTACCTACTTTACCACCTAAACATTTTTCTGTTTACATCATTGCTGTGAGCCAACCTTAAAAACATGGTATTTCATTGTTCTGCACCCAGTTTCCCTTAGTCCAAGAGCAGAATATAATTTAGAAGTTTATGGGCCAGTACTAGTTTTATGCATGTTTATACTGTTTTATTTCTGGACCAGATATAGCCCTAGATTCTAATATTGGGTGAGAAGTTAGAACAGAGAAGGAATGGCAAAGCACGCTTGGCAACAGCATGTTGCAAACACCATACTAGAAGGCTGCCTAGCAAATTTCTTGGAGGTTCCATAATCAAAGTCAAACCAAATTGTCTAGAGCTAGTTAGCGTCAGGGTGCACATAGACTCTGAGTTAATATGAGGCACACTTAAGACCCAGTAATCCAGGTGAAAGTCCATTTAGACAAAAATAGAGAGAACCACCAGAAACAGGAGCAGGAAGCAGGCATCCACACTTCAGATTCAAGACCTCCTGGTAGACCCGCGAAAGTGGTTGTATTGCCTCAACTAGAGGGTACAGCCAAACAAATGATCCTTACAGAAAAAAAAAAAAAAAAGAATGAAAGAAATAAAGCCTTTGCAGAAAAATATTGCTAATTATTACTTTCACATTTCTGCAATCATTTTCTCAAAATTGAGAAGCCCATGAACAAGCCAAAGATTGCCCTAGAACCTTGAAGCATATGGCAAACTTGTGTGTGTGGAAAGAGACCAGGAAACACATAAAACTATAGCATGGACTTGATATATTCATCTAGAGGATGATTTTACTTGCAGTCATTGTTGAAATAAACTCTGATTTTTTTTATAGAGTGAAATGCAAAATTTGCATTAACTTTATAGAAAGTAAAGTGTGTGATTATTATGGGTTACTTTAAACCAAGCCCTCTGATTTCTATTAAATGTGGCTCTTCCTTCCTTCTGTGAGTAAAAGCTCCTCAAGGGCCTTTAGCGGAAAAGTGTGAGAAGCTCTTTGGAAGGAAGAAAGAGATTTTTTCAAAACACTTTCTTTTGTATCAATACATCCATTTGCCCAGCAGTTACCACTGTTTGCTTAACCACAATACTTGATTTTTATGTATAAAGATATAAAAGGCGTTCATCACAGTTCCCATGTAAACAAGTAGAGGCCTTGATTTTTTTCAAGTGCAAAAATTGAATGGTGTCTCTCTGCAAGATGCATGAATAATTTTTTTCCGTCTTTCATTTATATTCACTCACTCTAAACAGAATTTTTTAAATTTTTTGTTTCTTTTTAACTTATCGTAAGCTCTTTACAAAACAAGTAGATTAGTGGGCAAAAAATATGTAAAAGCAATATGACTAAAAAGCCATTTAGGTAACTATGTCAGCCTGACAGTCAATTAGATAGCTTTGATGGATTTTGATAAGCATTAACAATTGTTTACTTAGTTTTAATTAAAATAACCTTGATCCATTTTAAGGAGAAAAATCAAATGTATGTTGGCAGAATTTCAAGGACTGTTTTTTACTTTTAGTGTACTACAAGCTTGGCCACCTTAGCTCTGATCTTTTATGTATGTTAAGAAATAATGACTAAAGTGCTTTAAATTGCTCTGTGTGCTACATATCTAGTAGTTTTATTTAAGCACTGACTTCTCTTTTATTAATATTTTTAAAGCCAATGATTTAGCGTTTAAATAAAAAGTACTGGAGTAGAGCTAGAACGGACATACAGATTTCCCCGCTATTCTAAAGTAGAGTGTTCCTATGAAACCTTTCATAGCCGAAATAAGCCGAAATGGTGTAAAGTGAAGAAGCAATTACCAATAATTTAGATGGGAAAATTTTTTTGAGTATTCCCAGACCTAAAAAATAACCTACCAAATCATACCAACTAACACATGAAACCTAAAATAATACTAACATATAGTGAAAGCAGGAATACGACAAATACACACCATATGTATAGTAGAAATAACACATGTACAGTGTAGTTTCACTTACCAGTGCCTGAAGCCTCTATAACAGTTCAGTACAAAACAAACACTGAGTGCTATTTTTGCTTTTCGCCTTTTTTTCATAAAAATGAAAATTCTCTTCAAATTTCTTTTGGTTAGCAAAAACAGGTACTAATGTAGGTCTTTCATAAAAGTGAAGTGGTGTAAATCAAAGTTTCAAAAAACGGTGTATACCTGTATAATACGTCAACATAGCCTTTGTTCATTTCTTTAGCCAAAGAGAATTGCATATTTCTAATTGTTTATCTTTCAATATTTCTTAGCCTTATTTCTTTTATGAAATAAAAGGGCTATATTTTTCAGTTTTAAAAAGTCCTATTTTATCGAACCTTGCTTGGTGAATAGATTGTTGCCACTATAGCATTATCATTATAGAGTCATACTATTTACCTATGTATTAGCAATTGAATTAGCCATTGACATCAGACAACATTTATCAAATAGGGACTCCAAAGCATCAAAGATGCAGTCCTCGTGTTTGAGAAGCTTTCAACCTGGTTATAGATACAAGACATTTACAATTTAAAAAATAACTTTAAAGCACCACGAAACAACATATAAGAGACTGTGTAAGCTCCCTGGGGACAGATATAATGTTTCATGTACCTGATAAGTCATAACATCTAGCATAGAGCTGGCTAGATTTATAACTCAGTGGATAACTACTAATTTAGGTTTCTATATCACTGTGTAAATATGTAACAGTTTCACTTTTGTGGATATAATGACTTTCAGTAATTAATCTAACTCCTTATATATAAAGATTTCATGCTGTACTGTTTCAGGGAGCTATAGCAGCATAAACTTTTTGTTTTGTACTGATGTTGGTTTAAGTCAGCAAGTCAGTTAACAGTATTTATTAAACCCTTGTTTAAGATTCTGAACTGCACTTTAAAAGATTTTATTGAACTCCAGCCACTTAAAAACGTGCATTCTACATTTGCTAAATGAATGCATTATCTGCATATTAATGAACGTTTGTAGGCATCTCTCTGTGTAACAATATCTTAGTCAATGATATATAAGGCCACTGTGAATGTTCACACACACATTCAGGTCCCACTGGTGAGCAGGGGTGCCCAGTGAAAGGAGGGGCCCTCACTCTACTAACCTCTGCAGTACTTGATGCTATTAACCATTCCTTCCTTGTAACTTCACCTCTCTTGTTTTTTGTACTTAAACATTTTCCCTTTTCTTTTTACACTCTCTCTTATCAGTCTCTTCTATCTCCTGTACTTTCAAAAATTACTTATAGTTATAATCTCTCTCCTTTAATCTGGATTACACTTTTGTTACCCTATAACAAAAACCTTATCTACATAAAATGCCCACAGCACTAGTTTGTATCAGAATGCAATCATAATTAGAGTACAGATAATAATGAGAACTTCAGTGATTCCAGGACATGTCATTTAGGGATGACTTGGACTGATTTAGGCCCAGAAAATGATCCCTCTGTAGATGAGACTGCAGGTTTCCCACTCCACGTGATGATGTGGTTGTTTGGCCAGACCTCTGAACTATTTAGCGGCCTCAGGCTGGATTGCAACACCGCCCCTGTCTCCTGTACCATACTGGGAGCTTCTCCGGGATTAATTTGGTTTGGGCAGCTCACTTCTCAACTCTAAGAGCTGCATAACTGGGCAGCGCCTTGCTGCACGGGCTCAGCCTTTGCTAGTGAGAAAGGTAGTGCTGTAAATAAGAGCTCAGATGTCAGTATAAGGAAGAGACCCCCCCATAAGGAAACTCTGTGATCTTAGCCCACTCCCATGCTCAGCCCCTGGCTGATTGTGCCCGTGAGGACCAAATATCTCATCAAAGGCAAATAGATACCATATAGGATCACTTAACTTCCATTTCAAATTGATCCATTTTAAAATCTCATCTTATGGGCCCACCATCTAAAATCTGTGCGTCCCTGACAGGGCCAGAGCCGCTGTGAGCATGGCCGGATGAGGGCAGCAGAGAGCAAATGAGCACTTCAGTCCATTTTCTTGAGATTTTTCACATAACTAGCCGCTCCTCCTCCAATCCTTCGCTCAAATATCTTCTCTGAAAGGTCTTACCCCAGACCCTTCTTAACTGGCCCCCATTCCATTCATTACCCCAAGCCTCTCTTTCTTTAAAGCACTTATCAGTTTAGAAATGATTTTATTTATATCTTATTTATTTTTTGTCCAACTCTCTTGGAATATAGGCTTCATGAGAGCAGGGACCCTGCCTCTTTCACTTCTTTATCCTCAGTTGTGAAGTTATTGCAATAGTCCAACTGAGCGACGAGGGTGCTCCGGCGTAGGGTGAGAACAGTGGTGATGATAAGACAGGGTCACATCAGGATGTATTTTATTTTTTAAATTAGTTTTTTTTTTTTTTTAATATAAGTATAGTTGGTATACAATCTTATATTGGTTACATTAGTTTCAGGTGTACAATATAGTGATTTGACATTTTTATATCTTACAATGTGAGCACCCCACTAATTATAGTAATCATCTGTCACCGTGTAAACTTATCACAATAATATTGCAGGATGTATTTTAGATGTAGGGCCAAACAGACTGGCTGAGGAACTGGATATTGGTGAGGAAGAGAGGAAGCAAGATTTCTTCCTGTGGTTTTAACCTAAGCTACCAGTTAGTTGGTGGTGCCATATACTGAGATGGAAAACACTCAGGAGGAACAGGCTTAAGGGGCAGCCAGACATTGGATGAGTTAAGTTTGAGAGGCCTATTGCATATTCAAGTGAGCATATATCAAGCAGGTAGTTGGATATATCTGGTCTCATTATATCCAGCTAAGTTAGGTAGAGATAAAGTCTAGAAATAAAATGTTGGAATTTATATATATATATATATATATATATAATATTTTTAATATATGTTGCCAAAGGACCAGATGAAATTATTTAAGGATAGTATTCATGGAAATAAGAGAAGAGCTAAAGATATACTCCTGGGGCAATCCAATATTTAGGAATCTGTCAGAAGAAAAAGGAGCTGCCAATAAGAAGAAAGCAAGAACATGTAGTTTCACTGAAGCCAAAAAAGAGTGTATCAGAAATGCAGGATTGCTCAACCAACATATCTTTACTCAGACCAAATACATAATAATTAATGAAAGGACTTTTTTTTTTAATCTAGATTTCCGGTTTGTTTTGTTTTTTCAACTTTTATTTATTTAAGTATGTTTTTCCAGGACTCATCAGCTCCAAGTCAAGTAGTTGTTTCAATCTAGTTGTGAAGGGCACAGTTCACGGTGGCCCATGTGGGGATCGAACCGGCAATCTTGTTGTTACGAGCACCGCACTCTAACCAACTGAGCTAACCAGCCACCCCAGGACTATTATTTTTATGTTTCAAAGTTTAGCCTTTCTTTTATTGATTGAATAACTGTGTCCAGTTTGAACCCAAATAGAGCTACTATATGACGATGTATCTATCATTAGCAAAAAAAAACAGAAAATATGGGCTATAACTTCTATCATAAGTAACTTGTGTTCTTCAACAATTTAAGGAAAATCTGTTATTTTCTTTGTATATATTCTGTATTTCCATATAGGTTTAATTCCTGCTATGAATTAATTCTATCACGTTTTTGTACATGGGACTTCAGAGCATTTGGTATTACAGGAGTGAAAGTAAAACGTGTCATCAAAGTTAACAATCGTATTCTGAGACTAAAATTTGAAAATAAACTCCAAAAGTTTTTGGACAATGAAGACATGCACGATTCAGAGTAAGAAGTTAAATTCCACAAGGAACATTTTTACAAGTCTGCTTTTATTTTTGTAAAAATGTCTTTCTGTTTTAAAAGTTTACAATATTGAAAATATGACTTAGTAAATATTTCCTTTTCATGCATGTCCCTTGACTAGAATGACCTCATAGTTTATCCACATTGGGGCTCTTTGTGAGACTGAAGGGGAGTGGAGGTTTAATAATGACATGGGAAAGTCCAACGTAAATGAAAAATATCCTGGGCAGGACATATAGTTGTCTTATCTTTGGCTAAGCGTTTTTTGAAATCAGTTCTTAAACATTTGTTCGTCTCTATTCTTAAGGAGCTATCGAAACATGCTGGAATGCCTTTTTTATGTTTCTGATCCTGAAGTTACAGTGAAGAAAAAGCATCTGCTACAAATCCTTGAAAAAGGATTCAAAGACAGTGAAACAAGCAAGGTAGCATAAAATGTCATTCAGAATAATGCTTTCTTCTTAGTGAATAAAGCTCTGGCACCAGTTAAGCATGGTTTGAGTCTTAATCCTTTTATTCATATTTGTAGAAAACTTCTGTAGCATACAAAAGCTGTGTGCTGTCATAGAAAGTATAGCATCTTTGTTCTTTGGATTGTACAAGAATTAAGTCCATTATTTACTTTACGTGCATGACTATCTATTTAGTCTTTCTAGGCATAATCTTTCTATGCTGTGATCCTTTTGTTGATGATCTTGAAATCTACTTCTTTAATCTGTTTTAAATTCTCCAAGGTCCTCTCCATCTTGAAAAAAATCAATTCACTTAGCACTGCCTGTACTTTCTAGCTATCATCCCATTTTTCACTTTCCTTTAACTGCCACCTTTTCTTTGTTCTCTACTTATTGCCCCCACCTCGATGCTGATATTGCTTCATTCCAGATCACTCCTGAGCTCCAAAGTATCCAGTCCACCTTTCTCTGTCCTTCACCCTCTTGTTGACGCAGCTGTAGCAGGTGTAGACACTGTTTCCTAACTCTCTCCACATCATGGTACACATAAAATGAAAACATTGCTGCATCTGAATCCTGGCTTTCCTACTCAACCAGCTAAGGGACTTCACTTCTCTGCGCCTTTTTCTTCCTATCTGTAAAATGAAGATAATATTTACTTCCCAGAGTTGTTGTTAGGATTTAGTGAGATATGTTTAAGAATTTCTTGCATCTCAGTATTTTTTTTAAATTTATTGGGGTGACAATTGTTAGTAAAATTACATAGATTTCAGGTGTACAATTCTGTATCACATCATCTATAAATCCCATTATGTGTTCACCACCCAGAGTCCGTCCTCCTTCCATCACCATATATTTGATCCTCCTTACCCTCATCTCCCACCCCCCAACCCCTTACCCTCTGGTAACCACTAAACTACTGTCTGTGTCTATGAGTTTTTGTTTCTCATTTGTTTGTCTTGTTCTTTTGTTGTTTTTGGTTTATATACCACATATCAGTGAAATCACATGATTCTCTGCTTTTTCTGTCTGACTTATTCGCTTAGCATTATACTCTCAAGATCCATCCATTTTGTCACAAATGTTCCTATATCATCTTTTCTCACTGCCGAATAGTATTCCATTGTATATATATACCACAACTTCTTTATCCATTCATCTATTGAAGGACATTTTGGTTGTTTCCATATCTTGGCCACCGTAAACAAAGCTGCAATGAACATTGGAGCACACGTGTCTTTATGTATAAATGTTTTCAGATATTTTGGGTAGATACCCAGGAGAGGGATTGCTGGGTCATATGGTAATTCTATTTGTAATTTTTGAGGAACATCCACACTGCCTTCCATAGCGGCTGCACCAGTCTGCATTCCCACCAACAGTGTATGAGGGTTCCTTTTTCTCCACAGCCTCTCCAACACTTGTTAATATTTGTCTTGTTAATGATAGCCATTCTGACTGGGGTGAGGTGATATCTCATTGTGGTTTTGATTTGCGTTTCTCTGATGATTAGTGATGTTGAGCATGTTTTCATATGTCTATTTGCCATTTCTATGTCCTCTTTGGAGAAATGTCTCTTCAGATCCTCTGCCCATTTTTCAATTCGATTGTTTGTTTTATTGTTGTTGAGTTGCATGAGTTCCTTGTATATTTTGGATATTAGCCCCTTATCGGAGGCACTGTTTGCAAAAATCTTCTCCCATTCAGTTGGTGGCCTCTTTATTTTGTCAATGGTTTCTTTTGCTGTGCAGAAGCTTTTAATTTTCATATAGTCCCATTCATTTATTTTAGCTTTTACTTCCATTGCCTTTGGAGTCAAATTCATAAAATGCTCTTTGAACCCAAGGTCCATAAGTTTAGTACCTATGTTTTCTTCTATGCAGTTTATTGTGTCAGGTCTTATGCTTAAGTCTTTGATCCATTTTGAATTAATTTTGGTACATGGTGACAGATAGCAGTCCAGTTTCATTCTTTTGCAGGTGGCTATCCAATTCTCCCAGCACCATTTATTGAAGAGGCTGTCTTTCCTCCATTGTATGTTTTTAGCTTCTTTGTCAAAAATTATCTGTCCATATTTATGTGGTTTTATTTCTGGGTTCTCAATTCTATTCCATTGGTCTATGTGTCTGTTTTTCTGCCAATACCATGCTGTTTTGATTATTGTAGCCCTGTAGTACAAGCTGAAGTCAGTGAGTGTGATACCTTCAGTATTGTTCTTTTTTCTTAAGATTGCTTTGGCTATTCGGGGTCTTTTGTGTTTCCAAACAAATCTGATGATTTTTGTTCTATTTCTTTGAAAAATGCCATTGGGTTTTTGATGGGGATTGCATTAAATCTGTATATTGCTTTGGGTAATATGGCCATTTTAACTATGTTGATTCTTCCAATCCATGAGCACGGAATGTCTTTCCATTTCTTTGTGTCTTCTTCAATTTCTTTCAAAAATGTCTTATAGTTTTCAGCATATAGGTCCTTCACATCCTTGGTTAAGTTTATTCCTAGGTATTTTATTCTTTTTGCTGCAATTGCAAAAGGAATTGTTTTTTGTATTTCGTTTTCTGAGATTTCACTGTTAGTATATAGGAATGCAATGGACTTTTGAACATTGATTTTGTAGCCAGCAACTTTACTGTATTCGTTGATTGTTTCCAATAGCTTTTTGGTGGAGTCTTTAGGGTTTTCTATATATAGCATCATGTCATCTGCAAAGAGTGATAATTTAACTTCTTCATTCCCAATTTGGATGTCTTTTATTTCTTTCTCTTGCCTGATTGCTCTGGCAAGGACTTCCAACACTATGTTGAAAAGCAGAGGTGATAGGGGACAGCCCTGTCGTGTTCCTGAACGTAGAGCAAAGGGCTTCAGTTTTTCACCATTAATTATGAGATTAGCTGAGGGCTTGTCATATATGGCCTTTATTATGTTAAGGTATTTTCCTTCTATACCTATTTTATTAAGTGTTTTAATCATAAATGGATGTTGTATCTTGTCAAATGCTTTTTCTGCATCAATTGATATAATCATATGATTTTTGTCCTTTATTTTGTTTATGTGATGTATCACATTGATGGATTTGCAGATGTTGAACCATCCTTGTGCCCCGGGATGAACCCCACTTGGTCGTGATGAATAATCTTTTTAATGCATTGTTGTATTCGATTTGCTAGAATTTTATTTAGGATTTTTGCATCTGTATTCATCAGAGATATTGGTCTGTAGTTTTCTTTTTTTGTGTTGTCCTTACCAGGTTTTGGTATCAGGGTAATGTTGGCCTCATAAAATGAGTTAGGGAGTACTGTCTCTTCTTCAATTTTTTGGAAGAGTTTGAGCAGGATTGGTATTAGATCCTCTTTGAAGGTTTGATAGAATTTACTAGTGAAGCCGTCTGGTCCCGGACTTTTGCTTTTGGGAAGGTTTTGGATGACTGATTCAATTTCATTACTGGTGATCGGTCTGTTTAGATTTTCCAGTTCTTCATGGTTCAGCCTTGGAAGGCTATATGTTTCTAAGAACTTGTCCATTTCTTCTAGGTTATTGAATTTGGTGGCATATAGTCCTTCATAGTATTCTTGGATGATCCTTTATATTTCTGTGGTGTCCGTGATAACTTCCCCTTTTTCATTTCTGATTTTGTTAATTAGTGTCTTCTCTTTTTATCTTAGTGAGTCTAGCCAAGGGTTTGTCAATTTTGTTAATCTTTTCAAAGAACCAGCTCTTTGTCACATTAATTTTTTCTATTGTCTTTTTGTTCTCTATTTCATTTAGTTCTGCTCTGATTTTTGTTATTTCCTTTCTTCTGCTGACCTTGGGTTTCATTGGTTCTTCTTTTTTTAGTTCTTTAAGGTGTAACATGAGGTTATTTATTTGGGATTTTTCTTGTTTCTTGAGATAGGCCTGTAATGATATAAATTTCCCTCTTAAAACTGCTTTTGCTGCATCACAAAAAATTTGGTAGGATGTATTTTCATTGTTATTTGTTTCTATGTATCTTTTGATCTCTCCTCTAATTTTTTCTTTGACCTGGTCGTTTTTAAAAGTATGTTGTTTAATCTCCATGTATTTATGTTTTTTCCTACTTTCTTTTTGCAGTTGATATCCAATTTCAAAGCCTTGTGATCAGAGAATATGCTTGGTATGATTTCAATCTTCTAAAATTTGCTGAGGCTGATTTTATGTCCCAATATATGGTCTATCCTTGAAAATGTTCCATGTACACTAGAAAAGAATGTATAGTCTGATATTTTAGGATGAAGTGCTCTATATATGTCAATTATGTCCATTTCATCTAATGTGTCATTTAGGGCTGCTATTTCGTTATTTATTTTCTGTTTGGATGATCTATCCATAGCTGTCAATGATGTATTTAAGTCCCCTAGTATAATTGTGTTTTGGTCAATTTCTCCCTTTAGTTCTGTTAGTAGTTGCTTGGTATATTTCGGTGCTCCCTGATTGGGGGCATAAATATTGATGACTGTTATGTCTTCTTGTTGTATAGTCCCTTTACCATTATGAAATGTCCATCTTTGTCTCTTGTTACCTTTTTCACCCTGAAGTCTGTTTCATCTGATATCATTATGGCTACACCTGATTTTCTCTGGGTACCATTTGCTTGGAGTGTCAATTTCCACCCTTTCACTTTGAGTCTATGCTTGTCCTTGTAGCTGAGATGTGTCTCTTGGAGACAGCATATGGTTGGGTTTAGTTTTTGATCCAATCTGCTACTCTGTGCCTTTTTATTGGTGAGTTCAGTCCATTTACATTTAGGGTGATTATTGATATGTGAGGATTTTCTGTCATTGTATCTTTAGTTTTCTGGTAAGGCTGTGTCTCCATTGTTTCTTTGCCTTTTTGTTGTTGTCTATTATTTCTGTGTGGTGGTATTCTATGATGTTTCCCTCTGTTTCTTCTTTTATTACAGTATATATTTCAGTTCTGGATTTTTTTTGAGTGGTTACCCTTAAGTTTATGTAAAAGAAAGTTTGATATTTAGAGTATTCCATTTTCTTCAGCACGCTTACTTTCTCCATTCCCATATTCGGTTCAGGCCTTTACTCTCCCCTTTTTATGTTTTGGTTGCCACAAATTGTCCCTGTTGATGGTGGTCGAATAGCCTCCTTTAGTATTTCTTGTAGTGCAGGTCATGTATTAGAAAATTCCTCAGCTTCTGTATGTCTGGAAAGGTCTTTATTCCTCCTTCATATCTAAAGGATATCTTTGCTGGATATATTATTCTTGGCTCATAATTTCTCTCTTTCAATAGTTTGAATATTTGGTTCCACTCCTCCTGGCTTGTAGAGTTTCTGCTGAAAAATCTGATGATAATCTAATGGGCTTTCCTTTGTAGGTTACCGTCTTCTTTTCCCTGGCTGCCTTGAGGATTCTTTCTTTGTCGTTGATTTTAGACAGCTTCAATACAATGTGCCTTGGAGAAGGCCTGTTGGGATTGAGGTAATTAGGTGTTCTATTTGCTTCTTGGATTTGAGGATCCAGTTCTGTCCACAAGTTTGGGAAGTTCTCATCGACAATTTGTTTGAATATATTCTCTGTTCCCTTCTCTCTTTCTTCTCCTTCTGGTATGCCCATTATTCTTAGATTGCTCTTTCTGATGGAGTCAGAAAGTTCTTGTAGAGTTCTTTCATTTCTTTGAAGTCTCAAGTCTCTTTCTTCTTCCATCCGTGTAATTTTCAGGTTTCTATCTTCGATGTCACTGATTCTTTCCTCCATGTGGTCAACTCTACTACCTAAGGTAGTTATTTCATTTTTAATTTCTTCTACTGAGTTCTTAATTTCCAGAAATTCTATTTGGTTCTTTTGTAAAATTTCAATCTCTTTCGTAAAATGTTCATGTTGTTCTTTGATTGTGTTTCTGAGTTCATTAAACTGCCTTTCTGTGTTTTCTTGCTTCTCGTTGAGTTTTTTCAGTCCTGCAATCTTGAATTCTCTGTCATTTAAGTCACATATTTCCATATCTTTAAGTTCCTTTACTGGAGACTTTTCACTTTCTTTCTGAGCTGTCTTGTTGCCTTGGTTATTCATGGCAATTACTGATTTATTATTTCTCTTCCTAGACATCTACAGGAGTGGCTTCTGCAACAGGTTGATAGGAAGAGGTCTTTCTTTTGTTTTCCAGTACTTGTTGGTAGAATGTTTTATTTTCTCTCTGACTGCAGCCTTTTTTTCTCTCTCACACGGTAGTGCTATGTTTTCTCTGCACTATTCCAGCTTCTCACACAATGGGGGCATTCCCTGGGAGACGGGCTTCTCCTTTGTTAATAGTTCGCCTGGGTCACAGGGCGCAGTGTCCGTGTGGGTATGCAGAGCTTTTTAAGTTCCAAAGCTCTTCCTGCACCAGATTCAGAGCCCGTATGTTTCAGCAGTTCTGTTTACTCCTGCAGGGATCTGCCCAGATAGGTGGGGCCAGGGGCAAGGTGAGTTGTGAGAGGTGGCCCAGAGCAATGGCGGCAGCCACCACCATAGCCGGTCTTGCTTCCACAGCTCCCTCTCCTTTGCCGGAACTAGTTGGGCTGCGAATCTGTGTCTGCGGTCCACAGTTCTCAGAACAGCAAATATTCTGTTCTTTTGATCTGACACTGCTACTGTTCCACTTCTAGCACCAGGCAGGTGGGGGCGAGGCGAGCTCTGGGAGGGTAGCGAGTGGGCGGCTAGTCTCAGTGCCTAAGGCTTCCGTTCTCCACTTGGCAGTCAGGGCTTAAACCGTCGTTTTCAGCCCTCTTCCCTCGGTCCCTTTTCTGAGGTATCTGCCTTGAGCGTTGGGCCCAGCTATGTTATATGCTGTCCCCTCAGCCCTGTGGGCCATAAGCGGAGCCCTAGCAGTCTGAGTTCTTCCCTCTCCCGCAGCTGCGGTAGTTCCGTGATGCAGCAAGCTCAGAGCACTGAGCTAGGTCTGCAGCCTGTGCCTACACCGCTCTGTCTCCGCACTTCTCCTTTCTCTCCTTCCCCGCTCGTGCGATTCGCCCACCTTTAGGTGAATTCAATAGTGGGCCTCTTCGTCTTGCCTGTCTGCTGTGCAGGAAGTCCTTTGTGGAGTTATAGATGTTTGATTAGTTGTAAATTCCAGTGGAGATTTACAGAGGCTCACCTCACGCCGCCATTTTGATGACGTCTCCCCTTATCTCAATATTCAAAGCATCATTATTCACAATAATCAAAAAAGTAGAAACCACCCCAATGTCCATCAACAGATGAATGGATAAACAAAATGTATGCACATACAATGCAATTTTATTCAGCCATAAAAAATAATGAAATTCTGATACATGCTATAACATGCATGAATCTTGAAAACATGCTAAATGAAAGAAGCCAGTCATAAATGGACAAATACTGTATGATTCCACTTATATACGGTACCTAGAACAGGCAAATTGGTAGAAATAGAAAGTAGAATTGGTGTTACCAAGGGATAGGAAGGATAGAGGTATGGGAATTATTGCTTAATGAGTACAGAGCTTCTATTTGGGATGATGAAAAGTTCTGGAAATGGATGGTGGTGATGGTTGCACAATATTGTGAATGTAGTTAATGCCAGTGAATTGTACACTTAAAAATGGTTAAAATGGTATCTTTTACTGTATTTTCTTTTTTTACCTCAATAATTAAAAAAAGCATTCCAGCCACTAGGTGGAAGGATTGGAGGGAGTAGGAGCAAATGACGGGGGCACTATATACGGGAGGTTCTACAGCGGCTCAGGCCAGACGTGATGGTGGCTGCAGCAAAGTGGCCCTCACTGTACTTTCTGGAAGAGAAATGAGAAGGAGGTGGGGAACTGTGGGTTTTAGAAGGTGGAGTGAAGTGCTCGGGGTCATTACAGAGAATTCTGGACCATCATGGGCACACAGGGTGGGGGAGGGTGGGGGCTAACATTTCTGTGTGTTTTCTGCATGCCATTCACTGTGCTAGTGCTTCATCTCCTGCATCTCCTAAAAGAGATGCAATAGCTCTAATCCACCCAACAGCCCTCTGCATTGCTCCCTGCACCGCATTAGCCACTACCCATGTGTGGCTGCTATGCATTTGAATTGTGACTAATCAGAACCAAGATGTGCTTTAAGTTTAAAATACACACCACTTTTTGAAGACTTGATACAGAAAACAGGACTATAATTTCTTACATTGATTACATATTGAAATGATAATATTTTGGAATATTTGATTAAATAGAATGTATTATTAAAATTTATCAAAAAAGTACTTGGACCAGTTCCTGGCACATGGAAATTTTTGATACAATTTATCATCATTGTCTGAAACATTTGATACTATTTGACTGCTCTATCCTTTTTGAAACTCTCCTTTGGCAACCATGATATTACACTATTGTTATCCTCCTGTTTTTCTGATTGTCCCATTTTTGTTTCCTTTTTGTTCCTCATTTCGCCTCAAAACATAAGAATACAGAAGATTAAAATTTACTAATCTTCCCTTCTTTCTACACCCACCATCAATTACTCTCATTGTTAAAATCTTAGAAATGGGGGAACATAATTAGCTGGAAAAATCACTGTGTAGCATGTAGATCAGATAAGTTAGATTTCTATGCTATGATATGTACACACTGAGTAAGGATAGATAGTTATGTTCTGTATCATTTAAGAGATGGGATCTGACTTAAAAGATGAGCTGTGTAAACAATTCAGAATGTGGCATAGTTCGGCAGTACTTGGCTGAGGCAGAGGGCTGGCTGGCGTCGGGAAGATCAAATATATCATGGTCAATAGCCATAGGGAGTATCATTTATTCAATTTTGGCTTACCTCCCCAGCTAGCCCATCTCCTGATCTCTGCTCTGACACCCACAGCTGCCATTCCTGCATGGTTATCCGTTTTATCTTCTTATACAATATGTCTGAAACAAGCTGTTAATCTTTTGCTCATAAGCAGCTCCCTCCCATTTTCTTTCCTTATTTCTACTAACAATGTTGTCATTTCCTCCACTGAACAGGTTCAAAGCCTTGGAAGTTTTTGACCAGTCCCTCTTCCATTAACCCTACATCTAATCATTGCCATTTTAGTGATTCCTCCTTTACCGTATCACTTGCATTCCTCCTTTCCCTCCCTGTTGCCGTTGCCTGCCACCACTCAGTATCCTTCTAATCTTTACCAGCAGTTTCCTAATGAGAAACCCTGCCCTTCTCTCTCCTCCTCCCACCTTTAATAATACAGACAAATCAATCTTTCTTAAACTATTGTTTCCAGAGAGCACACTGCACTCTGTCATGATGAGAAACCTTCAGCAGCTTCCCATTACTTCCAATAATGGAGTCCAAATTCCTCTCCCTAGCAAAATTTAAGGCCCTTTACAATCCAGCTTCAACCTAACTCTGTGTTACCAACCACACCAATGTCCCAAGGATGTACTTTACTTGTGATTCTCCTAAACACACCTCAACGCCTTCCTTCGATGAAATGCATTTTCCTCCTTTTTCCCTGTGGCATGCTTCTCCTTCAAGTCTCAGCTCAAGGACTTGCTCCTCGGTGAAGCCTGTCCTGAATTCTCAACCAGTAGGAGCCCTCCTACTTAGTTTATAGGTTTTCCAAAAAAGGCAATTAAAATGGAGAACTGTAAACAAATGATTTACTTAAAGAATCCTTTAGTATAACTTAAAACACGTAAGCTTACAGTCACCTGTCTTTTTATGGAGGGCCAAAGCCTTTGAGTATGAGTTTGGAACTTTACGCAGTCTTTCTTGCATTAGCCACAACCGTATTACATATTAGTTTTGGTTGCTTTAAAATTGAGCATGAACTTAAAGATTCTTGCAAAGCAACTTGAATGCAAGAATCCATCTAGTTTGTATGACCCTCCTTGCCACTACCAAAATTTTGCATGTATTTCCCCTACATGTTTTGACAGAAGTAGTTAATGATTATTAGCCTCTATGGAATCTTACCAAAGCTTTTCACTTAGTTTTCATAGAAACATCTCTCATTCTTTCTCATATTTCATTGCTTTATGTAATGGGCATAATTTCAATGACAAATACAATTGGTATAAACAAGTTTAGGAAGAAAATTAACTTACTTTTGGTAAGCATAAAGCATGACTGGGTGAAACAAGTATATCAGCATTTTAAAAAGTACCCGTTTATGCTTGAATTATCACCATACTGTGGGTTACAGAGAGAATAGAAAATACTGGTTAAGCCTATGAATTGGTTAAGTAGAAGTTGACTAAGGGGCATTCAATTGGGAACTTTCATTGTAGCACATTTGTTATGTTGAAATATAATCATTTCTCTATTAAGTCCTTGAGGGCAAGGACTTTGTTTATACATTCTTACTTAGAGTCTGATAAATGAAAGCTGGATAGTTGGATACATGGATGGATGGCAACCACACCTATTTCTGTATCTTCATATGTTTTCCTTCTCTTAAGAATACTTTCCTTTAAAGTTTATGAGTTTTGGAATTGTGTCTAATCTTCAAAGCCTAGCCACGATCCTATTACCTCTAAAAATTCCTTCTTAATCACCTCACTTAAAAAACGATATCTCATTTCACACATCTTGTGATGACTTGTATTTTTAATTATTGGGTATAGGTTCTTTTATCCCCTCTCTTATTTGAGGGCCAAGACCATGCAGTAGCCTCATAATGCCATGCAAATATCTAATGGATATTTAGTGATGTTCACTAGAAGTATAAGATTATATTTAATGCGATGTGGAATTTATGGTCACATGAGGCACATTTTCAGTATTTATTTTTTTAAAAACCTCTTTGGATAACAGGTTTCAATAAGAAAAAATATAGAGAAAATACAGCATTTATAGAAAAGATAGATTTCTAGATAATTTGGCTACTAATATTAAACTAGTAATAATTTCAAAACTGAGATAGTGAGAGCAGGGAGTAGAAGTGAGTTCAAATCATGACTTTGCAAAATTCTACTTCTGTCCTTGGATAGATCATATAACCTCTCTTAGCTCTAGTTTTTTTACTGCTAAAAATAGAGATTGTTTTTGCTTTTTAGAGTTGCTTTCACAGCAAGTAATATGAATATCTCTGATAAAACACTTTCAAGAAATAAATCTAGTCATAATGCAAACTGATTTCCATGCATTAGCACAAGTATCTGGAAAACAATGTCGATTATTAGACCAGATATATTATTAAATATATATGTATATATATTTAATAATATATCTGGTCTAATTATATATATATTATTAAATATATATATATATATATTTAATAATATATCTGGTCTAATTATATATATATATACACATATGTATATATATACATATATATGTGTGTGTGTGTGTGTGTATATATATATATGTCTTCACTGATGTAATTCCCACAGGATTTTCTTTTTAGAATTTACACGATTACTAGTGAAATATCACTGAATATGTGTAAAATTGTAGCTCCTGCACCACACAATGTTGTCAGTCTTGACTCTGGCTGCTTTTACAAAAACAAATACTGTTCTACATCACTTTTCATAAACCTATTTGCATATACGTTTAAAATACATTATATAAATGGTTTTACAGAATTAAGTTGCACGTGAAGGTTATCCACTTCTTTTCAGTGAATCTGGCCTGCGTTTTCTTTGCCCAGACACATAAATAGAAAATAATAAACCATCTGTATTGATGCTGAAGTACTGTCAGTTTTGTAAAAATACTCAGACTTTGTTTTTGCATTACAGCTCCCTTTCAGAAAAGAAGCTGTTATTCTTGCCAACAGCCTAAGTATATGTGACTGTCCCAGAATTCAGTTTCTACAGCAGAAGTACAAGGATGAGAAGAAAAACTCTTTTGAGCATGAGCTCTTTAGACATGGTAATACAAATATACAGTATTTCTGAACTTTTAAGTTCTAAGTCTTCAACTTCATTAATTATTTCCATAACATTTTTGATGCTTGGTTTTACCAACCTGGGAGATTTTCTGAAACCTATTTTATTAAGTATTTACTGGTGTAGTAATACATGACTTTCTGATCTATTACTTTAATCAAGTTATCAATAAATATTTACTGAGTGATTATTATGTGTTTATAAGGATGAGACTCATTTGTTACTCATATTTAATCCTACTTATATGATATAAACACCTCATAGTCTGCTTTTGTTCATTAAGTAGTGTCCCAAAATAAAACAAACTTTATATTAATATATACATACATACACATGCATATATACATATACATATACATGTATGTGTATTATACACACACACACACACAAAATTCATAGAGAAGAGAAAAGAACTTGGCCCATTTATACATTAATCATCACATAGAGCACTCAGGAAGGCAGGCTTTATTTGTCCTTAATCATCAAAATATAATAATAAATCCTGGTTTTAAATACAAAATTGGCTAAAAACAAATTGTGAAACGTATGGATTGCTTAATAAGTTGCCTTTTGGAAGATAAACTTTTGGTATTTAATTTATTCAGTCATATGTACTTTATTTGCATCTTGAATATGTATAAGTAAGAGTACATGACCCAGTTTCTAGGACACATCTAGAAGAGGATCCCTGCTTCCTACAGATAGGGGAAAGAGACCAATTCATCATGTCCTCTCTTGCCTCACCCTCTTCCACATTCATCCTTCAGTCCCACACATATTTATTGAATGCTTACTGTGTGTGAGGCACGGGGTAAGTGATAGTGATACAGTCAATGCAAAGTGGATGCATTTTCTCCTTTATGGTGTTTACGAACATTAATAATTATGCAAATACATATAAAATTACAACTATCAGAAGAGCTACAAAGATGAAGTATTAATGCATCGTGCCAAAGAATGTATAATAAGGAGATTTGATCAGGTCAGGGAGTAAGGGACACGTAATCGTTGGTCTCAACTATTTAACCTATTAAAGATTGAGTAGTCAGAAATATGGTTAACTTATTTATATGAGTGATAAAATCACAGGAATCCTCTTTTATAACCATTTTATTTATTCAACAAATATTTCTTGAGCTCCTGTTTTGGGTGAAGCAATGTGCTATGTGCTATCCAGTGGCAACAAGATAGCCAGGATCTCTGCCTTTACACAATATGCAGTCAAGTCTGGGGCCAACCAATAAGGAAGGTGATATTGGAAAATTACTAAAATGCATTATTGTTAAAAATGATTTGTTTTTTTCAACTTAGGCATCCTCCTCATTACAAAGGTTTTCCTTGGCCAGAGTGTTCAGGCTCGTGAACAGGACTCCATCAGTCAAGCCAACTATCCAATGGTTAATTCAGTGTTCATTCCTCGAAAATATTTACTAAGTATGTTTGCCATAAAGAGAAATCTGCTTTCAACTTTCTGAATACAAAATGTTTGTATTTAATATAGATGCTTACAGTTTAACCTCTACCTAAAATAGTTTGTAAACTTTTCTACAAAAAAATGTTCCTAGCTACTGAGCTTCCATTTTTCTACCCCCTACTTCAATGTCATTTATATATGTGTATGTGTAGATATTCTAGTTTGTAAAATTTTATTTTATATTTCACATACATATAAGTACCATATATGTATTATATATGATATATATAACATGTATTTCAAAAGATAAAAACTTTCATCTTAACAACAAATTTTTAGAGTAATACATTTGTTGAAACTATATGGCCACACATTGAACAGAAAAGTAAAAAAGTATGAAAAGGAAAAATAATATGAATAAAATTAAACCCTACTAGTCTATGTAGTGAAAAGGTGACTAGTAAGTATTTACAGAGTTAAGAAGCTATCTGTGGTGTGTGGGGGAGATATTAAAAAAAAACACAATAACATAATAGTTGGAACTTACTGAGTTTGTTGTTTATTAATCCATGTAAAAATGAAAAAAGCATATTATGTTTCATTTTGAAGAGTGTTTGTTTTGCTTGTTTCTGTTTTCTATTTTACTCTAGATTCTGTAGTGCAACAAAGAGACTGTGATTGCAACTTTCGGCAGTGCAAGTGGTTTGTCTTTGACCATGACTTTGTTTTGCCAGAATACATCGTTGAATTTGAGTATATTACGGTGGTATGAATGTATTTTTAAAGCTGGAATTCCTTAAATGAGAACAGGACAGTAATTTGAAGTCCAATGTTATGTCAAGTTTATTTTATATATGCATAGTTAATTTTGAAAACAAATCGTTATGACACCTAAATATTTTAATTATGCAAATATATTACATGAGTAATATATGGCTATAGTCTCACTGGAAAAGATTCAACTATATTGAAGAATATAGAATAAACATGAAAATCTGCTTTTGCTTCAACCCCACTGCCACTCCCTTTCATAAAGGCATCCACTGTTAACAGCTTTGTGGGTTTGCTTTCAATCTTTTTTCTATGCATTTCTATGTCACTTGTCTTTTATTTGTAGCAAAAAAACTCATTTGTCATTTTAATTTGTAACTTACAAGTTAATTTTTTAAAATTTATTGGGGTGACAATTGTTAGTGAAATTACATAGATTTCAGGTGTACAATTCTGTATTACATCATCTATAAATCCCATTGTGTGTTCACCACCCAGAGTCAGTTCTCCTTCCATCACCATATATTTGATCCCCCTTACCCTCATCTCCCACCCCCCACCACCCTTACCCTCTGGTAACCACTAAACTACTGTCTGTGTCTATGCGTTTTTGTTTCTCATTTGTTTGTCTTGTTCTTTTGTTGTTTTTGGTTTATATACCACATATCAGTGAAATCACATGGTTCTCTGCTTTTTCTGTCTGACTTATTTCGCTTAGCATTATACTCTCAAGATCCATCCATGTTGTCACAAATGTTCCTATATCATCTTTTCTTACCACCGAATAGTATTCCATTGTATATATATACCACAACTTCTTTATCCATTCATCTATCGAAGGACATTTTGGTTGTTTCCATGTCTTGGCCACTGTAAACAAAGCTGCAATGAACATTGGAGCACACGTGTCTTTATATATAAATGTTTTCAGACTTTTTGGGTAGATACCCAGGAGAGGGATTACTGTGTCATATGGTAATTCTATTTGTAATTTTTTGAGGAACCTCCACACTGCCTTCCATAGCGGCTGCACCAGTCTGCATTCCCACCAACAGTGTATGAGTGTTCCTTTTTCTCCACAGCCTCTCCAACACTTGTTACTATTTGTCTTGTTGATGATAGCCATTCTGACTGGGTGATGTGGTATCTCATTGTGGTTTTTATTTGCATTTCTCTGATGATTAGTGATGTTGAGCATTTTTTCATATGTCTATTTGCCACTTGTATGTCCTCTTTGGAGAAATGTCTCTTCAGGTCCTCTGCCCATTTTACAATTGGGTTGTTTGTTTTTTTGTTGTTGAGTTGCATGAGTTTCTTGTATATTTTGGATATTAGCCCCTTATCGGAGGCACTAATTGCAAAAATCTTCTCCCATTCAGTTGGTTGCCTCTTTATTTTGTCAATGGTTTCTTTTGCTATGCAGAAGCTTTTAAGTTTCATATAGTCCCATTCATTTATTTAACTTTTACTTCCATTGCCTTTGGAGTCAATCAAATTTATAAAATGCTCTTTGAACCCAAGGTCCATAAGTTTAGTACCTATGTTTTCTTCTATGCAGTTTACTGTGTCAGGTCTTATGCTTAAGTCTTTGATCCATTTTGAATTAATTTTGGTACATGGTGACAGATAGCAGTCCAGTTTCATTCTTTTGCATGTGGCTGTCCAATTCTCCCAGCACCATTTATTGAGGAGGCTGTCTTTCTTCCATTGTATGTTTTTTGCTTCTTTGTCAACAAGTTAATTTTTAAGAGGTCAATTTTTTCCGTCTTTTCTGGTATGGATTCTGAATTTTATGTCTCGTTTCAGAAGGCATTTATATAAATCTTCTTTATTTTCTTCCAAATCTACATAAGTTCTTCTAAAACTTTTACTTTATTAGTTCCATCTAGAAATTGTTTTATATTGTGTGAGGTAGGGTGATCAAATATTTTTTCTAAAAATGAATAGCTATTTGACAAGCATCATCTTTTGTGCTGTATTTGAAAATACCGTCTTTATTGTTAAAATTATTTTCATATAAAAGGGGTATTTTACTGATCCTTCTATTCATTGATCTCTTTGTCTAGTCTTGGACCCCTACCACACATGTACCAAGGTTATTACAACCTTGACGATATGTTTTGATATGTAATAGGGCAAATTTCCTTCCCCTCCCCCAACTCCTTAAAAGAAAAAAAAAATCTTGGCTTTTTTGAGTGTTTTCTTTTCCAAATAAAATTTAGAATCAGCTTGTAAAGTTCTGTTTTAAAATCCTATTAGGATTTGATTGAATTGTATTGAATTTAAAACTTAATTTAGGGTGAACTAAATACTTTGCAGTATTGGGCCTCTCATCCAGGACCATGGTTAAGTTATTCCATTTACTCAAGTCTTCTCTTACAGTTTTCTTTACATTGATCTTAAACATTTCTTGTTAAGTATTGTTCTGGGAATTTATATTGTTATTATGAATGGGATTGTATTAGTCAAGTACACTTTCCGCAAAAGACACAGAATCCCAAACAAATAGTAAATAAAGGAACTCAAATAATAAGAAGTCAAGAGGTAGGCAGTTCCTGATTGCTGTTACTGTTCAGTGACATCAGCGAAGACATTAGCTCCATTCTTCTGCTTGCCACAGCTCTTTCGATGTGAAGGTTCAGTTCTTTCTCTCTTAATTCATTGATTATTTCTTCTCTTCTAGTGTCTGTCAAGCTGCCTAGCATCTTTATTAGTTAAACATTGGACATTCTTAATTAATTCTCCATGTCTTACAATTTTTTTTTTTGCATCTCCATTTTTAAAATTCTATGTTTTGGAAGATTTCCTCAATATTAGCTTCCATACTGCTAATTTGATCTGCTGCCATATCCATTTGGGTGTTCAGAACATTTAGTGATTATTTTTTATTTCACTAACTGTTTTTAATTTGACTTTGAAATGTTTACCCTATTCTTTTCTATGGTAGATGCTGCATGCTCTTATAAATGCTTTATTCTCCCAGATTTTAAAAAATTCTCGTATGGACCAGTTTGGGTTTTTTTTAGAGCCATTTCCATTTGTTTCATGTTGTGCTTGCTTGTCCATCCACAGTTGGTACCATAATTCCCCAATTACCTGAATACTTAATTACCTCAAGCATCCTCCTGCTGTTTAACTTGTTCACTCTGAACACCATGTTTCTCTGGATCTGTTCTTCAATGTGTTTATCTCCTGCGTATGCTTTGGCTACAGGTTATATTTCTGCTCCTTTTTCTCTGTCAATCACTGAATGATTTATGTCTCACAATTCTTAGTCTTTTGTTGGTGCCCTCTTTGCTGTTTTAAAATTATCTTTTGCCAGTTTTAAGGACTATTCAGTGGGAGGGGATGAATATACTCATCCTTAGCCCACAATTTTAGTCTACTCTCATAGATTTCCTAATGTGATTCTGATCATCGTAGATATTACTATATAACTGAAAAAACTTAATTTATCTTTACTACATAATCTATTTCTTGTTCAAAAGGATAAATACAGCAACCAAAGTTTCAATATTTTTAATACATTTTTTTAGGTCAAGCCTCACTCTTTATTTTCTTCGTTCAACAATGTTATTCTAGAAGAAAGTAAAAAAAATTTAGAAGGATCAGTATTGTCCCAGGATTTGAAATTTGATGAAGAAGTTATAAAAATGGAACCCAGGATCAAGCCAAGACCAAAACTTATTAGTTTGGATGATAAAACAATATTTTCCCTTGCCAAGACAAATATTTACAGTCATATTGTGGTAAGTATTATGACAGGTAAAATTTTGGGACAGAAACCTTGAATTTGGAATCGGAATCTATCATGTGAAATCTAAAGATACTAAACCACCTGTCTGATGATGCCAGGCCTCGTGCTGTCAGATTTGAAAGTGCCCAACCCATTTTTTGTATGTGGACTAGATCTGGTAGTAACATAATATGAACCATGTATATAATTTTAAACTTTCTATTAGCCACATTAAATTTCTTTTTTAATTAAAAGGCCAGATTAATTGTAATAATATATTTTAGTTAATCCGATATACCCAAATATTATTGCAACATGCAATTGATATTAAGATTCATTAATTAGATAGTTTCAATATAAGTCTTTGAATTCTGGAGTGTATTTCACACTTACAGCACATCCCAATTCAGACCAGCCACATTTCAAACACTCAGTAGCTACAGGTGGCAAGTGGCCACGATACAGGACATTGCAGGTCTAGAGGTAGCCTTCTGGTTTGCAAGGGATTTTATTCCTGAATAACACATCAACTCTCCTTAAATGATTAAGATGGAGACAGGTAAGTTTCAAATCAGTATCCAGGATCAATCAACATACAATATGGGAGCTTCAGCTTAACGAAATTAACAGTTAACTTATTTAAGTGATTTAAATAAGTCACTTTACACTGAGGCAATTCTATTGAGACAATCGTATTAAGCCTGCCTCCCTATCTTGACTTTCAGATCTGTCCATTTCCACTCTGCTCCCAATCTATCCAAACTACCTTTATCTCTGCCCTAGACTACTGCCATAGCCTTCTAACCTGGCTCCCTCTCCCATCACAACATTACACAGCTCCAGGCGGCACTGTGCATGTTGTATTAGTGTGTGCTCTTTGGGTGCCATTCACTGTATCACTGAATAGGACTCAGTTGAGGGGAGGGGTGCCTCCTAGAGCTCGGCAACAGAGGCCCTGTCCTGCTTCCACTTTGAGCCCCAACTTATTCTCCATGTTGAAGCTAGAATAATGTTTTCAAAATGTAAATCTGATCATGTCACTTTTATCCCACCTCTCCGCTTCTTCTTGAAATCCTCAAATGACTTTTTTCATTGCTTTCAAAATAAAACCAAAGTCCTTAGGCCTATAAGGTTTTACATGGCCTGGTCCCTGGCCTACCTTTCCAGATTCTTTTCGTATTATCCTCCCTTCAGCTCTCTGTGCTCAGCCTCTTCCTACTTAGAGATGCACCCTGCTTGCAGCCAACACAGAGCCTCTGTACTTGCTAGTCTTTCTGCATGGAATGTTCTCCCCTGACCCCCTTCTAATTAACTCCCATACAGCTTTAAAATCTATACTTAAGCCTTACAGTCTTCTCTAACGTCTGAGTCTAGGTCAGATTCCTTTGTTATGTGCTGGGTTATCCTTCCTAGACTGTAACTTCCATAGAGGCGGAAGCTATGGCTGTTAGTCATGTACGAGTACATCCGCAGCAGCAGAGCAACAGTGTAAGTCTGTGCGCTGCGCGTTGCACAGGAGGGCCACCGCCAAGGGGCACCTTTTAGATCAGAGAGTACTGTATATATGCAACAATTCTCTGATGACTTCTGGTACATTTTCTTGTACTAAAAAAATTGGCATAGTAGGACAATTTTCTAAAAGCTGGAAATAAACGTGTCTTAAGGAAAGGATGCTTTTTTCTCATAAGCACTGTATGGACTAGCAGCAGCTCTGCCGTTATCAACCACAATTCCTGGCACACAGTGATAATCATTAGCTACTTGTTTAAAAAAGATTGTCTTTGCAAACAGCGAGTGATTCTTAACAAAGTGGGTTGTTTGCCTGAATCTGCAGATTTAGTAAGCAAATTGATATCTGATTGCTAAATGCATAAGAATACTTGAGAAGACCACGTATTCCTACACAACACTATCTATGTTTGCACTGAAAGCTGAGATACAGATAAAATTCAAAAATGATTTTTGTTATCATGAAAGTCAATTACATTGCTCCATTGTGACATTTCTAGATCCATTGTTTATGACAATTTTTTTCTCAAGTGACTGTGAAACAGAAAGAATGCAAAAATATTTTTTGACATAGTTAAGTGAGGTTAACAGTTTTAAGTCTGCTTCTGAAAATATCAGAAAACAACCTTTTCAAGAAGTTTATGGTCCTGCTTTGGTGAAACGTGTCTTCACCACCCACTGAATCGTCAAGTCAATTAGATTAAGTCCTTACCTTAGCCAGTTATTATTAGAGACGAAAGAAAACTTTACAACATAATGGCAATATCACCATCTTTATCATAGCTGTAGCAATCTTCCAGCTGACAGTATGGAGAAGTTATTATTTCTGCACTAGATTGTCAAGATTTCATATTTCAGTAATACATTTTTGATGGTAAAGCTTTTATAAGGAAAAATTTAATAAATGAACGTGTGCTAATTGGATTGAGTTTCCACAACATGTATTCCTACAGATTTAAAGGGATTAAATAAAAGTGAAGAAAAAAACAAAGGTTGGTCTCTTTTATTATCTTTGGTTTGTAAGATGGAAGACAGAAGAGTAAGACTTCAAATGACCTTGACCTACTTGACCTCCACCTGACTGCTTTAATTTGATCAACACCCATAACATAAGAATGGAGGGGCTTATCCTCTTAAATTTGCCTACACTACTTAAAAGCTAGCAAACTTTCTAGGGCTTCTAGTAAGAATACCAGATATTACAAGAATGTGGAGACATCACATCCTTTGTTTTCCTTCCTTTGTGCCATCGCGATAGGAGAAATTCAGGTACACGCCTCTTATTTTCTTTTCAGTCTTCCCCATTAGATTGAATTTTACGAAGACATCCATATAAATAAATAAAATATGTAGAAATAAAAACCCCAGAGTATGTAACATGTAATTCTATATTCTCTTATAGCACAATTCAATACTAAAAATTAGAGTTAGTTATAGCCTGGCTTTTGGTCTGATTTATTCATCTAACATTTACTGAGAATTTACTGTGTTAGGCAATGAGGTAGGATTGGGGTTTGAAAAAGATAAATTATTTTTCCTGCATCGAGGACATCAATTTAGTGGAGGAGACCGATACATTAACAACTATAGGAAGCTTGGAGTTGCTGGGACAGTGCCACAGCAAGAGGTAGGTTTTGTGTGGATTTTTGAAGGATATGAGAAATTTAGCTGTTTATGTCTTCCAGGCATAAGAAATACTCTACCTATGGTTTTGAAAGAGCCAGGTGTCTTCAGGGAACACCGATAAATTCAGTGTGACTAGAACACAGGGTATGTGATGTCAAAGGTAGAGGCGTAGATTGGAATACAAGGAAGAAATAGGAAGCTGTGGCTGGAAGAGCAGAAGGTTACAGACACACTAGAATGGATTTTAGAAGGCAGGTTTTAAAAAATTTAGATTCTTTTCTTTAAAGAACAGGCTCTCTGTTTTTAAAGACCCTGCCTTTGGCAGCTTGTGGTTAGATTTAACTGAAGTCAGACTGGTGGATGGAAATTCAGTAGAAACTATGGCAGCCGTCCAAAGGATAAATAATAATCCAGCAGTAGTGATGGTATGGAGCGTCGATTTGAGAGACATTTCTAGAATCAAATATTTTGTGGAAAAGAGGGAAGGGGGGGTCAACAATATTTGTTAGATACTGAAACTCTTAATCAGGATTGAAAACATAGACTGCCAAGCAGATATATAGAGAAGATGATGAATTCAGTTGTGGACGTGTTAAATGTAAGGTATCTGTAGAAGCTGTCATTGGTGATACCAATATGTGTCCTGTAGAATAAACTGGTCTGCATAAATTGACCCTTCTTAACAATTTTTGCTAAGTTTTGACAACTATTTGACATTTAGCTATTTCTCCCTGCAGGAATTTAGTTAAGTCCACTGCATAACAGGGTATTAGATGGTGGTGATGGGTGAAGACCGTTGGGAAGTGGACACCTGAGTTAGCATAATACCCATTTGTTGTGAATAATGTGGTCAACTGTATTAATACATTTTCTTGTGCCACTGTTTATTTTGTAGACAATCCATAAATATAGTCTTCACTCGATATCATTACAATAGTATAGCTTAAAGACAGAAAAAGATGTAGACATCAGGGTCTCCCCTAAATATAAAAATGTAATAACATTCATTTTTTATAGTCCAGGGTCAAACAAACAGGGAAAGCCTGGTCCAAATTCTGATATATAAATTGTCTTAGACCCTCTTCCACCTCCTCCTTTGACATTTTGCCCTCTTACTTTACGCCCTCACTCAGCCCTTCTTCTTTAGTCCAGTGCCCTCATACGGTTTCCTGCAGTCAAGGTGTATCCTTGTTCTCTCTCTCTCTCTCTCTCTCTCTCTCTCTCTCTCTCTCTCTCTCTCTCTCTCTCTCTCTCCTAGCTAATACCCCAAATCTCTAGGGCCTACATTGTTCACTAGCTAGCCTGAGAAACAGAGCTCCCCTAGTAAATATCTTAACAGTATATTTCACTATTTTCTAAAAAGAATCTCATGCCAGTTATTGATAAACTTAGACCAAGTGGAAAATCAAATTAATCCAGAACCATATCCAATGATGCTATTATAAACTGTACCTTCTAAAATCATATACTAGAATTTCTTTCTCATTGGCTCTGTCTTAATGTTCTTTAAATAAGTGTGGTATACAATATAATCTGTCTTATTTTTTAATTTGTATTTTATTTTACTTCAGAGTCTGAATCTACATGGAAACCGCTTGAATAAATTAAGAGATCTCTCTAAGTTAACAGGACTTCGAAAACTTAGTATCAGCTTTAATGAATTTACTTGTTTAGATGATGTATACCACTTGGTAAGAACTGTACTTTTGAAATTACTTAAGTAAAATAAAAGTATTAATTTAATGGATAAGTTACATTTGTAATTATGACCTCATATATACCATATTCAAGATTACACAAACCAAATCAGGAACAAAACATGCATAAATTATACTATGTTACTTTTTCTAAAATAGGCCTCAGATTTAGATTTCATTTACAAACCAAATATACACCTGTGGTCATATCTGATTTCTAGCTACTTTAAAATAAATTTGTTAAAACTACTCCGGAATTGTTTTTAAAATGTCCTTTGGAAAGTGTCCTTTCCATTTTCTTCTGCTCATACCACTTCACATCTAATGTCAATTCTTCCCATCTGTTCATATCCATGTTGGTTATTTCTCTTTCTGTCTGCCTTGTCCTTTCTGCCTGAATGTCACACTCATAAATCTTATCTGACTTGTGTTTGCCTTCACATAGATCATAGGAAAAATATAGTTATACACATATACACATAGGTATGGATCTTGTCTGGCTTTTGCTTTCCTTGTTATATATCAGATAATAAAAAGTTATATATGTGGTCCAGAACTCCAACCCAGCATCCCATTTCCACCAGTCCCTGACAAACCTTTTCAGAATATATCGTCATTCTCAGCTCTTATTCATTCTCTTCTCTACCTCCTTGCAACCAAATCAAAGCCCTTGCATTACTGTTTCCACCACTGTTGTGGGAGCTGTCCCTCTGCTTATTGGCCTTAGGTTTGGGTATTCACCTCCCCCCGCATTTATTTCTTTTGGTAAGCTAAAGTCCTTTTCAATAGAATCCCTGATAGTCTGGGTTTAGCATGAAGCTGAGGAAAGAAGGTAGTTTAGTAGAGGTCCCAGGACTGTATGTAAATTGTTGACAGTTTTTAATTTAATTTTTTTCTGATGATTTGCTAGCACTTCCAAAGGTCTTGACAATTATTATAATTTTGCTTAGGCACAATTTTAAAGAGTAAACTCTTAAGTGGTGCAAGGCACTTAGATTGTGAGTGAGCTTAGCCAGCTGCCTGGCATGTATTTGGCAACATGGCTTTGTTATTCTTAAATTGAAAAATGTCTTTTCGTCATCATAGCCTCAGAGCCTACTTATTGGATGACTGTTACCATGGTCATTTTACAGATAAGTGAACTGGACAAATTTTATGCCTAAGTAGTATTTTCAAATTTTAGGATTAGCAAAGGTGACTAGATATAGACCTCTCAAACATCAAGTATCTGATGTATAAATATGTCTCCAAAAATGACGATAAGAGTGTTAGAGAGAGGAGATACCTTACTTGTGTATTATTTCACCTGTTTCTGTAATATAAATCACAGATGCAGAAAGCTACATGCTACAAACATGTGGTTTCATGAATTATTATAGGATGAACATGCTTGTAACCAGCAGCCAGATCAAGAAATAGAACTTTTCCACCTACAGCATAAGCTCCCTCTATATGTCCCATTTAAGACATCATTATCCTGAATTCTATAGTAATCCTTTCCCTGCATTTCCCCCATAGTTCTATCACCCAAATGTGCATCCTTAGCACAATAGTTTGGTTTTGCCATTTTTTAAAATGTGCTACATCTTTTAAGCCACTTTTAATTCATAGGCTTCCCTTCTATCACCTTCTACTCTCCATAGTTTATCTGCAGAAACACTTGGATTTTCCAACCCAAAGAGCTTCCTGCAGTCTGGACCCTGCTGATTTGCTTATTTATGATACAAGCCTGCATGCCCTCCACCCTCCACATTTTTTGAACATTGGCTACTGGATCCAAAGATTAGCAACGCAGGTTCCATTCCTCTGGCAAGAATGTAGGAAGCACAAAATGTCGGTGATCTCACTTTTCTGATGCCAACAGCCCCTAGACATGCCTATATCCATTAATTCATAGGGGATTACAAAATGGCAATATTCTTGTATCATTTCTTTTTCATTTATTAGTTGAAATAGCCTTACATAGAGACATTTCCTTTATTATTTGGTAACCCAGTGGTACCATTCATATAGAAAATGCAAAATAGATACTTGATTATTTACCTTTATTTACCAATTTTTAAAATAATGAATTGATTCCTTATGATTTCCCAAAGATGAGCAATTCATTGTTTTTTAATATCATTAGGGATGCGGGGACTTAAACATATTTGATGAGATTTGATCCATTGCAATTATTATCACAATTGGAGTTCAAATTGTCTTATCCTTAGCCACTGGGAGTATCTTAAAATTAGCTTCTTTTGCAATAACCCTAGTGGCCTTTGATAGCTTTTTTGCCACCTGGTGTGAAGAATGTTCCATACACTTTATGCATTTTCTGTTGCAGACATGGGATCAGCCATTTCCACAAGGAGCCCTGGTTTCTTTTAGAGAAAAGTGATATTTCAGTACTACAGTCTGGGTTGGTCACTGTTTCTAGGTCTTTCCATTGGATAGAATTTGTTGTAGGAGAGGGGTGTGTGTGTGACTATATGTATGTATGTATGTATAACTAAAACTGACCTCATAAATTTACAGTGATACTTCCAATTCAGATTCAAGAGTACAAACCTTTTAGCTTACCCTCTTCTCTGTTACATGTATATCTTTTTTCTCCCACACCGAGACCCTGATTCTCAAGGATACGAGGTGACAGAATTAGAATGTTTTATAATTATTCGTCTGTTTTATCCCCTATTACACATACAACAGTCTCAGAATGAAAGTACTAATACTCTCATCAATATGGTTACTGGAAATATTTTTTTTTTAAATTTTTGGGTATGTTCTTTCCGTTCTTCACCATTTTAAAATGTAATTAAAATTACTACACTGTCAGAGCATGCAGCCTTACTCTCCTCACACTCTCCCTTTTAGTTCACTGGTAACTGTATATTTAATTCTCATCACCAATCCTCAGGTTGGTATCTCTCTAAACATTTTGATTGTCTGAAAAATATACTAATATAGATTCCTCAGGAAGGGCTTATGGAAACACTATCCCTTCAATTACCACATATTGATAACAGTTTATCTATGTCCTTTATACTTAAAAAGTCCTTGGCTAACAATTTCTTTTTTCGGGCATCTTAAGTGTTATTTCATTTTCTTCTGGCATAGTGTTCCTGTAGGAAAGTCAGAAGGGAATGTATAATTGATTTCACTTAAAAGAGTGATCTAAGATTATGTCCTCAATACTTCTTTTTACTGCCAAATATGCTCTTGTTCAAGAAATTAAAATAATAGTAAATGATGGGTTTTTTATGCCTACTTAGGCAAATAAAATGTCAGTAACACTATTTGGTGTCTAGAAATTTTCTTTTAGGTTTTAATGACCTGTACATTTAATTCTTGAAACCTGAACCTCTGTAATAGTGCTATTCCAACAATATGAACTATGCATTGCATAGCAGTGACTAATTCTATGCTGACTTCAAACAGTTGTTTAAATTAAACTGTAAAGAAATGAAGTTCATTTTTAATTTATAGTAATATTTTTTATTTTAAAATATATGTTGCAAAATATCATCTTAAAGTTCTCTTTATCTCCTTTCCTTCTGTATCTTATAAGAAAAAATTATTTGCAACAAATAGAAGTAACAAAGTCTTAAAGATTTCTTACAAATAAGTAGGATGAAGCTCTGAATAGATAAATGGTCAAATACGAGAAACCCGATAAACAAAAAAAGAAATTTGAAACAGGCTAATATAAAGAAATGGAAACATGTCTGACTTCACTGGTAATAAACAACGTAAATTAAAATAAGGCAAGTAAGTGGATTGCTCGGTAGTTAGACAAATGGGCATTCTCATATTTTACTGTTGGAAGAAAATATCGATACAACCTTTCTTAAAAACTATTTAGCAATATTTATATCAAGAGTCTTAACAATACAAAAAACCTTAAAACCAATAATCTCCTTTCTAGAAACCTTTCTGAAAAAATATCAGTCTCAGTTGAAGTATGATCATGGACATTTGTTGCGGTGTTGCCAACAATTAGAAGCCACATAAATGTCCATAGAAAAAATGTTTAAAACAATCCTAATAACTCACATATTAGAATAATATGCAATAATTAAAAATCAGTTTGAAAAACATTTAATGATGTGTAAACATGTTAAATAGATTCAAAATTCTATGTAATACAATCTGTTTTATATAAGAAAAATATATGAGCATGTAAAGTACTTAGAGAATCATACAAAACAGAACTATGTAAGTACAAACCGTGATCTTTTCAGCATCACTTCTATTTGTATGTATTGCAGTATAACCTTGAATATTTGGATGCAAGCCATAACCATGTGATAACCCTTGAAGGATTTAGAGGACTGATGAAACTAAAGCACTTAGACTTGAGCTGGAATCAACTGAAAAAATCTGGCGCTGAAATAAATGTGTTACGCAAACATACCACAAGCCTTCTCACTCTCAATATTCGACATAATCCGTGGCAAAAGGTATGCGACAGACATGTTTATAAAAAAAGTAAACAATTATTTTTATTTCAAAGCCATTTTCTCACTGCCAGAAATAGACAAACTATCTTTGTTTTACTAGAATTTCTTTAAATATTTCATAAGTTCAATTTAGTGTAGTAACTCAAATGTTACTATAAGAAAAGACTATAATTTTATATCAGATTGTTTTTGTAATCTTTAATAGTTTGAGAGTATTATGGCTTTAAGAGTATTAGATGTCATTGCCGTTTGCAAAACTTCAGAGAGTTGATGTAGTTCAGTGTGCTAGAACCCTATTGAAAGGAAGCATAGGAACCAAAAATAATAGAATACAGTGAAAGAAACATTCTATTAAGAAGGAACAAATTTGTGACTTCCTCTGACAAACCTGGGTTATAAGTCTTATGGTCTATTATAAAAGGAAATTTGGTTGAACACTATTTTTTCTCATCAAAAAATATGTAGGTTCATGCTAAGAAATTTCAATATTTAATGATTATATTTAAGGGTATCTCCAAGTATTTAAAATAAGCCCTAAGATTATAATTTCAAGAATCCTCCTTTCCTTGCTTTTCAAAAATGTATATAAGACTGTGTTCAACATTTTAAAAAGGACTAAAGCATGACTGGTTCTGTTCAATTGGCCGTAATACTGTTTATATTGTTATACATCTTCTATTTTGCTCCATAAAATTGAAGGATATTTTTCTTTTGCCAAAGCAGACTTCCTGAATGATCACAGTACAGCTGTCTCTCTGTTACCAAATTAGATGTCAAGGGCTGAAAGTCCGTATTGAATCACACTCAGAGCTGACTAGCTAACTGCCGATCTAGATAAAAGGGAGGCACTGCAGTTGTTCTTTGAACACTTTCACTGTAGTCACTTTTCAACAGCTTATGGAACCTCCCCACTCCATAAGAGCAGAACCATCCACCTCCAAACAGAGCAGATTAATTCATAAACATAATTTAATTTCAACTAATATTAAAGAATTAAGTTGAGCCTTTATTTTTAGATATGTAATAAAATAGGAGATGCGTAATTTTGACTTACATGGGATAGAGTGAAGAAGCACTCCTTTCCATGCCATAATATATGTAGTATGTTGTAAAAATTAACTTTCTGTTATTTTTCCCAAGCCAGCCACATTAAGGCTGAGTGTTATTGGCAGATTAAAGACTCTCACTCATTTAGATGGACTCGTGATTTCTGAAGAAGAAGCAGCAGCAGCTGTGAAATTTATTACTGGAACAAAGATTACGCAGGTTGCATTTTACTGTTTAGTATTTCGTGTGCTATTTAGAATATACAAATTATATTTCCCATACTCTTGTTTCGTTAAGATTTTGTATCTTCTTAGCATACTAATTTAAAAAGTCAATTGATATATAACAATTACATCACTTGAATTTTTTTCTGTTTAAATGTATCCCATTTGAAAAGAACTGATTGTATGGATTCTCATCCCTGCACACTACCCCAAAAATACCTCCAGGGTAACTTTTTTTCCTAGTCAACCTGAACTCAGAGTCCTTTCTAAAGCCCATATGAAAATAAGCAACTTTCTGTGGATAAGGTAAGCTTAAAGGCCTTGAGAAAACATTTAGTGAATTATCTACCTAGTATTGATATTATGTGTGTCTGGCTGAAAAAAACAAAACCTATTAACTTGAGGAAGGGGAAATACCTATGGTATCCAGATTAATAATGCTATACTTTGGCCAAAGTAGCTTCAACATCCTAAATATCTCCACTCTAGTTATCTAGCTATTTACTTTTGGTGGGGTATTTAAATACTAATTCCTTAAGCAATGTAATGTTTAATTTTGGATCTACTCAAAATGAAGGAAATAAACTTTTTGTTGATAAAAATGTAGTTAACTCCTGAAGAAGATTTGGGGATTTACTCTACCAGAAAATCAAAACGTACTAAAATGCTTTAAGACAATGTGGAATTGGCACAGAGTTACACAAATAGACCAATAGAACAGACTATAAAGACCCATTGTTGACCGTTACACACATGGAAACTTGATAAAGAATAGAGCTGCCTTTACAGATCAGGGAGGCTCGTCAATAGAAGACAGTGGGACAAGTGCATCAAGAACTTCACTGTAAAAGGAAAAGCCAAATGTGTTTTCGAAGAAAATAGCAGAGGTTATCATTATGACCTTGAATTAAGGAAGAATTTATTACACAAGAAACAAAGAGCATAAACTATAAAAGATTGGATTTGTCTATGTTAAAATTAATAGTACATGTGTTCCTCAAAGGGCACACCATGAAGAAAGTGAAAAGATAAGCTACACAGTGGGAAAAGAACTTTGCAACACATATAACTGACAATATATATTATTTCTATATCCAGCATATATCAGGGAAAGACAACCAATCAAATAGTAAAATGGACAAAAAATTTAAACAGATACATCACTGGAGAGGGAAATCAGAACAGCTAAATAACTTAAGGCTCACCACATTATTGAAGAAAATGAACATTAAAACTACAGTGATCTACTAATTTAAAGCCACCAATTGGCAAAAGTTTTAAAGCCTGACAATATCAAGTTTTAGCAAAGATCTGAAGTAACGGTTACGACTGGTACAATCACTTTGGAAAACAATGTAGCATTATCTAGTAAAGCTGAATATATTCATACCCTACAATCCAGCAAGTTCTATATACTCTAAAGAAACTCTTGCATGTATGCACAAGGAGTCGTGCACAGTAATAGTCATGACAGCAATGTTTATAAAAGCAAACACTGACATCAGCCCCGATGTGCATTAACAGGAGAATTGATGAGGAAATATTATATAGCGATGACATATGAATGATCTGCTGCTACACGCAGCACCATCGATGAATCTCATGAAGATAGTGAGCAAGAAAGCAAGTCATAGAATGCATACATATTATTCAATTTACATAAAATTCAAATATGTGCAGACTAAATGATATATTGCTTATGGACACAAATATAGGTTGATAAAGAAAGCATGCAAATGGTGGATACAAAATTTGAGATCATTTAATCACTTCTTAGGGGATTTATTGATTCACCTGAGATGAATGACAGCTTCTGAGGAGAAGAGAGGAAAGAAAAGGATTAGGATGGGGCACACAGGGAGCTTCTAGGGTAATAGGAATGTTCTAGCTCTTAAGCTGGTTTCATAACTGGATTAGATGGGTGTTTGTATTCCAGTAATCCTTTCACAATTTTATAAATATAGTTATATTGTAACAGTTAACTATTTGCTAAAATAAAAAATGAGTGAAATACATAATTTAAAGTTTATTTAGATATTGAAAACATTTTCAGGAAAAGCAAATGTCATATTTTAAAATTATTCACTGGGCCACTCATCTAGGGAATAATATTAGGTTGGTGCAAAAGTAATTATGGTGTTTGCAATTATTTTTAACCTTTTAAACCGCAATTACTTTTGCACCAACCTAGTTTTATATTTTAACTATATATAAATTAACTTCTATATGCTAGTTCCTTTATTCACCATGTGGTCTTTTATTTTGTTAGTCCTCTCTCTTACCACATTCTAGCACTGCAGAGGAGAGACCACGGATACTTAGTATCTGGACTTCTGCCAAAATTCTGACACAGATGTCAAAGTTAGGGCCACATTCACATCTGAATGGAAACTGGTATTTGAAGGTAAAGGTTAATTCTATTAAACCTAATGTAAAGCTTAATTTTAATTGATTTTTAGTCAGCTTTGGTCTGTGTATCACAAAGGCACAGATAAATAAGGGGCAGAAAATTGGAAAAGCCAAATTAAAATTAAATAGGGACGTCAAGTTGTGTATCCTTATGTCATGGGTGGGGGGGTAGGCCTTGATGGGGATCACCATAGAATTGGAGTAGACAAAACCAAAGAGTAGATTCTAATAATATATCAAAATAAGCAGGCAAACTTCAAAGCTCCGAGCCAGGGATCAAGCCAAAAGTCTGGGTGGCAAGGTAAAAGCTATCAAGATCCCTGGCGAGGGAATAGGGCTACTAGTCAGAATTCAGCCAAGGATGCAGGAAAAGGTTATAGATCACCAGCAGCTTCTTGCTGCAAAAAGCGCCCTTATACTCCCTACCAAAGAAACTGGCTTAAGAGAAGCTAAACCTTGAAAATGGAAAATATTTGTGGCATTATTTTTATTACAAGATATATACAGATATTTAGCTGTGATGCAGGCCCAGTGACAGCCTTAGCTAATCACACAGGGAGTTCTGGAATTAGACTGGCCCTTTAGGTTGCTCCCAGGTTGGGTTGAAATGGCCAGGCCTTTATATCCCTCCATCATTGGCTGTGGACCAATTTGGGATGGAGCGTGACCTTGGGCGAGACAGCTCATTGCAGCTGAGGCTGTCCCTGAAGGACTGACAGCTGAAGGCTTTCTGCCAGCAGCATTTGCAGCAGCTGGGACAAATCCTTCACTGCAGTGGGAACCTGCCTGGCGCAGCCCAGTGTTCAGATACCATAGCAGTCCTTATTGGAATTACAATCTTGTCAGTTTTACTCCTTTGTAAACTATGAGCTTCACAGTATTTTTATGGGGAAGGAATTCCTTTGATGTTACTTTTCACATTTGAATTATTTCACGAGACTTTTTATCTTATAACATTGAATGCATTGATAAGATTCAGAAGTAACATATAATGTGATTATTCTACAGATAACGGCCTTAAATTTAGATGGGCAACATCTCTTTGAAATTACAAATTTAGAAAAATTGGAAAATTTGAAATGGGCATCATTCAATAACAATAATCTCTCTAAAATGGAAGGCTTGGAATCCTGTGTGAACTTGGAAGAGCTCACATTAGATGGAAACTGCATCTCAAAGATAGAAGGTAAGGGATTTGAGAAATTGAAAGTTTAAAATATTTAAAATAACTGACAGAAGAAAAAAAATGAATTACCACTGAGAATAGAATTTCTGAAGAAGAAAATCTCTAGAGAAGTTCCAAAAAGGTTTGGAGCAGAATATTCTAAACACCTATTAGTGGGATCTGTGACCACCTGCTTGTATAATGAGTCCAGCTGGCTGACTTTTGCTTCTCCTGCCTTCCCTCTTCTGTCCTCTATGCCACTGTGTACTGTCTATTATCAAATCTAGCATACGACAAACTAGGCAGCAATTAGTATCTGTAGAGTTGAAAATAATGAATGAATGAATGAATGAATGAATGAAGTGCTTTTGAAAAAGAAAAAAAGCCCAGTTAATTTTTCTTCAAAATATGGAATTAAGTTTACATTTGGAAATTTGAAGACTAACAAAAACGAGAATTTTATTCAGTAGAGGTTAAAAATCAAATGTATCAAAGGTAACTAAGTAACCTTTTATGTGGATCCACATATAAGTACAATTAAGCAGCTTTACTAATGTTTGGGTATGTGCATATACACACAAACATACATACTTATCCAGGGTATAGAATTTTTCTGGATTTTACCTTTTAGTAATAGGGTTGCCCTTGGCAAGGACAGAAGGTAAGAATTAAAAATCACGGCTGGAAAAGAGACTTAATTTATACTGTATTCACTTTTGAATTGTTAGCTTATTCTTAGCATGTGTGTGTACTATCTTTTTCATAAAACAGAAAATTTTATTTCAAGCAATTACATATGAAAAAGCAAATATTAAGTATCTTTTAAAACGGCGTGTATGCATATAACATTTGTTATGCTTTATTTTAATGGCCGTTAATGATATGTTTCTAAAACTTGCTTGACCATAAGAGTCACTTCAGATCCTTACTGAACATACAGATTCACAGGCCTCTCCTCTATGCATTTCAGTTGAGTAAACCTGGGGGTAACTCAGGCATTTGTGTTGAGAACCATCACTAGTCTTCCATTCCCATACAACAAACTGTTAGTTTTGCTTCATATGTACAATTGAAAGCCTTATTTCCTTTTTATTCCCTTCCATAAGCCCAGTGAAGTGAAGAATTTTCTACCTGTATTTTCCCTAAACCCACTTATCAGAGAAGATAGCTACCCCACTAAACTTTAACAGATATTTCTCTTCTTTTTTCCAGACATAGATATCATATTTCCCCGAAAATAAGACCTAGCTGGACAAGCAGCTCTAATGCGTCTTTTGGAGCAAAAATTAATACAAGACCTGGACTTATTTTACTATAATATAAGACTGGGTATTTATAATATAATAATGTAATATAATATATCATACCAGGTCTTATATTAATTTTTGCTCCAAAAGATGCATTAGAGCTGACTGTCCGGCTAGGTCTTACTTTGGGGGAAACACGATAGGTTTCATATCCACTTAAGGATTAATACTTTGATGGTTTTATTCTGACTTGCCCTAGATTGATTTATTTTCAACATTGCATAGTCCCATGATAGAGGTTGGTGTGAAAGGGGAGCATGGGTAAAATTTATTGAGGAGCAGTTATTTGCCAAAAGCTGTCAGTGACGTTTTTCAAATTCCGTTCCATTTAATTCCATAACCCGTTAGAAGTAGGTCTCAGTATGTCCATTTTATGGATAAGGAAAACGAGGCTTAGAAGTTACGTAATTTATCTATGGTCCCAAATCTAGTAGTGATACGTTTGAAACCAACTCTGACTCCAAAAATTTTTATCTTTCAACTGCACCTTCCTACCTATAGTTACAAGGTGCCTACAGTATATAACGTACATCAGGGTTAGACAGTGGTAAGAGATGGCATTTGCTTTAAAGTTCTGTCTTAGAGAACTTTAAAAAGGGCAACTTATAATCATACAACAGTAGAATTAGACTAAATGGTTCTTTATAATACAAATGATGCCACAACGAGGAATACTTTCCAGAGTGTTGTACTCTAGCTAGTTCCTTACCCTTGTTTTAAAATGGGGGCTGGTGATTATTTTTAGCTTTATGTAGAGCTTTGTGTTACTGTGATGGTGAAAAATCTTAATTATATTATTTGAAGTTTATTTGAAAGCAAAATTCAATATTTCCTACATGATAAATACGTCACCTTATACCTAAGAAGAATGATTCTACTTAGAAATCCCAAACTGAAATTTAAACTGTTAGCTGGGACTTTGTACACATTATATCCTTCTTAAACAAAAGGGTAAACAATGATGATAAATATTATAGAATTCGTAAAGCCACGTGACTTAGAAAAAGAGAAACAGAAAAAATGACCAGTCACTTATTTTTTAAATTAACCTTTCAGTGCAGTCTGAATCTTCTCTTGAATTTGCTTATTTTTCTAGGCATTTCCAAGCTGACTAAATTAACCCGCCTCAGCCTAAATAATAATCTTCTCACCGGTTTGGAAAAGCATACTTTTGATAACATACTTCATCTTCACTCCCTTTCTCTTGAGAACAACAAAATCACTTCATTGAGTGGTTTACAAAAAGCTTTTACTCTAATTGAATTATACATAAGCAATAACTATGTTGCTCTCAATCAGGAGATCTACAATTTAAAGGTGACTATCTGGGGTAACGTTTTTGTTGTTGAAGTATTTATTGTTTGTCCTATGAAAGTAAAGCATGTTCACTGTACAGGATTTTGAAAATATAGAAAAATGCAAAGAAGAAAATAAAAATCAAGACTAACAAGGTTTCTTAAGATGTATCTGCATTCGGTTCATGCATACGTACAAAGATACGTATGTGTAACCACAGTGACCGCAGGTTGACAACCTCCTAGGGTAAATTTGTTTTTTAGTATTTAGATAAAATAACCCAAGTCCCGTTCCTCCTAACTAGTGCCTTCCTCATTATTTCTAAGGATTACCCACACCTGGCTGGGGAGTAAGATTCTTTAACATGTCCTGTTCTGAGAACAAGTCTTAGTTATCTCTCACTTACTGCTTCTTACTGGTGGCTCCAACTCTTTCTGGTCCACTTTGCCCAACTTTGCTCTCTTTAATTCGCCCAAAGAAACCTCTAATTCAAGGCTACTATGTAACAGGCTTTACTGAGGGTTGGAAAAAAATGGAAGTTTACTACAGCACAGAATAGGAATTCACTTCAAATGTAATGTGTGATTTCCTTGTATCCAAAGTTCAATGACCATTTCCTACCACTGGAACTCTCACCATGGCCTCTTTCCTTTTCCCATATTTCCAGGACTTTATCTCCTGCCAAAAACATATGTCCATTTCCCACCTTCCCTTAAGTTTGCCTTCTCCCCATCCTACTCCCCTATATACCTACTACTTCTAAAGCTGCAGAAGCAACCTAATCAACGGCAGCAGCAACAGAACAAACCATTTTACATTATGATGAAGAGTGGTTTTATTCCCTCTTGTCTCAACCTCATCCATCCATATCTACTCAGGACCCTTCCTTCACAACAAGGGCAGGTCAAAAGGTTTTGTCTGGTAAGAAAGGACATTTTTCCTTAAGATGAATTCTGAAGGCAGAAGCACTTCAGTTTATCCCTCATCAGAAGGTAGTGTTTTTCTTACACTAAAAAGTGCGCTTAAAGACACTCAAATAACTGTGAAATGATAGGGTGATTCAAATATTATAATTCAAGATGATTAAACTCTTTAAGGGGAAAAAATTGCTAGAGTGATATATACAGATCACTTTAAATGTATGTATTTTTATTACCCAGGGTTTATGCAACCTGGTCATTCTTGACATGTATGGAAACATTATTGTGTGGAATCAAGAAAACTACCGGTTGTTTGTAATATTTCATCTTCCAGAACTGAAAGCATTGGATGGAATCTCAATTGTAAGTTGCTTTATGACTCATAGTATTTGGTCCAAGCTGCATATTCACACAGCCATCAGCCACGATCATTTTGAACATTGCTTTATCACTAGTATGATATTCAAACTTACTATGCTTATTAATATCTAGGTCTCCAAAGCACATTTTAGTCCTGGGTTTTTAAATTTTCTCATCTGGCCAGTTCTTAATTGTATAACTTGAGGTGGCAGAGGAGGGAAGATGCTGCCTATATTTGCACCCACTGAATTCAATGCCTAAAAACTAAAGAGCACAATTTTATGGGATGAGATAGAAAAAAATGCTCTGGAGCTCTACCATCCTCTTGGGCCTAAAAACTGCTTTCTATTTCCTGGAAAAATATAGATGTTAATAAAATATATTCAAACGGACAAATGGTATGTCAACGTTACTAGTAAACTATAAAGAAAAATAACACAGAACATAGGACTAAATATGAAAGTAATATTTGGAAACTTGAAGTCTATAAGAAGCAAGTTAATACAGGGCTCCTGATTTCCATGTAACAGGGTAAGTGCATGACACATATATGAAGAATAAAAAGGTTCCCTGGGTAACACTGCCTATCTCCTGTCAGACAATTACATGGATCAAATCTAGAAAATTGAGAGATTATTTGGAACTTTGAGGTGGTCTGAGAAGATTACTAATTCTAGCCTTTTCTGGAACCCTCCTCAGAATGGAGAATTCCAAAACTCTCCCCCAACACAAACTCCCTAGAATCTGGTTTACTGGGTTTTATTATAGGCTTTCATTGAGGGATGTTTGAAAAGTAGTCTTAGGAAACTAGTACTTCATTTGCTCTAACGATGTTGGTGAGGGTCTTAGCCTTCCCATCTCTCTGGGTTCTCATTTGAAGGATCACGTGAGAAAGTGCTTTTAGAAGTAAGTGTAGGAAAAACTTCTTCCTCTAAAGAAAATTTATGTTCTGCTCACGGACAATGAGTATGATTTAACCATTTTCCTTTTCACTTCAACTACCTAAAAGCTCAGGGCCAAATTTATGGTTCAATAACAGAAAACCCTGTAAGATTTATGGTCTCTCTCTCTGTCCCTTTACCCCATGTTGATCTATTCTAATATATCATTCTTGGTCTTGATCTTCACTGTTTATTATTTTCATTTTGCTATCAGATTCTATGTACTTCCTATAAACTGCCACAAATTCTTTCTGGAATGAGGAAGAACATGAATTAATAATGGGACATGAAGACTAGACTTGATAATTTAGATTTTAATTGAGACATAATGGGAAGGCAGTAAAGATTTTTGAGTAGGAGGATAACGTATTCAAAACTATGTATTAGGAATGTAATCTAACAGCTGTGTTTACAGTGATAGATGAAAGACCAATCAGAGGCCATTAGAATAGTCTACATATGAGGTAATGAGAACTTAAACCAAGGGGAACTGACTTTAAAATGGAGAGCTGAAAGGTATGAGAAATACTGGGGAGAACTGACAGAACTTGGCAACTGACTGGATTTGAAGGACAAGGAAAAAGGAAGTGTAAAAAGTTTGAGTCTGTGCCAATAAGAGATATCATAACAGAAATATGAATATAGGAGGAAAGGCAGTTTTCAAAAATAAGATGATTAGCGTTGCACTAATTATCTACTAAGTTTTATATGATAGTAGATTATCTGACTGGAGATGTCAAGTAGGCAGTTGAAAAAAGAAGACAATTTAAATATGGAAATTTAATTTGCCTTTGTTTAGATTTGGAAGTTGATAGTTAAAACCAAAAGTTTATGTAAAATTGTCTAAGAAAACAGAATAGAGAATGTAAATCTAAGTGAAGCTTTAATATAATGTAAAGAGGAAGCCAAAAAAAGTAGGTGCAGAGGGAGATAGAAGAGCAATACAATCCTAGGGTGTTTGAGATGTAAATGGACATGGACTTTAGAAATGACATAGTCCAAATCCTTTATTTTATGGATGAGCACAAAGAACTCCGGAGAATTTATATGACTTATTCCAAGTGATATGACTAATGGTGAAGCCTGAACAGCTGAGCCTCACTCTCTGTCCAAACTCTGGACATATAATCACACTGCCTTCTTTGAAGTAGGAACCAAGGGAGGACACAGACTATGAAGAGCCAGAGAGTAGTCTGGGTAGTTGTGTTTTCATTTTATCCCCTCTTTTTACATGCTTCTATTTTTAAAACATTGTTTTTACAAGAAAAGTACAGAAAAAGATTGCCAATCCCTGATTTAGGAGGACACTAATCAAATGTTATTTTTATGATTATGAAAAATACAAAAGCAGTGGTATTCCTTTAGCTGAATTAATGTATTTTTTAAACTTATTCTAAGATTGTATCATTCAAAGTTCAACCAGAAAAATATAACTAGTATGAGGGGGTGTGTGTGTGTGTGTGTGTGTGTGTGTGTGTGTGTGTGTTAAGAGGTTTGTTACCAGGAATACTTAACAATTTGTTGGGGCTGCTTAAGCAAGTCTGAAACCCATTGGACAGATCATCAGGAGGAGAAGATTATGGGCAGGCTGGAACTCATGGTCATGCTGCTGTCTGCAGGTAGATTCCTTCTATCTTTCAGGAAAGTCTCATCGCTGCTTTTAAGGCCTCTCAGTTGCTTGAATCAGGCCCACCCCAGTTTATCCAAGATTGAAATTCAACAAATTGGGAGCTTTAATTAGACTTGCAAAATACCTTCACAGCTACACCGACATTAATGTGTGATAGAATAACTGGAGACTGTAGCTTCATTTATTTTGCAGCCCTGTTGTTTGGTGCATACACCTTTAGGATTGTTATGTCTTCTTGATAGATTGACCCTTTCATTAGTATGTAATTTTCTTCTCTGTCCCTGGTAATTTCCTTTGTATCAAAGCCTATTTTATCAGATATTAATATAACCACTCCTGCTTTCTTTCAATTAATGTTTGTGTAGTATATCTTTTGCCATCTTTCTACTTTCAACCTGTATATATCATTATATTTGTAATGAATTTCTTGTTGACAGCATACAATTGGGTCATGTTCTTTTCTCCACTGCCAGTTTCTATCTTTTAAATGGTAAGTGTAGATCACTTCCATTTCGGGTAATTATTGACATGTTAGTGCTTAAGTCTGCCATTTTATTGTTTGTTTTCTGTTTGTTTCCTCTACTTGTTTTTCTTCTTTTTTTGTTTATCTGAAAGAGAAAGCTTCCTGTGAACTACTTCAACATTTTATAGAATTCTATTTTTTTAGTATATCTTTTTATATAGATTTATCCTTTTACTGGTTTCTTTAGGTATTACATTATATATACATAACTTATAGTCTACTAGTGTTGACATTTTTACTAGCTTGAGTGAAATATTACAAACCTTACTTGCTTTTAAGTCTTTCTCCTCTACTGTTTATAATTGCCTTAAATATTCCTCTCTATATATTGAGAACCACATCAGACAGTATTATACTTTTTTACTTCAACTGATCAAATATAATTTAGAAAACTCAAGAGGAGAAGATAAGTCTGTTGTACTTATATCTTTATGGCATGCTTTCTTCTTTCCTGGTATTCCAAGATTCCTCCTTTTTCTTTCTTTCTTTCTTTCTTTCTTTCTTTCTTTCTTTCTTTCTTTCTTTCTTTCTTTCTTTCTTTCTTTCAGGAACTTCCTTTGGCTGTTTCTTTTAGGGTAAGTCTGCTGTTGACAAATTTGCTGAGTTTCCTTCATCTGGGGATGTCTTAACTTTCCCTTCATTTCTGAATGATATTTTCTCTGGATATAGGATTCTGGGTTGACAACTTTTTTCCATGGTTTCTGATGAAAAACCATGGAAATCAAAAGAATGTGGCACAACATCTTGTGAATGAGAACCACAACATTCTTTGGTTTCTATGGTTTCTGATGAGAAAGCTGCTGTAATTCAAATTGTTTTCCTCTTATAGGTAAGATTTCATTTCTCACTGCTTTCAAGATTTTTCTGTCTTTAGTTTTCAGAAAATTGATTATGATTATGTGTCTTGACATAGATTTTGAGGTGTTATGCTCTTTTGGAGTTTGCTTGGCTTCTTGAATCTGTAGGTTTATGACTTTTGACAAATTTGGGGAAATTTCAGCCATTATTTCTTCTAATACTTTTTCAGTTCCATTCTATTTCTTCTTCCATTCTAGGAATCCAATGATATTAATGTTAAATCTTTTGTTAGGGTCCCACATATTCAGGATGTAGTCTATCTTGGTAAGGTGAAGCTCATTTTCTTAAGTCTGTTTTCTCTCTTTTGTTCAGGTTGGGTAATATCTATTGTTCTATGTTCAAGTTCCCTGACTCTTTCCTCTGTTCTCTCTATTTTGCTGTTGAGCCCATCCACTGTGTTTATTTGGTTATAGTATTTTTCAGCTCTAAAATTTCCACGTGGTTCTTCCTTATATCTTCTAATCCTTTGCTGACGCATTTTATTTCTTTGCTGAGAGTTTCTATATTTTCATTTGTTTGAAGCATGTTCACAATTGTTCATTGAGGCATTTTTGTGATGGCTGCTTTGAAATCCTCATCAGATAATTAATATCTGTGTCATTTCAGTGTTGGTGTTTGTTTGCCTTTTCACATCCAAGTTGAGGTTTTCCTGATCATGTTATGCTAGATTTTTCTATTATATTCTGGAAATTTTGGGTATTATGTCAGAGACTGTGGATTTTATTTAAATCTTCTATTTTAGCAAGCTTTCCATGTCACTGCACCAGTAAGGAGATGGGGCATCACTTTGTTGCTGTCAGGTGAGAGGTAGAAGGTCAAGTTCCCCCACTTGGCCTCTGTGAACAACCTGGAGGTGTATGCTTCCATTGCTAGGCTAGGGGCGAAGCTCACATTCCCCATAGGCCTCCACTGTCTCATCCTGAATGGGAAAGTGCATCACTAATAACAGACAGATCGTTGTTACTGGGTGGAAGTGGAACAGGTTCCACATGTGTTCTCTAGTAACACTTCTCTGGGTGGATACATTACTACTGGGACAGGGTGAAGGTCCAGGCTCCTGACTCAGTGGGGAATGATGGAGGGGTGCCCTGTTACAGCTGGGCAAGGCCAGAAGTGTATGCTCCCATTCTGCTTTTACTGGTAGAAGTAGGGCCGCAATGCATTTCATGGAGTTTGGTCAGAGTAAACCCATTATTGTATAAAAATTTTCTGCTTATTAGGCTTCCCCTTTTCTAGTCTTTTGACTAAAGAAAGTAGGCTTTTTTGTGGACTTTTTTTTGTTTGTTTTCTCTTATTGGGATGTTGGGGTTTCTGGCTTGTTGGTCCCTAGCAGCTACTTCAGCATACGTGCGGGACAAGAAAAAACACAGGACTAAAGGAAAAACTCACTTCTGTGTATTTCCTTTACTCTTACACTACTACCACACTCACAACACTTCTGACACCAAATGTATGGGTTTTCCACACATCATACAATTCTCCAAAATTAGTTGGGTATCCCAGAATTCAACTAAATTCTGATATTATCTACCTGGAGATATCATCAGGTCCCACATTTATCTACCTGGAGATAGCATCGGGGCTCAGTCCCATGATACTGCCCCCACCCCCACTTCAGAGGCCTATCACAAGTTGTCACCTGTACTCTAAGTGGCTATAAATAGGATCTCCCATGACCACCTCCTTAGGTTTGATTAATTTTCTAGAACAGTTTACATAACTCAGGAAAATATTTCCTTCCTAGATTACTGGCTTATGATAGAAGGCTATAATTCAGGAACAACCAGATGGAAGAGACACATAGGGCAAGGCATAGGAAGGAGCACAGAGCTTCCATGCTCTCTGAGCACACCAGTCTGCCAGCATTTCTACCTGTTCACCAACCCAGAAGCTCCCTGAACCCCTCTCTTTTGGGGTTTTGATGGAGGCTTCACTATGTAGTCGTGATTGATTAAATCATTGGCCACTGATAGCTGATTCAACCTCTAGCCGTTTTCCCTTCCCTGGAGGTCAGGGGGTGGGACTGAAAATTCTAACCCTTTAATCATGGTTAGTTCCGCTGGCAACCAGCCTCCATCCTTAGGGACTTTCCAAAAGTCACCTTGTTCCCATAAACTCAGATATGGTTTAAAAGAGCTTGTTATGAATAACAAGACATTCATCTTTAGATTCTGGATCTATTTCAGGAACCTATGACAAAAGACCAAATATAACAAAAGATGCCCCTATCGCTTTTATATAGGAAATGAAAAGGTTTTAGGAGCTATGTGCCATGAACAGTGGGTGAAGACCAAATACATATTTTTTATTATAAATCACAATATCACAGTCCACCTCCTGGTCTTTGAACACAGATCCTTTACAGCAAAATGATCATAAAATTAAAAAGATACTGGCCTATTACTACAATCCCATTCAGTCGTTATCCAGTCCATAATCATATGAAAATATCTCCCAGGATGAGGCCACTCAGATATGCAGGCTTCCACTGGAGACCTTGTCAGTTTCCAAAAGCAGGAGTGATCTCAGAAAACATAGCTTCACCTTTATAGACATCTGATATGATTGAGTTAAGAGACAATATCATCTCTTGCTCTGAGCCTGTTTTGAGATTTTAATGTAATATTGAATTTTCCTAATGATATAACCTATTTATTAATTCCTTTGCCCATAACTACTATCTCTCCTCTCCATGTATAGCCAAACTTTTCCACCTGTGGAAGGGATAGTGGGTTCAGCCACTGTGCTGGTCTAGACTGCAGACAGCAATGCTAGTCTAGCAAGCACCTCCCCCTCGGGCACTCCTGTTCAAAAAGTGGAAGGTTACATAGGTGCAGAACTAGTGGACTATTTTTGCCACCAGGAAATACAGCTACATTCACTGTTAACCCCAATTTTGCCAGGTTAGGGTAAAGGCAAAACCCACCCCATCAGACCCATAGGAATTCTGACATACGGTTTAAAAACACAGTCACAGTTTCATTGCTTAGGAATCATCCTTGTTTCCAGCACTTACCGTTGCAGCCGTGGTCTCGGGACCATGGCATAAGGTAGAAAAGAAAAGTTGAGGTGACATGGGGAGAGGAAGAAAAAAAGTATAGTGGTTATACCAGCAGCATCCTTCCTTAGCAAGAACTGCAGTCATACCAGCATCCTTCCCCACGTCCACCAGAAAAACAGAAAAATCCGTCTGGTAGGGACACACCTTTAGCCTCACACATGTTCACACTGAGTGTGAGTACTCTCATGAAGGCAGCCAAGTCAGCCCTTTGTGCTTTTATCTCCCTGTTAGACAACCAATGTTTTCATTGCCCATTCCATTTCTCTATCAAACTGTTACTCTGAGGAGGATATCTCTCTGCTGTTGTTGGACATGATGGGTGTCGAGTGTGTTCCTTTGTCTGAAGAAATAACAGTCAGCTATCAAAATTGTTACAGTATCTTCTGTTCCAGCTCTTTTATAGCACTCTGAGCATTTGCTTTTACCGCTGGGTAAGCAAAACCCAGTCAAGAGTCAGTACCTATTCCTGTCAAGACCCATTTGTAACCCACTCCCCCGACCCCACCCCCAGGACTGGTAGCATCAGTCTGACTTGCCAGCTATGTTTAGGGCCTTCTCCCCAGGGAAATCTTCCACTTGGCCATCTGCAGTCTCTGTCTCTTTTGCTGGCTGACTGAACAGTCTTACTGGTATTTTGTGCCTCAGAGGGTGCAAGAGGAATGCCTGGCTTCAGCTCATCTCTGCATTGCTGTAGACCCCCACTGTCCACCTGTTCACGTCATAGACCCAGGTGGCCACATTAACTAAGACCCAGGTGGCGCATCTGCTTGTCAATTCCAATCACCTTCCAAACCCGGAAGGCAGTTCCAATGGGCATTGACACGTCCTATTTTAATGTACCCCTCATAGAGCCATGCCCCTATGGGCATCCCTTTAGTAGGCCAGGTTTCCATTGCCCTCCTGTGTGACTATATGCCCAGGCCAGGAGCATTGGATGAAGACCAAACATACATTTCTTATTATAACACATCGGGAGACTCACCACAGTGTCATTCCTCAGGTCCCTAGGTCGGTAGCTGGTCTGCCTTTTGCTCTGCACCTGCCAGGCTCCTTATGTTTATTTTATATATGATGAGCAGGGCTTCTAGTTGTGCTTAGTAGAAGGAATAGGGAGAAATGCATCCACTCCATTTTGACCTGGAACTAAAGAATTAATGATTAATGCCATTTAGTCATCTGTAAGAGAAGACATCACTTTCTAAATGTTCTCATACATAGGAACCACCAGAGACTGAGTGTGCAAAAGATTTGTTTGGTGGCAGACTTACTTCTGACATGATTGCAGAACGGCAAGGACATTCAAACTTCACCCAAATGCAAGAACTAAATTGGACTTCATCATCCATCAGGTACAATTATTTTATTATATGCTTTTTGATATTATAATTAAATATGTAATTACTATCATTTTTCTAAGGATTATAATTTATACATCTGATTCAAATATAACCAATAATTCAGAAAATTATCTACCCTGCTTCAGAATCTCATGCTAGCTTTACCACCCTATGAAATGCATGAATAATTTTTATTATTCCACACTATGGTTAAAATGTCATCAATCTCTTTCTAAGACTTTGTATTTCTCTTTTCTTTTAAATTTTAAAATTTGCTACTCACAACGTATCACTCTAATCAGTGCAGTCTGGCTTCCACTGCCGTCATCTGTCTGATGCTATTCTCATGAAAGCTATCACTGTACTCCTAGTTAATAAATCTTTTTCTCTTCTCTCTTATTCTTATTTTATACTCGTCACAGGCAGACATCTCTAGCCATATGTTTATGATAGTGACCCCCATATTTAGCCCAAATCTAGGCTCCTCACTTGAATATTCAATTGCTAGGAGCCATTTCTCTCCCTGCTTTGTCCTCCACTTTTAATTAATCACCATGTTCTGCAGAGTCCATGTCTTAAGTAGACTCTATGTCTCATAATTACCCCACCCCCTCTTTCCATAGTCACTGCCATTGGCTTAGGTTGGGAAATGAACTATTTAAGAAACTTTCTCGGTGATCTTTTTGGTTTTCGTCTTATATAACCTTCCCTGCCAAGTCTATTTATTATTCATACTGCCTTCTAAGATGCCAGTTTTATCAAACCACTTCCCTTGTCAAAATTGTTCAATGGCTTTCCATTGTCTACATAACAAAATGTAATGTCCCATACAAAGGTATGGCATAGAAAACCCTTTAATTACCTTTTTTTATTTCTTGTAACCCTTACCTTTACTACCCCATAATGCTTTATACTCCAGAAATTCTAAAATATCCTAGTTCCTTAATTTCAATCAAAAGATGCTGTTTCATGTTTCTGTCTTTGCTTATACCTGTTACACTACCTAGAACTCTTTCTTTTCTAATTTGCCTAACAAATGCCTATAGATTCTCCAAGTCTCATTTTAAGATCTTTCTCCAATGTGAAGTCATTCCTGATTTCCCCAAATAGTTTTTTCTTTCCATAAGATACCATTACACCTAACTGTATTATAGCAATTCTCCTTTTTTATTTTAGTTTTTCTGGATCCCACTTCTTGAGGGCAGAGACAGTGTCTTTTCATATTTGCTATAGCCTTCCAAACACATTGATTGTCTGTACTTAGGAAATACTAATAAAAACATGTTGAATGAATTAGCTATTCATGGATAAAAGTATGTCATAATTGTAACTCTGGGGTTTAGAATTTGTTTAAAGAAGTGGTTAAGGCAACATGATTTAGCTTTATGCCTTTCTCTTTCATGGCTCAAAGGAAGGTGAGACAGTTGTAAAGCTATGGACTAGGAATCAAGCATTCTGTTTAATTACCAAAACATCCTTACAAGGTGGAATGCCATAGAAGTTTTCTGGGGATCTCAGAGAAAACTCTGTTTTCAGAGACCTTACCTGCTTTCTCCTTTTCTTTCCCATTCCTACCCCCTTCCTGGTATTTCATAAATAACCTATTTCACACTTATCCTCTGCAGTTTACAACCTGACAATCTTATGATTTACCTATCTATTTCACTATGGTTTCATGAACATGTGAATTTATAAAGAAATTGGGGATGTTTATACTTAAAGTTTCTTTTATGATAGTGCTATGTTTATGTGGTAATAGACATGTTTTTTAAAGCAATCAAATTCTATGTCATTTTCTTACATAGTGTCCAACTCTGCAAATGTTACTTATCTGATCATTTGGCCCATACATTTTACATTATGGCGGTTTGTTTTGATAGCATTTGTCAGATGAGATGTTTTTTTTAATTGTACTAGGTTATTCCTATTAAAATTATAATTTTCCTATTAAAAGTATAACTTTGTCTAAATTCAGAACTGTGGATTTGATTCCAGTTGACCAATTTAGAAATGTGTGTAATGTGAATCTACAGAACAATAATCTTACCTCATTCAGTGGATTAATCTATCTGCCTAATGTGAAGGTGAGTCACAAATTTTCTATCAAAGTTTTCAACGCAAGCTGTAATCTTCTTTACTTTGGATTAAAATATATTTTCATGTTCTCAAAAAGAGAATTTATTCCGAAAGCTTTTTTTGTTTTGTGGGTTTTTTTGTTGTTTTGTTTCTTGTCAAGCATGAGAAAGTATTAACTTCCAAAGTTATTTTGGTTGACCTTAGTTTTACGTGGTTGTTTTATACGTAAACAGTCTATCTTACTCTGCAGTAGGAGATGGGGTAAAAGGCTGCCTCTACAGTGAGTGGGTATGGTATGAAGTTGGAGGACACTGCGGTTCTCAAAGCAGCTTCTTTGCCTCCTGTCCTATAGCTTTGACTGAGCCACCTACTAAGGCCTTTTAAACAGAGGGAAATAGCGATCTCTCCAACTAAGGGGTTATTTCACCTAAATCAGGCTTGGAGAAGTCAGGTGTGCAGATTGAGAAAGTTGAGCAGCTTTCTAGAATCTCCATTATTTTGTTTGAAATGTTGTCATTTCCCAGCATGTCAGATAATAAAAAACACATTTAAAGCCCAATCCAGACAATTTGTATAAAAATTTGTCATTTTTAACAACTGATATTATTAAATGATGTTGTATGGTGCAACCATGTTAATAGTTTTCAAGTTAGTAATCTCAAATCAAAGATACATGTATAGCAGCATTCATATTTTAATGTCTGATTAATAAGGTATCCTTTCTGTAGGTCTTATGCCTCAACTATAATCATATCGAATCAATCATGCCCAGATTAAAGCCTCAGGCTCACCTGACCAGCAGACAGCTACTCTATCAGAAAGTGCCTTCAAGTGGCTATGGACAGCAAGGAACTTCAAAAATAAACAGGTACTAGTTTTTGGGTTTTTTTTACAATTATAAATAATTTTGGTTGGGAATATAAAAAGCATTTAGTCACATTAATGATAGCAGTAACATACATTTAGCTTATTTTAATACTTATTTAATAGCTACATGCCAAAATAAACATCTCAAATGAGATACTGAAAATACTCCTTTGTCACTGCTTTTTCCCTGTTTCTTCCATTTCATACCCATATTGTAAAAAACAAAAAAAAGTGAAAAATCTTGTATGTTTAATGACCTTGTTTTTTTTTTAAATTGAGATACAGTTCACATACAATAGCATTTACCCTTTATGCACAATTCCTTGATTATTTTACTATATTCAGAAAGTTGTGTAACCATTATGGCCATCTAATTCCGGAACATTTTATCACCTCACAAAAGAACCCCTAACCTAGGAGCATGGGCTTAGGTTTCTTTTAACGTTTGTTTTTGTTTCTAAATTATTTATCTGGTTATTTAATGTAGCAATGGAAAAGATACTTTATGAAAAAGATGAGGACATACCTCCCACGTTCCTACACATTTTTGGTAGAACATAAAGAGGTATATGTTATCTCCAAGTCAGAATACTTTCATTATATTTTTCCCAACGAAGAGCATTCCTTGTGTTTTTATCACCTTTAATGAATTATACATAATAAATCTCACCCATTTAAGTGTACAGTTTAGTGAATTTTTTTTAATTAAAGTTTATTGGGATGACATTGTTAGTAAAGTTACATAGGTTTCAGGTATACAATTCTGTAATACATCACCGATTATATATATCACATTGTGTGTTCACCACTCAATCAGTTTTCCTTCCATCACCATATATTTGATCCCTTTCACCCTCATCTACCATCCCTCTCCCCCCTTACCCTCTGGTAACCACTAAGCTATTGTCTGTGTCAATAAGTTTTTGTTTCTTCATTTGTTTGTCTTGTTCCTTTGTTGTTTTCAATTTTATATACCACATATCAGTGAAATCATATGGTTCTCGACTTTTTCTGTCTGACTTATTTTGCTTAGCATAATAATCTCAAGATGCATCCATATTGTTGCAAATGGTACTATTTCATTTTTTCCTATGGCAGAATAGTATTCCAGTGTGTATATATGCCACATCTTCTTTATCCAACCATCTATTGAAGGACACTTTGGTTGTTTCCATGTGTTGACCACTGAAAATAAAGCTGCAATGAACATTGGAGCACATATATCTTTACGGATAAATGTTTTCAGATTTTTGGGGTAAATACCCAGGAGAGGGATTGCTGGGGCATATTATGGTAATTATATTCTTAATTTTTTGAGGAACCTCCACACTGCCTTCCATAGTGGCTGCACCAGTCTGCATTCCCACCAACAGTGTATGAGGGTTCCTTTTTCTCCACAGGCTCTCCAACACTTATTGTCTTGTTGATGATAGCCATTCTGACTGGGGTGAGGTGATATCTCATTGTGGTTTTCATTTGCATTTCTCTGATGATTAGTGATCTTGAGCATTTTTCCCTATGTCTACTAACCGTCTGTATGTCCTCGTTGGAGAAATGTCTATTCAGGTCCTCTGCCCATTTTGTAATTGGATTGTTTGTTTTTTGTTGTTGTTGAGTTGTATGAGTTACTTATACATTTTGGATATTAGCCCCTTATTGGAGGCATTGTTTGCAAAAATCTTCTCCCATTCAGTTGGTGGCCTCTTTATTTTGTCGATGGTTTCCAGTTTAAGGAATTTTGATAAATGTATTCATCGTGTGACCATTACCACAATCAAATACAAACTATTCCCATCTCAAAAACTTTCCTCACCTCTCTTTGCAGTCCGCTACCCCCACACCCTGGCAACAACCACTGATCTGCTTCCTATACTATAAATTTTGCCTTTTTATAGAATTTTATATGTTTAGAATTATATAATAAGTAGTCTTTTGTGTCTGGCTTCTTTCATTTAGCATAATTCTTTTTATGTTGCAAGTGTCAGTAATTCATTTCATTTTATTGCTGAGTAGCATTTCATTATATAGATTATATGACAAGTTTTTTATCCATTTATTGTTGATGAACATTTGGCCAGTTTCAGGCTGTTCATTCTATTTATATGCATACGGCTGTCCTGTAGCCTATTTTTTTTTAACTCCATAATATATTTTAGTGCAATAATAGTTTTTTGGTGGACTGCTTAGGATTTTCTAAATACAAGATCGTGGTATCCAAGAATAAAGACAATTTTACTTAATTCCTTTCCAATCTACATGAATTTTTTTCTTTTTCTTAGCTGATTGCATTCACTCTTGCTTTTCATTTTAAGTAACTTTCTGCCCTTTTATTCTTTACCATATAAAAATATTTTTAGAGAATAAAAATGATTATTAGATATAATATAGACATATTACAGTTTAATTCTGATATATTAGTAAATTCGCTCATTTTCTGTTTTTAACTTCAATTTATAGTAAGTACATACAACACTACCTTTTTATGATACAGCTGGTTTGAAATTAAGTTTATAGGATCAAATTTACATCTATGTTTCAGAGATACAATGAGCAATGAAAATTTGCCTCCAATAATGCACAGTTTAGAAGTTCTTCATTTGGGCTACAATGGAATTAGTAATTTAATTCAGCTACAACTAAACAGACTAAGAAATTTAAAATTCCTCTTTCTACAGGGTGAGTAGCAACAATGTTAATATGTAAGTCTGTGATTAAAACCTTATTTGATCATCATCCTTTTTGATAAGTACATACAAGCATCAACATTTACTTAAAACGGGTTCATTGCCAATAATATTTTAGTAATCACAAATGGATTTTTCTTGGGTTATTTACATAAATAATGTAAATACTATATTTTAGGACTATAGAATATTGCATTCTCTAGGGCAGTATTCTAGGGCTATGTACAGTATTACATCATAATTTACTTTTAGATCACATTCTATTTTTGAAAACAATAGAAAGTAACCAGTGAGTAATTCACAAGTACTCATTAAATGCAGAATTATGCAAAGTATTAAGAAAGACATAGAGATATTATATTATTGTAATTACGTATAATTGAGATCCTTGCTCTAAAGTAGTTTAAGATCTGCCAGTGGAGCTATACTGAGGCAAAGATGAATTAATTTCTGACTGTGTGTTATTAAGTGTAATAGAAGTATAGAGACAAGAGAAATTGAAACATTAACTTCTACATATCTAGGACTCTGGGGAGGACTGGTAGACTTTAGGTTGAAGGTGAGCATGACTGCGAGCTTTGCAAGTGGGGTGGGAGGAGCAGAGAGTCACAAGGACAGGACTGAAGTGTTTATGGGCCAACACTTGAAAAGGGACCTTGTAAAAACAAAGACTATGTAGTTCTTGGAGTTATAAAGCTTCTGAACATGACCAATTTGATGGATAATGCTCATTTTACAGTTGCATACAGGCAGGAATTATAAATTTTTAGAAAAGTAGCATGAGGAAAAAAACAGGGTTTGGAACATTAGTCTAACAATAATTATTTAATGACACAGAAGAAAGTTTGGGAGATCCATCAGTGAGAACATAGGGGGAGATAGCTTTATAGTTGATCTGAGTATAGTAAGCCAGGCTTTTCTAGACCATATTTTAAATATTTTGATGCATCTTTTTTCCTATCAAAGGTGCTTGTCAGTTGGGTCAAGAATATGGAGACTTAGCCTTAAAAGAACAAGAAATTGAGCACAACAATGTCAGTTCTTTTAAAAGATACAATGACATACAAAAAAAGTAGACAGCCTACCCCGGAAGGTCTATTTTAATCTAATAATGTACAGGGGTAGTATGTTTTGTTGCCATATCTAACATGGCAAATTAGGAAGGGAGGCAGTTTACTCTGACAATAATGGCTGCCATTTATTGAGTCATTGGGCAAGGTAAATAATTTTATATGCATTTTATTTTAAAAAAAAAGAAAGAAAGAAATTGAATCTCAGTGGGGTTAAATAATTTACCTAAATTTGTGCCAGTGAGTGGTATATCTTACAGGGTCAAACACAGCTCTGACTCCAAAAGCACATGCACTTTCTATCCAGCACAAAGGACATAAAGGCTAGAGTAGTGTCAATGGGAAAGGTGAGTCAGAGGTACATCCAAAATGTAGTTTAAAAGAAGGAAATATTAGGACTTAATGGCTAAATTAGATATGTAAGGAGAGAAAAGTAGTTTGAGATGTTTTTATGATCTCATTAGGAAATTGGGCAAAAAGGGAAGTACTAAAGCTAGATAAAGTTGCTGGGAAAGTTTGCTCATTTGCAATACGAAAAGATCAGTTTGTGTTGTGACAACTGAGACATAGAAATGGAAACTTTAAAGCAGTAGTCCTGGACCACAGGTCAGGATTGGAGATGTGTACTTTAGAATTATTCCCGTGGAGGTGATAGGTGAGGTCATAACTGCATGTGCTTGCTTAGGAAATAAGTTTAGAGAAAAAATGAAAGGTTAAGAGATGTAGAGACACACACTCCAACCTAATATCCCCCTAATCTCCCAGTATACCCCTAACCTCCCAAACCCCAACCCTTCCCCCTGCATTAAGAAGGCTGGAGAAAAAAGAACCAGCAAAGGAGTCATACAAGAAATTTTGAAAGAAAACTAAGAAGTGCTGACTCTAAACGTCAGGGGAAAAGAGGATGAATGGCCTCAAAGTCAAATGCTGAAAAGAATGAGACCTATGAAAAAATATTGAATGTGGACAATTGGAGACCAACAAAAAAATGAGACCATTAGTAACCTTTAGAGGATCAGATCTGGAAACATGGTAAGAGCAAAAACCAAAGTGAAAACAATTTAGAGGGAAGTGGTTGGATAGGCAGTAAAGGTAACAGATGGATGGATGGATGGTGGCTAGCTGAGGTTATGAGCATATTTGGAGGTTTATGAAGATGTGAGTTAGGTTAAAGATACTGAACAGGAGGAGATGATTCTGAGATCATTCTAAAGGGGGAAGAAGGCAAAAGCTGTAGGGGAGTACATAAATGTAGACAGTGATAAAATAAGGCCAGGCCAGGGTCCACAAGAGAGCTAAGGAACCTGTATTTCCGCTGCTGTGTAAATTTGCAAGAAGGTAGGGGAGTTTTGGAGGAAGGGCAGGGTGGGGCTGTGGGGAAGCAAGTTAAAATCTTAAGGATTAAGGATCCAATTTATCTCAAATAATAGTAAATGTTGCTAGTTATAGAACTTTAATATCCCCGAAATCACATGCAGTATAGGTGTGTTGGTGTTTCCGTTCTTAAAAAAAGAAAAATTATATATATATATATATATATATATATATATATATATATATATATATATAAAATGAACATTCTAAAATGAATAATGGCCCAAAATATGCTCCTGTAGACAGTATTCGGTACTTAAGCTATCCCATGTGATTTTTATGCCACTGGACTTAAAATATTAAAAGTGACAGTCTAAATACATAATTTCATGAATGTAATATAGTAACACAACTGAGTTACATTTGCAATTCAACTTTTATAAACATTTTTTCATTTATAAGTAAGGTAGTGATAATGTTTCAAAGGTGAGATTTTGAAAAAGTTTCTGTGAGCAATTTTATTGAAGGTTGTGATGTTATCAATTTCTCTATGAAACAAAATAAGGTAAATTTACCATATCTCATCAATTCTAAGAGACTCAGTTTTTATATCTTAACATATCTGAAATCTGATTGTGTCTTAATTGATGGTATGTCATAGCTTACCTAGCCAAGATTTTTTTTCTTTCTTAGTATACATAAAATGTTGACATATCCTAACAATTGTTGCTGTCATAAATTCCATGAAATATGTTAAATTTCAAGGACAAGATTTCCAAGATCATGTGATAACGTGTTCAGTAACACATTAGTTTGCTAGGGCTGCCATAACAAAGCTACCATAGACTGGGTGGTTTAAACAACAGCAATTCATTTCCTCACAGTTCTAGAGGTCAGAAGTACAAGACCAAGATGTCAGCAGGGTTGGTCACTTCTGAGGGCCTCTCTTCTTAATTTGTAGATGGTCTCTGTGTCCTCACATGGTCTCACCTCTGTGTGTTTGTGTCCTTATTGCCTCTTCTTATAAGGACATGTCGTACTGGATTAAGGCTTACCCCAATGACCTCACTTAACCTTAGTTACTTCTTTAAAGACGCTATCTCCAAATACAATCACATTCTAGTGGTGAGGTACTCGGGGTGAGGACTTCAACACATGAGTTGTGGTGGGGGATTAGGAGAGAGACACAATTCACTCTGTAATAGATAAGGAGGAGGAATAGTGAATGAAACACAGTATGGCACAGTAGAAGCAGCACTGAACTTAAAATGTGAAAGGTCTAGGTTCACCTTGGTGTTGCCACTGTTACGCCTTTGAGCAAGTCATATAATTTCTCTGCCCCTCAGTTTTCTGATCATTAAAAAATGATATTTTCCCTGTCCTATTTTGAGACACTAATAGGAAACATATAAAAGCACTTTATCAACTCAAGAGTCCTCTTTTCATACAAACTATCATTAATACTTGTAAAGCTATTGATTGCTATTGATTGCTAGTAGAGAAAAACCATTCGTTATAAAGCAAGGACTGAGGTTTTAAAGAATGTAATGTATTCTTTTTAAATGTAGTCATGGTGCAAAAGTATTTTTTTATGAAAGAAATAAGATAATTAAGGTGAATTTTTCCAACTCAATAAAACAAATTAGTTCATTTTAATGAATAATTAGATATACTTATTTGAATACTTATTAGAATAATCAGGTATACTCAGGAAGCATATCTTTTGCAGCACTTTTATACATCTACTTTTGTCAAAACCAACTATTTTAGCACTTACTTACTGAACAGACAGATTGGATCAATGCAGTACATTGCATACATCACATTTTGATCTTTCAAACATGAAGGAGAAATTTTACTAAATATTTTATGATGATGCTACCTTCTTGTAAATTACATTTCTATTTCTCCTTGGAAATATGATCTTTTCAATACTTTACTTTTTAAAAAAAATCATTTGATAAAAAAATATTTAAATGAAGATAGATAAGCTTTGATTCAGGAAGCTTGGGTTCACTTGACATACTATGGTTTATCTTTTTTAGGGAATGAAATCAGTCAAGTTGAAGGGCTTGACAACTTAGTAGTCCTTCAGGAATTGGTAGTGGACCATAACCGCATCAGAGCATTTAATGACAGTGCCTTTGCCAAACCAAGTTCTCTGTTAGCACTTCACCTGGAAGAAAACAGACTACGAGAGCTGAGCAAATTACAATCTTTGGTAAAGCTAGAGAAACTCTTCCTGGGATATAATAAAATCCAGGTAACATTATTTTGTATTTTGTTATGAGACTTACAAGACTTAACTCCTCTGAACATAAAACTTCCAAACACACCAATGAAAACTTTGCTAGTATATTATGTACCATTCATATGCCATGTAAATACTCTGTGATGCAGAGGCAGATAAATCATTGGTGATGCAAAGATGTCCACCCTGCTTCTAGACTTATAAACCCAACCTACCCCCATGCATCTACCTGCTAACAAAGGTTAGCTCCAAATGTTCTAGGTCTCTTTTCAGCAGTCCTCTCCAGGAGATCTTTCTTCTTTTCTTGACCTCTTCCCTGTAGTTTGCTGTTTTTCTTTAGTGTTTTGCTTAGGTTCCTCTCTCTTTGCTCTTTGTATATCTTTTGTAAGTTTTTGGTTTGTGGTTACCATAAGTTTATATATATTATTCTTTATCTATAGCAGTCTATTTTAAGCTGATAGGCATTTACGTTCTAATATATTCTATAAGGACTACATTTTTACTCCCCCCTCCATGCTTTACGTTATTTATGTCATATTTTAGATCTGTTTGTGTTGTCACTAAGTACTTATTATAGTTTGAGTTGAGTTGGATACTTTCTTCTTTTAACCTTCCTACTAACCTTCATAGTAGCTACAATAATCAAAACAGTCTAGTACTAGCATAAAAACAGATATATAGATCAATGAAATAGAATACAGAGCCCAGAAATAAATCTTTGCTTACATGGTCAATTAATCTACAACAAAGGAGGCAAGAAAATACAATGGGCTAAAGACGGTCTCTTCAATAAGTGGTATTGGCAAAACTGAACAAATACGTGCAACAAAGTTAAACTAGGCCACTTTCTTACACCACATACAAAAATAAACTCAAAATGGATTAAAGCCTTAAACGTTAGGCCTAAAACCATAAAACTCTTAGAGGAAAACATAGGGAGTAAACTCTTTGACATCTCTCTTAGCAACATTTGCTCAGATACAACTCTTCAAATAAGGGAAACAAAAGAAAAAATAAACAAATTGGATTACATCAAACTAAATTTTTTGCACAGTGAAGGAACCAACAACAAAACTAAAAGACAATCTACTGAATAGGAGAATGTATTCACAAATGATACATCCAATAAAAGGTTAATATCCAAAGTACATAAAGAACCATACAACTTAACACCAAACAAATAAACAAGCAAACAAAAAAACCAATCCATTAAAAAATGGGCAGAGGACCTGAATAGACATTTCTTCCAAGAGGACACAAAGATGCCAACAGACATATGAAAAGATGCTCAACATCACTAATTATCAGGGAAATGCAAATTAAAACCATGATGAGCTATCACCTCACACTCGTCAGAATGACTGTGATCAATAAGTCAACAAATAAGTACTGACAAGGATGTGGAGAAAAGGGAACCCTCATACATTGTTGGTGAAATTGTAAATTAGTTCAGCTACTATGGAAAAAAGTATGGAGATTCCTTAAAAAATTAAAAATAGAGCTGTCATATGATCCAGCAATTCCACATTTGGGAATTTACCCAAAGAAAACAAAAATTCTAATTTGAAAAAATACATGCACCCCATGTTCACTGCAACATTACCAATAATAGCCAAGATATGGAACCAACATAGATGTCCATAAATAAAGAGGATAAAGAAAGTGTGGTCATACACACACACACACACACACACACACACACACACACACACAGAAATATTATTCAGCAAATTAAAAGAATGAAATCTTGCCATTTGCAACAGTGTGAATGGACCTAGAAGATATTATGCTAAGTGAAATAAGTCAGACAGAGAAAGATAAATGCTACATGATCTCACTTATATATGAAATCTAAAAAAATAAAAAATAAAAATAACAAGAGACAAAGAAGGACACAGTAATTCCACTTCTGGGTATTTATCTGAAGAAATTCAAAACGCTACTTCGAAGGGACGTGTACATCCATATGTTCATTGCAGCATTGTTACAATGGCCAAGATATGGAGGCAGCCTGGATGTTCCATCAATGGATGGATAAAGAAGAAGTGGTACATATATATACAATGGAATATTATTCAACCATTGAAAAGAATGAAATCTTGCCAACTGCAACAATACTGATGGATCTAGAGGGTATTGTGCTGAGTGGAGTAAGTCAGACAGAGAAAGACAAATTCCATATGATTTTACTTATATGTGGAATCTAAAGAACAAAATAAACAAACAGAAACAAACCCCCAGATATAGAGAACATTTTGATGGTTGACAGCTAGGAGAGGGTTGAGAGGGTAGGTAAAAAAGGGGAAGGGAGTAAGAAGTCCAAATTGATAGTTATAATAAAATAATCATGGTGATATAAAGTATAGTATAAGAAATAAAGTCACCAGAGGGGAAGGGGCTAAGGGGTGGTAGATGAGGGTAAAAGGGATCAAATATATGGTGATGGAAGGAGAACTGACTCTGGGTGGTGAACACACAATGTGATTTATAGATGATGTAATACAGAATTATACACCTGAAATCTATGTAACTTTGCTGACAATTGTCACCCCAATAAACTTTAATTAAAAAAAAAGAAATATAGTCAATATTGTAATAATTATGTATGGTGTCAGATAGGTACTAGATTTATCGGGGTGATCATTTCATAAGTTATATGAATGTCTAATCACTATGTTGTATACCTAAAACTAATATAATACTGAATGCCAACTGTAATTGAAAATTTTTTTAAATTAAAAAATAAACAAAAATAAAAATAGGAAATCATTAGCACTCTTCCCCTAATTATGAACATACTAGTTTGCATGATGTCTCTATACCAGCATTATTCTCTACAAATTTAACACTCGATTTCTCATATTGTAATAACATTTTCCAGGAGAAACACACATTTTGGTTAGAAATAATTTACTACTGAACACTGCTATACTCCATTTAATTTGAGAAAATAATGTAAGACTTTTCACATGTCCATGCTTCCCAACCAGTCTTTGTGTCCACAGATAGGAACTTCCTGTAGACCAAATGCACAAGATCTCTGCAGATAATTGACTGTGAGAGCTTTTTCCAAGTCCTCCTTTATGATAGTTCCAAAATCAAAATAGTAAAGATCAGTCATTTTAAAAATCAAATTCTACTTCCAATTGGTCAAAAATAGGTCTAAATTTTTTTATAGTTACTAGGTGAATTGTTTATAGTCACATGTCATTCCAAATAATAGGAACATCAGTAACATTGTTTTATTACAATGAACTAGCAACAACCTTAAGCTGAGCTTATTGCCTAAATTTTTTCAGAAAGAGCATTTTAGAAATAATTTTGCAAAAACTAAAATGTACAGTATTTTCAAACTTTCACCAATGTTAAATAGATAATAATAAATAATCCCATCCAAGTGAAGGCAAGTCATTCAACTACAGAAATAGTTTTTCAACTATATACCTATATTCCCAGCAAATATGTCAGGATGCAGTCCACTCAATATCGTGTGTTCCTTTATGGTGAAGGTTGTGCTGAATGTGTACATTTGAAATTGTTTAGACTGATTCATCTTCATTTCCATTTTTCTGGGTCAATCCTTTATGAAATTAACCAACCATACTGTGAGTCCTAGAATAGATCATAACTTTTCTGAGGAACAATTTGGTTTTTTCTTGCAAGTGCTCCTCCATGGCCTCTTTACCATATTAGAGTGTCATCTCTGCCAATCATTTATTCAGAAACAATAGTATACAGATGTGTCTTTAATCAACAATACAGAATATTGTCACTCAAGCTCACTTCAGAGGACTCAATAATGAGCTAGCAGAAATCTAGCACTTACATATAATTATTGCAAATCAGTGTGTATTTGAAGATGTTGGATCTAACCAGATAATAACTTACTAACTTTTCAATAGGATATGGCAGAATTGGAAAAACTTGATGGTATCTCTTCTCTCAGAGAGCTTACAGTTTATGGCAATCCAGTGAGTATGTTAACTTTTCTAATCTATTAATTAATTTACTTATAGTTGTATATATAATTTATTTTTAAATAATGTGAGAAAGGCTTTTTATCTGTTTCCATATGCAGTTATACAAGCACAATTTATTGACTAGTGTCTTCTTCCAATTGATTGGTAAACTGCCAGTGTCATATATAAGAGGGTCAGTTTTAGGGTTCTACAATTATTCATTGGTCTATTTGTCAATTCCTGTACCAGTATTACACTGTGTTAATTACTAAAGTTTTATATTAAGTCCTGATGTCTGGTAGAGTAAGCACCTCTAATTTCCTTTCTCTTCCACCTTCTCTTTTTTTCTTTCTTCACTATTTTGGTTATTCTTGGCCCTTTACACTTTCTATGAGTTTTAGCAAACAGCTTCTCAAGTTATGTGAGAGTTCAGTAAGGTTCCTGGATAAAGAACAATATGCAAAAATCAGAATTTCTATACTCTGGCAACAAACAGAAAAACAGAAAAAGATATTGTTTAAAATAGTTATTATATTAAACTACAGAATAAATCTAACCAAAGATGATTAAAACCTTTAGGAAAAAATTATAATTCTTTATTAAACGACATAAAAAAATATAGGGATATTTGTGTTTATGAATGGGAAGCCTTAATACTACAAATATTAGGGAAGACTGCTTATTGTATTTCTTTCTTGGTAGACGTAGCTCTGTGGCTTGGATGACTGTGCATATGGAAACACAACTGTTCACACTCTTCACCCAGCAACAAAAATGCACCAACATGTGTGTTATGTTTCTTCCCAGGGAATCCCATTATACTTAGCATTCAAGAGTTTTGTTAGGGGCAGGTCTCATAGGTACCTTATGCATATCACATACCCAAATTCCAGACTCAGAGAAGGAAAGGAGGTCAAGCATAAATCATATTGTTTTTATAAGTAGTTAGTACACTGAAGTACCCTTGTCAGTTAAGGAATGGTGGGAATGCTTCCAAAATCCAAGTACCAAACAATAAGCGCTATCCTTGCAAGCAGGCCCTTCTAAAGATAACAGCCTCAGGCCTAATATGTTAACTCTTTTTGCACATCTTCTTATGCACACATGCAAATATTTTTAAGAGTATGTTAGCACTATGAAGTGATGGATCATATAGTTCAATATATGTGTATTGAATTGAATAGTGCCTTTGGGAAAATACATGTTTCAAACTAATTACTTACAAGTGAATTTTTATAATATAATCCTATTCATGGGTTGGGATTGCTTGTAGTTAATGAACAATATTATATACTCTAAAAAGAGACTAAACCTCCAAATGGTAACCTTGGTTTAAAAAAAAAAGTTCTTAGTTTCATTTAAATAATAGGGAACTGAGAAATCTTTCAAAAAGGGAGCTCATATTTGTATTATCTGTCATCTTTGCTGCCTATGCTAAATTTCCTTTTCTATAAAGGTTAATCTTTGAAATAAAAGGTTTTTTTAAGTAAGAAAGAAATTAATTTTAACTTTATTCAGATTTGTAGAAAAATGCTACATCGCCACGTGCTCATATTTCGACTGCCTAACTTACAGATGTTAGATGGAATTCCTGTGAATTCAGATGATAGGGCAAAAGCTGAATTTCACTTCTCTGAGCTACAAGCAAAGAAAAATTCGGTAATACTTGTATTACTTATACCTTTTCTTTTAAAATATATGAATTATTAGTAATTGAACATTATATTACATATTGTGCATTTTTTACTTAAATATTTAAACCTAAGCCATGATGGTTTTGTAGATTATTTTAGGATCTATTTAGTGATTACTATCAAAGGCAGATTGATCTGGTGAATAGAGGGTGCGCGCACACACACAGGCCAGGGAAGCCCCTGGTTCTAACAACATTCTTCGCCTTAAAGCAAATTATTTAAAATCTATGTGCCACTTGCTCAATATGTCTGATAATGATAGAAAGTAAGAAAGTACAGCATATCACAGAAACTAACTCTTTCCACTTGGCTGATAGTAAGGGAAAGAAGGGATCCTCACCTGAACTCCCTGGACTGTGTAGTTCATCTAACAAGAGAGACGTGTACCTCTTTTCTTGTGCATTGGCCGAAAAATTGGCCTTTTACCCACGAACCCTAAAAAGGTATCTGACTATGGTAGGAAAGAGATTAAAAAGAGAAGCCACCAGAGTATATCATTAGGAAATTCTGTCATTGACCACCAGGATTCTTCATGACCATCCATCCTCCAAAGACTAAATTTAACACAGAAAAGCTATAGTTGGAAAGAAAAGAAAACAAAAACAAAGAAGTAACATTATTAGAGCTGTGCCTTTACAAGGTTTGGAGATGAAGAGGCTGGAGACAGGGAAACAATTTTAGAATACCCTAAGAGAGATTATGAAGACCTGGACGACGAGGGGCAGTAAGAATGTCAGCAAACCTCTAATGTCAGTGAAAGCCAGAGAGCAAGGACATTAGTAAACAAAGATTACTTTTAAAAGCTATATTGAGGAAAGAGATAAGACTATTGTAGATGCTTTCCCTTAACTCACCTGCTTACCTGACATTCTCCATTCCCTCTGTAAAACAGATTCCCAGAGCACACTGAACGTTTGGTATTAGTAGACTCCTCTTTAGTCCACTTCTACCTTCAGCAATAGATTCACATATTTATCAAGAGCTGGATGTTTTTTTTCCAAAAACTTACGTTAGTTCTTTTAAATAAACAGATATTCTATAAATGCAAATCTTAAATTATTATTTTTCTGTTTCTATGAAAACCAGATACAATACTGTGGAAAGTCTGAAATAAAGACCAGTCTCTCACACGCATACACATGCACATAATGTCAAATTGAGTTGGGAGAAAAAAACCTGTAAAATATGGGACAAAATTATAAAAATGCAGAAAAATTATGTTGGAAAATTATTTTTAAAAATCTAGACAGATTCTTGCGTTCAAATTTTCTGCATGTCTTTAAATTCTTGCTACTTTTAAAGCAACCAAAACTACATATTGTAGCCAAAACCCTAAGGGTGCATTTATCCAAGAACAATCAGATAAAATAACAATCAAGGGACTCTTGCTTACAGAAAAGGCCTTAGGCCTTTATCAAAAGATTGGTGAGTTCATGTACTTTTATGTTTTAAATTTTTGTAAGGAAAAATATGAATTATACATATAATTCTTATTTATTCCCTTTTTTATTAACCTTGAATTTTTTTAAGCAAGAAGCTTTTATTATAGGTCAAAGTGGCCATAGAAACCTGCTGTGAGATTTAAAATTGTTAATAAAGATTATCCAGATTACGCAAAGGAAATTGGTTCATTCATGGGTTATATCTACAAAAATTTTTCTCTAAAAACTACCATGTTTCCCCAAAAATAAGACCTAGCTGGACAATCGGCTCTAACGTGTCTTTTGGAGCAAAAATTAACATAAGACCCAGTCTTATTTTACTATAATATAAGACCAAGTCTTATATAAGACTGGCTATAATATAATATGATGTAATATAATGTAATATAATATAATATAACATAACATAATATAATATAATACCGGGTCTTATATTAATTTTTGCTCCTAAAGATGCATTAGAGCTGATTGTCCGGCTAGGTCTCATTTTCGGGGAAACATGGTATGCTTTGTGAAAACAATGTTGGCTACTAATTTGTATGATATATCTAAGAAAAAGTACCATCTAATGTCATCTACTAAGATTATTGTCACAGGCTCCAGTCTTTCAAAAGAGAACAAATGATTAAATAAAATTTAGTTCAGTGATTTAAGCACCCTTTCCTTTTCTCTATTTTATATCCTGGAGCAAGTCACTTCTTGCTCCAAAAGTGGAAAACTAAAGAAAACTTTAGTTTCCTATTGCTCTGTTTCTATTGTAACAGAGTACCTAAAATTTAGTGGCTTGAAACTACACAAATTTATTATCTTACAGTTCTGAGGTCAAAAGTCCAAAAATCAGTTTTACAGGGCTAAAATCAAAAGTATGGGCAGGGTTGCATTCCTATGGAAGCTCTAGGAGAGAATTTGTTCTTTGTTCAAATTTCTAGAAGCTATCTGTGTTCCTTGGCTCACGGCCCTCTTCGCACAATGGCACCACTTCCACCTCTGCTTTCATCATCACATCTCTCATTCTGACCCTTCTGCCTTCCTCTTATAAGAGCCCTTATGATTGGATTGGGCCCACCTAGACAATCTAGGATAATCTCCCCATCTCAAAATCCTTAATTTAATTATGCCTGCAAAGTCCCTTCTGCCTTATAAGGGAATGTATTCACAGGTTTTAGAGATTAAGATGTGGACATATTTTGGGAAGGTTGCGTTATTCTGCCTACCACACCACATAGATGAGGGCTCCAGTGAGGGACCTATATAAATTGTCACATTAAAATTTATAAATTCTATTTTAAAGTAATGTTGGCTAAATTTGAAAAAAGTACGCATAAATTATATATAAATTCACTAAATAACATAAAGAAATCAGAGCAACTTTAAAGATCTTAATTTCTATTTATATTTTTGATTTGTTTAATATAGCAGAAAAAGTACATGAACTGAAATTTTTGATAATGATGAGTATTTCACTAAAGAATTTGCTTGTTGGCTATTCTATTTCTCATATAGTGAACTCATTTTCCCACTACTATATTATGACGTTGTCTTGAGTGATTCTTGCCATTTGAATCACTGCCATGTATTAGAATTTAATTCTTTCTACTTATTTTATATGTAAACATTTTATTAAAATTTGTTTTGATTCCTCTACACATGGTTAGTAAAATAAAGGTGATATTTGAAGTCTTTATTTTAGCGAAATCTAGTTTAAGATTCAATAATAATTTTTATTTTCATGGCTAGAAAAAAATTAAGCCATTATTTCTTTTAGCTGTTCAGGAGACGGGAACAGAATACTTTTCAAGTTCATCAGTTCAGTCTAATGTATTATTCTCTGTTTTAATTGCTGCTATTCTTTCTTTTGTAACAGCCGATAAAGAAGGAATGAATGAAATCTAAAGTCCTTTAAACCAGAACACTTTTGGTGCTCTGGTTTCATAAGAAAATTTGACAACATTCTAGATTAGTGATTAGAAGAGATTTTTCCACAAAAGAATTAGGTAGGGAATTTGGGACTGGCCAGCTTTAGTAAAAGGCTGACACTTTCGTGTTCATTACAAAGCTGCATTCTTGGTAACACTGAAGTATGAAGGAAATCGGTAATTCTACACAATTTTTTTTAGAGATGCAAAAGCCTGCATCTCTAAATAAGTTGAATTCTATAATCAGAATTTATATTTTTTAAAGTGTAAACAAGATCAGTCTTAATGAAGACAGAGAGCAGTTATAAATTCCTAGGGAAACCAAGTCTCTAGCCTAAAATACTTCTCTCCTCCATTTGCTGATTCCAGAAATTCTTTAACAAGCCTCTTAATCCTCAACTAATGTAAAATGCAAACACTATTTAGAGTTAGCACACTCATTAAAAGTGATTGTTCTAAGGTGCTTTTCTTAATCCCCACCTATTTACCTGTTTGTTTTTGAAAAACTAATTAACTGCAAGGCTCCTGATGAGGTATTGTGAGGAATACAAAGATGTAGAAGATATAATTCCTACCATCCAGAAATTCCTGTTCAGAAAAAAGAAGAAACATTACAAAGGGGAAAAGGCTTAATTCTTATTTTCTTAATTCCATACTTTCCTTGTTAAGACCCTTTGGAAAGGGAGAGGTGCGACCGCAGTAGAGTCTACTGATGAGTACAATGCAATCTGAAAAGACGGAACATAATGTTCTGTGGGAAGTTAACGGCCCGAAGACTGATTGTGTCACACAGTTTTTGCTTCCTATCAACTCTGAGGTTAGGCAAATAAGTAAATCATGACCTAAAAAATTTGATTATCAAGTGAGACTTGTAATAAGAACTAAACCTATTGATTTAAGCTTTGAAGGTGAGGGTCCTTAACTGTTTCATTTTATTATGTAGCTTATTCCTGTTACCAACTCTCGTATGGATGGTGGGTCATTTGGCCAAGTGAAAGCTCCTCCCATAAAGATAACAAATGTAATTCTGCCTGGTGGATTTAGCCATTACTTGGGATCTGACTTCACTTTAACTCCTGAAGTTGAAGGTATTTATTTTTCAATTATAGTTGACATTCAATATTATTTTATATTTCTTTGAGGTATACAGCATAGTGGTTAGAGTTTTATGTAATTTACAACATGATACCCCCAATTAGTCTAGTACTCACCTTCCTGGTACTCACTATACATAGTTTGTACAATATTATTGATTACATTCTCTGTGCTGTACTTTACATCCCTGTGACTATTTTGTAACTACCAATTTGTATTTCTTAATCCCTTTACGTTTTTCACCCAGCCCCCTACAGAGGGAATGTAAAAAAATAATAAAAACAACCAAACACTTCACTTGAAACAAAAATGTCACTTTGATTTCTAATACTATTTTAAATTGCGTTTTTAAATTTACATTTCCTAAAATTTTATGTTTCTTCAAGTTTCATGTGGCCATCCTTATTTCAAAAAAGTCCATAGTACTTTTTGGTTCTGCTCAACTACTAATATGTTGTAACTAAACATTTGTTCTAGATTTGAACTTTGTGATACTTGAACATTTATTTCCTGACGTTTCTTTTCAAAGCTTTTATTCCATTTTGTGTATTTCCTAACAAATGACTACAAAGACCAGTTAATTAGTAGTACATCCTGCTACGAAAAAGTAGAAATCAGAGGTTTAAAAATATTGATAACACCAGACTCATGGGGGTACAAAGGATATCTTAGAAACAAAAGATCAGACTTTATCCTTGAAACCACAAGTAAAATATTCATGAAGCTAATACTAGGGAAGGCTTTCAAGAGATAGAGCTCTAAAGGAGGAAGTATATTAAAAGGACAGGCCATAGAAAGGGTTCATTCGATTACATACATTTTAACCCAGGTTAAATCAAGCCTTTTCCTTAATTCCAGATCTTCCTTGGCTACCATTTTTGTGAAATTGAGGGTAACTACTCCTTTTCTGAGGAGTTCACTTCTTCCATTCCTTTTAACACCTCATGTTGCCTTAGCTCTGTTAGACAATAAAACTGAACATCACACACACACACAAGATCTAAGAGCCTACTAAGAATAGTAGATTGCTGTATGTGATTGTTTTTAAAGGAAACTCAGTTAAAAAAAAACCAAACATAATTTACTGTTAAGATGTTATTTTTTGTTTAACTTATTTTTCATAATTCTACATACTTCTGGTTTCAAGGTTTTAATCATAGTGAGAATTTTTATGCTTTTGCCCAGTAGATAAAACTAACAGCAAAATTGGATGTACCAAATTGTTATTGGCCTTCTTAACAGTACAGTGTCATCTTCAAGAATGTCATCAATATCTGTTTTGGGGGGGACATTAGTTCAATCCTGGATTCATTTCCATAACTCCCTTCTCAGATATCTTCAAGATTTTTTGTGCTGCTATTTTTTAGGATTTTCTGGAAAAGTCCTGTAATTTCTTTCCTAGTTCCTAACTAAGTTGCCCCAATTTTTATTTTGAAAAGTATGATCACTTTATCTGTACATTTGTCATAGCACGCAGCTCTGGATATTTATACTTTTTAAATTACCTAGAAAGGATCAAATTGAGCCACTAGCTCAGAGAAATTTAAGCAGCATTAAGTACTAGAAATATTATATATTCCAATTCTATAATTTTATTAAAATATTTTTCCTCCCCCACAAAAATTTTTAATTCATTCAGCTAAAAGACAACCAAATTTTAATTACTTTATTTTATTACTTAATGATTATCATTGTTTCATAATTCCTAATTTCAGACAAAAAAAACAAGAATGCAGGGATTCTGACGAATAATCCTCGGAGCATCCATGCAGAAATAGCTTTTCGTCAACTCAGAGGGATAAATCTCTCTCCATCTCTTTTATCACATCAGAATATGGCCTCTCCAACTGCACAAATGTACCAGAGCAACCAAGATGAGGGAAGGTAAAGCTATTCTGTGTTTTAATATCATTTCTCATCATTGAAAACAAACCTCCCCAAAGTTATTAGTCGTGTAAAACTAGGAAATATTGTTATATACTACTATATATTTACTCCAAGAGCTGGAAAAAACTGCCAGATAGCATAGGGCTTCTTCCCCAAATCTACCAAACCTTTCCCAAAGTCCAGTGTATTTACATCATAATTTAAAGAGGCTTAGAAATGGCTATCGTGGTAGACTAGGGCTCACCTAGTACTTATGTGAGGGAAAATCGAAATAATTCCATAGGAACTACTTTTAATTGTATTCTCTCCCAAGTCACTTCTACTCACTGAATGTTTTGAACATGAGATAAATTCAACTCTCTGAAATCACAAAGACTGAGAATTTTGTAAATGCTTCAAACCTCTCCTTATAACGTGTTTCCCCAAAAATACAACCTAGCCGGACAATCAGCTCTAATGTGTCTTTTGGAGCAAAAATCAATATAAGACCTGGTATTGTATTGTATTATATTATATTACATTACATTATAATTATTATACCCAGTCTTATATTATAGTAAAATAAGACCGGGTCTTATATTAATTTTTGCTCCAAAAGATGCATTAGAGCTGATTATCCAGCTAGGTCTTATTTTCGGGGAAACACAGTAGTTCCCCCTTGCATGCCTTCGCGTCTGGACTCTAGTCCTAGATGCTAGTTCAATGCCTAAGAACCTGTTACTTCTCATTAAGAATCCCCTCTGCTGCACATCACCTGTTTGCCTAGATTTCCAGTTATAACCTGTCCTCCAGCTTGTTTGTAGCCAAGCTCTGGCTCATCTATTAGAGTGACCTACTCAGCAGCAGATCTAGCTTAGGTCCGGCTCTTGCTGTATGACTTCTCTGCTATAATCAGTCATGTTCCACTGAGTCCTCAGGATAATCCGAGTTTTAGGTAGCCAAAAACGGGATCAGTTTCTCTTTTGTTTTGTCTTTTGAATTGTACACATAAAATGCAGAAATTATTTACTGCAGAATTACCCTAAGTAAGCTGATCCATTAAGAAATTAAGTCACCATTATTTGACTAATAAATAGTTTATTTCTGACAGAATTCCTGGCAGCCACTTCCCAAGAGCAAATCAAATGTAACTGCCTAAAGAGAAATGAATACACACCAAGAAGCCTATATCTGTTTAGTATTGTGCAAAAACTAGCCGACGGTATCAATGGGAAAAGTACAAGATAATCATGTTACTGAAGTACTTCAGTTCCATATGAAGATCTTTATCACCCTTAGTGAATTTTATTTCATATCACCTCTCAAATTTTCTTTATGGTTATCTTAATTATTTTTTAAATTTCTATATTAGAGAAATCATGAACTTATTATATCAAACCACAATTTGAAAGGATGTAAAACAAAGCCCAAATAATCAAATATTTAGTATTAGAAGCATTAAAGTTAGAAAATCTCATTTTGGCCTATCCTATAAAGATACTAAGAAAGGTAATTTTAGGAAATAAGCACACTTTCATTTCTAGAATATCTGCTTATTTGGGGTTACCTGAAACTAAAGCATACATTTCTTACCAAACACCACTATTACAAAAGCAAACTGAGCTTTGGTAGTTGAACTACAGATTAGCTTTTTAGAACTACATTTAAAAAAAAAAAAAAAAAATACCCTCAAACTGGGTCTGCCTTCAGAACTGTTTAGAGAAGCAAATCATGGGCATGGACAGTACTTCCTGAAGGTGGCTGACTGTGGGTGCACCAGTCATTCATAAGCTCTAAAAAGGAAAGAGTACTATTTCATATACAAAACTTGTTATTTGTGGCCATAATGATATAATTTTACAAGCGGTTTTAGGCTAAAAAGAATGCATGTTTCAAGCTGAGTAGACACATTTACAATTTGGACCCTTAATAATTATGTTTCACTTGAAATAATTTTTTCTAAAATATTACATTTCATAGTACTAGGACATATCACAAATAAATCAAATATGTTTTTAAATTTGCTTGTTCGTTAAATATAGTTATTTACATCAATGACTAAATTGTCAATCATACTTTGATATAAATGGACTCCATGATTCATGAAATTTCCTATTTAAATTTTTCAAGTATTGGTTCAACATTGCATTTAGTTTTCATACTACTTTATATGTTCCTTACATGAAAAAAATTACTTTTACTGCAATATTTGTATTTTATAATCTATCTGGAAATAGTTTTAAAGATATTTTAGAGACTAATTCCAATGTGTATGCAACAATTTTGTATCTTCTCTTCTTTAAATACTGTATGTTTGTAATTTAATCATGTGATATTTAAAATTTCAAACCTAATACAAATTGATTTTATATTTATTAATGTGTGGTTTTTAAATAACTATTAATTACTCGTAGGTGGAAATAAGATGCTTTGTTTAAAATACAACTATGCAGTTCTTATGATGTCCAGAAGATGTCTTTGTTGCCCTTTAGTTTTAACAACTGCTTTCATTACAGTGTAGTGATAGGGTCTGCTCTTCACTATTTGTTACTAAATTGGCAGCATGTGTTTTTTTTTTCTTTTTTAAGTAAAATACTGAATAGATGTTACTGTTATAATAAAATGTGTCTTTTAAAATAATAAACTGGGTGGGAAAAATAAATGTAACAGGTTTTCACTGGAGAAAAATTTACAAGTATAAAGAAGAAAAGTATAAAGCAGGAAAAACATAACTCAGCATCCACTTAACATTTGCTGTGTTTTTAGTCATTTTTCCTATGCATTTGTAATATATTTGAGATCTATAATTTGATTTTTATGTACGCATTGTTAAATTTTAAGATCTTATTTCTATTATAAATTTTTAATTATATCTGAATTTATTGAAGGTAAATTAATTTGTAATACATAATTTCATAGAAATATTAAGAATAATAATAAACATGTATTAAGGCATAGCTAAGCACTGTGCAAAAAACGGATACAGACCCAACCTTAAAATATTTTAATATAAATATATGGTAAATCATTTCTATAAAAGCAATGAGGGGGGTGATTACTAACATAATTTGGCACAGTAGTTCTGAATTTTTTTTCTGCCATTACAGCAGATGATACTGACATGATATACAACATACTCCCCTGGAATGCCTAGATATGTTAAGCAGTCGGTTATGTGCAGTTCGCAAAGCAATAGCTGTAACTGCACCCTTTCTTATTCAACAAAACAAATGAAAATGTAATTGAATATGAGGGATGCTTTTATAGATGTGACTTTAGATCAGCCACAAAAGTTACTGGTTAAGTAAATCATTCACAAACTGAAAATTGAAGTGATAGTTACAAATCGTTTGTAACAACACACTTCACAACTGATTGCAACAAAACAGGCAGGTAGTGCTTTACATTTACAAACCACTGGCCCATGTTTTAGCCCAATAACAACTTTGAAGTAAATATGAAATGTATGGTGTGCATTTATAGATAAAATGAAAAACCTGACTTAAAACAAAAAGAGTAGATATCACACCAAATTCTAGATTTTTTTTCAACTCTACATTCAATGCCTCTTTGATTACTACAATTGACATATCATTCTTACTAATGTACTATTGAATCAGCTGTTGTAGAGCCCTAATGTATGTAAAATCTGTAAACCATTCATTTTCTTCCAATGTATTTAGCTTAGGGAAAATGTATAATTTCTACAATAAAATTAGTTGTTTGCTGCTAGCAAATGTATTTGTAGATTTATTTTGCATTTAATCATATACATGATTATATGACTTGTTTTAAATTAAAGGACGATTCCACAAACAACCTGAAGAGCTGAAAATCAGGGCACTTTAACAATAGATTAGGAACCTACAATGCTGAATTGAATATGTTAGTACATGATGCTGAAGTGGTCTTCTGATTTCGATATATGAAGATTGACTATAATTAAGTAATTGCCCAATAAGAATTTTATTATTTACTTCTATTTTTATAGTTCTGAATTTCTCTGACAGTTGACACAAAATTAACTATGGTTGTGAACATATTTTTGCCTAAAATATTTAGCGTGCACGGTGTGTGTTTGCAGGCACTCATGACTAGTTTTAAAATAATCCTTTAAAATATTTAAAGTAACATGTCATTTCACTATTCATAAACTATCATACATTATGAGAAGTGTTTTAAAACAGATTTGTTACTCATGCTATAGGCTCTTAGCTTCGATTAAATGTTACTTATGTAAAAAGAAGTAAATTATTTATAGTACTTAGTTCTGATGGTTATTCAATGAATCTAATCAAATTAGTGGTTTTTTAAATGGGATAGAAACTGGCTGTTGTTTTTAATTGCTCTGCTATAAAACTTAGAGCTTCGGGATCACCTCCAAGTGCTTAACTACTTTTCTTGTTCATCTTTGCTCTTTGCTCCATTATTAAAATATTTTTAAAGAAAAATCTATACTGAGTTGCAATTTTAGTTTGCAATTGCCTTTTAGAATGAAGTCAGCAAGTACATAGTTCTTTTATTAGTGCTATTTTATTTCAGCAAGTCTTTATCTTATAAAAATATGAATTATAATATCCTACTATTACTTTTTCTTTCATTTGTGAATAAAATTGTTTTGCAAACTACTGAAAAGACATTTCTCAGATCTAATTTGTGCATTTTTGATCTTTAAATTTTGTTTTGGTGATGATTTTCCTTATAATTAAAATAAAATGAATGATTTCTTGGCAAAAACATAAAATTCTGTAAACTGAAAACATAATAGTACATTCAAAGGGACTTAGAAGTTGCTTTGAAAGTGTTAGTTACTTGAAATCCAATCATTTGTCACTTATGTTTTATTTATTAGCCCTTACCTTAACTATATGCTCTTTTAGGTAAATCAAAAAGCCAATTCATCCGCATTTTCATTTTCTATATAAAATACCTGTGATTCTGCAATGGTAATTTTAAAATTAGTATGATTTTTCCTTATACTGTATCATTCAAAATAAGAGTATTTCCATATATTCTGAATAAAAATCCATCAGAATAACATATTTTGGTAACATTAAAATTAATTACATTTTGATCAAACATTAAAGTAAAAATGAATGTGAAGTATTTTTAACAAATAGTATTCTACATTTTCATCTGGTTTTTAATTTTATAATTCTAATTAACTTCCAAATGTTTAAAATATTTCATACCAGCAGAGTTCCATTTGTAAACATTACAAATAAGAAAAAAAGTGATCATCTTACTATTTTTGTAAACCATTTGTGGTTTACAGTTTTGTAAACCATTTATGGCTACATTTATTTTTTAAATAACAATATTTATATTTTAAATAGAAAAAATTAAGGTCATGTGTCTTAAAAGCTGTACCTTTTAATCATGCACCTATATGTTTTATATCTTGTTTAGTGTAAAACATTATTTTTTTTAGAAAATGTTTTAGATAATATTAGTAGTTTGGCTCTACTATTTGTTCTACCTTTAATTATAACAATGCTGCCTGCCCATCATGCTTCCTCTCCCCTGAATGTTTTACAAGTATGTTTCTCAAGAACAACCAAAAAAGACTAACCTGTAAAAAAAAATATCAATAACATTTTTAAATTTCCAATTATTTTTTATTCCTTCCTATCAATTTGGCTGAAAACAGGTGTTTACAAACACTTGGTAGCCTACTTTCTTATGGCCTTTCATTTTTATGAAGTGCTTTAAAAGAGTTCAATCAACCTTAATGGTACATTTTTAGTTAAGGAAATAGAATAGGGAGAAGTCAATTTGAGCTCCCAGATGAACAAGTGTCTTCAGAACGAACAGGCATAAATGGGTTTAGAAAACAGAGAGAGTACGAGTAAAATGCAGTGAGCAGAGCACTCAAGGAAGCCAGATACAATGAAAAGAGTAAAATACTGCAGAGCTTTTTAAGCTACACACAATTGGAACAATGGACTTGATCCAGCCATCTATGTTAAACTGTTAAAAGATAGGTGAAAAGCAAGCTGGAATTCTATAAAGAGTGTTGAGGAACAGTAGAATGAAGAGCTTTAAATCTAAAGAGAATGAATGCAGTCATTCAATAGAATGGAAATGAAGTCAAAATTAGCATATTTCCTTGGTTAATTTACCTTGTGAAGGACTCTGTTCAGTATAGGTATTAAGCCCTTATTAGCAACAAAACAGTCTTTAAATTGCCACCATTGGAGTTTTTAAACAGCAACATAGTGTACTACATGTAAATTTTATATGTACATACCACATACACATACACAATATATGCAAGTAAAAATACAATATATAGGTCTCATATAATTGTAACAATTTAATATTGTAATCTATCTCAATCAGTGCACTATGTACGTCAAACTTCCTGTCCTCCAAAAACAAAAAAAGCGAATTTAGGATTAGTAGCAAAGGTACAAGTATGCAATTACAAAACTTGAAAAAGAAAACTAATCTAGATAATACATGTAACTTATAAAATAGGATACTTTGGGATGATTGAATGGCTTAATTTTTTTTTTTTTATTAGCTGGAAGTCAATCAGAAGACTTATTTTCTGGGGGAAAACTTTTATTAAATGTAGTGATATACTTTCCCGCTTTAGTAAGTAGAATAAATTAAATTTCATTTTCAGTGATTTATAGGGAGATAGGTGTGCATGATTTACAATTTTAGAAAAATGTAGCTGAAGGAAACAATATAGAATGTGTCCTGAGTTGAGAATTTAACCTTGGAAGTTGCTTATGGCCAAGATCCCTGATTTGTGCTTTTGTCTTCTGGCTTGTTTTTTTTTGTGTTCAATTACTAAGATGCTGAAATAATTTTTCAAGTTCGGTGAAGGTTCTAATATTATTTTCTTATATAGTGAACGGAGGCATGACTGTATTGTTATGTTTTGAATAAAGGTATGAATATATTTATGGAAATAGATCTAAAACCTCTATAAATAGAAACTAAATAAAGCTAAAGCCCAAACATTTGTTAATGTTAACAGGTTGGGCCATTGTTAACTCTCAAAAAGAATAACTATGAGAATGTCAGCCACATAATTGTCATCCTTTAGTAGTTCTGTTATTAAATGTTGTAAATACCTATTTATTCTTTTTAAACTTAGCATTAACTTACAGATAATTGACATTATCCAGAATTTAAACAACAGCTACAACAGGCTTCAGAAACAGTGAAGATTTCCTAGTATGGAACTGTTTTAATATAATGCTAGTTCCAGAATTTTTTCAATGCATTACAAGATAATGAGTAGAAATACGTACTTACAACATGAGTATTTCACATACTTTGTTATTTAGAAATCGTTAAAAACAGCTAATAAAGATAATAAAAGTCAAACTTTCTAAAAAGCATTATTTTCATGGAGGAAACAAAAATGACAAAAAAATTAGCTTTTTATTAGAAACCACTTTTATAACTCCAAAACAATTTTAAAAAGTGAGATATTTACTTCCAATATTAGATCTTGCATGTCCTTTGATCAGTTATTTTCAATTATATTCAAAAGATCAATAAAGAATACTATTATGAGCTTAGATGGGGAAAATAAAAATAAAGCAGAATATTGGTGTCTAGAGTAATTTTATTAATACTGGTTTATAAATAAGCTTGAATTTCCTTACTGGGTCATAAACATTTATTTAACATTGAGATCAATAACTAATATTTACATACTGTTTTGTTTCCCATTGAATTTTGTGATTTTATTCATTATGTGTATAATGAGTCAAGATTTTGAGGAGGGGGGAAGAACAAAAATGATTTTTTTTTAATTCTAAAATCAAATCTCACTAATTTAATTGAAGGTGTAAGGTATAAAAATATTAAAAACTTGTGAGCTTATAAGTTTTTAAAAATTGGTACTATTCCTTTGACATAAATCTACTTATTCATTTGTGTGGTCAGGCTTACCATAGCTAAATGGCCTATGTATTAAAAGAGTAAGCAAATGAATAATGTTATAGCAGAGAACGGAGGATACACAACTAACAAAAAGAATGATAGAAGTCAAAGATTTGTACCACGTATTAGATCACTTCTATTACATGATATAATACTTTTACTGTTCTTTTGCATTTATAAAAGATGTACACCTCACTATCTGGGAGACCAAAAAAAGGACTGTACAGTCTCTCAATTCAAATCTTCAATTGAATAATGTATCAGTATAAGAGAGAAAACAGTATCAGAACCAACGCCCGAGACCTATGATATTATTTCCCCCAGGAGTTGCAAACTTAGAAGACTTCAGGGACCCACATAACCTAATGAAGGAGGCCAGATATAAGAAAAATTAACAGCCAGAAATACAATCAATCAACAGCACTTTGACTAAAATAAAACATGCTAGTTTCCATTTGCCCTTCCAGATCTTTCCACCTTTCTCCTTCTGCTTTGTGACTCTAGAGAATGATTTTTATGGATAAATCAAGCAGAGTTCTTTCTTTGTCTTTCTACCTAGCAGTTGGGTTCAGCTACTGGAAAACTTTCAGAGTGGGAGAAGAGTGAGACTTAATCTTTTGTAGTAAATGTATTCCTTTACATGGGCCACAGCTCCTCTTGGATTCTCCTAAAACTCTCCGGAACTCTCCCTCCTCTTATGCCTTCAGGCCTAAGGCTATTGTAAGTTTGTAATGCTTCACCAGTCCTGGTTTGTTTCCTTTAATCCTATCCACACTTTTGGAATAGTCCCTTCATCCTCAATGTCCCTATCTGACTGTACCACCTGTTTCCTGCCAAGACCATTGTATATAACATGTAGTGCCTAACATGACATAAACATGTGTGATATTGGAGATTGTATTTAAAATTCAAAATGGAAAAAAATACTAATGGAAAAACTGAATTGTTTTATAATTCATTACTCATCTAGTTTGGAACTAGACACCTGACACATTTTTCTCCTACAGCAAGATGTTCATGTCAGGTTGGAGTTGTGATGTGCAGCATGGAATACAGACTTGAATTCTGGGAGCCATAATTTTTAATTAGTCTCATAACCAAAAAAATATGTTCACAAATATAGGATCTTTAATTATGGATAAAGCCTATGCCCAACAGTTTTTACATATTACTCCTGCAATGTTGTGCAGAATAGTTGTATTTCAATCTCACTTTATTTAATTTTAAATCCACAAAATTCGATTTATAACTATTCATTCTCAGTCACTATCAGTATTGAGAAAGACTGGATAATGTTGTTCATCTTCATAAAGTTTGAAGTCATATAAACATGGGAATTTAGTCTTTAACTCCACACTGTTAGGAGTGTCATACAGGCCATCACTTGCTTTTCAGGAAATTAATTTCAGATTACTCCTTGTCAAACTTGCAGAGATAAAATTTCTCTAGGATTGAGTGAAGTAAACCAGATGTCTGTGTAACTACTAGTGAATGTAATTCCAGAGAAACATTTCAGAGTTTTCCGATGTAATATCAGCCCCAAAGTCTGTCCTTAAACTAATTTTCATTAGTGACTTGAGCCAGATTTTTTGTGAATTTTATGCACAAATCAATTTTCCTAGTTGAAACTCTTCTAAACCATGCTTGACTAAGCACCAAACCTATTGTGTAGCACAGCAATCTACAGTATCGTGCATCCAGTTCATTAAGCTCCCAGCCCCACTCAACCCCCAACTATACTGTGAATTTTTTCCCCAGTTGTAGGTAATTTGCTATTTTTGGCTAAGAACCTAAAAAATTCTTTTTCTTCATCCTTAAAGCTTATTAACTATAGCTGTTAGCCATGCTCCAGAATTTTTCTTTGATTGGTAGCCAGTATTTGAAGTTTATGGTTAGATCCTTCTCTGTTTGATTGTTGATGGTAAATTTGTTGTTTCTGTTGTTGTAGGTGGTTGTGGGTTTTTTTAGCAATTGGGGGACAGTGATGCATTCCCCTGACTTAATTTAGAAATTCTTACATGAAGATTTTCTTTCATGTCTTCTCTAAATACACAAAAATAATTCGTGTTGTACTCTAGTGTCCAAAATGTTAAGTAAAGCTATGTTAATTTAAAGGGAAGCTAGTGTATTATGTTAGTTCATATCAAGACTAGTAATAAAATGAATTTAATCAGTAAATTTAAGAAAGTATATACATAGAAACTTTGAGGAAAGTTAGACTAAACAGGAAAGCCAACAGAAATATAGAATGTTTTGCATTTTTTCAACCCAAGGAGCAAGAGAGCTAAGAATATCAGCAAGGACTAAGGTTTTTTGATACAGGCAAACCTAATGACCACTCTTGGTTGTCCTGGCAATGGGAGACCCACCATATGAAAATGATATAATGAAAAAAAAACCCAAAAAACTCATGCACATAAAGTACATAAGAATTAAAGGCAAAGTAACTCCTGGTCTGGCTATCTCTGCCTTCTAGGAATGTCTGGGGACGTGCGTCTGAGAGTGGTTTGTGTGTATATAAAGCATCAGATAATATAATCAAGTGCTATGTATCCATAATACCTTATGTGTTATATCTATGGCAATCACAACCTGAAAGGGCTTATTATCTTCTTGTCCAGTATAAGCTGGCTGGAGACTTAGGGAGTTCTTGTTGCTTACGTAGCTTTCATAAAGAATTGTAATACTTCATACAATTTTTGTTTTCTTCACATTATATATCTAAGCATTTTCCATATTACAAAGCCAATATAATTATCATTTTAATGTTTATATTATAGTCAACCAAAGGGAAATACTATTATTTTCTTAATTATCTAAACTTTCAACATTTAAGTTGCTTCCAATTTTACACATTAGAAATATCCAATAAATACATACGTGCATAAATAATTTTTCTCCTATTGAATACTTTCCATAGAAAAGTATTAATCAGTTAAAAGATATGCATTTTTTACAGAGCTGCTGATAAATATCACTAAATTTCTTTCCAAAGGGATCATATAAATTTGTATTACCCAGCCCTCTCACCAGAGGGACCCATGATGTGAGTACTGTTATCCTTCTGTGTATTACTAATACCTAACAAATTGCCTATCACCTAGTACACACAATACATCTTTACTATCTGAATTCACGAATGAATAAATGAGAATGCCATTTAACTAAATCCTCACTATCACTGAATCTTATTTTATTCAAATAAGAAGGTCCATAAAAAAAGTGAATCTTCTTGCCAGCATGAAGGTCTTTCCTGATATTTAAACATTTTCCTATACATTGCCAAGCATAATGTAGTTTTTTTACTCAATTACAACCTTTTCTCTAAACATAAAATATTGCAGTACTACTATCCTGACCTGCCACATTTTGGTACGAGATATAACTTCTATTTAGCATCTATGTATAAGCAAATGAAATAGTACCAGCTATGCTCAACTCATCATAAAGTATAATTGGTTCTAAGTTTCCCTTGTCTTATTTTGTTCTTTTTTCTTGTGAATGTTCTATCCATTATATTTCTAGTTCTTTGACATTGTTATTTCTTTTTCATTTCTGTATCTGCCAAACTGACTAGCACAAAAAGTTTTGCACATAGTAGGCATCAATAAATACTTTGGTATGTTTATCATGCTATATATTTATTTTCTGTTTGATCTAATTGAGAATAATTTTAAAGAATCATGATAAAATATATATATTCATTTAGAAATATATATTACAAGGATCCCCTTTTTATGCTAAAGTAAAATAAAATTATCAGATAAAAAGGAAGCTTTAAACTATCCTGATATTCAATGTAGTGTTTAATTCTTCTTCACAGGTTATAAATTATGATGAAAATGTTACTAGAACTGTCAAATTCTCCCCCAAGCAATTTTCAAGTTAATCAACATAGACAATCACTCTTTTCATTTCTATAGCAATAAGAAAATTTTAAGCAGTATCTTTTGATTGGAGCTGTCTTGAAAATTGCTTAGTTGGAGGCCTTACTTTAAAAATTCAACTAGCCTGAAATATTAAATGTAATTTGTCATGCAGGCTAGAGAAAGAATGAAGCATTTGGTACATTTTTCCTAATTGTTTCTGATTGCTGCCTGGGTAGTCCCTGCACTTCTCCATTTTCAAAATCACCTTCAAGGGCTTCAACATCTTTGACCACTACTTTTAATCAAAGAGGCTAAACATAAAATAATTTGACTATTGTGTAGCAGAAGTCTTAACAATACTGGCTTTAATATTTTTATTTAATTGACCTTAAAGACAGAGGCCTAAGAAGGTAAATTGTTAGTACTTAATGAATTTTGATTAACATAGTGGGGAAAGGAGACATACATAAACAAAGGAAGTCTTTTCCTTTTGAGTAAATGTAACTTTTAGGTTTTCATAGGCCAATGTTCTAGCCCAGAGTACTTTGGGGTATACCAATGATGCAGGAACAAGTTATCCAGGGATACTGAATTGTGGAATTCAGACAGAGTGTATGCCTCTACATGAATTGGGTCATTCAGAATACAGTATTTTCATTTGATTTTTTTCAGTTGAGAGTATGAGTCTTTGGTTTTATTACATGTGTTCGGCGGGGCATTTGTGTCCTTAAAAGAAAGATTTTCTTTAAAATTGTATTCATTATTGTTGCAGGAGAAAAAGTTATAAGGAAAAAAATTCACAGGGAAAAAATCCATAAGCTAGTTTTATATTAAAAAACACAAATAAAAATATCCATAGTTTGTTTCTTAATATATGGTTACCTCTACAAGTAAATGCATCTCTCTCGCATGCTGCTCTTTACTGGGATATACATTTTCTACTAATTACAAAGTCTTTTAGGAGGAAAATTTCTATGCAAAAACATGAATCTGATATTTGACTTGAAATTCATAAATAACAGAATGTTTTAAATTCAGTAGGATTAATAATTATTCTAATATTAATTTCTACACTGTTTTTCATTTAAACTAAGAACCTATAAAGCATATCTGGTAAAAATAATTTTTAATTACTGGCGTACATTTTATTAAAAATCATTGTACTATATTGCTAAAGATAAGCCACATAAGAAAATTTCTTCCATTAATACTTAGTCATTGCTAGTTCAATAAAATAGGACTGCCATGTATTTTATTTTGCATATTATATATAACATATACTTTCTAAATGTACAAGTATTTTACATGTATACATATCTGTATAAATACATTAATGCATGTATATTTTATATACTATACTAAAAATTAGGATTTAATATGCAACATCAGAAATCCTAATGATCTTGAGCATAAATTTAGTTAATGCTCTCATTTAATATAAAATGAACTAACTTTAAGGATTCCTATCAGTGAAGCATTAAAAAGATGGTCCACATTCTAAACTATTTCTCATTACGAGAGTTCAAAATTTAGCGGTATATCAAATAAGTTATTATAATTTTTAACTTTAATATAGCATTAAAAATAACATAGCATCTCTCTCCCTACAAAATCATTAACAGTGTAATCATTTATTTGTAGAAACTAGCAACTCTATGTTCTGAATTATTTTCTGGATAAAGGTGCTATTATAAAAACAAAAATCTACTGGAGATGAAATTTTTGTTAAAGGGAACTGCATTTTAGATTTTGTTAGAGCCAAACTAAGTTTCAAAATGTATCTCCAAAATACCATCCCACCAACAATTGTTATTGTTGATATTGTTGTTGTTATTTACATTTTATGTATAAATTTTATTTACCAAATGTTGTTTCATTTTCTCTAAATATTTCTCTGTGAGTAACCTCTAGTTTTCATATTTTTAAATATATTAACCTAAAGAGATAATCATAATGTAGGCTGTAGGAAATAATTCTAACCAGTGTGGACTTTTCCACTCAACAGCATAGTATCCATGAACCTGCAAAGATTTTAAGAAGGTGTATAAGCTTTCCACTACCTTAGGCAAAACCTCTCATCCCTACCCCCACATTCTTAATTACAACTTCAAACGGAAATTTTATCAGGCAACTTGTTCATTGAATTTCCTTATATATTCATCTATAGGAAAGTGAAGATAATGTTCACACATTCTAAACAGTGGGTACATTTATAAACAAAGAAAATTAACGAGCAAATACCAGGAAAAGGACACCTATTTAAGGTTACTAACTTCAATTACAGCTTTAGATATTAATATTACTAATCAGAAGATATCATATCCTTGATAATACCATCAATAAAAGAGGTTAATTGATGTTCCAAAATGAGTATAGGGCACTGTGAAATCTGCATAGTCAACTCTTAATTATGTGTGCCAAAATAAAGGGGAATCATTGTAATTAATTCAGATCTGTGTGTAAAAATTTTTATACAGAGTCAAACTGTAAATATTCCTGTGGATATTTACAGAGTTTGGTTACTCTTAAAATTTGATCTTTCATTGAAGTTATATTCACAAACTTTTACAAAATTTAACATACTTTTTAAAAAATGAAACTCTAGCTTTTTAAAGATTCCAATTGATTAATTTTCAGTCTAATTCTGTGTTCTCTTTTTAAACATCCAAAATAAGTTTCTATTAGTGACAGATGGTAACTAGATTTATGGCGATCACATCATAAGGTATATGTCAAATCACTACATTGCACACCCGAAACTAATAATATTGTATGCCAACTATACTTTAATAAAAAGACGAAATGTTTCCAGTGGTGATAACTTTCTAAAATAATAATTGAAACACTCCTAAAGTTAAAAATCTAATCTGTGAAGTTATTGATGTGAAACAATAACAAAATTTTTTAATAGCTATGGAAAAAAATTCAAAATGCTTGATCAAAATCAAAATCTGAGAAATTCTATTCTTTCATCCTACACTTATCAGGAATTACTGTAAATTTTTCAGAATTATAATTAAAAATATATTGTATTTTACAACAAATTGCATTTAATTGTATCTAAAACCAATTAATGGCAAAGCTATGATTACATTATACACTATTTGATGGTTCTGTGTATGAATGTTTATTTGGTCTGCAATTTTTTCTATATTAAAGCAGTTTCAGTATGAAACTTAGTAATTAACAATTGGTCACTCCCTTTCATATAAGCTCTTTCATATCCTCATAATTCAATGTTACCCAACCCACATCTCTGTGAACGTGTTGGGACATGCTAAAATTTCTACCCACCACATGCACATTCATTTATATGCATATCATGATCTATGGTATAAAGCAATGAGATTAATTTCAACAAGCCATGTAAGAAGTCAATTATTTTATTTTACAATGCCTCTATTCTCTTTTGATTATTTTCTTCATGCCCACTAATATCCAAACCTTGGTATTCTCTTCCAATCTTATGATTTCACCTTTTTTTTTTAATGTAAAATACTCGCAAATGTCTATGCCTTGACCTCTCCCCCAAGGTCCAATCCTTTATTTCTAACTGGACATAACCCACATGTCCCTCAAACACATAATGTCTTGAAGCAGATTATCTTTCTTCCCAAACCTAGTCTTCCTCCTGTGCTTATTTATTTTAGGGTACCTCAAACTTAGTGGTTACCCAGCTTGAAGGTTGGGCTCATCTTTTTTCTTTAGTCTCCTTCCCACCATATCCCACTTTCACCCCAATCCAGTCCTTTACCAAATTTTAGCAAGTCTACTGCCTTGCCCTGGAAGTTCAGCCTCCTAATTCACTGAGGCCATTTCACCCCTTCTTTAACTCATCCTAGTCTGTGCTGCAGCTCTGCATGGTTATTTACAGAGCCCTCTGGTAAATAGTCTATGGGCAAGGGAGCAGAGTGAGGATTTTACAGTTGTTGTTATTGTTGTTGTTTGTTTTACTTTTTGGTGAGAGGAGTAACTTGGGTATGAATTGAAAATGGGCATTACCATTACACAAAAACATGTATGCCATTATAATACCTGGATAAACATTTTCTCTGACTGAAGAAGCAGCTCCAGATTTGGGGGAAAGTTTCATTTTATGTGAATCAGCAGGGTGACAAAAAATTATGGATTTTGGAGATGTACAGATATACTCAATTCTAGATCTTATCATTTTACTTTTCTAAAACTCAGACTCCTTATATCTGAAATGAGAACAATAATAACCTACTTCATAAGGTTAAGATTAAATAAGGTATATACGTATCTGACTCTATAAATGCCCTAAATATTTGTTAAATGTATGAATGTACCCCTACCTGGAACACCTCCTCTCCTACATCTTCATCCAGCTAACCTCTACTTGTCTTTTAAAACTCGATTACAGTCATCTGAATTTTCCAAAAATGATTTATGGGTCCCACTTCTGTGTTTCTAAGCTCCAGTACATATCTGTTTATCACACACTCTAACTACTGATGTCCTGTTAGTCTCCCAAGTGATATTTTGGTAAATTCCTTGAGGATAGGGATCATGCTTTATTTGACTTTGTATCTGCAGCAATTAGTGTGGTGCCTGGCAAATAGCATCCACTATATTTCAATAAATGTTGAATGAATATTTTATACACAAAGTAACCAAAAGCATTGCACCATAAGCTTTACTAATTTTATTCTAAGATAGTGCAAAGTCCAAACATATTGGAAAAAAGAGAAATTTAACTACCAAATATCTACAGCAGTTATTTCAACAACAAAAATGTTCATTCTGGTTGGGTCATGTGTAATTCAAGGTGATGAACACGGGCATCATATATATATGTACAGCTCTCTACATAAGGATAGTATCTCATACTCACTAAGCACTTAAGCTGTGCCAGTTAGGTCCCTTATACTAAGCCGTTTAGTTATTTGATTTAATCCAATCTACACAACTCCCTCTGGGTTAAGTTCTGTCTCCATTGTTAGTCCCTGCCCCCCCCCCCCCTTTTTAACAAGATATGGAAAGTGAGCCACAGAGAAATTAGGTCGCTGAAAGATGACACAAGTAGTGAGCGGTGGTATCTGGGTTCCAACTCAGGCTTCCTGACTCCAGAGCTTCTACTCTTAACCACACTACACTGACTTCCTACAAGTAGCTGATTTGTCAGAGATGTTTAGTGTGATACTCTGACCCAAGATGACTGGGGATATGTCTTTCCCAAGAGTAGACAACATTATGGATGGACCAAGAGCACATTTTCCCTTCGTATCGAACTATAAAAGGTTCTATCTCTAAATTGTGCCCCTGACAAGTATATGTACATCACTGACACTGCACGTGGGTTTTCTTCCACGTTTTCAACAAACTATATTTTTCCTCTGGCTAGAGTTGGATCTTGTTTTTTATAAGCCTTGGGTTTCTTTTAATATTAACACAAAAGTTTTTCCAATTATGGCTTGAAAACCTAAAAGCTTAAGAACTAAGCCATCATTTCCAGTAAAGCCAGGAAAAAAAAAAAAAGACAACATGTATAACGTTGAGATAAGTAGATCCAAAGGAGACAGTCCTCAAGCCATTCAGAAGTCCCAAGTATGCAGAATTGTTAAGGTATCAATTGCAAGGGGAAAACGCGGGTACCTTGATACTGACAAATTGGCTTCAAAGATCCCTTACAGGAGCCTCTAAATCAGGGGTGTCCAAACTTTTTTCAACGTTTTTCACCAAGGGCCATATGTGATAAAATACACAAACAGCCGGGCCACTCACTGAGGTGAAGTACTATTGCCTCACCTGGTTTATTTAAGTAAACTAAATATATTTTTGGAATATGCTGCGGGCCAATTAAAAATGGATCTCGGTTGGCCTGCGGGCTGCAGTTTGGACACCCCTGCTCTAAATCATTTGAGACCAATTTAAAACTCTCAGGCAATGGATGCTTGAGGATTACTGGTAGATTTCCAACCAGTAATCTGGAAGATGTCCAGAATAAGGGTAGAAATGAAATCACGGAAAATGGAGGTTGTAGGAGGAACAAGGCATATGGATAACTTTTAAACTAGCAAAACTGGAGACTTTGTGGACACCCTGTAAAGATTCCCGGATCTGAAATTGATGCTAAGTAATGACAGTTCGCCACTTTTTCTTTTTCCCCAATTGGAACATGGGAACTTTACCTTATTTTATTAATGAACAGACACTTTAGTAACATGTTTCAGTGATGGATATTTTGGTTCTTTGTATTTAAGTATGCAGTCACAATCTACTCTTGGGGGGAGGAAATGCAGTAATGGGACTTTAGCGTGCACTTACCGTGTTTCCCAGAAAATAAGACCTAGCCGGACAACCAGCTCTAATGTATGTTTTGGAGAAAAAATTAACATAAGACCCAGTCTTACAAGACATGGTCTAATATTATAGAAAAATGAGAGCAGGTCTTACATTAATTTTTGCTCCAAAAGACGTATTAGAGGTGATTGTCCAGCTAGGTCTTATTTTCAGGGAAACATGGTAAATGCAGTTCCAAATCTTCCAAGCTGAATAGGAGGTATGACGTGTCACTCAAAGATATTTATTACCCTCGGTGTGTTGGGTGGTGATGGCCAAAAAGCGGATGTGGTTAATGAAGGTCGCAGGACCCTGAGTGGTTGGAGGCACACACTCCACAGGCAGCAGTCAGACCACCAAAGATCTGACACTCGCAAAATGGCTACCGTGCGTCTATCTGCGCGAGAGCACCACCCTGCGCAGGAACGTCACGTCACCAAGGCAACGACGCTCTTGCGTAAGGGTGCGGACCGGGTGAAAGTTCAGGATTAGGCGTCGGAACCCCTTGTTGTTGCTGCCGCGTCTGGGCCCAAGGTGAGGCCAGAGCGTGAGCGACTCCCACGGCCCTCCGCAAGGCAAGTGTTGGCCCAGGCCTGCAGAGAACGCAGCGCAGCTCTTCTCCCGATCCGCCCCGCCTGGCCGGCGGGAAGGGAGGCACCAGAAGCGGGCGGAGGGGGGGGTGTGGCAAGGCGGGCGCCCGGCCCGCCCCCGAGCGCGCGCCAAGTTCCGCGCCGGGTGGCGGCAGCCAGAGTTGACGTTAGCCATGGAAACGCGGAAAGTGCCTGGGCACGATCGAGGTGAGCCGGTTGCCAGGCCGCCACAGCTTCTCTGCCTCCGCGCCCGGACCGCAGGCAGCCTCCCTGCGGGAGCGCCCAACCCGGGATTCCCTGCAAAAATGCAGTTCCCGGGATGCCTTCGTATTGCCTCTTCCCTCGGGTGACTCGAGGTACGTTTGATCCCCGACACTCACATGGGGACTTCTTGGTCGCTTTAATTTCCAGGCCTGCTCAGCCACGTTGCTCTTGCAGTTTTAATTGCGACAGATTTATCGTTCTTTGTTATAAAACCTTTGTGTGCTTTTATTGCACATTTAAGACGTAAGATGACCTCAAGTCGCCAGAGGCATCAGTCCGGTGTGATTTTAACTTTCTTTGGAAAGACTACTTAGCCTGTTGACTTACAGTATTTTGTTTCTAAGACACACTTGTGAAATGGAAAATGTACTTTTGAGCCTTGATTTAGGGGTGGCCTTTATTCCAATAAAGTTCACATACTATGCCCTTAGTACAGTACTTTTTCTCTCCTTATCTCTAACTAAACCACATTTTCCCCAAATTCATCAACTCATGGCACCGTGAACATGAATTACTCTTTACCCACTGATCTGCTCCCTCTCACCACAAGTCCAGGATGAGCGTTTACTTCCATGAAGTCTGCTCTGTCAGAAGTTATTTATCAGACCTCTGAATTATCTGCTCGATTATTATTTTTTCTCTTATTCAGCTGTATAATATTAGGTGTTTTTTGGTTTGTTGTTTTTGGTTAACTCATTCCTACAGTTAAAGCAAAGACCATCCTTTATGTATCATTCGGTGTTCTCTGCCAACCATACTAAATCCCCAAATCTTTATGATAGCATCCAGAGCCAGATTCAAAGTTCAGATATTGCCATTTCAGTAATTTACATTTTGGGGGCACACATTAGCTCCTCTTAAATTTCCTACTTAAAAAGCTGCCTACTAGTTATTAACTGCCACAGAAAATACCAGGTTGGGACCTTTTCTGTTTTGTAGTACTAATATAATATTGAATGTCAACTGTAATTGAAAAATTAAAAATAAAAAATGATTGAGATATAATTCACATTCCATACAATTCACCCATCAAAAGTGTACAATTCAGGGGGTTTTAGTATAGTCACAGAACTGTGCAGTCAAATTTAGAACATTTTCATCACCCCACAAAGAAACCCTGTACCTTTAAATAATCACTCTCCCATGCTCTCCCATTCTCATTATCCCTTCCAGCCATAGGCAAACATAAATCTATTTTTTGCCTTTATAGATTCGCTTGTTGGACATTTTGTATAAATGGAATCATACAATATGTGGCCTTTGTGATTGGCTTCTTCCACTTAGAATTCTGTTTTCAAGGTTCATCCCATGTCACATGTATCAGTACTTCACTCTTGTTTATAACCTAATGATCTATTGTACGAATATGCCATATTTTATTTCATTCTTTGGTGGCCATTTGGGTTGTTTCTATTTTTTAGCTATTAATATTTCTGCTATGAAGGTTCATGTACAAATTTTTGTATAGACTTTTATGTTTTCATTTCTCTTGGGTAAATACCTAGGAATGGAATTGCTAAGTCATATGGTCACTATGTTTAGCCTCTTGAGGAACTGCCAGATTGTTTTCCAAAGCAGCTGCACCATTTTACATTACCACTTGAGGGTTCTAATTTCTCCACAACCTCACCAATAATTTTTATTGTCTATTTGATAGCCAGTCAAGTGGATTAAAGTGGTATCTCCTTGTGGTTTTGATTTGCATTTCCCTAATGAATAATGACATTGAGCACCATCTCATGGGGCTTACTGGCATGTGTATATTATCTTTGGCGAAATGTCTATTCAGATCCTTTGCCCAGTTTTAAATTGAGTTACTTGATTTTTTCATTATTGAGTTGTAAGGGTTTTTTTTATACTCCAGATAAAAGTCCCCTATATATATAAATTGCAAAAATTTTCTCCCATTCTGTGGGTTTTCACTTTTTTGACAGTGAGAACCTTTTCTTTTAGACACTTTCCCACTTGTTTTTATGTCTTACCAAGGAGTCCTGTGTGACAGTGACTTCATACTGGCTTAGCTAACAAAAGTTGCCCATTTTGACAATCTGTAGTTTCCTCTCAGGCCCACCTTTCCCTGAAAACGCTTTCTCTTAGCCTTCTGTTTCTCTATCCTCAAAATAAAATTCCCTTTCATTTAGCAATAGCTTGGTGTGATTGAAAAACTCAGTCTGCTACCAACTGACATTGTATATTGGTTAAATCACTTAATATTACCTGTTCTCCATTTTCTTTTCTGTAAAATAAATGGATTTATTTCTGATAATTCATATGAGTGGTATTCAGTTTATTCACCTAATACTTGATTTTGAAAGAAAAGCATGTTAACCTATTTGAATTTATAATGGGTAAGATGTTTGAGTTATGAGAAGGGTAGATTGAGATAGGAATAGAAGCATGGGCTGGCCCTGCTGTACATTTATCATGCTCTGATGTGAACTTTGGCTATTTCCTACCATCTTAGTTTTCCATAAGTAATGGAATGCTATCAGTTCATATTCTAGTGTTTTACATTTCCAAAGGGTGAATCCTAGAGCCAACTCATCATTCCACCTCTGAAGCATTGACAATACCTGCAATAAATAGACCCTTTTAGATGTCTAGCACCCTTCCCATCTAATAATAGTTTTCTCAACAAACCAATTCCGGTAAATGTACAGAAAACTCTTAGATTCAAAGACCCTCCAAAATATTGAGTTTGAATAAATACTATTTTGTAGATTCAAAGAGATGTTGATGTGCTTGTTCTTTCTGTTTAAGACTTTTTCTTTCATTTCATAATTGATAAACTGTAACATAAAATGTATTTTTCATGTTTAAGACCAAATGTCTTTCAAAAGGCCCTTCAGAAATTAGCTGTTTGTCCATGGCATGCATTCAAGTTAAGATCCCATAGAGCACGTTCAGAATCATTGGGGTAGCTATCTTTGCATCTCTAGATTCCTACTAGTACCCTCAACAGTTAGCACTTGGCTATCAAAAAAGTCCATATGTGCATACTTTTTAGAATTGCTCTGATAGTAACAGGTGACTTTTATCCAGAGCAACTGAGAATTAAGTTGTTTCATATCTTGCTTTTTGAGTGCTTAGCTGGAGGCCATTTTGTTTCTTTTCTATACATGAAGTTTTTTGTTTTCCAAACTAGTAAAGGTGGCGATGTTTGGAAAACACATATACATACATGTAATGAATATTCTCAGAGATATAGACCATATTCATGAAATAATAATAGGATTCTATAAAAAGGAACATCCAGGGATTAAAGAAGTGCTCTTAGAAATTTAAGAAAGAAAAAGTTTAATAAAATTTGACAATAGTAAGCTTCCTAAAAGTAAACAAAAATACAATTGAGGCACAATGCAGAAGTGCTCGGTATATATGTTTGGATTCAATATAACCTCATATCTCTTAGGGTGACTAATATATATATATATATATATACATTAATATATATATATATATATATACATATATATATATATTCATATATATATATATTCTTTTTCTTTTCTTTTCTTTTCTTTTTTTTTTTTAAGATAACTGCTGGAGAGGATGTGGAGAAATTTGAGCCCCTATATGCTGGTGGTAGAAATGCAAAATGGTGCATCTACTATGGAAAATAGTATGGAGGGTCCTCAAAAAATTAAAAATAGAACTATCATATGACTCAACAATTCCACTTCTGAGTGTTTATCCAAAAGAATGGAAATCAGTATCTCAAAGAGATATTTGCACCCCCATGTTCATGCAGCATTATTCATAATAGCCAAAAACTAGAAGTAAACAAGTGTCCATCAACAGATGAATGGCTAGGAGGGGTCCAGTCAAGATGGCAGAGTAAATAAATGCCGTGCTTACCTCCTCTCACAACCACATCAAAATTACAACTAAACTATAGAACAACCATCATGGAGAATCACCTGAACTGAAGCCCTATAACTAAGGACATACAGAAGAAGCCTCCTGGAGACTGGTAGGAGGGGCAGAGATGCAGAATGGCCTAGTCCCACACCTACGTGTGACCATCAAAAATTGGGAGAGATCTCTTGGCTGCGGAGATCCCCCTCAGAGGAGTGACAGATCCCAGGCTTACACCAGGCCCCCCAGTCCAGGGTTCCAGTGCCAGGGAGATAAATCCTCATTACTTCTGGCTGTTAAAACCAGGGGAGATTGTGGCTGAGTGAGACAAGGGTGCCTGCAGTCTTAGGCGCTCCACGTAAAGGGTCCACGCATGGACTCACTTGCTGATGGACTTGCACTGGGGCAGCAGCTCAAAAGGCACTAGGGACATATGGGGAGGAACTGAGTTGTCTGGCTGCAGGGCGAGGGTTGGAGGGGCAACTTTCTCCCAGATGGAGAAGCTGGTATAAGCAATTGTTTCTTTTTTGAGCTCTCCCCCAACCCAATGTGCAGACACAGGCAGCTGCCATATCTGAGTTTCCATCAACCTGGCTAACACCTTTCATTCGCCCATCCTGATTCTCTTAAACCCCACCCAACTTTGGGGTACACCAAAGCAGCTCCCAGTGGCTTTTCCATATAAATGGCCTGTCTTGGCTCATTCTGCACACTTTCCTGAAATCTCTCAAAGGTTCACAAAACCCAAACAAGCAGCATTTGGCCTCAGCATAGCCCATACCTCTGGCTGCGCAGCCCTAAGCCTGGCACTAATGGCAGGCATCCCCAGTTCATGGTTTTGCCTCTCCAGGCACCTCCAAGCCCAGCACAGGCAACAGCCATCTTTGGATTACATTGTGGCTCATGCCAGGTGGGCCCAGGCAGAGCACAGGCTGCAGCTAAAGTTGGCCTGCAATGGAGCCCCTCCCAGGAGGTTCTGGGGCTGGCACACCCAGTGGCTAGTTTCAGACCATCCTGAGCATCACTCAGCCACCACCATGGATGATGATACCCAAAGGGCAAGGTTGGCAAGTACCAGAGTCTTGCAAAAGCGAATCTTGCTCCATAGGGTCAGGCCCTGCACAGCAGCAACTCCCATTGACATGCAAACAGCAATCAAAGCTCAATTATAAGAGAAGGGCACACACAACCCACACAAGGGATACACATGGGGCACCTAACTCAGGTGACCAGGGATACTGGGCCACTGGCCCCCCCAGGATACCTACTACACAAGGCCACTCTACTAAGACTGTGCAATATAACAGCCCTACCTAATACATAGGAAAAAACACAGGGAGACAGCCAAAATGGGGAGACAAAGAAACATGTCCCAAATGAAAGAACAGAACAAAGTTCCAGAAAAAACTAAAAATGGAGACAAGCAATCTACCAGACTCAGAGTTCAAAACACTGGTTATAAGGATGCTCATTGATCTCATGGAGAACCTCAACAAAGTGATAGGAAACATAAAAATGGAGATAGAAAACATTAAAAAGAACTGGACAGATAAAGAATGCAATAACTGAAATGAAGAATATATTAGAGGGAATCAACAGATTAGATGAAGTAGAGGATCGAATCAGCAATTTAGAAGATAAGGTAGCAGAAAACACCCAAACAACAGCAAAAAGAAAAACATCCAAAAAAATGAGAATAGTTTAGGGACCTCTGGGACAACATCAAGCATACCAATATTCACATCATAGGGGTACCACAAGGAGAAGAGAGAGAGCAAGGAATTGAAAACCTATTTGAAGAAATAATGATGGAAAACTTCCCTAGCCTGGCAAAGGAAATAAACATACAAGCCCAGAAAGCACACACAGTCCCAAAGAAGATGAACCCAAAGAGACCCACGCCAAGACACATCATGATTAAAATGCCAAAGGTTAAAGACAAAGAATCTTAAAAGCAAGAGAAAAGCAGTTACCTACAAGGGAGCTCCCATAAGACTGTCAGTTGATTTCTAAACAGAAACTTTGCAGAAGGGATTGGTATGAAATACTCAATGCTGAAAAGCAAGGACCTACAACCAAGGGGTACTCTATCCAGCAAGGCTATCATTTAAAATCAAAGGACAGATAAAGAGCTTCCCAGACAAGAAAAAGCTTAAGGAGTTCATCACCACCAGAATTAAAGGAATCTTAGAGAGACTCCTTTAAGACAAAATATGAAAAACAAAAAAATATGAATAATAAAATGGCAATAACTACATATCTATCAGTATTTATTTTAAATGTAAATGGATTAAATGCTCCAATCAAAAGATAGCATGGTTGAGTGGATAAGAAAACAAGACCCTTACATATGCTGCCTATATGAGACTCACTTTAGATCGAAAGGCACACAACAGACTGAAAGTAAAGGGATGGTAAACGATATTTCATGAAAATGGAAATGAAAAAACCAACAAAAAAGCTGGGTAGCAATATTTTGCCAGACAAAATAGACTTTAAAACAAAGACTATAACGAGACAAAGAAGGACCCAGTAATCCCACTTCTGGGTATTTATCCAAAAAAACAACAACAAAATGCTACTTCAAGGGGACATGTGCATCCATATGTTCATTGCAGCATTATCAATTCATTGATGGAATATTGCTTGGTCGTGGAAGGGAATGGGTTTTTGCCATCTGTGGTGGCATGGATGGACATGGAGGGCATTGTGCTGACTGGAGTATGTCAGAGAAAGACAGATGCCACGTGATTTTGCTTATATGTGGAATCTAAAGAACAAGATAAATGAACAAACTCATAGATACACAGAACATTTTGATGGTTGCCAGATGAGAAGGGGTTGGGGTGGGTGAAAAAAGGGAAGGGATTAAGAAGTATAAATTGGAGTTACAAAATAGTCATGGGAATGGAAAGTAAAGCACGGGGAATATAGTCAATAATATGGTAATAACTATGTACAGTACCAGTTGGGTACTAGTCAAGATGAGGATAGTTTAAGGGACCTCTGGGATACCTAGTCAGGTAGATCACTTTGTAAATTACATAAATGTCTAACCACTGTGCTGTATACCTGAAACTAATATAAAATAATATTAATGTCAACTGTAATTGAAAAAATTTTTAAAGAGGGTGAGGTAAAGGGGAATAATACGTCAAATTTCCAGGTATAAAACAAATAAGTCAAGGGGATGTCGCGTACAGCATAGGGAATATAGTCAGTAATATGTTGATAGTGTGGTACGGTATCAAATTGTTACTGGACTTATGGTGATGACTTCTTTAGGTATAGAAATGTTGAATGACTATGGTGTACACCTAAAACTAATATAAATAATATTGTATATCAGCTATATTTTAATAAAAAATTTTAAACATGAGTGGACAGAAAAAAATGTGGTATACACATACAATCAAATATTATTCGGCCCTAAAAAAGAAAACCTTGTCAAATGCAACAACATGTATGAGTCTTGAAAACATTATAGTTTTAAGGGAAATAAGCAAGCCACAAGATGAATACTGCATGATTCCACTTATATGAGATATCTAAAATTGTCAAACTCCTAGACACAGAGTAGAATGATGATTGCCAGGGCATTAGGGGAGGAAGAAATGGAGAGTTGTTGTTTAACGAGTATAAAGTTTCAGTGACACAAGATGAATAATTCTAGAAATCTGTTCCATCTTGTGTTGCTAGTTCACAGTACTCTATTATATACTTTAAATTTTGTTAAGAGGATAGATCTCATGTTAAGTGTTCTCAGCATAAAAAAAATCTAAATCTAATAGAATAGAAAAAAATATGTAGATTCAATGAATGAAATCAATCAATAAAAATAAGATAGATGTTTTAAAAGTAACTTTTGCTAAACAAAAATCAAACAATTGCTAAAACTTCTATTCCTAAGAATTCTATTTGCCAAACTTAGGAAACTACAACTATAGTAAAGTCCAAAAAAAAAAAAAAAAAAAAAAAAAAATGCCACTTTTTGTGATTCCTTTCTTTCTTTAAGGGGATTTTCATACTGGTGTCTTGCATGATTGCCAAGTTAAAGTTTTGGTATCTAAGAATTCCCTCCTAGTACACTGCCGAATTGATCTGTTTCATACCCTTTTGAATAATGCATAAGAAACGTGGCTCAAATTCGAAATACAGTAACATTTCTATGGTTGTTTTGTTTTCACACTTTCAGAGAACTATATAAAGAAAGTATATGGCCTAAATTAGTGTTCTAATGCCATCTTTATCACTTAACCTGTCTTTTCACAGCTTTTTCCCCCTTAAGCCTTGAGCCGTTTTTCATTTTAACATGTTGGAGGTAGCAGCCATATAAATGCATCAATCTGTCCAAGAATTAACAGTCTTCCAAAGAGTATGGCAAGTTCTCATTCAGGGATTAAGTTTTAGCTATTCTGGTTTTATTTTCCATGATAGTAATCCAGATTAGGATTTAGAAGATCTCTCTATGTTGCTTCCTACAAAGAAAATGTTTTTTAAATACTCCAGGATCTGTAATTAAAAGTCAAACAATACCAATTTATCATAAGTTTTGCCTTAACGAATTTCCAGTATTTGTCATGTAAACCTCTTTTATCCTTAAGATATTAGGAAAAAATACCCATACTTTAAATTGCTCTTTCAGCAATCTGATGTACTTGCTACCTGTCAAATTTCCCTCATAATTTTTTTCCTTGTGTACCTTTGTTCGTGACTTTCCTCCTTGACTGGTAGGTATTTATCTTTTTAATTCTCCTTGGCTTAGTAAGATCCTGATTGAAGCTCAGACCAATATTTCTCAAACTAGTTTTCATAAAACATGTATAGACACATTATTATTGGATATTGTGGGGAAAAATGAGTACCATGGTCAAATAAGTTTGGAAAACTCAAATGATCCACTTTAAGCAGGTTTACTATGGTTTTTTTGTTAACTTCAAAGATGTCTCAGAATCTTTACTGATACCCTTTGTGACTCTTCAAGATGATAATCTAGTGTATAAATTCTCAAACTTCTTTGACCATAGACTGCTTTTCAAGAAACATTCTGTAGGGCAAGTAATCCTGTGTCCTTCAGCCTTTCTTTCAATAACCCATTAAAATAACTTAAGTCACTACCCCAATGTCCTTCCCCATGCTTCTAAGGCTTCTTGAGGGAACTTACATTCTCCTCATACTTCTTGGTCTGCTCTCACTTCATTACTGATTGCTCCTGCCTTATTTTGCCTCTTGTGCCTTCTGTTCTATCTCAGCCTTTCTCTCCTGGTATGAACTAGCTCTTCCATCCTTACTTATAATGAAGAAAATTAAAGTGTAGGGTAGGACAGGGAGCAAATTAAAATTGGACTTCTGACATGTTAAAATTCTCCAGCCATTTCCTTCTCCATGGGAGAAACTCAGCCATGTTTATCCCTCAGGCCCATCCTGCTCCTATACTGCTTTGAGATAGGAGCAAAATCTTCTCTGGGATAGGATGCAAAATCTTCTCTGAGACAATAATACTATCAGTAGATACCATTATTTATTCCATAATAAAAAATAAGTGAAGATACTTTACAAACAATTAAAAACTGGGAATAAAGAATTCATGGGTTTACTATTTGGAATGGGGCAAGTTGTGCTGGAAGAAGATTTCAAAAACAGTAAAAACTCAACCTCCCTTTTCAACAGCAATATTTAATGTTTTCTAACTTTAATCATCTTATTTAAACAATGCCATTAGTATATACATGCCTCTCCATGCCAAGGTATTTTACTAAGTATTATGGAGAATCAGAAGTATCTCAAGATTTGGCCTCTGCCCACAAATAACTTATTAGTTGAGAGAAAAAATACATATGAAGAGAATATGTGAAGAGGTGAGCAATACAAGAAATGCCTCATGTTGATATATGTTACAAGGTGAGTAGTATGAACAAGCAATGTTTTTGATACACAGAGAGAAGAGAGGCACAATTTTGCCTAAGTGTTCTGCAAAATTTTCAGAAAGGAGTAGACTGAATCTTGATTGTTGACTAAGATTATTAATTAGGGAAGAGAGTAGCTGACATCTAGGCAAAGGAGAGGGCTTGAGCAGAGGCACCCAGAATGAAAAGCACAGGATGTGTTTGCAGGGCATGGGGTAGAGAGTTGAGAATATTTGGTAATTTAAAGAGGTGTGAAAATGTTGTATGTAAAATACACAAACAGCCTAGTGTGTATGCCTTCTGAATCTTTTTATACAAATACAAATACACAAATGAGTACACATAAGTGTATGTACTCTTTAAAAAAAAGTAATCATCAGTATTTGTTTTACTTTTCAATATATCGTGGGCATCTTTCCATGTTTCCACATCAACAGATCTTCACAATATTCTATTTGGAATACAATCACAAGGTATTTTAATGGGTAAGAACATTTAAATTAAACTTTACAAAAGACTCAGATGTACTAAAAGTTAAAAGAATAGGGGTGGTAACATGCAGCTAGTAGATAACCTGGCTTATAAGGTACCCATCAGTTTTTGGCTTCCTTTCCGAGCAAGCCATGTCACCCTTGTTCCTGACTTGTCTAAGTGGGGCAGGAGGGGCCAGCTTTTCCTAACTACCCGGGACATTTCAGGCACTTCCACCCTCTACAAAAACCCCAGCCCTCCAAGTTCATTTTCCTGTCCAATTGCATCTTCCATAGATAATTGAAATTAGAATGTTTACCACCAATCACAGGAGTGTGCCTTTATTTACCATTTAGCTTCTACAAAACAATCATATCAATACAGTACACTGAACCTGACATCAGTACAGGAGATAAGCTTGTTCCGAGGAGAGGGAGGCAATCTTCATTCCCCGGGATTGAGCCATCAACCACTAAGGTTCCATTTGGCCTTGTGGTTCTGCTCCTTTGTGGGTATTTACGAGAGGGCTGTCATGTGAGTAAAAGCTCTGACGTGTTCTGTGCAGAACCTAGACCAATGGCTTGGAAATACAAGACAATAAATGTTCATAGTTTAAGAACTTGTTAACAGTATAACAAGAGGTGTTCTAAGGCAGTAATTCTTAATGGTGACCCCAAAATCTTCTGTGATGCCCAAAAGCTCTCTCCAGGGCTGATTTTGTTTGGCTAGAACTGACATGCCGAAAGACTATTTTAAACTGACTGGAAGAAAGGCTATTTTATAATGGCTTTAAGTTTTTTGTTCGTGGTAAAAATACAGATAACAAAGTTTACCATCTTAATCATTTTTAAGTGTACAGTTCTGTGGTATTAAGTACGTTATCACACACTTAATACAACTTATCAACCATCCATCCCCATGACTCTTTTTCCATCTTGTAAAACTCTATATCCATTAAATAATAACTCCTCATTCTCCTCTCCCTCCAGCCCATGCTAACCATCATTCTACTATCTATCTAGGATTTTAATTATTCAAATACAATCACACAGTATTTGTCTTATTGTGATTGGCTTATTTCACTTAGCATTATATCCTGAAGGTGCATCCATGTTGTTGTAGCATATTTCAGGATTTTCTTCCTTTTTTAAGGCTGGATAATAGTCCCTTGTAAGTATATACTACATTTTGTTTATCCATTCATCCTCCAGTGGACATTTGGGTTGCTTCCAGTTTAGTTATTGTGAATAATGCTGCTATGAACATGGGTATACAAATATCTCTGAGACCCTGCTTTCAATTCTTTGGGGTATCCAGAAGTGGGATTCCTAGGTCATATAGTAATTCAATTTTCAATTTTTTGAAGAACCACCATAGTATTTTCCACAGAGGATGTACCATTTACATTACTACCAACAGTGTACAAGAGTTCCAATTTTTCCGGCTCCTCGCCAGTCCTTGTTTTCTGTTTTTTTGATAGTAGCCATTCTAATGGGTATGAGGTATTATTTCATTATAGTTTTGATTTACATTTTCCTAAGGTTAGTGATGTTGAGCATCTTTTCATTTGCTTATTGGAATTTTTACATCTTTGGAGAAATGTCTATTTAAGTCCATTGCCCGTTTTTGAATTGGGTTTTTTTTTTTTATGTTGTTGAGTTTTAGGAGTTCTCTCTATATTTTGGATATTAATCCCTTATCAGGTGTACGATATGCAAACATTTTCTCCCATTCTGTGGGTTGTCTTTTCATGCTGTTGGTAGTGTCTTGTGATGCACACAATTTTTTAATTTTTATGAAGTCCAATTTGTCTATTTTTTCTTTTGCTCCCTGTACATTTGGTGTCATATCCAAGAAGTCATTGCCAAATTCAATCTTGGAAGCTTTTGTCTTGTGTTTTCTTCTAAGAGTTTTATTGTTTTAGGTCTTACATTTAGGTCCTTTGATCCATGTTGAGGTAATTTTTGTATATGGTATTAGGTAGGGTCTGACTTCATTCTTTTGCATGTGGATACCCGGTTTGCCCAGCACAATTTGCTGCTAAGACTGTGCTTTCCCCCACTGAATGGTCTTGGCACCCTTGTCAAATATTTGACCATATACTTGAGGGTTTATTTCTGGGCTCTCTAGTCTATTCCAATGGTCTATATGAAGATAGCTTTAAACGTAATTTTCTTTTCTAGCCCAGTATATCCCTGAGGTAATACTTTGCTAGCTGACCTTGTGTCAAGCAACTGTTTTTCAAATAAGCTACTGAGTATATCCCAGGAAAAGGAAAAGTAGAGAATCCTATTACTTGATTCTTAGATTTTTGTAGCCTTTAAATTAAAATAATCTAAACTAAACCATGTACAGGTCCTGCTATTGTTTCAAATGCTTCCCTAGTGCTGGCAGATTTTTTTTGGAAAGTGACAACAGAAAGAAACTGAAATTTGAATCATGAAGTGGTTTGCCTATAGTAATATAGCTAATAATAAGAATTACTCTGACACCTGAAGTCTTTTGATTTCCAGTTCATTGTACTACATGTTGAGCTGCCAATCGCTTTTTATTGAAATGATACTATTTTAACAGGATTTGACTTTTTAAATTATTGGAAAATCCTAAATTTATTATAACTAAGTGATGTGACTAACACCTAGTATTCCTGTTTGTTTTCCACTTCTATACCCATTGTAATTCAAGGGAATTATAGAGAATATCCCTATTTTCTAGGCCAGGGGTTAGTAAACTATGACCTACAGGCTACATCTGGTCCACAGCCTGTTTGGGTAACTGTAAAGTTTTATTGGGACACAACCACTTATATCCATTTATGTATGTATTATCTATGGCTGCTTTTCTGCTTCAACAGCAGAGTTGAGTCATTGTAACAGAGACCACATGGTCCACAAAGCCTGAAATATTTACTTTTGGCCCTTTACAGAAAAAGTTTGCTGAACCACATAGTAGAGGAAAAAGTTAAACAAACAACAAAAGTTCTCAGGAAATGTTAAACCACTGGCAGTGTGAGTTGAAAGTATTGGTTTTTGAACTTTGTCTTCAAAATCTAAAAATATGAGTTAACTTAAAATCTACTTCCAAAGATTAAGTTCTCGATAACTTAATAATGGATATACTTTTTTTTTCAAATAAAAAACAATTTAGCAGCTCTTTGTTTAGTGTCAAGTATGTGTCAAGTAATGGGGAGGAGCTAGAGAAGTAAAGTTGTAAGTCCTGCCCTTGAAGGAACTAAGGAGATAAAATAGAAATGTGGGGTTCCCCACCCCGCCATGTTTGAAGTATGACATTTTCAAATAATGACTTTTTTCCTTTGTTTTTTAGAGAGCGCTGTGTTACAGAAAAGGATGTGCTTTCAGAATAATCCTGAGCGAGAAGGATGAGTCCAGATGTGCCTCTGCTGAATGATTACAAAAAGGACTTCTTTCTGAAGCGCTTTCCACAGACTGTTCTTGGAGGCCCGCGGCTCAAATTAGGCTATTGTGCCCCTCCTTACATCTATGTTAATCAGATTATCCTTTTTCTGATGCCATGCGCTTTGGGTGGAATAGGAACTCTTTTGTACCAGTTAGACATCCTGGAAGATTATTACACAGCAGCTCTCTCAGGTGGACTAATGCTTCTCACGGCATTTGTCATCCAGTTCACAAGTTTATATGCCAGAAACAAATCGGTGATGGTAGAAAGAATACTAACCACAGATATCTTAGCAGAGGAAGATGAACATGAATTTACAAGTTGTGCTGGTGCTGAGACTATCAAATTTCTAATTCCTGGCAAGAAATATATAACCAATACGGTTTTTCATTCTGTTCTTGCTGGGTTAGTGTGTGGTCTTGGAACGTGGTATCTGCTCCCGAAGAGAATAACCTTGCTGTATGGCAGTGCAGGAGGCACTGTTGTACTGGTTTTTTTTGGATGGATGACATTATGTACGGGAGAATATTCATTAATTGTAAATACGGCTATAGAGACTGCAACTTTCCAAACCCAGGATACTTATGAAATCACTCCTCTTATGAGACCTCTTTATATTTTTTTCTTTGTTTCTGTAGATCTTGCACACAGGTAATGAGCTATCAAATATGAAATAACTTGCTTTGTTTTTAAGCATATATAATAAGAGCCATAGTATTTTTAAAAAATGAATCTGTGAATTGGAAGTCATCATGACCAAACCATTGGGGGATAGGTTGTTTTGATGATTAATCTCTTAGGACGAATCTCTGTTAAACATAATACTAAAGCAGTAATTAAATCTTATTGAAGAGTAAAAAGTAAACCCTTTATAAGATAAAATAAGCAAAATTTCAGTCCTGTGTTTCACTTAAATAAGGAGCAATGAATCTGTAAGGTAGCCTGACTGAAGCCTATGAAGAGATGGAACTTTGTGAGGAGAAAATGAATTTAAAATGTATATATATAAATATTATGTACAGATTGAATGAATTTAAGATGAATAATTTATTTCTAATTTTGTTATATAACTATATAGAAAATTATTTACAAAATTGTTTGATAAACCCTTTTGCTTGTCTTTTCTAAATCTGACTTTTCTTTCCCTGTTTCTTTAGATTGCAGCTTTCTCTTTCAGTTTAATGTCTAGGTAGAAATGTACTGTCATGTTACAGACAATGTTTGTGTTCCCATATGTTTAAAGCTCTAACCCCCCATGTGATGGTATTTGGAGATGGGGTCTTTGGGAGGTGACTAGGATAAGGAGGGTGGGGCCCTGGTCTGATGGGATTAGTGCCTTTATAAGAAGAGATACCAAAGAGCTTGAACTCTGTCCTGCCGCCATATGAGGATACATTGAGAAGCTGGCTGGCTACAAGCCAGAAGGAGAGTTCTCACCAGAACCTAACCATAATGCCACTGTGATCACAGGCTTCAGGCCTCCAGAACTGTGAGGAATAAATTTATGTTATTTAAGCCACCCAGTCTGCAGTATTTTGTTATGACAGATCAAGCTGACTAAGACTGTCATACCAAGAGGTGAGGATGCTCCTGTAACAAATACCCTAAAAGTGTAGAAGCAGCTTTGGAACTGGGTAGTAGGTGGAGGATAGAAAAGTTTTGAGGTACATGCTAGAAATATGAACATTAAGGCAATTCTGGTGAAGTCTCAGACACAAATGAGAACATGTTATTAGAAACTGGAGGAAGGGCAACCCTTGTGGCAAATAACTTGGATATACCATTTTCTGATGCTTTGTGGAGGGTAGAACTTGAGAGTGATAAAATTGGATATATATCTGATAAAATAAGCAAAATAAGCAAAGTGGTGAAGGAACAGCTTGATTCCTCCTAACTGCTTATAGTAAAATACAAAAAGAGAGAGATAGATTGAAGGAATTGCTAAGCAAAAAGGAACCAGAACATGAAGATTTGGAAAATTTTGGGCCTATTCATATTGCAAAAAATGAGAAAGCATGTTCTAAAGAGAATACCAAGGATGTGGCTGGACTACTACCAGACAAAGAGTTTATGGGATTACATGAGTAGAAACACTGCCAGTTTGAACTAAAGGGGACTGAGGTAAGATGAAATGAATAAAGGTTGTTAGATTTGGCAGGGTGGGGATGATAGACCTATTTGGCTGTAAACGTACACTGTTCTTTAAGAAGAGGGAAAAATGATCCCAAAAGTAATTCAGAGATTATCAGGACTACTGCCTCAGTTTCACAAACTAGAAGGCCACTGCTGGAAGCCTTGGGCTGGTACAGCCCTGCAGAGCCATGGGGGTAGGGCGCCCAACTAGAGCTGTTTGGGGGATGTTGCCATTCTGGGGGCCTAAGGGGCAGAGGATAGAACCGAAGAGGATCATTCTCCAGCCTTAAGAGCAAATGGGATTTGGACCCCATCATCCTTTCCTTCATTCCTGCTTCTCCTTTTAAAATAAGACTATCCTATGCCTGTCCCATCATTATATTTTGGAAGTAAATATTATAACTTGTCTGATTTCATAGGTTCACAGCTGGAGAGGAATTTTGCCTGAGGATAAATGGTACCTTAAGTCTTACCTATATCTGATTTAGATGGAACTTTGGATGTTAGAACTGATGCTGGAATGAGTTAAGACTTTTGGGGCTCTTGGGATGGAATTAATGTATTTTGCATATAAGAAGAACATGAATTTGGGAGACCAGGCGGAATGTTAAAGACTGAATATATGTGTCCCCTCATTCATGTGTTGAAGCCCTAGCCCCGAATGTGATGGTGTTTGGAGATGGGGCCTTTGGGAGGTGATTAGGTCATCAGGTTGGCCCGAGTCTGAAAGGATTAGAGCCCTTTTAAGGAGTGACACCAGAGACCCTTATCCTTCTGCCTTGTGAGGATGCACTGAGAAGCTGGCCGTCTGCAAGCCAGGAAGACAGTTCTCACTAGAAACCCACCATGAAGGCACTCTTATCTCATACTTTCTGCTCCCAGACCTGGGAGAAATTTCTATTGTTTGAGCCTCCTAGTCTCTGGTATTTTGTTATGGCAGCCCAAAATAAAACAAGGCATTTCAAAATATTTAGCCAGTTTGTGTACTGAAACTGACCTATTCTTAGATGTCTGCTATTCCTTAATTCTTAGTCTCCTCTCATTGTGCTACATTTACAGACCATTGGACACTATAATACCCTTGTAGTTCTTCCCCTAATTTAATGTGCAAGGGGAGAATTACTTTATGAGAAATTCATTTATATTGGTTTCTTAGTACCACTACCATTTACTAACTATAAAATATATTAGTTAAATGGTTGATTTTGAAAATTTAGCAATAAAGTTGAGTTTAAATGTATGTATATACATTTGACCTCTTTTAAATGATTTAAGTTTATAGGATTATTATTTTCAGAATACAGATTAAGTTACTATATGACTGTGCCTTTTCTGAAATCAGAAATTATATACCTGCTATAATACATCTTTGCATGTAAAATGATGCCCTAGGTTCTTCATTAAAAGAAAATCTCAGACAGCTAATTTAAAATTTGGTTACCTTGACTTTATGCAGTACTCATTTCTAAATAAAAGAGCATAAAATGTTTTTACTACATTGTAGTTGGATTTAATATACAGTTTGATAATTACAAAGAAAAATTTTAACTGTAAAAAGACAAAAGCAGTATTCAAATCTACTTTTTCAAATGACATTTTTGTGTAGAAAAATTACCTCACACTTCACTTTTAGAAAATGTTTAGCTTCTGATTAACAAACTAATAAAGAATCAAAATGATCTTTATACAGTAGGTATGATACTGCAGATAGATAATATATGAAATATGTGTACTTCAAATTTGGACAGTTGTCAAATATATCAAATTGTGTTTTAATTTTATTTCAGAGAATGTGAACGTTGAAGAGATGAGTTCCACAGTGTTGTCATTTTTTTCTCTTTTCCCATTCTTTATTCTACCCAGTACAGTTGTATGTCAATAACTTAAATGACTTTTCAGTGCAGTTTTATCAAAGATGAGTGTTAAATCTACGATGCTTTGTTCATAGACTCTAAGGAATTGTTTGAATGGATGATGCATATTTACATCATCTTAACCACTATAAAAAAAATATATTTTTTTCTGGGCATGTGGATCATAGCAAGTGTGTAGAAGTTGAAATACCTTTATGGGTATTCTATTCAAAACAAAGTGTTTTTTCTTGAGGGCTTAGATTTTTTGCTGTACAAAGTTCCTGTTATATCAGAAACATTAGAAGTTAAACATTTTTTTTATATAAAAGAATTAACCACAATAATCATCTATTGTGCTGAGTAATATACTCAGGAAAGTAACCAGTGTTTGGTTACTTCAGTTACAGATCCTTATATTTATTTATGATATCCTGGGATATAAATATTTTTCTGTGCCATTGCTTATCATTTACGTTAAGAACAAAAATATTTGGGTAGTAAATGGAATGTGGGTAAAATATTTCTTGAGTACATTATTTTTACACAAATTATCTTATCCTTGAATATGTTAACAAGAGAAGTGTTGTCTTTAAAAAGAAAAAAAGCTATACAAATCTGCATGTTTTCCTTGACCTCCTGTGGCTTATTGTGTGTGATTTGATTTTCTTTGCTTCTTCAGTGTTTTCTTCACAGAAAGAAATGAATTTTATTTTAAAACCATACTACAGAAAGTATTGTCTTCTAATTTAGCATCACATTGTTAACCTTGTGTGCACTAATTCTCTGCTTATAAAAATTTGAAGGACATACATTATGAGACAGCGCATTAGCTGGCATAGTCCTGGTGTGTGTGTGAGCAAACACATTATGTCATTATTATATCCATACTTGCTATACATTTGCTTCTGGACTGTTAACATACACTTAAGTATGTTATTACAGAAGTCGCCTTTCTCCTTGACTTTGATGTCTAGCAGCTCAGGTATTCAAGTACAATTATGCTATAAATTTTGTTGAGATTTAGTTTTCTCTTTTGAAAGTTACCTCTTGAACTCCATAAGTACTATGACATTGTTAGTTTCCAGACAAGGTATTTGGTTAGCCTCATTCCAAAAAATTAGTAACGTATTGGCAATGTTTATTCTTCTCTTATTAAATTATTTAAAGTCATTTAATGATGTTACATTTAACTGGTCAGTGTTGAGTCAAGAACCAGTTTGTTTACTTAAGAGATGCCATCTCTAATTTTTGAAATTGTGTCCCTACCACTGTATGTACAAAATAGAAACAATATTATAAGTGCTACTAATAGTTAAGTTTCCAGACAAACCCACAGACACACATTCAACTCTAAGGTTGCTAACTTCTGATATTATCTATACAGACTTCAAATTCTGGAACATGGGAGCAAGACAGTGTAGGAGAGAGAAGGAAAAAGGGAAGAGCTTCCTGTCATTGCTAGCTACTAATGTGTGAACAGCAGTAAGGTGTTGGCTTTCTCAAGTTACTTGCAATTTTACATTTAAAAATTTTATACTCTAAAGCATCATTGGTAGAATTTCAGCCAATGTAGTTTAGACATTTAAGGGAGAAATACCTTTTCTCTGGGCTCAGTTTGGTTTTACAGATTCCTAAATTCAATTTTACTTAGAAAAGTATTTTTAATTGCATCTTCCTTCTTTCCACATTTGAATCCACATATTCTCTAAGTGTTAAAATTAGACACAACTGAGTAGGGGTAGTTCCTGGTATAGGGGAAGGACAATAATCACAATTTATGTGTGTTGAGCTCTTGTAAGTTGGGACTAGGACCTTTCTGTAAATGTCCTTTTTAGGGGGATGGTGTGTGGGGTGGGGTGGGGGTGGGGGGTATATGTGTTGTTTTGTTTTTCCTGGGAAGATCCTCTTATATATATTATTTCTTATGATGTAATTGTTTTCTTTTTCCTGCAGGTTTATGGTAAATGTACCAGCTCTAGAACAAATGAATCAGATTTTACACATTCTGTTTATATTTTTACCTTTTCTGTGGGCACTCGGCACTCTGCCCCCGCCCGATGCACTTTTCTTATGGGCAATGGAGCAGGTTTTAGAGTTTGGCCTTGGAGGCTCATCTATGTCAACCCATCCACGGTAATTATTTCAAATATTTAAGTTATACGTAATGTATTCATAAAGAATTTTTTTTCTTTTCAAGCAAATTTTCTTTCTTCTCTGCAGGTTATTAATAATGTTCATCGTTTCTGCTGGAACGGCTATAACGTCATATTTCATTCCCAGTTCTGTTGGAGTGGTTCTTTTCATGACTGGACTTGGGTTCCTACTAAGTCTTAACCTAAGTGAGATGGGTTTTGTCTTCAAACGCAGTGTAACCAGACACAGAGTTGGAACCAAATCTAAGGCCTTACCCAGTGGTTCAGAAAAACAACTTACTTGGAAGGAATGCCTTTTCTACATCATGATATTAGTCTTGGCTCTCTTAGAAAGTATTTTGCTGCATCACTTTGCTTGTTGCTCACAGATTTCTAAAAACAGTCCCCAAGCTATTGTTGGCTATATTTTGATGGTATTACTTATAACACTATGGATACTTAGAGAAATTCAGAGTGTCTATATCTTTGGAATTTTCCGAAACCCTTTCTATCCAAAGGATGTGCAAACTGTGACATTATTCTTAGAGAAGCAAGCAAGGCTCATGAAGATTGGTGTTGTCAGACGGATTTTGCTAAATCTAGGTAGGAAGGTAAAATCTACTAACCTTGTGTTATATCTGTGAAGTGTACAGAAATATGAAATTCCCACATTTGTGTAATACTATACTTCATACAGTGTTTATTCTTTTATGGTTTGGTTTGTTCGTTTATTAGGATTTTTTGTTTTTAGTTACTTGCTTAAATGTACATTAATAAAACCTCATATTGGCCAAAATAAAATATTATAGAAGGGGTTACTTTGCCTTAATTAGATTTGTCTTTTTCTGTTTGTCTTAGTGTCACCTTTTGCTATGATAGCATTTCTTTCACTGGACAGTTCCTTACAAGGGCTGCACTCTGTGTCTGTCTCCATTGGATTCACAAGAGCTTTTAGAATGGTAATCCTAACATGCATTTAAGAATATTTTCCTATTCCTAAATTTAATTGTGCTTTTGTTTACTCTGTTTATCTAGATTATCAAATTCTACTTAATAAAGTAGGTAATTTGTGTATGGCAGGTATGGCAGAATACAGAAAATGCTTTATTGGAGACAGTCATTGTATCAGCAGTGCACTTGTTGACCTCCAGTACAGATGTATGGTGGAACAGAAGCCTGGATACAGGAATCAGACTCTTACTGGTAAATGTCTTTTTTAACAGCTTCATTGAGATGTATTTCATGTACCATAATCTTACGCACTTAAAGTGTGTAGTTCAGTGGTATATATTCAGAATTTCACAATCTAATTTAGAAAAATTTTAACACCCCAAAAAGATATCTCATATGCATTAGTAGTCATTCCCCATTCCTACTCTCCATCCCATCCAGCCCCAGCAGCCATTAATCTACTACTTTCTGTCTCTGTGGATTTGCTTGTTTTGGGCATTTCACATGAATGGAATTATGTAGTCTTTTACATCTGGCTTCTCACTTACCTGTTTTCAAGGTTCACCCATATTGTAGCATGTATCAGTATTTTATTCTTTCTTATTATATTCTTCCTGATGTTATAAATGGTATTGTTCCTTAACTCATTTTCTTGGCCTGTTTATTGCTATGGTATAGAATACAATTGATTTTTAAAATATTAATCTTGTATCCTGAAATCCCACTACACTCCTTTATTAATTCTAATAGATTTTTAGGTTTCTTAGGATGTTCCTGTATATAAGATTATGTCATCTGCAAATTAGAAATAGTAAAGGTAGTTTCACTTCTTTCTTTCCAACCTATATGTCTTCCATTTATTTTTCTTACCTAATTGCCCTGGCTAGGACCTCTAGTATAATGCTGAATAGAAAAGGTAAGAATGGACATCCTATGAGGAAAGCAACCAGTCTTTCGCCATTAAGTTGATGTCAGTCTTTTACCATTAAATATATCAACTATTGGTTTTTCATACATACTCTTTATCGAGTTGAAGAAATTTCATTCTATTCCTAGTTAAGTCTTTATCATGAAGATCGTTGGATTTTGTCAAGTGCTTTTTCTGTGTCTGTTGAAATGGTCATGTGGTTTGGGTCCTTTAATCTATTAACATGGTATAATACATAGATTTTTGGTTATTAAACCAACTTTGCATTACTGGAATAAATCTCACTTTGTCATGCTGTATAATCCTGTTTATGTGTTGCAGGATTTGGCTGGCTAGTATTTTGTTGAGCGTTTTTATGTGAGATATATACATATCTGTGTTTGTGTGTGTATGACAAGATATATATATGTAGCTTTTCTTGTCATGTCTTTGGTTTATGGTTTAGATATTATAATAGCACTGACCTCATAAAATGATTTGGGAATTTCATATTAATTATTCTTAAATGTTTTGCAGTATTCAGTATGTATCATAAATATTTTGTAGCATGAAAGCCATCTGAGCCTCAACTTTTCTGTATGGGTAGCTTTTAAATTACTAACTCAATTTCTTTACTTGTTATAGGTCTATCCTGATTTTCTGTTTCTTGAGTTGGTTTCAGTAATTTATGTCTTTTTGGAAACTTGTCAGGCTTATCTAAGTGATTTAATTTATTTGCATATGGTTGCTCATGGTATTCTCTTATAATCCTTTTTATTTTTTTCTGTAAGATGTTAATGTTACATCTTTCTTTCTTGATTTAATTAATTTGAGTCTTCTCTTTTTTTTATTGGTAGATCTAGCTAAACACTTGTCAGTTTTGTTGATCTCAAATAAACAGTTTTTGGTTTCATTGCTTTTCTCAGTTTTTCTATTCTCTATTTTATTAATTTCCACTTTAATCTTTATTATTTCCTTCCTTCTGCTCACTTGAGTTTTAGTTTGCTCTTTGTTTTCTTATTTCTCCAGTTTCCTTAAGGTGGGAGATTAGGTTATTAAGATCTTTCTTCTCTTTTAATGTAGGCATTTAAAGCTATAAATTTCCTTCTGAGCACTGTTTTAGCTGTATCACAAGTTTTGGTATGTTGTGTTTTTGTTTCATCATCTCAAACTATTTTCTTGTTTATCTTGTGATTTGTTTTCTTTGACCCATTGTTTATTTAGGAATATGTCTTTTTAATGTTCAAATTTCTTTCTATTGTTGATTTAATTCTATTTTGGGTGAAAAACATACTGTACATGATTTATATGAACATACTTAGTATGATTTCAATCTATTGAGGTTTGTCTTATGGCATGACTTCTCTTTCTTAATCTGTAAAATACTCTCTAAAATAGGGATAAATTAAGGGTAGTTGCTTAATTATTTACCACTTTTAGCCCTCCTGACTTAGCAAGCATGTCATATGAAGCTTAGTCAATCTTAAGGTACAGATAACACTCTGTGAGCTCTCTTTGTACTACTTTTTTTTTTTTAAGGAAGCCCAAACTTTGATAAAGGTGGTCTCATTTATTAATTGTGAAGTTGGAGAAAATTATAACAAAGAATCTCAAAGGTTATTTCCTCAAAAATATTGAGGCAATAATAAAATTACACAGTTTTCCTTTTATGATCTTGAAAATTCATGAAATGAATAGAGAATAAGAAAAAAAGATCATATTTAAGAATAAAAAAGATTCTTTAAGAATAAAAACAATTTTATGTCTCCACAGGTTGGTATCATCCATGATCGTCTGATTCAATTCATCTCTAAATTACAGTTTGCTGTGACTGTACTTTTGGCATCATGGATGGAGAAAACCCGTAGAAAATCAACCACCACTTTATGTATACTCAACATTGTCTTCTCTCCCTTCGTGTTGGTCGTCATAGCTTTTTCTACACTACTCTCTTCTCCTTTACTCCCCCTCTTCACCCTTCCTTTGTTCTTGGTGGGGTTTCCCCGACCTACTCAGAGTTGGCCAGGAGTAGTGGGCACTGCAGCCTGCGTGTGTGCAGATACTGTCTACTACTACCAGATGGTCCCAGGTTTGACCACTGCACTGCAATCTGCAATGGTAGCTGGAAGTTTAGGTAAGTAAATGGGTTTGTGCTTAAGAAATCCTCATTAACGTATTTAAAGTACAAAAAAATGAACCCACAGAAACAGCCTTTTTTGATCCAAGCATTTTAAAGATTCTAATACTTTGATTGTAGGCAGAAAGACTAAATGTGAAATAGAAGTATATCTCCTGCTCTTTATTTTGATATAAATGAAGTTATAAAAGAAAAATACTAAGGGAAAATTTCATTAAGGCGATTTGACAATTTTTAGAAAACATTTTCTTGAATAAAATCAGGTTATAGTCCCACCATTGAAACATGAAAACACGTTATCTCCCAAATTTTCCATGATTTTATAATGAGTTCATATCAAGTAGATACAATATCTTAAAACAGAGAGTGAAAACTAGGTTTATATAATATCAGATTGAAGAGCTTAAGGGAGTTTGTTCATATCTTATTAGTTATTGTATAGCAACTTCAGCAGTCTGACAAGATTACAGAACAAGATAACATAAAAGCTTTGGTCATTGATCAGTGGGCTCCCAAAATGAAATGCCATGCAAATTAGTGAGATTTTTGATGAGAATGAACTAATTATATGATAATTATAATTTTATAATTTCATCATACGCTAACTGCAAATTCAACTATATTATACTTCTTAAGGTTGGTTTTAGAAATGGCATAAGCGCATTACAATAGTGTATTGTCTCCTGCCATATGCCTTAGCCCGAAATGTGTTTTAGAAATGTCTCATGACTTCCTAGCAAACTGATGCAAGGCAGAGTAACAATTTAAAATTAGAATTTGAATGAAATATTTACTTGGGTTGAACTTTTCTATTTATCTATGATTTTGTTAGATAATATATAAAAATCTTTATCTTTGTATTATAATTTTTTATGAATAATTATTTTTCTTATAGGAAATATTCTATACTTATTATACTGTTATCCAGTTCCAATTAATCTTTATTACACAATGCTAATGCCACTTTTAAAAATACATGTAAGGTTAAATTCACATATGAAATAAAACTTAGTAATAAAATAGAAATTATGCTTAATTTTCAAATCAATTACACTCAACCAAGAAATGTGTTATAAAGTATTTCCTGGGAAAAAAATGAGGTAACAGTTTACATGCATCTAATTGGCAAAAATGTAAAAAGTCTGACATTACCAAGTACTAATGAGGGTATGGGGAAGAGGAACTCCCAAACCCTGCTGGAAAGTAATATGTAAATTTGTACAACCACCTTAAAGAGTAAATTTGCAGTCTTGTAGTAAAGGTGTACATATCCCATGGTCTAGGGATTCTACTTTTAGAATCCATGATCCAGTGATTCCAATTCTAGAGAAACTCTTACACATCTGTTTTGGGGTCCCTAAGACCATTCCTACCTAGGTTTTATGATTTGTAGAAGGACTCACAGAATTCAACATATAGTAGTTGTACTCACAGCTAAGATATTTTTATAGCAAAAGGATACAGAGCAAACTCAGCAAAGGGAGAAGTCACATGAGATAAAAGAGACTAGATGGAAACTTCTAGGCATCCCCTCCCCCCCAAGTGGAGTCACACAGAATGTGCTTAATTGTGCTTAATTCTCCAGGAACATGTTGTGACAATGTGTGATCTGTTGACTATCAGGGAAGCTTGAGACTCAGAGCCTAGGGTTTTTATTGGGGGATGGTCATGTAGGCCCCCTCTGCTGAGCACGTACCAAAATTCCAGACTCCCAAAAGGAAAGCCAGTGTTCAGTATAAACTATATTGTTTGCACAAACAGTTTAGACACAAGAGGCTCTATCAGTTAGCATGGTGAGAATGCTCCTGAAGTACAAGTTCTCAGATGCCAGTCAACAGCTGACTTTGTAAGCAGGCCTTTCAAAGGATAGCAGTCGATTCTGCTATGTTAACTCTTTCCTGTACAAGCAAACTTGCACAAAGATGATTTCTGCAGCATTATTAAAATAGTGAACAACTGGAAGCATACAGTGAGTTCTCAGTGCAGTTACCGTGAATGACTGCAGTTGACATGAACAAATCTGAGATATAATGTTGAGAGAAAAACTAAATTTTAATTTGATCAGCGTGGTAGATAGTACTTTATGTAAATTTTTAACACCATTAAAACATTTTATACACATGTATATAAAAATGTCCACAGTGTTTTAAATAATTAATGTGAAGTTCACTTTTATATACAGTTATTTAATACTTTTCCTAATATATTTAACATGTATTTAGGATTTTATATTGCAGGATCTAATATATTTGTCTGGAAAATATGTGCTTGACTTCTTATGCATTATCACCTGTGGATTTTTTTCTTCCAACTGCTCCTGTAAAGAATTAATTTAATGCCTCCTGATATGCAATGAATAGTTGTTTCTATTCTTGATACAAAGGGAGGGTCAGAGGACTTGTGAATTAGTTCCAAGTGTGTTATCAATTTTGAAGACTCACATGACAAAGTAAAATAACCTTGAACAATTACCTTTTTTTTTTTAAATTTCTTTTAGGTCTCCTCTTACCTGGGTCTCATTATTTGGGCCGTTTTCAGGATCGTTTAATATGGATAATGATTCTAGAACGTGGCTATACTTACTGCTGTATTAACATTAAGGTCAATGAGCATTTAAAACCTCTAATATTTTTATAGTACGTGTGTAAAATTTTACATGTTGTGTACACATCAAACATTTAATAGCTCAATTTGAAAGAGTATTTTTAATGACCTGTGAAAACACCTCGGGATTTTTAAAGCATATTTCAATATGCACATATTGATGGACAGACTAGTGTTGGCTGTGTGATAGAGCCTAATAACAAAATATACCTTCCCTCTTTTCATCCAGTCCTGTTCTTTTTGTCCCTATCTAGTTAAACATCTCAAAAGTGTGACTCAGTAATATTATTTTCACTCCTATTTCATATAAGCATTCTCAATTTTACCTCTCTGCCCCTACCTGCTATGCCCTGTTTTTCGCCTTCCTTTTAGAGGAAAATACCTTATTAGAGTTGCTTATAATCATTACCTCCAGTTTTATTTCTTCCATTCTCTCTTCAACGTATTCTACCTTTTTGACCCTATTGTCTGCCTACTGCTCCACCAAAAACTGCTCTTGTCAAGGTCTCCAGTGACTGTCAGATTGCTAAATCCAGTGATCAATGCTCAGACCCGGTCTTACTTGACCTGTCAGCAGCATTTGACACAATTGATCTCTTCTTTTCGCTTGTTTCACGGGTAAATCCTCCTTGGTCTCTTTTGGTGGTTCATATTCTTTTGCTTGACCTCTTAACATCAGAGAATCCTAGACCCCAGCAGTCCTTGGTGACAATACCATCCTCTGGTTCCTTAGCCCAAAAAACTTTGGGCTTTAGTCCAGTGATATTTGATTCCTGGTTTACTTCTCTACCCCACATCCAATCCAACAAGAATTCCTATTGGCTCTGCCTTTAAGCCATAGCCTATATCCAACCCCTTCTCACTACCCTGGTCTCAGCCACCTTCATCCTTTCCCTGGATAATTGCAGTAGCCTCCTAATTGATCTCCTGCTTCTACCTGTGTCCCCCCATAGTCTATTCTCAACTAGAATGATCTTTAAAATCTAAGTCAGATCGTGCCGCTTCTCTACTCAAAACCCTACAGTGAATCTCTTCTTTCACTCAGAGTAAAACCCAAGGCCCTAAATGGCCAGGCTCCCTCTTTCCTCTTTGGGCTCATTTACTACTTTAACCCTCTCACTCTACTCCAGCCTACTGGCTCTTCCCTCTCCCTGGAACACTCTTTCTTCAAATCCACACAGCTAACTCCTTCACCACCTTTAAGTCTTTCCTCAAATGTCACCTTTCGATGAGGTCTATGGCCATCCTATTTAAAATGACCCTCCCACCCAGCATTCCCAATCCTCCTTGCCTTGCTTTACTTTTCCTTTATTTTCATAGCACTTATACTTTCTAACAAATTATATAATTTACTTACTAGCTTTGTTTTTGATTGCCTGTGTCCTTCTACTCTCTAATGTAAATTCACAAGGTTAAGGATCTTTGCTTTTATTTGGAGTATATAATCTAAGCCCCTGAAACAGAGCCTGGCACATAATAGGGCCTTAATAAATGTTTGCTGAATGAATAGTGAATGAATGAATTTTTTGTCTTAGCACAGATTGGATAAAATTGCTGGTGACTAAAAAGCTATTCCTTTACTCCAGTGGTTCTCAAATTGCAGTTCCCCAGGTTAGTAATATTAATATCTCCTGGGGAACTTGTTAGAAATGGAAATTCTTGGACCCCAGACCTACTCTGGGGGAGGTCTCACCAATCTTTGTTTTAACAAGTCTTCCAAGTGATTCTGACTCACCTAAAGTTTGAAAACCACTGCTCTAGTCTAACCTGTACCAGTAGAAGGCAAAAAAAATCAAGTAAAATTTCGAGGATGTTTTTATTGTTCTATTTTTAAAGTGGTATGGTCTTATAATACCTAATAATGTGGTTCCTTTTATTGGTCTTTTGTGCTCCCTGACATATGTAGTATAAAAACATACCTTTTGGTAGTAGTCTTTTTTTCTTTCTTTTCAATTTTTTTGGACAGAAGCTTGCTTAGCTATACCATCTACTAACATTTATATAATGCCTTGAAGTTTACAAAGCACTTTCATTGCTTACTTTACTCTTCACAACCCTGTGTGCCAGGATTATTTTTCTTTGAAAGAGAAGGAAAAGGAATCTCAGAGAGGTTATGTGACCTACTCAGGGTTGTGGACTAGTATCTGGTAGAGCCATGATTTAAAATGGATTCTGATGTCATATTTCATGTCCTCTCCATGGATCGTAATACAACCTGACAGGATTACCTTTTATTAAAGGCACTGATAGTTTTGTAAAAATGTATAAATAAACAATAGTAGTAATAAATAGGGACATGGTACATCCTCTTCAAGTGATTCCTTCCAGGACCATAATCAAAATGTGTTTAAAATTCATATAAGAATATTCACAATATTCTTTTGTTCAACATATATTTTTGCATAGCTACAAAGTGCCATGTAGAACTGGTTTAGGCACTGCAGATATAGTAATAACCTAAAGAGAGATGCTTTATGGAGTTTACATTGTAGTTGGTAGAAACAGACAATAATCAAATACATAAATCTGTATTTTTATTATTATTATATTATAGTAAAAAAACTATGCATATCCATACAATAGAATAATGCTCTCACATAAACTAGGATGGAAAGGATACTAAACTGCTGGGCATATTATATAATTCCAATTTTACCTTTTTCTCCAAAATTTTTTATCATTTAAAAAAGTTTTTAATAAGGATGACTACAAATACAGTCTTTTAAAATTATGATCATAGTCAATAAAATTGTTTTGTTAATTTCTAGTGGAATTTCTATAATTTCTTTTGAAATAGTGGGGTTATTTTTTATCTCTGTATCCAACATCAGATATGTTAAGTGCCATTAAGTTTGACTTAAGGTGTAGCTCTTGAGCTAGAGAAAATTTTTACATTTTTTGGTATTTTTATTTTGAGAATCTAATCCAGGGACATTTACAAAACTCATCGCTTTTCTTTGTGTAATAAGTGATCATAAACTTGAGTACTTTTTAATTTCCTCTTTAGGGGTTAGAATTACAAGAGACATCCTGTCACACTGCTGAAGCTCGAAGAGTTGATGAAGTTTTTGAAGATGCCTTTGAACAAGAATATACAAGAATATGTTCTATTAATGAACACTTTGGAAATGTCTTGACGCCCTGTACTGTTTTGCCTGTGAAACTCTATTCTGATGCGAAGAATGTCCTATCTGGCATAATAGATTCTCATGATAATTTAAGAGAATTTAAAGGTGACCTTGTTAAAGTACTTTTGTGGATACTTGTGCAGTACTGCTCCAGAAGGTCCAACATGCAAGAGAATGTTCACAAAACTGAAAATAAAGGGAAAGCATCTCTAATAATCCTGCCTGCTTTGAATACTTCACCACAAACCCAATCCCCAGATGACACAGATAGTTTAAATTCAGAAATTTCAAATAACTGGTCTGATGATATTTTTGGTGATGAGCCAACCACCAAAAAAGGAAAGGAAGAAAAAGATCAGTTGAAAGTTTTGCAAAGTATAAATTTGCCTATTCCAGGATCAGTAGAATCACAGAGTGTTGATGATCATTCTACAGGCAAAGTTCCTGAAAATAGTGTTCACAAAGCAGTTCTATTGGGATATCCTGCTGTTGACAAAGGAAAACAGGAAGACATGGTGTATATTCCTCTCACGGAGTTCAGGTGTTCTCATTCTCATTTGTTAAGCTTACCTGAAGAGTGGATGTCTAACTGTTTGCCTAATTCCAAAATGAGGGAGATGAGCTCATTATTTCCAGAAGAATGGTATCAATTTGTCTTAAGGCAGTTGGAATGTTTTCATTTGGAAGGCAATGTCCCAAATGTACTGGAAGAAATTGCAAAGGACACAGTTTTAAAAGACCTTTATGTTCGCGCAGTAATGACTTGTTATTTTAGTTTATTTGGAGTAGATAATACGGACCCTAGTCCTAGTCATATACTGAGAGTTTACAATGGTGTTTTGCCTTGGTCTGTTGCCTTGGATTGGCTGACGGAAAAGCCAGAACTGTTTCAGTTAGCACTGAAAGCTTTCAGGTAATTCATTTTGATTATATATAAGTTGTAACATTGGCAGAAAAATGTTGATTTTTAAAGTAACCTAGAAGGACATACACCTTCATTTCTAATTTTTAAAAATAATCACTTTTGTAAAAATGAAAAAAATAAATGCTTAGTATGTATTGTGATTATATCAGGAATATACTTTAATTTGTACCTCCTTTTGTTTTCTTTCTGCGGAGAACCTGTTTTTCATGTGGATTCCTTTACTTAAATGCCATCATTTCTTCCTTTCTATCTGAAATACGTATTTATTTTTTCAGTTTAATGTCTTAAAAATATTGATTGAACAAAATCTATTTCTTCTATAAAGTTGATAAAAAATTCTAAAATCTTTCTCCCTTTTTTAGGTATACCCTGAAATTAATGATTGATAAAGCAAGTTTAGGTCCAATAGAAGACTTTCAAGAACTGACTAACTGCCTTGAAGAATATGAAAGTGACTGGTACATTGGTTTGGTATCTGATGAAAAATGGAAGGAAGCAATTTTACAAGAAAAACCATGCTTATTTTCTCTGGGATATGATCCTAATATGGTAAGTTAAAAAAGTGTTTGAACTAAGTGATAGAGATATGACATTCTATGTATAAATACATTAATTAGATTTAAGGCATTCATAATCATCATTTTATGGTCAACAGTTCAATCCTAAAATGACTAATTATTTACTTTTACAAATTTAATAGGAGCCAATTAAAAATGTTGTGTAACCATTATACAATAACTGACCTATAAGATAACCAAGTAAATGTATTTTGCTATTTGACTAAAAGCATTGTATTCCTATGCTAAATTTAAATGTATGAATTATCACTTTAGATTTGACTCCTAGAAGAAAAATTAATTTTTAAGTGCCAAAGTATTTCTTTTGCTGATATCTATACTTTATTTGAAGCATAACTGACCTGTGAAAATTAAGAAAGACTCCAAATAGGGAATAGCTTTTTTAAGATTTAGTACTTGTTCTCATGCATTTAAAATGTCATCGAGTGTGCACAGTGTGAAAGATTCAATGTCATGAGCTTATTATGAGTTCCACATCTGGCATTACAGCCTGAGAAGCTCTGCAGATGTGCTCCCCAATGAAAATGATGAAAGTTATTTTAAAAAAACAACCATTTAAAGTCTTGGAAATGGTCCTAAAAGCATTAGCAAATGAAGAAACATTTATTCAAGAAAATTGACTAAAACCCAGTAAGTACAGTGAAAGGTTGTAGTGTTTGAATCAAGACACATTTTCTTCCACTTCAGTAAGACAGAAACTTTCAGACTGGTATGGCCAAGAATACAGCTCCCTCTCTCCTTACCTCCCAGTTGGGAAAACTGTTTCTCTGAGAGAGGCAGGACTTCAGCATTTCTCATCTTATTCTCAGGTACCTGTTGTGAGGCTAGGTTCTGAGCATGTGTAGTCAAGAACTCCTTTCTGGCCAACTCAACTCTTTGGATAGAGGCTTTAACCTGGACATGTTGCCACTGATAATATTGAGGCCCTGATCACCCTTGCCTATCTGTAAGATGGAGTTTCCATACTGGGAGGGCAAGCCAAGAAGACCTTAGGTAACTGCTCCCCCTCTACCAAGCATTTATATACTAAAGCAAAGGTATCACTCAGAGAAGCAAACAAATACACTAACTCAAAATGGATTAAAGACTTGTACATATGACCTGAAACCATAAAACTCCTAGAAGAAAACAGATGGTAAGCTCCTTGACATAGGTCTTGGTGATGATATTTTGGATTTGACACCAGATATAAAGAACTCATACAACTCAATAGCAAAAAAAACCCTTCCAATTTAAAAATGGGCAGAGGATCTGAATAGACATTCTTCCAAAGAATACATACAGATGGCCAACACATACAGGAAAAGGTGCTCAACATCACTAATCATCAGGGAAATACAAATCAAAACCACAGTGAGCCTCATACCTGTTACATTCTCATCAAAATGAGAGTGACAAGTATTGGCAAGGATGTGAAAAAAATGTAACCCTTGTGCATTATTAGTGGGAATGTTAATTGGTGCAGCCACTACTGAAAACAATATGGAGGGTCCTCAGAAAATAAAAAATAGAATTACCATATGATCAAGCAAATCCATTTATGGGTATTTATCCAAAGGATATGAAAACACTAACTTGAAAGATCTATGGACCCCTATTTTCATTGCAACATTATTTACAATAGCCAGAAGACGGAAAGCAACCTAAGTGTCCATTGATGAATAAGTGGATAAAGAAAATGTATTATACACATGCACACACACATACACAATAGAATACTAGTCTGCCATAAAAAAGAAGGAAATCTTGCCATGTGCAACAACATGGATGGACCTTGAGGACATTATGCTAAGTGTAATAAGACAGAGAAAGACAAGTATCATATGATCTCACTTACATGTGGAATCTAAAATTTTAAAAATAATAACTCATAGATACAGAGAACAAATTGGTGATTGCCAGAGGTGGATTGGGGGGTGGACAAAATAGTTGAACATGGTCAAAAGGTATGTGCTTCCAGTTACAAAATAAGTCTTGGGGATGTAATATACAGCATGGTGACTATGAATAATAATACTGCATTGTACATTTGAAAATTCCTGAGAGTAGATCTTAAAAGTTCTCATCACAAGACAAAACAAAAATTTATAATAGTGTGCTGATGGATATTAACTAGACTTACTGTGATCATTGCATAATATATACAAATATCAGATTATTATGTTGTATACCTGAAACTAATGTAATGTTACATGTCAATTGTATCTCAATTTAAAAATAAAGGAAGGTATGACAATCTCACATCAAATAGAAAAAGAATATCAATACAGATAGAAATGATTTTTTAAAAAATAAAAAGAACCAAATGACAAATTCACTAGACGGAAGCAACAACTGGCATAAGAAAGAATTAGTGAACCAGAATATTCTAGATCAATAGAGATTATGCAAACCAAAGAAGAGAAAGAAAAATAATAAAAGGGAACAGACAGAGAAAGATCCAAGATGGTGGAATAGGTAAACACTGTGCCTGCTTCCTTCTGTGAACACATTGAAATTACACTAGATTAGAGAACAGTCAACCTGGAGAACCACCTGAAGTCTGGCTGAACAGAAGTTTTATAATTAAGGATATGAAGCAGCCACGTCGAGACTGATAGGAGAGGCAGAGACACAGAACAGGCCTCAAACCTCCGTGTGGTGGTTGAGAATCAGGAGGGATATCTCAGCCATGGAGGTTCCCCCCAGAGGGCAAGCGACCCAAGCCCCACACCAGACTTCCCAGCCCGGTGTAGAGGAAGAGGAGCCCCTACAACATCTGGCTGTGAAAAACAGTGGGGATTCTGACCGACCTGGTGAAAAAGAAGGCAGCGGGAAACCTAGCCATCCTTTTAAAGGGGCCATGCAAAGACTCATTTGCTCTCAGGCACTCACCCTGAGCTCCAGCGGAGGGACAGTCACTCAGGAGGCATCAGAGGCATGCGAGGGGGTCAGACTGAGGTGTGTGGCTTTGAGGCAAAGGCTGGAGGACGGTCGCCATTTTCCCTATGTGGGGGTCCTCCCATGTAGCTGTGCACCCAGCAGGCGAACGCCATCTTTCTTGTGTTTAGCCCGCCCCACAGGCCAAATCTGAATCTGATTGGTCTGGTGAGCTCTGCTGCTCTATCCTGCTAACTCATTGGGACCCCGCCCTCCTCGACTCCACCAACTCAGGAGGCCCTTTCTCAGCAATCATCTACCCTTTCCCACAATTGCACTCTTCCTTGAAAAGCTATCAGAGTTCATGGGCTCCATGTGGGCAGCAATTGGCCTCAGATGTGCTCTGAGACTTTTGCTGAGTAGCTCTAGGCTCAGCACTGGCACCAAACCAGAATCTGTATTAACCTGGTGACCACAACTTTTCCCACTCTACTGGAAGACCCTGCCTCACCCAGTATGCCTACCACATGAGTCTTTATCAGCAGCTGAAACTTATGGGAGCCAGCAGGTGGCAGCAGGCCTTGGGGTGTCCTAGCTTTTTGCGAAGCTATTCCAGGCCCGGTACTGGTGGCGGCAGTCCTCAGTTCACAGTGTAGCCTCTCCCATGAGCCTCCAGGTTTAGTACAGGCAGTGAACAACTGTGGATTGCTTTGTAGCTCCTACCAGGTAGTCCCCAGCCAGTCCCTCAAATGATTAAACATAGTGTTACCATATGACTGAGTTACTGTTATTCAACTCTTAGGTATATGCCTAAGAGAAATGAAAACACAGAACCACATTAAAACTTGTATGTGGATGTTTATAGCAGCAGTATTCATAATTACTGAAAAGAGGACATAACCTAACTGTCCATCAACTGATTTCTTAAAATTGTGGTATATCCATACAATGGACTATTATTTGACCATAAAAAGGGACAAAGTACTGATTCTTGCCACAACATGAATGAACGTTGAAAACATGCTAAGTTAAAGAAGCCAGTCACAAAAAACTACATATTATATGATTTATGAAATTTCCAAAATAGGCACATCTATGGAAAGTACATTACTGGTTGTTTAGGACTGGGGGAATGAAGGTATAGGAGTATATTAGCTAAAGAGTACAAGGTTTCTTTTTGAGGTCTTGAAAATAATCTAAAATTGACTGGTTATAGTTGTACATATCTGAACATACCAAAAAAAAACTGTTGAATTGTACATTGTGCATGAATAAATTGTATGGACCATGAATTAATCTCAGTGAAGCTGTTTTTAAAAAGAGCCTATGTGGATTGTCTACTGACTAGTACTTATGACTTATGCATTACTGAGGCCAGGTGGGATGAAGGAATAGAGAAGGAAAGGACAGAAGTAGTGAGATTTTGATGTTTTGTTCATTGAGTGAAATGGCTAAATGGGTGTTTTTCCTCTGATACTTTATTCAGAGTTACGAAATAGAGGTGATTCTTGATTCTGAAGACAAGCAACTCGTGTGTACATTTTAATACACCACTTTCTGTTTAAATTTGCCTCAATACAATGGAATTATTTTCTAAATTTATAAATAAAATATAAAGTCCTGAATATAATCTTTTTTCTCCCCTCCCCCACCCCTTTTATACTTTAAAGGGAGTTTACACTGGGAGAGTACTTACCCTTCAAGAATTATTGATCCAAGTTGGGAAGTTAAATACTGAAGCTGTTAGAGGTCAGTGGGCCAATCTTTCATGGGAACTGCTTTACGCCACAAACGATGATGAGGAACGTTACAGTATACAGGCGCATCCACTACTTTTAAGAAACCTTACAGTACAAGCAGCTGATCCTCCCCTGGGATATCCAATTTATTCTTCAAAACCTGTCCGTATACATTTATATTAGAGCTCATTTTGACTTGTAAATGTATTGTCATCAAATGTCTATTTTTTCATTCTAGAGGAGTGACAGTGTGCTTTCTCATAACTTCACTGAACTTCCTTCTCTCCCGCAAGTCAGATGCTGAGAAAAGCTCAGCTCTATAAAGTTGATTCTCTTAGCTATCTTAATAGTTAAAAAAAAACTAAAAAAAACTTTATGTCCAACATAAAAGTTAGAACTGTTGGCCAATATTTGTGCCCTATGGATTGTGGTAGGCTTTGGTAAATATAAAACATTTAATAAAATTAGATAAATTTTTTAATGCTTTCTTAAATGTGTGACAGGTGACTTGCCTTACAAAAGTCAACAGCTATGTAATTTTCACATACTGAAAAGATATACATATCAGTGTTTTTGAGTAATGATAATGGATGGTATTGAAGGTTAATGTATATATATTTATTTGAAACACAATTTTATAGTATTTTCAAACTGGTGTTTTATTTTAACATTTAACATGGTCTGATTGTTTTTATATAATTGTTCACTTTCTTTTCATATAATTCAAAAACCTTTTAAAAATGTAATAAAATTTTCCAATAAAATATTTTCCAAGTATCCTTTTGATATATGTGAAAGGAAAGGGATTTATCCCATTCACCATTCAACTCACAGGATTAGCAACATTAGAGCAGTCTGAGTATGACTGCTAGAGGCCATTCCATAGATCTGGCTCCTTATGCATTCCTTTTCAACTAAATTTACTGCTTCTGAAGACTTACCCAATAGGACTACTAGTTACTAGTGTCTTCAGATATCTGAACTAAAGGCAGAAAGAGATGGGAGAAAATTTTTTCATAATGTCATTAGGATTTTATTTTCATTATCCAGCTGCATGTGAACTTTTTATAGGTACTTATGAGGATGGACAATGAATGAATCTGCATTACTTGAGACATGGATTTCTTCAACCCCTTACTTTATTTACAATTAAATCTATAGTAGGCTCCTACGTTGGGAATACAGTAATACATCCTCTTCGAAAATGATGGAAATTATTTGAAATGTACTGATGAGATCTTTATTATTATTATTCCATTTATTTAGTATGTGGAACAGTTCAATCCAGCAATGTTTAAGGAAAAACTTTTTGGACTAATTTTCAATTAATGAATTCATGAGATTTGTATGGTAGTCATTTTTTGGGAAGCAATATAGTTATTAAGAAGATAGGCTTTGGCGTTACACCTGAGTTCAGATCTTAGGCTTGTGATTTATACAACTGAGATTTACTAGCTGGACAATTCTATGTATTTTTGTCTGCTATGAACATTTTCTCATACTAAAAACACTCTGTAATTATCAGTTTTAATGACTGTAACACTGATAGATATAACAAATAATGGACATTTTAAGTTGTTTAAAGATTTTCATTATCATAATGCCAAGCCATGCTTTCCCTTTACCTTGCATGCTCCTCAAACCATTCCCATGTCTATTTCATTCATGGCCAAGTTTCCTCATCTTTCATTCACTTGTCAAACCATTCCAGTCTGGATTCCATTTCTACTGTTCCCCCAAATAAAATTATTAAGGTCACTATTTACCTTCATATTGTCAAACCAACTAGTTACTTTTATATTCTCATCTTATTTGTCCTCTAAGTAGCATTTGACGTTTTTGACCATTCCTTGAATCATCTTTTTTTCCCCTTTTGGCCTTCCCTGACACCATATCATCCTTGTTTTCTATATCCCTGCCTAAAAGCAGCTTTGCTGCTTTTCCTTTTCTACATGACCTCTAAATTTTGGAGGGAGACACCCTAATAACTAATCACACATTGGATTGAGACCTCAAGGACTACATCCTAATTTTAAGGGTGAACAAAAATATAGATGCAGTTTGAATCTTCTCAATCCCTAAAAGTGGATTAAGGTGACCCTGGATTTCTAGTGTACCTATCCACTACCCAGAGCAAATGTAAATCTTCTCTGGACTGATCTTTTAAGTTATTTTTATAATTTTTCATATTTAATGTTGGACAATCTAAAAGAAAGTACCTGAAGAGGTAAGACAACATGATCAAAATCCAAGAAAAACAATAGACAACAAGAACAGATCCATGAGGGATCCAGATAATGGAGTTTTTAAACACAGGCTTGAAAATTATTCTGTTTGGTACATTTAAAGATACAAAACACAAGATTGAAAGTTTCAGCAGAGAATTAGAAACCAGACAGGAGAAATGACAAGTCCCAAACTGAAAAAATACATTAATCAAGTTAAAGAACTATGAATAGATTTAATAGAAACTGGACACAGCTAAAGTAAGAATTGGTCAACTACAAGTTAGGTCAGAAGTAAATATCTGATCATGAAAACTGACAGAAAAGAATGGAAAATACAATGAGAGTATGAGTATATCAAGTTGCCATGAGACAACCTAACATACAAGTAACTGGAATTCCAGAAGGAAAGGAGAGAGAATGTGGCAGAAGCAACATTTGAGGAGATAATGACTGAAAATTTATCATCTTTTTAAGGGCCATCAATCCCTGCAAGACCCAAGCATGATAAAACCACACCCTCACATATCAAGAAAAAATATATAAAAAGGAAATCATAAAATCAGCCAGAAAGCCCTAACAGACATTATCAAAGGAGCAACAATTTTATTAAACTGATAACTTACCAATAGAAAATATGGAAACCAGGTATCAGTGGAATGATAAATTCGCTTAAAAACAATAACTGCAAACAGAATTCTATACTCAGCCTTTCCCCAAAAACAACTCTTTAAGAATGAAAGCAAAGACTCTTTCAAACCCAATAAATTCAACAGCAGACTCTCATAAAAGGAAACAAGTATAGAACATTTTTCATGCAGAAGGGAAATGATCCAGAAGCAGCTCAGGGATACAGAAGGAATGAACAGTAAGAAAAAAAGATAAACATATGGTTAACTATATTAATAGTGATGACAAAAAATAGTTTGGAGGTTAAAATAAATGTTAAAATACATGGCAAAAATAGTATATAAGTTGGTGCAGAAGTTGACACAGAGTTCTAGATCCTTGTATTATCCTGAAAGAAGTTATTAAGTACCAAGTAAATTAGAATTTGCTGTATTATCTATAGATAACCACTAAGAAATTTAAAAAAAAAGAACTATAACTACTAACTGAGGGGGAAAGTATAATAAAGCAAAAAAGAAGACAAAGATAAAACTTGTCAAATTACATACTTTAAATACGTGCAGTTTATTGTACATCAGTTATACTTCAGAACAGGTATTAAAAATACTAGGATGTTCATTGAATCTGCCTCTGAATAACTGACTGAGGTCTCATGTGACTTACTGGTGCACCCAGTCTAACCCTGAAGCCATAGCTTCTACCGGGAACTCTTCTACCGACTCACCGGCTAGCCTCTTGCACAACCCCATCTATGCTTCAGCTTCAGCACAGCTAGAATGAACACACCATTTCCTTCCTATTTCAAAGGGCCATTCGAGATAATAATTAGGAAATGAGATGTCAGTGCAAAATAATAACCACTTTTTAAAGAGTCAATATGTGAACACTTGGTTTCACAGCTCTTGACTATCTTTAACAAAAATCTTCCTTCCCATCTTGGGCTGCTGACGAAAGAGCTTAAAGAGCGACGGTTTATACACAGATACAACATGTATTAATTACATACCATAGAAAAACACCATACAGGTGAATTTCTAAAAACCATTTTAATGTACCCTTCATTGGCTGGAGTAATTGAGCGAACTGAACTCATTTTTCCTTCATGCCTATACTAGCTAATTTCAGTCTCTGTAAGTTTTCACTCATGACATTCTGGAGGCAAAGAAGGCCTGGCTTACATACTCCCAACAAAGCCTAAGCACTGGCAGGCACAATGCCAAGCCCTGGAGATTCAATGACAAGTAAAACAAAATTGACCTGGACCCCAATCTCCTGAAGCCGCAGTAGAAATTCCACCCTTTCAAGGCTCAGTGAAAGTCACATCTTTTCCACAGACTTTCTACACTAATCTATCTGCCAATCTCTCCCTTTCCTGAACTATTTGCACTTACAGTCTGTATCATGCATGCCACATGACATGTTATTTTGTAGCATTCTAGCATTGTTCCAACAATTTGTCTTTTTTGTTATTACCCCAGGTGCAGTGTGTATTCAATTAATCACTGGTTGTACAAGAGCCCTCTCTTATTACATTTTATCCCTATATTACAACCCTATTCTTCTCCCCATAAGCAATCATTATAATACATCTAATGTTTATCTTTTCACGATGTTTTCTTGCAAAACAAGTACTACCTTCTATGCACATAAATTTAAGTGTACATAAACAGAATTGTTATAGTTTATTTACTTAACTCATCACCATGCTTCTAAGATATATCCATGCTGTTGTGTACGCATGTATGCATTTATTCCCTATGGTATATCTCCACCCATATCACCTTCCCCCTTCCCCAAGGATGGCCACCAGGGCGACTTCAACTTCCTCAACAACTATTCCACAATCACTTTATGTATGTTACCTTTATGTATGTATGTTACCTTGGTTATAGCTAAACTGTGAACTGCTTCTAAAGAAGAACCATGTTTTTCTTCTCCTGTTATGATCCCCCTGACCGTAGGAATATTTGTTGATTTTCTGTTGCAGCCAGTGCATGCTATCTACTGTAAGGTGCTAAAGATTAAAGTAAAATTAATTATAATAACTAGAGTAAGGAGCTGCCAACGGAGTCTTCCTGAGCTGAGTTGAATCCTGGCTTTTCCCCTTACTAGCTCTGTGACCTTGGGAAAGAAACACCTACTTGCTCTGGGCATCTCTCTTCATCTACAAAGGTGCATAATACCAACTACGTTAGTGTGCTATTATGACGAATAAATGAATTAACTAATACAAAATACCTCAGTACAACAAATGGCATATAACAGGTCAAATGGCATTTAATAAAGTATGGCTACTATGAGTCCTACCAACTGTTTCAAATTACAGTCATTTGTGCCTGTCAATTCTTCTAAGAGAGTGTAATAGTAAGTACCTTGGAGGCAGAACCATTTCAGAGTTTTCTTTATATTTGGTCATTACCCAGCACTCTGCTTCGTGTATTATCCCATACATTTATGTTAAATACATTGCTGTAGTTCTTTGGTTAGCAGTCTGCTGATCTAGATTTTAAGCATAAATGCTAGAGTATGTTAAAATGGTCTTTTATCCAAGAATGCAGTATGTTATTACTATCTTTATTGAAAGACTCACGGCAGCCTTTTATTAACGGCATGCTGAAAGGAAAGTTGTATCTATTAAGAAGTAAAATCACAAGTTAGTCTTCAGTGTATAAGAAGATGGCTGTTTTCATGTTTTCCATTTATCCCTCCAGTGGCTTGAAAAAGGCAAGTACTCCTTCAGTCATGTTTTGTCTTCCAGGGTTTAAAATAAGAAGAATCTGCATCCTGTAACACAGTGACAGTGACATGAATCAGTCCCTCCTTGTATTTACTCCAATTTTTGACAAGTAATTCCTTCTTTTTTGAGGAGCTACATCATTATGATTCACTGTTGAGAATCCTTACAAAACCTGAGCATATGCTTAAATTAGAATAAAAGTCATAGCTAAAATTCTAGATCTACACAAAAACACCTTTAATGGGCTTAGTTAGCATCATTATCACCTCCATTACTGATTAAGCATTTACTCATGTCATTTTGTAAATGCTGAAATCTCTATTATTACTCTTCCAAGCAGCATATCAAGCCTACACTGACTTGCCTTAATAATTACAAAGAATCAGAGTATTTAGAATAGAAATATTTTACAGATAACTCAAATGGTTTGTGAACCTTTAATATATTGTTTAAAATGTAAAACAAGGCAACTTGATATCCTTCAGATGTGACATTTCATTTGGGAAGATAGGTGTTTACTACTTCCAAGAATTTGCACTAAGACAAAAATTACAACACAAAATTCAGTGCAGCTACATATTGTTCTTGATCCCTAAAAATAATAAAAGATACATCAAAACTAAGTTCCAGACATACTATACCTAGCCTAAAGGACAGAAACAAATTCAAGTCTTATCACCAAGTACATTTAGTTTGGGATAAGCTATATTGGCATTCTCTCAGCTTAGATACCCATAAACAAATCGCAATAAAGAGATGGATATATAAAATAGAAAAGAACGATATGGAAGAAAGAAGCAAGAAGGAAAGAATTTAGTTTTAAAAAAAATTTCTTTTTAGGGTTTCTGTGATTTTGTGTAAAGAATGAGGTATTATATCTCAGAAATGGTACTGGCAAATGAAAGGATGCATAGTTTATCATAAAAAAAATTATAATTAAGACCATATAATAAGCAATATATTAAAGATGGAGGTAGGAAGAGAAAGGGCATTTTTAGCAAAGGTTGGATGTAACCAAATGTTAGATTTACTGTATAATGCTTATATTTTATAGTTACATATTCTGTAAACAAAACAAACTAACTTTCTTATGGGCATTCCTGAAAGAACAACTGCTATAGTGGGACTGAAACTCTAGCCCCTGATCCTTCTTTCGCCACTGAAACAATTATTCTGAAAATGTATTGTCTCCCTGCCCTATCATTTAACTCTTTGATCTTTACTACCTATTAGCTCAATATCCTGCTACCATCAAAATGAAAGCATTACCAGCTAATCCTTAATAACCATAACATTCAAAGGTATGTTTTAAGAGTTTTCCAATATACTAACTCATTCTATTCCCATAACAATTCTATTAATAGGGTAGAGCTGGGATTTCAACCTATGTAGTCTGGCACCAGGATGCTGTGTCATCTCTCATAAAGGTGGCCTTTCCCTCTCAACTCTTATCCATCACTGGACACAATACCGCTACCGTGTTTCCCCGAAAATAAGACCTAGCAGGATCATCAACTCTAATGTGTCTTTTGGAGCAAAAATTAACATAAGACCCGGTCTTATTTTACTATAATATAAGACCGGGTCTTACATAACATAATAATATTAATTTTTGCTCCAAAAGACGCATTAGAGCTGATGGTCTGGCTAGGTCTTATTTTCAGGGAAACACGGTATATCAGCTGTATTCCAGATTTAAAACTCAGGTGTCATCTTTGATCAAGCTCTACCTTTAGAACCACCCCACACTACCAAGCCCTAACATTACCAAAACATTTATAAATGACCTGGCCCAAAGCTGCTCCACAGTACAAGTTGGTAGAAAACGTATAGCCCCCCACCTTCATGATTTTTCAAGTTCTGGACAGGTTGGTGCATCATGGAAGTTTTATAACCTTTAAGTCTCTTTAAGCATTTTGTTTTGTTTTTTGTTTTTGTCACTAATTCATTTTTACTGTCCTGCAAAAAGTTGGAGCAAATTAAACATCTAACAATTAATTAATGGATTGCTTAAATAGTGTTAGGTTATAGGCATGTAATGATACATATGGTATGGTCTCATTTTGTAATTCTCTTTGTATATCAAGCCTTACTAACTTATTTTTAAAAGAAGGTAGTAATCATTGAAAGAAATACTTCAACAATGAAAACCATCTACAGAAATAACCTTTCTTTGCATAATCACATCTATAATTTTTGGCTTAACTCATTGTTATTTCCTTGCTGTTTATACATTAAACTCTTTCGATGGTCACAATTTTCTCTAAAGCAGTTCATAATATTCCTTGCATTTCTATAAGAATGAGTGATCAAAGGATGAGTGACCAGTATATTTTCTTAGACATGGATATAGGCACATCTCAGATATGCTGAGCACTTCCGGAACGAGTCAAAAGAACCAGCAGTGAGAGTGCATCTGTTTTAAAAGCATAGTTAAGTGCTCCAACAGAGGTAAGCATGGGGCTGAGGTTCAAAGAGTCCTGGGGAGAAATTAGACGGGAGGCCAGGTATCGACTCAAGGAGGTGACACCAGCGCTGAGACTTGTAGGATGAGTAGGAGTTTGTGAAGAGAAAGAGCATTTGGCACATAACACTGGTCGAACAGTAAGTGGAAGAAAAAAATGCCAACCTTTGATATGATTTCACCTTGTAGAAAATTTCTCTTTCCAAGACCAGTAGTAATTTATAGTAAACCAACAGATATGGTTGGGGGATAGAGTCATTTTTACATCCTTTGTATTTATATGGTGAGGTTGGTAGAAGGTTAGTAAGAAAAGTTTTTAAGCACTAGAAACTTTTATACATTCCTACAAGGTTGATATGTATTAAGAAATATATAAAATCAAAGTCAAAATTAAACTGCTATTTAATTAAAAAGAAGTGACTGCTGTTCTCCCCCGAAAAAATGTATAAGTCGTTCTTACCAGACCTTTCTTAAAGTTCTCAATCCTTTTCTTCCCTAACTTATTCGTGATCCACCAGGCCCAGGTTGGCATATATTGCCACAAATATACCATTAACAAAAAAGGTTGTTCCGCAATCCAAACTTCTTTCAAATCATTCGCCATGCTGATTAACATCAGCCGCACACAACGACTGGTTGCCATCTTGTGGGACTGGTCTCCATCACTACCTAGAGTCTAAGAAATTTTTTAAAAATTAAGAGAATGCTGAGTATTTATCCAAGGTATTTCATAAACCTTTTAAGCTAGAAAGGAACCAGAAGTCATCTAGCTGAGCGACTCCTTTAATGTGACTTCATGCCCCTTAGGAGAATGCCCCACAGGTACTAGTGGGTGTCTATAAGCTATTTGTAATATGTCAAAAAGCCTAACAGGAATCATACACTTACCAGATAAAATTGTACAGGCTAAGTAAAAGATGGAAGTTCTTTGCTTTTAATTAGAATTGTATCTTAAGGTTCTTAATGATAATTATATATCACTTTAGTAATAAAAAATTTTAAACAAATTATTAATACATTTAACAAATGAAAGTCTATAAAATACAGAGTCCATGGAGGTGAAATGGAGGAAAAAGATAAAAGTGGTTTTTTGAGAATTGTACACCTGAAATCTATGTAATTTTACTAACAGTTGTCACCCCAATAAATTTAATAAAATAAAAATAAAAAAGTGGTTTTTTGGTAGGGAACAAATCTGGTACTTCAAATCTAGGTAACCCACTATCATGCTATAAATAAATAAACTGAGGCCAAGAAAAGTAGTAACTCATCTGTGCTCACACAGATCATTATAATAATGAGGTCTACACCCCAAGACCCTTGATTCCTATAATTGGGTGCTTATTCTATTTACCTCAGACCCTCCACAAAAAATGTGAAAACTACAAATTATTACTATATCTGTGAACATTTACATAGAAACATATACAGATTTATGTCTCGGTAGAAATAAATCTTAATGGAGAAGAAGGAAAATTTCATGGTCTTTGGAGGGATTTTGGATTATTGAGTGATACTGGATTCCTCATGAGACATTTGCTATTCATTTGATAAATTAGTACTATGTGTACTGTGTGAGCTGAGGAAGTACAGGCTTGGGTGAGGCTAACCTAAAATTATCACAATTCAACAAGGCTTTTTCTAAGCTCTTTCATCATACTTCCTCTTTAAAAGCCCGGTAAGATTTAATGTACTAAAATTTAGCCACACAAAACCTTTCAATATTGCTATAATTTGTGAATTGATATAAACTGGGTTTTTAAAAATCACATAATAGATTACTTATAAGCAATATCTTAGCAATTTCTTTAGCCTTTATTAAAACTGGCTGCCAACCCTAACAATTTTCCTAATGCCATGAGTTAAATTTTATAAATAAGTCATAAGCAATTCTAATTATCACAATTCAACAAGGCTTTTTCTAATCTGAGACGTAGTGATACGACATCAATATATAACTACTAAAGCATTCAAATTACACCCCAACTAGAAAATTTTACCTTTGTGACTTCTGTAGTTAGAGCATTCTTCACAATATTTGACTGCACGGGTCCTGGGCAAACGTTAGAAACTACTATACCTGGGTATGAGGTAAGTTCAGTTCGGAGGCCATTAAAAAAACCCTAATAGGCACACATGAAAAAATTAATTAATTAATTTAATACAGACATATTAGCATGAAATTACTTCAACTTTTTATGAAGAACAATAGCAGCATGTTATCAAAATATGTTCTGAAATGCCCAAGTAAAGGACAGGAAATGTAATCGTGCAAGCTTATTAGACATTTTTAACCGTAAAACTGGAGGCATCTAAAACAGGCATTCTTAGCTCTTTCCGGGTATGAATGAGTCACCCCTTTGGCAGTGGTGACTCATGCCATCAGTGATTTTTCACAGCAGGCAAGCACTGCATAGGTGAAAAACTACCCCTGGAGATCCCGCTACACCCTCCTTACACCAACCCCTCATGCCTCACTCCAAAAGGGGTGCATGTTCTCCACTGTGAGTCACTCAGGTTTGGTTTCTTTTCATCCCTCTAAGTGGTCTCAAGTGCCGATGTTGGGGCAAGAGGGAGTGAGAGGGGATAAGTACTTAACAGAAACTCTCATCAAGGAAGAATTCAACAATTTCTATTTTATTACTATTTTAACAGACAATTAGTTGCAGCCAACATCCACCTGTTCTGGGTAGTAAGACCCTCTAGACTTAAAGATAGCCCATTTCTAAACCAAATAGGGAGTAAACATCTACCTACTCTCATCTATGTTTCTAAATTAGAAAATGTTTCAAGACTACATTGTGACAAGCTGAGTTAACTACTGAAAAGCCTAAACAGCTAACCCAGGGTACATTCATTTCTGATCCCAAAACATGAAATAATTACCAGTCCTTAATGCTAACCCCTATCAAACACAGGGCCTACAAGGGTCCCTGCTGTCAGAGACTAATCCAGTGCCTGACTCAGACAGACAGGAGAAAAGGCTTCTTAAATGAATGAACTCCCACACCCTTAACCTGCTGCCCCCTCTTTAGCAAAAGAGGAGAAAGGCACCATTAGAGCCAACACATCAGACACCAAAACCTCTCCTTGTCTGAAATCAAATCTAGTACAACATGTGAACTCTTCAATGATAAACAAGCTCACTCTCTAGCTTACCGGGAATCGGGGAAGGAAATGTGCTCTTCCAAAAGAGCTTCCTGCTCTCAGGGTTCAGCCCCTGGTATAACTAACTAGAGTCTCCACCTACCACATTGTATCAGAGGATTAAATCCAGTAATAAAAGAATGAGTCTTGGAGGGCGGGCCAGAGAACTCATATCGTGTTTGACAGAAAGTATCCTGCATGTTTTAGGAGATAGTTGGTGCCAAACAGATAGGATAGCCTCCTTCCTTCATCTACCAGCCTGAGACTTGCCCAATTGCTCTGCAAGAAGTGACTGGTACCCTATCACCGAAGATGGGGACACCAGCATAACATTCCATTTCATCACTCTCTGCAACTGTCTGCTTTTCATAGCAGAAAGAGAATGTCCTAAGGCACCAAAGCTTCATCTTTTCATGACACTAATGATCTTTCAGCTATCTCCATATTCCAACAGTGAAACAGTCTATGTAAACTGACCTTCAACTGCATTAATTATAAATTATGTTTCTCCTTGAATCATTCTCCTCCGCTTGGCCTTATGATTTAATTTGTTCCATGTTATAGCTTAATAACATTCTTCATAACCACTCTTAAGCCAACATTAAAAATTCATTCATTGTTTGATGTAATACAGAATTGTACACCTGAAATCTATGTAATTTTACTAACAATTGTCACCCCAATAAATTTAAAAAAAAGAAAAAAAAAATTCATTCATTTCTAATACATCTCAAAAGTTAAGCAAGCCAAATCAAGCTTTTCTCCTAGCCTCTGCCTTGACTAGATTTTCTTCTTCCAATGAATCCAGAGTAAACAGAGTCAAAGCTAGTCCTAGTAGGGAGATAAAGCCCGGGGCTAAACATCCAGTGGGCAGTTCCTATTTCTGACATGCCTTTATATTTAGGATAGGTAAAATAAACCCCACCTACAAGGGGGAAGGAAAGAGAAATCACAGAAATAGGGAGGGAAACTACATCCTGAAGTGTGTGTAGAAGAAATGAGGAGTACACCCCAAATTTGCCATGAAGATGTGGTAGAAATGAGAAGATGAAGAGAGCCATGTTGACTAGACTATATACTTCTTGCGGGCAGGGACCTATCTTGTCATCTTTATACCCCCAGGATCTGTTGCAGTGCATGGCATTAGTGTGGGTGCTCAATACGTGTCTGTTGAATTAGGAAGAGGCATGTGAGGCTCAAGTCAGTCTTTTTCAGTATCTTCTAGGGGTGTCCTCTGCCACCAGTCTCCTTGGGTCTCTCTGTCTGTCTCTCCACATCGCTGCCCAGTTCCAATGACTGCTTTCAGTGATGGCCATAGCCCCCATATACATTTAGATCAGTTCTAACAAAGTTGAGTTTGAGCAGCCTTACCCGAAGAGCATGTTTGCTGGCACAATACCCACTAGACAGGGGCGCAGCTATGATACCCAGGAGGCTGTTCACAGTCACAATCTTCCCTTGCTTCCTCTCGATCATGTGAGGCAGAACACACTTTGTCAAGGACACTGTCCCTACGTAGTTCAGGTCTATCAGCTCCTTGTAGACGTTCAGGTTGGTTTCCACACACAAAGAACGCTGGGATTTTCCACCATTGTTAACCAGAATGTCGATCTAGTTAAACAAAATTAGAAAAGGGGCACTTTGGGGATGACCTGTAGGTGGGTGGAGGGGATGAATCCCCTGGGATGGCTGCTTATATTGTTAACTTGAAGAAACACTGGAACAGAATGGTGTAATTCCAGGAGTCAGCAATAAAAAGATAAAATAAAAACCAGAACTCACCTACAGAATTAAATTGCTATTTTAAGTGACTAAGTATTAAGTGTCATAAAAACAAAAGGCACAATGAATTTTTAGCTGCTTTTGTTCTACACGGAGGAGTTAGTACTTGTTAAGGTATGAAAAGTACTAATTACACACAGACTCAAGAGATTAAGAGGCCCAACTCATGGGCCTTGATATCGCTCACTGCAGGAAGCCATCTGCCTAATGCACCACAGATGGAAATCTCTCTAGCAGCTACTGCAAAGCAAAACTTATCAATTGAATGTAAAATAATATTGAATGTCAACTGTAACCGAAAATAAATAATTTCTTTAAAAAAAAGACGTCAATTCAAAATGCTACTTACTTTACCAAACTCCTGGAGAACCACTTTGGTAGCCGCTTCATGGGAACTTATGTCAGTCAGGTCGAGAGGCAACACAAGTATATCTTTTCCTTTTAAATTGCTATTTTCTAAATAAAGACACTTAAAAATTAGTGTGGAAGTCATGCAATAGTTCAATCAAGCTCCTGGCTACTTGCATGAAGTTTAATACCCACTCTACAACCAGATTTAGTAACAAACTCATTTCTGGGTGGCCCTGTAGAAGAATTTCTCTCAGCGACCAAGAAGAAGACTGGTGGTAATATGGCAACATCTTATCAGACACAAAGCTGGCCAGCTACACAGGAAGTAAAACGGCTCTCTTTAACTTGTACATAAATAGTCTAACAGGGGAACAGATTCTGGAAGAAATCAAGATTACACTACATGCTAAGAAAAGCAAAAATTTTAGAGCAATTTCTTTAGAAGTCCAGAGGTACATTTGTTTTATGGTAGGTTCACAAAGCTTAGTTGCTCCTTTACACAAATCAAAAAGCAAAAACAATTTATGCTTAAAATTAGTAAGAAGTTCAGAGTCCTCCAGTGACACGACACATAGAAGTTTCCTTCCAGAGGCTAAGGATTCCAGGAAGCAAACCAGTTGAAGGACAAAATTCTGAAATTCCCAACCAAGAAACACGGTGAACTACCGTGCTTCCCCGAAAGTAAGACCTAGCCGGACCATCAGCTCTAATGTGTCTTTTGGAGCAAAAATTAATATAAGACCCGGTATTATATTATATTATATTAATTATATTATATTTATTATATTATATTATATATTATATTATATTATATTATATTATATTATATTATATTATATTATATTATATCCGGTCTTATATTAAGATCAAGTCTTATATTATTTTTTGCTCCAAAGGACACATTAGAGCTGATAGTCCGGCTAAGTCTTATTTTCGGGGAAACATGGTATCCATAATGGCCCTTTGTATTTCTATTCCTGTTCATCAAAAAAAAAAAAATTTGTTTTTGAAACTAATTTTCTTGGACTCTAACCTTGAAATACAACAAGTAATGCCAATAAGAAAAACAAGCAAGTAAAGAAAATATAAGGGGTATAAAGGCTTCCTGGGCAAAGGAGTAAATTGTAAAACATTAACTGTTTTAAAAGAAATAGAAAAATTTGCACCAGTGACCTGACAGATAAAAGGAAAACAGTCAGGCTCACTCCAACTAAGAAATGCTGACACGGTCCATCTCTGCCAGCGTAGGACCCACAAGTCTCAACAGTAGAAGAGCAACTGCCATAAGCAGCAGCCCAGGGCAGAAACACAAAGGGCCTTTGAAAGCAATATGGTGGCTCTGGCAACTAACTCATTTCCGGGTGGTTAGTTCCATCAGCACAGTGAGACAAAGATTTGTAAAGAATGACAGGTAGATGACAAAAAAACCAAAAAAAACACAATCTGCTGGAAAATTCAAAATTATCTCAGTTTAGATACTAAATGTCCCATGAGAAATAATAACTTTATTACTTGAGGCTGCTTGAAATGTGAACATAACTACACTAAAACACAAACAAACAAACAAACAAACAAAAATTAACATTGTTGCCCTATATATGAACATGAAAAATATTATCTCAAGTTGCATTTTTTTAAACTTAATTCCCTGTTCTTTCATCCTTTATAACAAAAATCTTACACCATCCCATATGACTTTAATATTTGACATTTTGGCAAAATAAGTCATGATTCTTTCTAATTAAACTTCTATTGCTACATACATGTGTGTCATACATAAGAACCAAAATATTTTTTCTCTAAGATAAAAATAGAAGGCATACGGTTACTAAAAATCCACCAGCATCTGAGAGAATTGGTGGTCACTCCCTAATTCCAAGACTCAATACAACAAATAAAAATAAAAGTAGAAAGGCAGCAGGAAAAGAGAAGAAAAAGGCAAAGGCAGCTAAGTGAGAGATGACAAAAGCAAGCATACTGCCCAGGAAAATCCCTCTCTTACCACTGAAATTTCCCAAACTCTTACCACTGAGTTTGGATTCTGATTTATTTCTAGAAAGCACTGCTGCTGTTTTAGATTTACTTACCAAGGCATCTTCTTTTCACCCTTTCCAGCTCTTGAACTCTTCTGGCTGAGAGCACAAGAGAAACTCCGAGTTTAGACAGCTGGTAAGCCAGCTCCTCACCTATGCCGCTGGATGCACCAGTCACCCACACTACCATGTCAGTCAGCTCCCATTCTATTGAGAAAAGAGGGAGAGTTGAAGAAAGAAAATAAACTAGGAATTATACCCATAATCAAAGATTATAAAAAAAAAAAAAGGTTTTTTTTAAACAATACCCCTAAATATGAAGACATAATGTATGGACCTTAAAATTTTAATATCCTATGTTTATGGCCTTGATTGTGGTGACGGTCTCACAGGTGTATACTTATCCCCAAACTCATCAAGTTGTATGTATTAGTTATGTGCAATTTTTTATATAATTATACTTCAATAAAGCGATTTTTTAATTTTAATTAAATACCCTAAGAAAACAACTTTGACCCAATTAAAAAAAAACAACACGGCTACAAATCATATAAGTAACAGCTATCAACACATTGTTTTGTGTATCTATCCCAGACTCTTAGATGAGTTTTCCAAACTTTACTTCAAGATAAGCCTTATAATACCATAGTTTGACGTCAAGCCTCTACTTATCTATGTATCTGATCAAGGAAAGTAAGGCTAAGTAGATAGAAAGTCTGCCTGGACTCACTCTTTCCTTCTCCACAAAATGAGGGATTCAGATAAAATGATCACTAAAAGGTCCCATCCAGTTTCAATTCTATTATTCTAATTTCTTGCAAAGGAGGTACTGATGATGAATTTGAATATACTAAGTTTTACTCTATGGTATGGTGGAACCATCATGGACTTTTAAAGTCATGTTCTCCCTATGTGTCAATCATATCTGATGCCCATCAACTAAAGGTCACTTTGTACAAGTGCTCTCCAAGGGCTTGCGCTTTCATCTTAGGAGAATCTAGTAGTTTACCCAAGAGGAAATGCATATGACAGCAAGATGAAATGCTGTACTCTGCTTGCCCAATTACACTCTCGTTAACGATCATAAAAATGTTACAGTAATAAAGCCATAAGAGTGGTTTATTTACCTTTCATCCAATTAAAAACTTATTTGCACTGCAGGAGATGATAGGTCTATCTGAATTCATAGACTCACTGTGGTGCAATATTCTTGGGTGCCTTATTTATTAAAATATTTATCAAAAATAGCAATCAAGGTATCACTTAACATATACAATTCTGGTTTTTCATCAGAAAAATTAAAAATCAGGAAACTAATTGACTGTTTTAGTCAAGCAATGCTAAGCCCTCTGTCAGGTTGACAGTATGAGCTCTAGAGACTACTAGGGTGCAAATCCCAGCTCCATCACACACAGCAGGGAGATGCTGTGAGAACTTGGGGCCTTAACTTTCCACAACTGGAAAGTGGGATTAATAATAAAACCTTCTCCGTAGAATTGTTGAGAGAAACTACTTAAAACAGGTAAAATTCTGAGCAGTGTCTGACACATACTCATGCTAATAAAATAGCAACTGTAATCATTGCTAAAATTGCTTAACAAGTGCATTTTTTTTGGCAGCAAAACATAGAATATTCACTCAATAATTTGTGTGTTACAATTTCTCCAGCCAGAGGCAATAGGGTTACTAGCTATAGTGTAATTTCCTATGTACTTAAACACATTACCTCATTAAAACCTTCACAAGAACCTCATGAAATAAAAATTATCTCAATTTTATAAAAAAGGAAACTGAGGTTTACAGATATTAATTTACCCCACTAGACTGTAAGCACCCTGAAGGCTGGGATCCTGCAGTCCTCAGTACCTTGCACACTGGAAAACAGATGGGACTCCATAAATAACTGCTGAGTAAATACTCATGAACCCTAGCAGAGCTGGGATATGAGCCCAGGTGTACCTAGCTCCAAGGGTCACAATCTGATGACTAGCTTATGGCACTCACATTTTAGGATGATTAATATTTTAAAACCCAACTGTTTCTTAGCCATTCAAGAAAATGTAACTTGTCCATAGGAAAGAGGTTTCATGGAAATATCTGCACTAAGGATAGAAAGATCCCAAATACTCTGTCTACGCTACAATGCTTTCCTAGTATATGATACGTTTTCATGGAAAGGTGCAATCGAGCCACCTTCCTGAAGGATTTTCTCAGGAATAGCAGAATGCATATTCAAATAGTCATTTATTTACTCATCAACTAGTCATTGTTGCAAAGTTCTGCAATACTCAGGCTCTAGGGCAAATATTGTTTGTTACTATTTACTAACTAGCACAAAGTTAACAAAGATTTCACGTTTACCCAAATATGCAGGTATCATTTAAATCCAATGATGAAAATCCCCAGGCTCACGTTTACCTTAGGACACCTGCGGTTCTGGCAACTTTCTTCCCTCCCTAGAGAAGAAAACTTTTTTATTTAGCACCAACTTTTGTTTACCAATTCTACATAATCTGGCATGCACAGTGGCCTCCCCTAAAGAGCCTCTGAAAGCAAAGTGTCCGAGTTGGAAGGAAACATATTCAACACCCAACCCAGTTTGAGAATTCTTTCCTCAGGCTGTTGAGTAGTCTCTATTTAATTCCCTCAGAGGATGAGGAAGCTAGTTACCTCCGAGGCATTCCCTACTTTTTGGACCATTCTAACCATTCAAGGGTTCAAGGATTCTTTCTTATACTGATGTGATAGACCTTTAACTTCTACCCACCAGCAGCAGTTGGCAGGAGTTCTGCCTTGTGGCATCAAAAAGAATAAATCAAGCCTGTCTTGCACGTGACAATCCCTCATTTATTTGAAGACAGCTGTTATGTCTTCCCTAAGTCAGCTTCTGTCTTGCTTCTCTAAATAAACACCTCCAATGTCCGCTACCTTCTCTCAGATGACATGGCATCAGGTTTCCTCACCCTTCTGCACACACCCTTCTGCACAAGCTATAACTGGTTAATGTCCCTAATGAAGGGAGCTGCCCAGAACAGTACACAGGACTTCCACGGGGTCTGGGCAATTCAGAGCAAAGTGAGGTGACTCAGTTGCTTCCCTTGTCCCCCAGAAGACAACCTCTGTGAGGGCCTGGACAGTGGCTGACACGGTCACTGCTGTGTCCCCAGCGCCCAGCACAGAGGCTAACAGATGCACGCAGGTTATAGAAGACATCTGTTGTTGTTTGCAGTTGCTGCTTCAGACACTAAACATCTCCCAGGCTTACCTAATGTTTTCTGGCAGTCACTTCACAGTTGATTCATATTGAAGTAACTGTCAACTAAAACCTGAGTTTTCCTCACATATGCTGTTGTTGAGACTTTTTCTACTCTGGACTTGTGCCATAGATTTCTTTCCTGGATCAAAGTGCAATATCTAAAATTAGTCACCCTTAAATGTCACCATGTGAGATATATGCTTGGAAATGCAGAGAATTTCTCTAGAAGGACACATAAAATGTGGGAAATGGTGGTTGCCTCCAGGGAGGCATGCTGGAGAGCTGGGAGACAAGGGTGGGAAATAGCTTTACTTTCCACTGTATATCCTTTTCTATTTTTAATTTTCTATTATGTGAGGATGTTGTCTATTTTTAAAAGTGACAAAACATAATAAACCTACAGAGAAGATAAGGAGGGTTAAATTATTTTTCACCTTGATAGGGTTTGCCCACCTTTCCAGTCTGAGCTGTTTTGGGTACCTGAGTCTAGCTCTTTGTTCCTTTAACTTCTTTTCATTATCCCCACCCCCCAGGAGTCCTTTGAGTCATTTTCTCCCTAACAACTCTCCCATGAAATTTTATTTCCACAGATATACTGTGTATCTGTTTATGTACTGCACATAATAAATCTGTGCTTTATACATAAAGAGTTCTATAAAGTTTACTCTTCAGTCAATGCAGGTTTAAGAATGGCTAAATTTAAAAATTAAGTTAAAAGTTAAATTAAAAATTAAAAGCTATTAACATTTAACTTTATAACTGTATTTACTGAATAGTGTAATATATTTACTTAGATAAATGGTAATGTATCAAATAACATGCAAATTAGCAAATTATATAACTATATAATAATAGCAATGTAATTAACTGTATTAAAAAATTCTTCAAAATTTGATTTTTCCAGCAAAATGAAAAGCTTGAAAAAAATTAAATAAATATCTTAAAATCTGTTTAGTCACCTTAACTTTTAACTTTTGCTTGGTATGTGAAAATAATTTAACTAGGTGCTAGATATTATCAACATTTTTCCTTTTCAGCACCTGACATAATTAATGGGTTGAATAATTTTTATAGAATTAAATAATAAAACATAAACTATTCTCATGTAATTCTCAAAGTCCAAGTTAACACAAAAGCACTGGGGATCAAACACAAACATCCATAAAGCAGCCAGTAGGCATGGGCATTCCATCTGTTGAGATGCAGCAAATGATCAAGAGAAAGTCCGTCAATCACAGCCACCTACATTTGCCATAGTTTTGTAGCACTGACCTTGTAAATGTGTAGTGTATTTTCCATAAATTCAACAATGTCAGTGTTGCACATGTTATATCCCCCCCCAAAAAAAAAAAAAACCAACAAAAGAAATGAAATACTAAGGAATAAGATTTTGTCGGGTGGGGTTGAGCTTTGGAGAAACACAAAACACTATACCATCTAAGTTTTTTTTGTTGTTTGTTTTGTTCCGGTCCCAAGAACCAATTTTCATCCCCATGGAAGCGATACCACTCCCCTTCCCTCCTGGCCCATTTTGAAAGCTTACTACTACTTAGCTATCACTTCCAAGCAAACCTCCTGACATGAAGCTTTTCATACAGACTTGGTCCAGGGAAAGACCACTTTTCCCAGCCCTTATGAATCCAAAGCCTAGCTTGCGAAGGTCTTTAAATTTCTCTGAATATTAGTTTTCCTACCTGGAAGATAAGATTAATGCAGCCTACTTTGTAAGAGTCGTTGGAAACGCCAAAAGTGAAGTGTGTAAAGGACCAAGCACAACTTAGTACATAGAATGTTTTTAGTATATGACCATCAAATAGTAAGTAAAGCACCGAGACAAGTGGGACAGGCAGAATACCCCCTTAGTATGCCAATAATGATTTTGCTCCAGGAAAAATGACAACCCAGTTCTTTCTAGGGTTATACTGTTGGGTATTCTAATAAGTAAGTAGGTGGATAACTCCAGGTTTTGAGAAAGGGTATTTTAACTGCTCTAAAAAATCAGTAACCAAAAGAGAATATAAAACCTTTCAAATTCCTTACCAGGCACATTCCCTGGGGATAATCACGAATACTTTTCAACAGTTTCAACATAAGAAATAAATGATTATAGAAAGCAGTGCCTGTTCTTTCCGCATCCTGATGAAAGTTTGCCTTGAAGAATAAATGTTTCTAAACTCTTGTTCTAAATTGTTCATCGCTGAAATGTATGTACTTCTCGCTGACCCCTCTACCTATATAAGCATCCCTCACTTTTCCAAGCCAGAGAGCACGCTTTCAAGGCTTCTTGGAACTCTGCTTTCTGGCATGTCCTCAGCGTGGCCCGAATAAAAATTCTCTTCTTAAATTTACAGAGGTTCGGGTCTTATTTTCCCTTACAATGTCAAATTTTACTATTGCAAAAGTCCAGGAGAGTGAGAAGTGAAGGATAAACAACTTCAGGAAGTAGAAAATCCGAGCTCCAGTCCTCAAAAGAAGGCTCCCTTACGAACCACGGGGGATGCCCGCTACTTCCTTAAATCCCATCCTCCGACACCGTCAGACTCCCTGGGAGCTCGGTAAGAATTCAGGGTCTTGAGGGACCCCGCCGATACCGGCACTCTCTTACTTTGTCACCAGGCAAGTCCAGCTGACCAGGACAGAAGACAAAGAGGGCAGAACCGCCTCTTCCTCCCCTACCCGTAGCCCCTGGGGAAGGCTCAGCCTTGTCGCGCGGAAGTTCCACGCCACCCAGAGAGATACGGAGGTAGCGGCGACTCGGCCGCAGCAGAGCCCGGCCTCCCACACCGGAGGGACGGCTGCGGGTCCTCACCTGGGCGTCGCCCCTGCCACTCGGCCCACAGCAGGGTCAGGTCGCCATCGGCCCGCAGGAAGCGCAACAGCTGCACCACCAACGCGAGCAGCGCGCACAGCGCTAGCAGCGAGAGCAGCAGCTCCCAGCTCATCGCGGTCACGCGCGCCGGGATCTGCGGGAGGAAGACGGACCTCGCCCAGCCGCGTAGCAGCAGCGTTCAAGGATCTGCACGACCGCCTCCCAACCCGACCGCGAGCAGCGCCGCCCGGCTCCGCCCCCGCCGGGCACACGGGGCGGGGAGCTTCCCCTGGGCTGCGCGCGTGGGCGTGGGTGTGCCCGCACGTCGCCCATGTGCCGCAGGCCTGGCAATAGCACAAGTTCGGCCTGCATGTGCGCCTAATAAAGGGTTACAGTAGGAACAAAAGGCATGGATGACTTACTTGGTAAGAGTCCTCTTGGTACATTAGCCATAGGATTTGTAATAGCAAGAATGAGCCTTTATCAGTTGTTATGAGGGCAAATAGTTTTCAAAGTTCTGGTTTTGTCAACAGAAAGAGCACAAATATTTCAGCCCATGAACGTGGCCTCCTCCTCATCATGTTTCTTCCTTTCTTTAACTGGGTGAATGGAACAAACAAAACTGTTTTTCACCCCACCCAACCCCACACACCGAATTAACCCCGTCTCTGAGTTGAATTGGCCCGGTGTCAACTTAAATTTGGGAAGCATGTTGCAATTGACGCTGTTGTTGGGTAAGAAAGTGCAACTTCAGCCAAGATTACCCATGAGCACTCGTGCTAGGAGCATGGATTGGGGACCTGAGCCAACCGAATTGGAATTTGTAGCTTCACCTCGGCGATTCTGAGTAAATTATCTCCTTATCTGTACCCACAAAGGATATGCAGGAAGATTTCAATGAGAAAATAGATGTGTTGGGCACAGTGGCTCATATACAGTAACCATGTTCTTTTTTTTGTAATTATAATTATTACTATTAATTATCATTAATTATTTATTGTTTCCATTCTTATAATTTCTTAAACTCCAACCCAAAAGGCAGGGACTTTTTTAATAAACTTTTATATTCTGTACCTATAGAGTTCCCTTTGCATGTAAAAGCAAAAAAATACTTAAATTGGGGTGAATCAGAAATTGCTGTGATATGGTTTTGGATAACCCAAGGAAGCTGGAGCTAGCTAAACTTTATTTCGATTGTTTACCCTAATTACAACTTGGGTAATACAGCTCCAGAGTTGCCCTTATTGACTTGTCACTTTTGCAATCGGGGGTTTTATTTTCCTTATGATAAATGACTTTTAAAATAAGGTGATTAAAAATACCACACTGAGTCTCACTACAATGAACAAACTCTATTCAAGAGTTTCCTCTGTACCTGTTTCCTCTTCTGTAAAATAGTTAGTGTCCCAAGCCAGACCATACCATTGATGGGTAAACTGAATTCTCCATCACAAACTCGAGCTGTGGGGAGGGTGAAAGGGGAACAGAGCTGCAAATGGCAATTATGGGAGTGGGAGAAGGGACAGCAGGCCCAGGACTGGGAAAACCTTGCCCAAAGACTATGATCTCTGATCCATCCAGCCCTAGAGATTAAGAGGTCTGTGTGAGTTCTGAACATCTAAGTCTCAAAAATATGTTTGTCTTTTAATCTGATGATTTGGTCCAGTATGAATTCTTGTTCATTCCAGTGTATGTACTTGTTGTAAACTTATATACATACATTTATGTAAATTAATATGTAAATTTATTAATTTACAAGCTGTGATGGTTAATTTTATGTGTTGACTTGGCTGGGCCATGATACCTAGTTTTTGGTCAGATACCAGTCTAAACGTTGCTGTGAAGGTATTTTTTTAGACATGATTAACATTTAAATTAGTGGACTTTGAGTAAAGCAGATTACCCTCCGTAATGTGGGTGGGTCTCATCCAGTCACCTGAAGGCCTTAAGTAAAAAAAGACAGAGGTCCCCCTGAAGAAGATGGAATTCTGACTCCAGACAGCCTTTCAACTCAAGCTGCAACATCAACTCGCCCTTCAGTCTCCAGCCTGCCAGCCTGCCCTGCAAACTTCAGACTTGCCAGTTCCTTAAAATAAACATCTCTCTCTCTGTATGTGTGTGTGTGTGTGTGTGTTCTGCTTCTATGGAGAATCTTAATACACAAACTAAATACTAATACACAAACTATGAAAACAATAAATTAATATACAAATTTCAACATCAGAAATTTCATTTTGCCTGAATAGAGGCATAATTTTGGAATTCAATTAATATGTTTAAAGAATCAGTTACTATCATTAGAAAAACAACTATGGTAACTAATATCTTTGCAGTGCAAAATTGTCCTCAATTTGTTCTCTTCACCTGTAAAGAAAATCCAGCTTCAGAATCTGCTGCCTCTGGGGAAGATATTCAGCAAGTTCTTTTCACAAATAGCAGCTGTCAGGATTGCCTCTTACCATTTTGCACAGAATTTATTTCAGAAGTTGGAGCCAAAGTGCTCAAAGCAAACAAAAGACAGACAAATGCAGGACTCTCCTAAGGCCAATGGGCCAGTGGGACCTCAGCTTCTCCTGAATCCGTCCACTCATGAGCTGACAGAATTTTAACCATTGAAGTATAATATTCTAATTAAAAAACTGATTCAAACATAAGCTACATTATTTCCTCTATGAACAGGGAAACTTAACCAACTGCCAGGAGACAAGGAGAAAACCACTGTTGCGTTGAGCCCCCCTTCTCTACTTCCCCTTGGAAGGAGCTTTGGCTGCTCCCTCTCCTCAAGTACAGGTATCTTTCCGTGAAGCCAGGGCAGTGCCGAAGAATGTGGCCATCATGCGAGGCCCCGCAAGCCAAAGCAATGGCCCCTCAGTCAGGACGGGGTCCTTTCACAATTAGAGAAAAAAGACTGAAACTATATACTATATTTCAGCACCCTACGACAACACACAAACTTACTTTCAGCGGAAGTATCTGTTTTGGCAAACCAAATCCTTCTCTAACCTCCCGTACCCAAGCCATGGTTCACATCCTAATAGTGAAAAACACAATAAAAACAGAGAATGAAATCAAAACACCATGGTGTAATTACACAAAATATTAAGATGCTATTCTTGATGAATTTTCCACCAGAAATGAGCTTCAAAACATTGAAATTGCCTCTTACTAAACACCTATTGATGTGTTAGGCATCAATAGCAGCAACTTTCTTATTCTTAAGCATTTAAAAGCAAGGGGGTTTTCAACGCACAAGCCTCATAGGAGCATAATTAGAGTGTGCAGAAACTAGGTCATGGCTGAAAATTATGAATTGTCAAACGGAAAAGGTTCTAGGTGTAGATGCAACAGAATTCCCATCCTCTCTAATTCCTGGAATACCTTGTATGCTCTGATGTCAAAGGCTGCTCCTTGACAGAAGCCAAACATAACTTTAAAACAGTAATGAAAGTGAAAAAGGTCATGCCTTCCCTCCTCAATATTTTATTTTCTAGTCTTGCCTACCAAACATTCCTTTCTTTTCATCTTGAAATGTCTTGAAGAATGTTACTTGCAGTAATTAAATTTCCTTAAACAGCTCTTCCTTCTCCTTCCAATTCCATTGCGAACCTTCACTCCCCTTCCCCACTCCCATCCTTCACTAGAATACTTTTTCAGGCTATCTGGAGACATAATCACTTCTTCCCTAGTCTCACCTCTTTTACAATTACTTATGATGGGAACTATGTCTCATATTGTTCTCTAAATTATTTTGAAGGTTAATATATTATTGCCCCAATGGAACTTGAAGCTTTTTGAGATTAAGTAGCAAAGCTGATGCTTCTTTTCAAGAGTCTACAGTACTTAGCTTAGTATTAATATAACAAACAATAAGCCCACATTGAATTGAATTTTCCTTTCCTTGAAAGTTAAACCTCCTTGAAATTCTCAACTCCAGTTCATATTAGAATGAGAATTATTAGAATTTAATAACTCAGTCTTCTCTGAGTGTCACTGAAATGCTTTGAGTAAAGTCCCAATCAAGGCCTTTTGTATAATTGGTAACCTTAGTTTTTAATTCAAGTTGTGAAAGAATGGTACCCCACCTTCCTTCGTTTTAGTAATAGTCACTTTTGATGGTATAGGACCAGGCCTTATCAGGGTAGATCAGCCAGGATGAAGGCAGTTGTGTGTAAGTAAGTTGTCACCTTCCATAATAAAAAACATATAAAAATAACTTTAAAAATCCAGATCCTCCAAGGTTGGCAGTCTCTGTGGGGTGGGGGAAGAAAGACCCTTTGAGTGAATAGAGGGACTGAGGAAGTCAAGGGAGAGAATATTCTCCCTCAAGAACAAGAGGTTCCTCAAAAAAATTAAAAATAGAACTACCATATGATCCAGCAATTCCACTTCTAGGTATTTATCCAAAGGAAAAGGAAACAATAACTCAGAAAGATATCTGCACCCCCATATTTATTGCAGCATTATTTACAATACCCAAGACATTGAAGCAACTTGAGTATCCATCAATGGATGACTGAATAAAGAAAATGTGGTATATATGTGTACAATGGAATATTATTCAGCCATAAAAAAGAAGGAAATCTTGCCAGTTGCATCAACATGGATGAATCTTGAGGGCATCATGCTAAGTGAAATAAGTTAGACAGAGGAAAACAAATACTGTGCAATCTCACATGTGGAATCTAAAAAGGGCGGGGGGAAATTTGAACTCATAGATACAGAGAACAGATTCCAGAGGTAGGGGGTGGGGTGTGTGTGAAATGGGTAAAGGTGGCCAAAAGGTACAGACTTTCAGTTATAAAATAAATAAGTCATTGATGTAATGTATAACATGGTGACTATAGTTAATGATACTGTATTGTGTATTTGAGAGTTTCTAAGAGAGTAGATATTAAAAGTTCTCATCGCAAGAAAAAAGTTTATAACTGTAAGTGGTGATGGATGTTGACTTATTGTAGTGATTTCAATATATACAAATATTGAATCATACTATTTTACACCTGAACTAATATGTTATATGTCAATTACATCTCAGTTTTAAAAATATGAAGCACTCATCAAATAAAATGTCTGTCATAGCTGATGTATTAAATTAAGCATATGAAGATGAAGGTTTTTTCCCTGTTTGTTAATAAATATTTGAGCATATGGCCAAAAAAAGAACATGCAGATTATTACTTGCTGAATGAAGAAGCACAAGCCATCCATACAGGGTCAGCAGATAGATCCCTCAGTATCCAAACTCTCACTTTGGAGATGTGAAAACCCCAGGCTTGTTTTGATTGAAACCACAGTTTCAATATACTCACACAAAGGAAATAAAGTCACAGATCCCAGAAGGGGGGCACAGTGAGCTGGGGGAAGAACAGTTATGTGTCCCAGGTCATGAATGAGCAGGAAATAGAGATTAGGGTACAAGCACCTATTACTTATAAGGTGGTTGGGGAAGAGATCAGTAACTTTTTGAGGGTTTGATTCTAAATGGTTATTTTAAAAGGTGCCCTGGGAAAAGCAAAGCGGGAATTTGGGCAGGAATCCCAAGCTCGGGTCCTTATCTAAATGTCCAGACCATGGATGTGAGCAGAACAATATAGTATAAAATGCCTAGGCAGAGATTCAAAATAACTGTTTTCTCATCACAATGTCTCCCATCCATAGTTGGGTGTCCCTGATGAGGAGATTCATATGGACCCGCAAGGCAGAGTGTCAGCAACACCTACAACTCATTTGCCCTAATCTTTTGCCTCTACTCCCACCTGTCCATAACTGATTCCCACAGAATCAATTGTGGAAACCTCACTGTTTCCACCCACCATTACAAGAACATCAAGTTTGTGTCCCCAAGGTTCCCAGTTTGCAAGATGCAAGACCATCTGTCACTGGTTTCCTGAAGAAGGAAGGAAAGCATCTCCTCCTTACCCGATGCCTTATGTACTGTTTCCTGTGCCCAGTCTCACAAAGTGTAAATCCACTAGATCCTGGGAGGCCCAAACCCTTCTTTCCATAGGAGCTGCAATCTAGCCCAAGGGCCAGTTAGGGACAGCCCCCACCATTGATACCCTGAATCATCTTCCCCAGCACAACTTCCCAACCAAAGTCAATGAAGGGATATTGATGGCGACTGGGACTGGAAGCATGGGATGTGGTGTCTACACTACCTTAGTCTAGCTCAGCAGTCAGAAATGTACTTTTTTATCAGTACCTGGGGTGAGGCAGCACAGAAACTGAGATATTCAGAGAGAAAAGCTGATAGCTATACTTCTCCTTTGTAACAAAGGCAATTTTGCTGAATTCAGAGCATTCTGGGTAAAACTACCTATTGTCTGTCAGGGGCTTCCTTTAAGGAAAAAAAAAAGGAATATTTTTCCAGTCAAGATAGATGGCAGAGTAAATAAATGCTGTACTTGCCTCCTTTCATGACCGCATCAAAATTATGACTAAACTACAGAGCAACCATCACTGAGAATCACCTGAAGTCTAGCTGAAACAAAGTCCTACCTTTAATGACATGCAGAAGAAGCCACCTTGAGACTGGTAGGAGGGGCAGAGACACAGAACAGGCTGGTTCCACACCTGCCTGTGTGTGTGACCATTAAAAACCAGGAGGGATATCTTGGTTGTGGAGGTTCCCACCCCAGAAAAGTGAGGATTCCCAGCCCTCCAACAGGCATCCCAGCCTAGGGTTCCAGTGCCAGGAAGAGAAGTCCCCACAACTTCTGGCTGTGAAAACCAGTGGAGATGGTGGCTGGGTGAGATTGAGGGCAGCTGCAGTCTCAGGAGTTCCTTTTAAAGGGCCCTCCCATGGACTTACTTGCTCATGGACTCACTTCCTCTGAGCTCCACCCCTGGGGCAGCAGCTCAAAAGGTGACAGGAACATACGGAAAGAAGCTGTGTTGTCTGGCTTCAGGATGAAACTGGAGGGGCAGTTTTCCCCCAGACAGAAGTATTGGTAGAATGCATTATTTCTTTGTTGAATCCTCCCCCATCCAGGCATGCAGACACAGGCCAGTGCCATATCTGAGTCTTCCTCAACCTTGCTAATACTGTTTGTCTGCCCCACCCTGGTGATTCCCTGAGACCCCACCGCACCCAACATTTGGGCACACCCAAGCCACTTTCGGTAGCTTTTCCATGCAAATGGCTTATCTTGGCTCATGCTGCGGACTTTCCTAAAATCTCTCAAATGTTCACAAAACCCAAACAAGCAGCATCTGGCTTTGGTATGTCCCATATCTCTTGTGAGCAGCCCCAAACCCAGCACTAATGGCAGCCAGCCTCGGTTTGCAGCTAGGCCTCTAGAGGCACCTCCAAGCCCAGCACGGGTAGCAGCCATCTTTGGATTGCTTCGTGGTTCATGCCAGGTGACCTTGGGCAGGACATAGGCTGCAGATGAACTTGGCCTGAGACGGGGCCCTTCCCAGAAGGCCCAGTGGCTTGCACCCCTGGTGGCCAGTTTTAGACACAGCCAGAGCATCACTTAGCCACCTCCAAGGATGGCAGACCCAAAGGGCAGGCTGAGCAGGCACCAGAGCCCTGCAACAGTGAAACTTGCTCCATAGGGTCAGGCCCTGCACAGCAGCTCCTACACTGTACTCAAGGCCAGGCCTCACAACCAATCAGCCTGAGGGTCAGTCCCCCCCAATAACATCCAAGCAGAAATCAAGGCTCAACTACAACAGGAGGGCACACACAACTCACACAAGGGACACACATGGAACAGCTGGTTCAGATGACTGAGACTGGACCATTGGGACCCCCAGGACACCTACTACATAAGGCCACTCTACTAAAACCAGGAGACATAGCAGCCCTACCTAATACATAGAAACAAACACAGGGAGGCAGCCAAAATGGGAAGACGAAGAAATATGCCTCAAATGAAAGAACAGAACAAAGTGCCAGAAAAAAAACTAAATAATATGGAAACAAACAATCTTCCAGACTCAGGGTTCAAAACACTGGTTATAAGGATGCTCATTGGAAAAAATATATATATATATGCTCATTGATCTCAGGGAGAACTTCAACAAAGCAATAGAAAACATAAAAATGGAGATATAAAACATGAAAAAGAACCAGACAGAAATAAAGAATATGATAACTGAAATGAAAAATACATTAGAGGAACATTTTTCCATAAAGATATATGTGTTCCAATGTTCATTACAGCTTTATTTATGGTGGCCAAGACAGAAACAACCAAAGTGTCCTTCGATAGATGATTGGATAAAGACGATGTGGTATATATACACAATTGAATACTATTCTGCCATAAGAAAAGATGAAATAGTGCCATTTGTGACAACATGGATGGATCTTGATATTATTATGCTAAGCAAAACAGATCAGATAGAAAAAGTGAAGAACCATGTGATTTTACTGACATGTGGTATATAAAACTGAAAACAACAAAGGAACAAGACAAACAAACAAAGAAACAAAAACTCATAGACATGGAAAATAGTTTGGTTACACCAGAGAGTAAGGGGGGAGGTGGATGATAGATGAGGGTAAACGGAATCAAATATATGGTGACAAAAGAAGAACTGATTCTGGGTGGTGAACACACAATGCGATATAGAGATGATGTATTACTGTATTACAGAATTGTACACCTGAAAGCTATGTCACTTTACTAACCATTGTCACTCCAATAAACTTTAATATAAAAATAAAATACATTAGTGGATGTCTAATCACTATGTTGTTTTGTACATCTGAAACTAAATTTTTTTTTTTTTAAAAAGAATATATTAAAGGGAATCAACAGTAGATTAAATGAAGTAGAGGATTGAATCAACGATTTAGAAGATAAGGTAGCAGAAAAGACCCACAGGACAGCAAAAAGAAAAAAAGAATCCAAAAAATAAATGAAGATAGTTAAGGGACCTCTGGGACAACATCAAGCATGCCAACATTTGCATCATAAGAGTACCAGAAGGAGAAGAGAGAGAACAAGGAATTGAAAACCCATTTGAAGAAATAATGATTGAAAACTTCCATAATCTGGCAAAGGAAATAGACATACAAGCCCAGGAAGCACAGATAGTCCCCAACAAAGTGAACCCAAAGAGATACACACCAAGACACATCATAATTAAAATGGCAAAGGTTAAAGACAAAGAGAGAATCTTAAAAGCAGCAAGAGAAAAGCAGTTAGTTACCTACAAGGGAGCACCCATAAAACTGTCAGCTGATTTCTCAACAGAAACTTTGCATGTCAGAAGGGATTGGCAGGAAATATTCAAAGTGATGAAAAGCAAGGACTTACAATCAAGATTACTCCACCCAGCAAAGCTATCATTTAGAATCAAAGGGCAGATAAAGAGTTTCCCAGACAAGAAAAAAACTAAAGGAGTTTATCACCATCAAACCTGAATTACAAGGAATCTTAGAGGGACTTCTTTAAGACGAAAAAAAGAATGATAAAGAAAAGAATAATAAAATAGCAATAATTACATGTCTATGAACATTTACTTTAAATTCTCCAATCAAAAGATAGGGTGGCTGAATGGATAAGACAATGAAGGACCCAGTAATCCCACTTCTGGGTATCCAAAAAATCCCAAAACGCTACTTCGAGAGGACATGTGCATCCATGTGTTCATTGTAGCACTGCTTACCATGGCTAAAATGTGGAAGCAGCCTGGGTGTTGAATGGATAAAGAGGAGGTGGTACATATATACAATGGAATATTGCTCAGCCATGGAAGGGAATGGGTTCTTGCCACTGCTGCAGCATGGATGGACCTGGTGGGTATTATGCTGAGTGAAGTATGGCAGACAGAGAAAGACAGATGCCATGTGATTTCAATTATACTTGGACTCTAAAGAACAAAATAAATAAACAGACAGAAGAGAAAGAAACTCATAAATACTGAGAACATTTTGATGGTTGCCTGATGGCAGAGGTGTTGGGGGTTAGGTGAAAAAGGGAAAAGGATTAAGAAGAACAAATTGGTTGTTACAAAGTAGTCATGTGGATGTAGGGTATAGCGTAAGGAACATCATCAATAATATTATAATAACTATGTATGGTATCAGATGGGACTAGATTTATCAGAGTGATAGATGGGAGAAAAGTTGGGGGACAGACTGAAAAAGGTGAAGGGATTAAAAAGTACAAATTGGTAGTTTCAAAATAGTCATTGGGATGTAAAATAAAGCACAAGGAATATAGTCAATATTGGTGATAACTATGTATAGAGCCAGGTGGGCACGAAACTAGGCAGGTGGATCCCTTCTTAAATTACATAAGTGTCTAACCACTATGCTGTACACCTGAAATTAATATAAAATCATATTAAATATCAACAGTAATTGAAAAATTAAGAAAGGGGGGAATGGGTGAAGGGGAATAAGAGGTTCAGGTTTCTAGATATATAACAAATAAGTCATGGAGGTATAATGCACAACATAGGGAATATAGTCAATAATATTGTGACAACGTGGTACAGTATCAAGTGGTTACTGGGTCTATCATGGTAATCACTTCTTTAGATATACAAATGTTGAATAACTACAGTGTACACCTGAAACCAATATAATATTGTATGTTAGATTATTTTAATAAAAATCTTAAAAAAAAGAAAAGGCTTTCATTACCAAATTTTGCTTCTATTAAATATGTCCATGAATAAGTCAGCACTGCCCTCTACTGGATTATCTGTGTTTATTACTCAGTAGTTGTGTCCAAGATGCTTTAAATAGAATTTTTGATATTTTTTTCTTCACTTCAATGAAAGATGCTTGGAAACCCGAGCTGTCTCGATGTTCCTCCATGCCTATTAATATGGTCAGACAAAATGTTCCTCAAATGAAGCTTTCATTTACTAGTTGTAAGCATTACAAGTTTAAAAAGTAAATTCCAACGTGTTAACAAAGAGAAAGAAAGAGTTAGAGATACAGCAAAATAGATAAGGAAGTGGGAGAGAAAGAGATACAGAGTCAGTTCTCATCAGAGTAAATTGGGATGGCTTTCCAACTTTGCAAACTCCAAAATAACTTCAAGTGAATGCTTTCTTTATGACATCACCAGCTGCAGTTTTTATAGTGCATATATGAATTCTATCTCATGGGATAAACCTTTTATCTCTTTGAGACAAAATTTAAGCTGTGAGCGTGGTTAGGTATTGGTCCTCCTGCTATGAAAATGTTATTCTCCTATCAAAACAAATTAAATTGTGGTTGGTTGATAGTTAGCCAGAAAACTGTTGTAACAAACATAATAACAGCATTAAGAATGACTGAAATCTAGTCCAAATTTTGCCTTATAAGGTAAGAAGAAGTAAATAGTAATTAAAAGATACTACTACATAAATAGCGCTTAGAAAGAAAGAAAGGAAGAAAAGGAGGGAGGGAGAGAAACAAAAAAGAGCGAAGAAAAGAAAAAAGAGGAATACCTAATATAAATTAAACTATATGCTATAAATTACTGTGACAAGAACACTTGGATGCAATTTTAATAAGACAAATGCAAATGCAGAATGAGCCATCATTTGGGACTTAAAGACTCCCACATCAGACTCTCCAACCCTAACCTGCATCATGTCACTCAGAAGCAGTCTCTGATTCTGGAAAGACCATGGGTTTTAGCACAGACAACCTGGATTTAAATTCTCCCTGTGCCATTGTGGCCCTGAGAAACACCTTGTTTTCCTTGTCTGTAAGGTGGAGATAATAACAGGTAACTCATAGAGTCTGAGGAAAATTACATGAGATAAAGCATGTAAATTGCTTAACACTGTATGTGGCATATAATAGGTTTTCAATAAAAATTTGGTTTTCTTTTTTTCCCTCTCCTCCAAACTCCCATATTCACCATTACTAAACAACTCCGGGTGATACACAGGGCATCATTTCCAAGCAACGTGTCTAAAACTCTTCTTCCTCTAAATTCTCTTTCCTAATTACTGCCACCATTATCCACCCAGTTGTCCAAGCCAGACATTTGAACATTATTACCCTAGTTGCCATTCTGCTTATCTCACATGTGCTTGAAAAACGCCTTCTCTGCCTTCAAGGCTCAACTCAGATGTCAACTATCCTGAGAAGAGCTTGGATTTTTTGCTTCTCTCAGAATGAGTTAAATTCGTGTTCCCAAAGCACTCCATGTATATGTCTATTAAGAAACTGGTTGTACTACGTTGTCGTGACTTGATTGTCTTCCTCACTCGGTTGTGAGGACTGTTAGAACAGAAATTGTGTCTTATTCAAAGTTTTATCCCCAGGTTCCAGTATTGTACACGCCACAAGAAGATGCTGAAAAACATTTCTGGAAAAAATGAGTAAATGGATGCATAGATTTATGAGTATGTTGTTGGAGTTTCTGAGATGCTAATCTCCTCCCTTACCTCTATGAAGCAATAGAATTAGGAGTCAGATGGAGAATGCCGCGTGGACCTGCAGCCAGGATCAGGCTTCCTATTCCTTCCCCCAACTTTAGAATTCTAGACCCTGGAAGTCAGGCAAGGTTTGCTGAGCAGCCACCTTCCCACAGGGGAAATGGCCAGCTGCTTCATACCTGTCGAGCACAGCGTAGAGACAGGTCTGCCTCTGGAAACCAGTCCTTGGGGCTTGACCCAGGTGTGCTTACCTACTGAACCAGGGGCAGAGGAAAACGATGCTCTTTGCAGGCAGGGCAGTTCTAAAGTGAAAATGCATTCACTAGTGCACACTGTTCCCTGAACAGGGTGTCAGCTGAGGGGCAGGTGGGGGCTGAAATCCAGTCCACACTCCACTAGCCAAGCTGGGCACACTGGTGTGAGTCTGCGTTGCATAAAAATATTGTTGCTAATTAAGCCCTGTGGTCAGAGGGCTGTGTCCATTCAGAGTGGGACCTTTGTCTTATTTGTAAAAAATCTCCATGTGAACTCATGGTGCTCTACCAAATACACTTTCCTCAAATCTCACCAATCAGGTGAGTCTTCCCTCCTCCTATGAGTTCTCCCATGGAGAAGAATATAACAGATGGGAGCAAGGACAGAAGCTCCCTTCCCAGTCCTTCCAAAAGGGTAGACATTTCATTTTTATGAGCTAGAAGAGGAAGGGAAGTGTTCTCCGTAAGAAAAATAGGTGGGGAGATGAGATTTACCATTAATGAACATAACTATGTGCCAGGCACTGGAGCACATGATTTGGATAAACCATTTCATGTCGTTCAAACAAGCCTGTAAAAATCACTATCTTCAGATGAGTATAGTGAGGATTAGAGCTAGAAGACCACTCATCCAAAAGTGATGACATTTGGATCCAAAGCCCATCATTCTACCACCACCCCCTGACACTTTCTACTCTTCCAACAGAAGGTCCTACTATCAGTGACTTATTCTTTAGTATTTCCAGGAGCTAAAGAGCATAAAGTTTAACAATGCAGACACAAACTACTATCCCAATGATCTGAATTGAAGACGCTATCAAGGTAGCAGCCAGTTTTCAAATAAGTTCATTCCAAGACTAGAACTTAGCAAATATTTTTTTTCTAAGTTCTAAATGAAAGTTAGGTTCTTGGGCTAACTCACAACATTGTTTTTAGTGTGGTTTGGAACCTTAAACCTTGAAATATGGCTTCTCTGATCCTTTGTGAACATTGAGTCCTACTGGGTATCCTCGTGAGCTGGTAAGCTCCAAGATAGACTGACTAGCTGTGCATACAAGGGGTTTATAAGACAAGCAACACAAAATGAAGGGTATGTGTAAAAAGTCCTATCATTATTAAATCTCAATCCTATCACTATTAACATTCTGGGCCAGATAAATCTTTGTTGTAGGGGGCTACTTGGTGCATTGTAGGATATCTAGCAGCATCTCTGGCCTCAATCCACAAGATGCCAGTAACAACATCCTACCACCAGTTTTCTGTTTATAGCCCAAGAAAGGTTCCCTGGGGGACTGAAATTGCTCTCCATTGAGACGTTGGAATGCAATGGTCTCTGAACAATAGCTTACAACCACTTCCATCTTCTGCAACTCTCAAAGGCCAGCAACCCAGGTTTCTGTGAATAAATTACTAATTTAAAAAGTAAAACATAATTTCTGAGGGCTGTGAAGAATAATTTTTAATACCTTTAAAGATTTAATACAGTTAAAAATCTAGGCCTTTTTAATACATAGAAAGATTTAACACCATTTTCTTAAATAAGGGATGATTGAAAATTTCATTCCAGTCTCAAATAAAATATACTGTTCCCCAGGACAGTCTAAGATATTTTAGGTGAATTATGATACTGTTGTTTTCAAATGGTGATTTGGCATCAACAATGGGCCTTTTCTTTGGCCGTAAACAGAAAAATGTGGGTGTGGACATAATGAAGCAATTGTATGGCTGGAAATAGTGACTAACTCACACCCCTCATTGACAGAGGGTCATGCTACCTTCACAGGGCAGGCCAAGAAAATTCCCATGATGCTAAACCACATAGAAGAGTTTCAGATTCTACAAAATGCTTTGAGTCCCCTACTTTTTTCTCCCATCCCACTATTCTCTGCTTTCAAATGAACAAAAAGTGAAGTTTTCTTCACAGGCCAACAAGCTAATGCTCAATTGCCCCCTGGGGGAGTTCAACCTGCTTTTATAGGAAAATTAAAATTCTTATCTGACCAACTTCGAAATCTCCATTCAAAGATGAATACAGAGGTAGCAAGTTGCTGTATAGCTCTCCAAATGTTACACAAAGCAGAAGAAGGAATCAAATTCCAGGTCTCATATCTCCTGAGTCTTCTGTAGACATTATTAGATATTCTCCACCTGAAAGCTGAATTCTGTGAACTAGCAGTTACCGTTAAGCTGAACTCTCTCCTCCCCTAATACCAAAGCTTTCAAAGAGACTTCAAATATCCACAGTTTGTATATGAGCAGAATGCAGTGGTTAAAAAGTGAGATTCTGGAGCCACATCTGGACATGGCCCCAGAATCTCAGTTCTGTCACTTACTATCTAGTGACCTTGGGATGCTCATCTCAACCTCTGGACGCCTCCTTCCTCATCTATTCGATGGAGACAATAAAAGTGCTTACTTCTTAAGGTTGTTATGAAGAATAAGTTAGTTAATATTTGTAAAATGCATAGAGTGGTGTCTAGTAACATCTAGTAAGTGCTATGAAAGTATTTGTGAAACAAAATTATAAAATAAACAAAGCAGCCTGAGGCTTTTGCCCCATTGTTGTAACCAAGCAATGCTATAGGAGAAAATTAGGAAATAGGCTTTTTGTCTTCCCTACCCACACTTTCTTTGTTCTGTCCCTTCTTTCTTTTTCTATGTTCATGTTGAACCCGTTTCCAGGTTCCTACCAAGGTGTTAGCAGATCACAACTAATGGTATTTGAAGTGCCAACCTAAGCTTCCTTCTCCCAGGGGCCTTTGAATTCCCCCTGGAGACTCTGAAAGGCTGAAAAGTCACCAGAGCTTAAATAAATGAATCTCCAATACTGACATGTCATTGAGGAGCTGTATTTTCAGGTAGGGGGACCCTTTCATGCCTGGTCTGCACGTTTCTGAGGCTGGCCCTGGGGAGAACGGTAATGTGAATTCATACCTTTGAGCTTAAAAATTAAATTTAAAAAATAAACAGCCCAAATTTCTGTATTCTAGCATATGGCAATTGTGGCACTGTCTTGAAATGAGTCATCCTAAGCCCAAGTTAGAAGCAGACATAATTTCCAGATGTCAAAAAAATTTTACTTTTCACTGAATAAAAAAGCAAGCAAAATGGAGTGCGATTTTTAAGATTGCTTATTTTACTAGCCGTTATTGTTTACTCACTTCTGATTTTTCTAAGACTATCCTCTTGTAAGCTGTGGCCTAAATGCATTTAAAATGCCTTTGAATAACTCAAGCAATCCTTACTACCATGGAAACAGAACCAAGGATATGCAAAGATGACTCCTCTGGGGCATAATTTGGTGCTTTAGATACTTCTGGTTGGCTGATCCCTGCACTGCCACCCCTTCTCTGAAATGCAATCATGTTGGTTGGATTTATTTTTATTATCCATGAGAGCACACAATTCACCAAGTAGTGGAAAGTGCCATTCATCCATCAAAGTCCTTCCACACACATTCACAATCATGGGCAGCATTAGCAAAGGCAAATCTGTGTGTGTTAAAAATCATGTGCAAATTGATCCGGAAGAATTTAGGCATTTACCCAGTGGTCTGTGAGGTAACCTGCACATTTTGTACTTTTATTGGTGGAGGAGAAAAGAGCATGGCTTGGTGCCCCAAAGAATGCTGCCTAATGCCCTGGCTCCTGAGAACGTGACTTGGCAGTTGTACAATTCTGTATAAAGGGCATATGAGATAGTAACAATAAGGGACTATCCAACTTCTGACTCTGTTGGTAAAGTACTTATAACCTTATAAAATAACTTAGTTGTTTTTTCCCCATATGTAAAATGGCCATTTATAGAATGTAGAATTAGGCTTGGGTTCAGTTTGAGGTCAGTGTTTATAAATTTAATGATCCTTTGGATGAAAGATTAGACATAAAGAACAAATATTATTTACCTAACTTGTTTCATCAATCCATGATGAAGATGAGAGAAAAATGTCAAGGTCAAGTCTATCTTTCTTGTTCAAAAAATACCATCTGAGACATGAGTATCTCTCTCAGCCACTTAAAGACATAATGTTCTTATGCTTCCCAAAATCACTAGATTTATGAAATGCGCAAAGGCATAAAACAAATATTTGTGATTCTGAATTCATTTTTTTCTTCCCTTTTTAAGAGTTACTTGGAATGCTCTGGGCATACGTCAATAGACTACCTGCTTCTTAGAATAAATGATATCATGGTGGTGAAAGGACACAAGGGCCAGACAATCTGAGACTACCTGACCTTCACCTTGCATAGAAATGATGGTGACAGTGAGGTGTTGAAAGATGAAAACATTGACAAAGTTAACCTCTATGGTATATAAAAGTCCCTATACATCTATGAGAAATATAAATATATTCACAGGTATTTCTAATAGAAATCTTTATAATATTTCTAATAGATGAAGAAGGTGGACTGATAGTTTAGTGAGTAGATATACAATTAGTACATAGAAACTTGAAAAGAAATGTAAATAGTAATCAGATAAATGAAAAGAACTATTCTATAACTGATTAGCAAAAGCAACTTAGTTATCTAATGCTGGCAGGTATGGAAGGTGAGACAGACGTATATCATGTCTGTGGCCACCAGCATCTTTTGAACAACCTTCTTGTATTTGGGGAAGTTGTCAAATCGTGAGTCCTGCCTCTTAAGGAGAATACACAACTCTTTTTCCCAAGCTCCTTTGCAACAGGGATGTAAACATGTAACCTATAAATACATCCAATTAAGAGTTTCATATAGAAGAGGGAAACAGGAGGAAGCAGATGATGCAAAGAATTCATTTTCTGATAATGATGACCCAGAGGTGCCAAGCTTTGGGGGCAGCGAAGTTTCTGGCATCAGCCAGTGCCCAGACATAGCAGGTGAGTTTCAATGGTGTCTCCTGATGACAACACTATCTTTTCTGAACATAATGTGTTGTGCACATCCTTCATGGCAGTGGAGCCTCCAAGCCTTACTCTGTGAACTTCTGGAAGCACCAATAAATTTCTTAGTTTGCACCTAAGGACCCTGATTAATATAGTGTGCACATTCATACATTGGTGCAAATATAAGTTGGAACACCACTTCTGTAAAGTGGTGTAGTATTAAATATCAAGATTCAGAAAACATCTCTGACCCATTCACCCTCTTCTAAGAATTTATGCTAAGGAAATAGTCCAAAGGAAGTAAAATGGCCGTATGAATGATCACGATTTAAAATTTTAAAGGATTAGAAACAATCTGAAGGCTACCCAACAGGGGAACAATTAAATCGGTTATGGTATACCCTTGGTAGTCAGTAGAATGCCAGCATTTCTACACAGTAAGGGGTTGGGATAGACGATTTTGTTGGAGGAAGGCCAGGCGTCTTAAAGCTGCATTTAGATAGAGTGCATGCTCTTTTTCTTTAGACTGAATATTTATTTGGGGTTCCTTGTGGTGAATGAAGAATGGGATTGGAGGGCACTAAAATATGCCCAAACTATCTCTCTTGGAGCTGCCACTATTGGCAAAATATTAAACAAAACATAATAATTATTAGGACTCTTATGTAGCATGTAGTAAAAATGTGCATGATATCTTGTTAAGGGAATAGAGCAAAACACCAAATTTAGTCTGTGTTGTGACTACAGTTATGTAAAACATTGAAAAAGTAAATTGAACCAGGTCTGGAAGGAAACACAGAATAACTGTATGATTTGGTGAAGTAACAGGATTGTCAATAAAGATTTGGTTCTTGTTTTCTGCTAATGTCGTTTAATTCAACAAATCTTTTTATGCTTTACAAAGTTATCTTAAGTGTTCAAAATTATATCTTTTCTTTGGCAACATCTCAGTGATATGATGGCAATACTGCCACCTGCTCAGTAAGGGTGACTTTGACTCCTATTGTCTTTTGGCAGAGTGAGACTCAGCCTGAGCGCTAGATAGCATGGCTACTTTCGGTGTGCACGGATCCACAGGGAAAGTGGTTTAGCATTATATATCACCAAAGGAAAATGGCATCACTCTATGAAATCACCAGACACAGGCCATTCCACCAGAACTCTAAAGTACACCTGTTCACATGGGACAATGGGGACTGCTGGTGAGAGAGTAAATTGGAAAACCTCTTTGGTTAAATCTAGTAAAGTTGGAGGTACCCATACACTATGATCCAGTAATTCCATTCCTAGGTATTTACCCTGGAGAAACTATTGGCTCATTTGCACCAGCAAATATGTACTAGAATATTTATAGTAGCACTATTCCTATTTACCAAAAATTGAAAACAGCTTGTGTTAATCAACAGAATGGATTAAACAAAAGGGAGGGTAAATATATGGTGTAGTCAGATAACACTATGTAAAAATGAATATATACAACTAAATTTAGACTCAAAATGAATGAAGTTCATAAACATAATGGTTAATGAAAGACGCAAGATATACAACTTCTTTCATAAAAAGTTTAAAAGCAGGCAAATTTTAACTATGCTATTTAGGGATGCATACAAAATTGGTAAAACTATAAAGTAAGGAAATGATTAACTCAAATGTCAAGATAGTAGTCACCTCTGGGGAGGGAAGGGAGGGAGGAGTTGTGTTTGGAAAGGGACACACTTGGGACTTCTGACCTGGCAGTGTTCTTTATGATTCGGTGCTTTTGCAGATTTCACTTTATAATTTTGCATGAAACAGTGGTACATTTGTGTTCTATGCTCCTTTCTTTGTGGATGTTATAGTTTATATATTTCAGAAAGAAAGAGAGGAGACTAATAAAAAGGTCTACCTGAGGAGAGGGTGGAGAAATCACCTTTTCTAGAAACAGAAACCACGTTCAGGTCATTGTAGTAGGAGTTGAAGGGTAGCGAAGTTAGTTGAAACCTTGATTAATGAAATAGAGTCACCAGAAGGATTGGGTTATCCAGGAGAAGGGTTTAGAAGCACTACTTACTGAACAAACGTGCTCTTTTGAATTCCTCAAAGCAAGGTATTAGACCACCAGGAATTGTGCTTTTGAAAGGCTCCAAACGGTGGAAATGAGAGCTCTCTGCAGACCCTGGAGGTTGGTGCACCAGCAAAAAGAGTCCTCTCATGCCAGCACTTTCTCTTGCTAACTGAGAGCTCCAGGTTGCAGCTTCTGGATGCAAATTAGAGTTGTCCACCACTGTCATGAACGCAGGCATGTTTATTAACTGGCCAATCCCCATAGGGTTTGGTGGCCCATGAATGTGCCCTGAGATGAAGGGGGAAGCATTCCAGGGACTGTTAACCTGGAGGCAGGACTCCAAGAATTTTAAATGGAACCTAGATTGACAGAATAGTGAGGAGAGTGTGGTCACTACATTTTGCCATGAACAATGAGGCCACCTGACTTACACCCCTGGTTATAAACTGCTGCCCAGGAATATTTAAATTAAGCCTATTGAACCTTCCTCAAACTGACTTGGAAAGCAAAATACCTAGCAATTTGTTCAGTTGATTGGTCAGCATGAATGGTCTGTCTCAAACTAAACATTTTACCAAGAACCAGAAGTTTGTATCGTTACCTGTCTGAAATCTATCATTTAAAGCTCAAGACCTGAGGATTCTCACTGCCTTTAACTTAATTTTGTGTTCCTGGCATACTATTAAATTTGGGAAGAAGCAAAAGAGATTATTACTTAGTGCTCTTGCAATGTAGTGCTGAGCTTGACTTTCTATTGTCTGGGCTATTTACAACTCTGTAGGAGTGGAGGTGAACTTACAGATTCTTGTCAGGTAGAGATGCAGATTATTTCTGTCTGGTTGAACAGATAACCCTAAAGGTTAGAGTATGGACATTTGGACATTAACTAGCTTTTTATATAACCCAGCAATTTTACACTAGCACTGTCAAAAATACCTACTTTCTCAAATGCTCTTCAGAGAGGTTTTAAAATCAAATAAATATTCATAGGCCAAAAAAAAGAACGTTGCTCTGTGGGGAAAGAAAGAAAAAAACCATATGAACAGGATAAACAGACAAACTACAGACTGAGAGAAAATATTTGCAAACCACATATCCAACAAAGGACTGGTATCTAGAATATATAAAAATTAAAACTCAACACTTAAAAAAACCCAAATATATGAAAATGGGTCAGAGTCATAAACCAATATTTCAATGAATATGGTAAATAAACAAGTGAAAAGATGTCTACCATCATTAGCTACCAGAGAAATTCAAATTTAAACCACAATGCAATATCACTATACACCTCTCAGAATGGTGAAAATAAAAATTAGTGATAAAACCAAGGAATAAAGGCAAGGAATGAACAGAAACTGAATCACTCTTACATTGCCGGTGAGAATATAAATTGTAGAGTCACTCTGTAAAACAATTTGGTAGTTTCTCAGAAAACTAAACACACAAGTATCGTACAATGTAGCAATTGCACTCTTGGGCATTTATCACAAAGAAATGAATATTTATGTCCAAGTGAAAATCTGCTCACAAATGTTCATAGCAGCTTTATTCATAGTAGCCCCAAAAGGAAATACCCCAGAGGCCCTTCAATAGATGATGGTTAAACAAACTGTGACACAGCCAATCATGAAATACTACTCAGAAAAGAAGGGACGGAGGGAGAGAGAGAGACAGAGAGAGAGAGAGAGAGAGAGAGAGAATATTGGTACATTAATATTAAACATTAACGGTTAATGTTTACCATTTAATGTCCATTTATTTAACATTCCATATTTTAAATTATTGAACAGATTTAAACACTTATGTAGCATACAATTTTAGAAATAGAGAACAAATTAGTCGTTTCCAGGGTGAGGGATCAGGAGGGAGGATGGGAGAAGAGGGACGTATGTGTGGGTATAAAAGAGAACAAGAGGGATGCTTCTTACGGTAAAGGAACTGTTCTGTGTCTTGCCTGTGATGATGCGTACACAAACATACAGATGCAGTAAAATTATATAGAACTAAACACACATACACACACACACACACACACACACACACAAGTACAATAAAATAAGAAATCTGTACAAGATCAGTGGATTGTCTCAATGTCAGTACCCTCGTTGTGATATTGTACTACAGTTTTGCAAGATGTTTCCATTGTGGGAAACTAGGTAGAGGGTATCTGGGCTCTCTTAGTATTACTTCTTACAATTGCCTGTGAGTATATAATTATTTCAATTAACATTTCAACTAAACTAATACATGCTCTCTACAGAAAATATAGAAGATAAAGAAAAAGTATAAAGAAGAAAAATAAAATAATCCTCAATTTCATCACTTAGAAATAAACAACTGTAAAGACTTGAAAGTGTATCCTCCCACATCATATTCAGTTTCTGGAATGAATAACTTAATATTAATTGTTAGCATTATTATGTGAGCCCTTCTAAGAATATGGTATTTCATTTCATTTGTTTGTATTTTGGGTCCTCCAGTAGTATTTTAGTTTGCTCCATGTAGATCTTGCATATTATTTGTCAAGATTTTTCTTTCATGTTTGTTTTTTCTTATTTCATTCTTGTCCATTCTTTCCTGAAAATGGGATATTTTAAATATGGGCCAGGAATTTTTATTTTTAAAGGAGGAGAGAGTTAGTCTGGAATAAAAGATGCATGATAAGGAGTGGCTGGATTCACTCCTTATGACTGGGGAAGAATATTGGGGTCAAGTTTTCAAAAGCCTTGAATGTCATGAATTTTGAATCTTATTTTTTTTTTTTTGTTCATTTTAAAAATTACATTAAATTTAATTTTTGCTGAATATATTTGACATGTAACATTTTGGAAAAAAAAAAAAGTATATCCTTCCAGGCTTTAAAAAATTCGTATTAAAAATATTGGTATTGCTGTGTTCTAACTGAACATACTGTGAGCAGCTTTCCATATCATTATATAGTCTCTTAAAACATTATTTTTTTATTAGTTTCAGGTGTACAAAACAATGTAATAGCTAGACATTTACACCCTTCACAAAGTGATAACCACCCCCCAATCTACTACCCATCTGACATCGTATATAGCTGTTACAATTCCATTGACTCTATTCCCTGTGCTGTCCTCCATATCCCATCTAAAACATTATTTTTAATGACTACATATTATCCCTTCATATAGAAAAAGCATAATCTATTTACTTAATGCCTTGTTTTGTTCTATTTTTCTCTATTATGAGAAATGGTCAACGAGTATCTTTGCAAATAAACCTTGGCCACCATCCCTGATTATTTCCCACAGATAAATTTTAAGTGGAATTACTATTTAAAGGGTATAAGCATTTTTAAGACCTTTGACACTTATCACTAAAATGTCCTAAAGAAAGGTTGTAGCAAAATACACTCCCATTAACAAAAACTAAAAATATTTATTTCCCAAACCCTCACAAATAATGACTACAATTTATTAAAAGTTAATAATTTTTAATAAAATTTTATGAGAAATATGCTATCTCATTTTAAAACATTGTAGTCCTTTAAATATTAGTCCAATTAAAATTTTTGATATATTAGCTATTAAATTTCTTCCTTTAGGAATTGACCTTCTATGTCCTTTATCCATTTTTCTGTTTCAGTGGGTACTGTATTTTCTTATTAATTTGTAAATGAGCTTTATACATTAAGGCTCTTAACCTCATATGCAATGTTTTTCCCAAATCTTTACATTATTTTTTTTAATGTACAGAAGTTTCACGTTTTTGTATATTCAAATTAAGCTGTTTCATTGGAGCTTTTTATATTTTCAAGCTTATTAAGTCCTTTCTCACCCTAGTGACTGATTAGTAGTTATCTTTATCATCTATGTTTATTTTTCATCTTTACATATTTTCATTTTGTTTTTACATTTAACTTTAATCCACCTGGGTTTGGGTGTAAATTATAAAAAACAGATCTGACAACTTTTCTTAATTGTTCACCATTTGTCTCACCACTAGTTATAGGGTGGCTCAACTTTTCTTCCCAAATTTTAAATGTCAATTTTGAAAGATACTAAATTCTTGTGTGCTTTACGATTACTTTCAAAGATTTCTATTCTGTTCCATTGTTGCAATAGTCTCACTTTGTTTTACTGATTTTGTTGATTGTATTTACATATTGTAGTGCCTGGAAATGCAAGCCTTTATTTATTATTGTTTTTTAAAAAGTTTTCCTGATTATTCTCGCCAATATATTTGACATATTTCTTGCTGACTTTAGGATCCAACTAAATGTATATGTAGATTATGACCCATATTTCCATTTCACCAACCGCTGATTTTAATAGAGAACATCTATTGAGTGCTTTGTGCCAGGTATTGTTCTGTTTTTATGTGCATCAACTCATTTAATGCTGGTGACCCTATATGGTGGGTACTTTTACTATCTGTGTTTTATAGAAAAGGAAATGGAAACATGGAGAGGTTACATAAACTTGCCCCAAATCACATAGCTAGTATGTGACTGAGCTACCTGTTCCATGTAATATGCTCGCTAAATCCAGGTAGTCTGGCTCCAGAACTCACTATCTGTCAACCAGTACAGCTGGGGTTAAATGATCTTGATTTTTTTTTTTTTTTTTGCCTTAAACTGGAAATCCTATAGTATAATATGCCTTTGAGATAACACAATGACAAAAAACACTGTTCAAACCAGCTTTGTGTACATATTCTATAGCAATATATTTTTTCCCTTTAAAGTGATGAAAATGGGTTTTTCTTTACATTATAAAATAGTGCAAAAAGTGGTGAATCTTAATAAAGGAGAAAACAAGAAGCAGTGAATTATTGCTGCAAGGGTCCTGCACTAGGCGACAAGGAAAAAGGGTTCTTAGTCCTTATATTGGTGCTAACTAGCTTCCCCCCACTCCAAATATCTTCCATATTAGTATGTAACTCTGGCTAAAATTCCACTATTACAGATTAATTGCTTCAGGTTAACTCTCTTTCTAGGATGTGACTAGCTCTGGTGACATAATTCTTGTTAGGGTATTTATTATGTATACCATGGTGTGATTTCACGTCCTCCTAACTAAGAAACTAGCCCTGAGACAATAGGTGGTTCAACAGGAAGATGGGAATAGAAGGCAACTTTATTCTGGAGCCCGGAGAGAATGAGGGCTGCGAGAAGAACCTATGCGTGATGGGAGAGCACAACTGACAAAAACAGGCAGTTGGAGAGTAGACTCAGGTGACAAAGGGTGGTGAGCAGGGAGGTTGGGCAGAATAAGAGGGTCCCATGGGGAGAGTCTCTTCTACTGGAAGTTTTCCCAGGACTGGCGCTGGGTACAGCTGAGCATTCTAAAAGGAGGACTTCCTCTGGGGAATCAGAGAGGGGGGAAGGGAACATGAAAAGAGTCCCAAACATTGACATTCATCCAGAGGCTCTGAGTTTCACTGGAAAAGATGCATGAGAAGGAAGCTATGTCTGAGGACATGCAACCACACACACACACACCATAAAAGGAGATGATAGCTTTTTAGACTTTCTTTAAATCCTCAGGCCTGTGAATTTCTTCAACAAATTTCTTGAAACCTCATCATGTCTCTATCAAACCTTCCCCCATTTGTCACTGCCATGGAGATATTGACCTTAAATTCCAATACCAGGGGAAAAAAGGAGTGTGTATATATGGCGTGGGGGGACGGGGCGGGGGCCAATAGCATTACCTTTTATGTAAATTCTTCTAACTAGCTGACCCAAATAATTTTTGGTTTTTTGTTTTTTATAAGGGTTGTGAGTGGAATAATTTAAGTGGTTCTGCCGATTATGAAAGCAATGAATGCTTATTGTAAAAAATCAATGACATAGAAAAAGAAGAAAGTGAGCTTCTCTTCTCACCATGCCACATTATGTCTCTTTCAGATTTTTCAAAATGGTATCACACTGTTCTGCCATTGGCACTTTTACTTAACATAATATTGTGGACACCTATTTGTGTCAATAAATGTAGCATTCCATCATCTTTATCAATGGCTCCAGAGTAATCCACTATGTTTTCTGTACTACAGTTTATTCAAAAAATTTAGTTGACGGGCCAGCCTGGTGGCTCAGGCGGTTAGAGCTCCGTGCTCCTAACTCCGAAAGCTGCTGGTTCAATTCCCACATGGGCCAGTAGGCTCTCAACCAAAGGTTGCCAGTTCGACTCCTGCAAGGGATGGTGGGCTGCGCCCCCTGCAACTAGCAACGGCAACTGGACCTGGAGCTGAGCTGTGCCCTCCACAACTAAGACTGAAAGGACAACAACTTGAAGCTGAATGGCACCCTCCACAACTAAGATTGAAAGGACAACAACTTGACTTGGAAAAAAGTCCTGGAAGTACACACTGTTCCCCAATAAAGTCCTGTTCCCCTTCCCCAATTAAACAAAAAATCTAGTTGATGAATATTTAGGTCATTGTAATCTCTATTATGTATTATTCTTGTACTAATTGTCTCCAATATTAATTTCCTAAGAAAAGAATTACTAAGCCAATTGACAGATACATTGAATTTTACTGTATATTTCTCCACACATCTCCACTGCTTGTTTATATCCTTTGCCATGACCTTTGGTGGTGTGTTCAGCTTTTTTCAAGAATCATTTTAAACTTGTCCTATTGTTCCCTTGTTCCATTTCACAATTGGTAGAATATTGGTTAGGTTAACAGGAAATTCACAGATTCTCAAATTTGGGGCATCTTTTATTCTTTAGATCTTCAAGAGACCTTTTTAGGAGCATCAGACATCAAGCTGCTGAAAAATTAAAAGTCTACTTGAAAAGACCACCACAAAAGGAGTGATATTCTCACTATTCATTGTCATATAATTAAATCTTCTTTATGATTGCTCTGATTAAAATGAGTTAGGGAGAAAAGTGCACTTTTTTGGTTTGGTTATCTTGAACCACATGAGGGAATCTGGAAAGACGCTACTGAGCCCAATAACTCCCCTTCCCCTTTGTGCTGAACACTATATAAAGAGATCAAAGTCTTGGGTGTAATCTCTTCCTGGGCCACTTAGCTGCATTTTCTTCCTTGGCTCCTATTGTACCTTCAAACCTTGCCAAACTTAATAAATGAGAGCTGGAGATTATGAGAAGCCTGATCAAGACCAAATGGATGGCACCAAGGCAGATCTATTGGTCCCATTCAAAGAGTCGCAGCATAACGTCTGAGCAAATTACAATGCATTACACTTAGTTCATGGACTGCAGGCTGAGCTAAACTGGGCTGAGAATCAGGCCATGTGCCTATTGTATGATCAATGGGAGAAAGAAAAAAGAATTAAAAATTCGCAGAGTCAGAAGAGGACGGTCTTCAAAATCTCTCAGATTAAGGCCATCATCATCCACATCCAGTGTTGGAATGTGGCTGCTAAAGAAAGTCACAAATTCAATTGATGAGAACCCCAAAAATATGTGCCTAATATCAACTGGATCTTCTCTTCTCTCCCACCGACCATGTAAATCTGTACATCTTTGTTCTCTTGTGTCCTCTCTTTCTCTCTCTCCTTTTGGCTCCCTCCCTTTCCTTCTTTCATTCTTCCTATCCTAGGTGCAGAAAATCCAGGGGCAAAGAGACCTATATCACTTCTTTCTCTCTATGAATGCCTTCTCTCTTGCCTACAAACTGTTTCAGGCTTTCTCCATTGGAAAGGATTTCTTCTTTCAACTATGTTCTCCTATTCTGGGGAAATAGTTTACATGCAGTGAATACCGTAGTGTCAGTGCCTCAGCAAATAAGTGTCATAAATATAACAAAGCAATCCATATTGGTATCGCAATAAAATCTTAGCTACAGATTTCAGCAGGTGGCCTACGTGGCCCAGCAATCTTACTTTTGTTCACTAGGAAAGCCTGAGTTTCCATTTTCTAACCCCCTTCCTCCCCTCACTCTCAGAAGAACACCTACTGCAGACATTGTAGGTTTGTCCTTGTTTACAGAATCCTAATTTTATGTCAGTGAGATTGAATCACATTTGGGCTAAACCAGCAGTTTTTTAACCTGTGTTATGTGAGCTTTCAGGAGAACACAAACACTTTCCAAGGAGATATGAACTCAGACCCTCAACTATCTTTTGTAAATTTTTCTGAACTGATCCATCTGAAAATGCCCTACCAGGCCTCTGTTCTCACTGCCCCTCTTACAATTACCATTCTTTGACTTTATGGAAGAAATTAATACATTTCACCATTCTTAAATCTTACTCTAGGAAACCGTACAGTGATGTAAGCTCTGATGTACTAATGTTTTAAATATTAGTGTTTCAAATTTTGCTCTCAGAGAAGCTTTCTTTAATGAAGGCACCATATCGCATGATAGGGATTCATGTGTTTATAACATATTTCCATTTAGAATGAAGCATAGTTTTACATGGGGCATTGGTTCTATATTGGGATGTTTTGAATTAAGTTGTTAACCATAGTTATTCAGCATTTATATACCTAAAGAAGTGATCACCATGATAAGTCCAGCAAACATCTGACACCGTACCACGCTATCACAATATCATTGACCATATTCCCTATGCTGTATATTACATCCCCAGGACTTATTTGGGGTTTTTGTTGTTGTTGTTGTTGTTTAGTTTCAGGATGACTGACTTATTTGTTTTATACCTGCAAATTTTAACTTATTCCCCTTCAGCTCCCCCCGTTTTAAAAAACTTTTCAATTATAGTTGACATTCAATATTATTTTATATTAATTTCAGGTATAGAGCATAGTGGCTAGACATTTATATAATTTAAGAAGTGATCCCCTGACTAGTCTAGTACCTATGGGGCACTATACATAGTTATTACAATATTATTGACTATATTCCCTATGCTTTCCTTTACATCCCCATGACTATTTTATACTACAAATTTTACTTCTTAATCCCTTCTCCTTTTTCACCCGCCCCCTCAATCCCCCTCCCATCTGGCAACCATCAGCTTCTTCCCTGCATCTATGAGTCTGTTTCTGTTTTGTCTGTTCATTTATTCTGTTTTTTAGATTCCACATATAAGTGAGATCATATGGTATTGTCTTTCTCGGTCTGACTTATTTCACTTAGCATAATAAGGAGATGAAAAATTCTGTGCTGACTTCCGACAGGTAAACAATACTGCTCAGAATAAGAGGATTGTGGATCAAAGTTCATGTTTTATTCATTTTTTCAGACTAGTAGGAAAACATTTTCACTAATATGTACCAAAACATTACTGGTTACTGTAAATTCACATTTATTTTTCCTTAAGTGAACTTCTCCTACTAGCTGTCAGCATCAAACACTTCTCTACTAGTTTATTTATACATACCATCCTCTTACATGTTTTGGACTATTCCAACAAGAATATGTAGCAGATTCCACTATGCACTGAACAACTAGTGCTGCAAAATTACACAACTCCAGGGGCCACCTTTCTGGGCATCCCTGACAACAAACATTCACAGTCCTTTGGTAAGCTTGACTGTACAAAGGCCTTCTTTCTCCTTATTTTCTGCAACTTTTCACAAAGAAGACTAAACTGCACTATAAAAAGTAGAATTTCTGTTTATGTACAAGTGTAGGACAATAAGTTCGTTGAATGCAACCTAGGATGTAAAGCTGGCCTCACCCTCTAGATGAAGATATTCAAGTCTAAAAGTGCCAAATGCATAGCTATAAACTTCATCATTTTTAATTATGAAATAAAATTATTTATCTATAAATTGTAATTCCCAAGCATTCCTTCTTGGTATACCTGTTTCACCTTCCTCTGGTTGGACCTAAAAAATTGATATTTGGTATGAATATATGTTTTTGTTTATAACCAAAAGGAAAAAAATCTAAATGTACAATTTACAATTGTACAGTGTGTTAACAGGTTTGAGCCAATTTTAGCTCCATAAACAAGGTGAAGCTAAATGAAACAGTAGTTGTATAATTAATGGTCATTTAGTAAAAGACACTTCATAAGTCCTTTTTAATATTTTTCTCAGATATTGAGAAAAATGAATGAATAATATCTGGTTAACAAATTTCTTTGCAAATCAGATGAATTCAAATTCTTTCTTTTTCAACAGAACTGAAAGAGGACCTAGTTAAGCATGATAGATAACTAAAAATAATTTTGATTATAAGTAGCTGGGATTTTGTTATATAACTCAGAAAGAATTCAAAGAGTTGTGTAGTAGTAGTGCATGCCAAAACTCCTTTTATTACCATCTACCTATTTGTATGAACAAGGTTTTTCAATAATTTACTTTTATAAAAACAAAAAATAGGAAGAGACTTGATGCTGAACCCTGTTTCTTTCAAAAAGAAATGATTTTCATCCATGGATAAAGAAACTAATTTTTGAAAAGATCCTATCCATTTCCTCAAAAGATGCATTCTAATAGATTTTTACTTTGTATGTTTAATAAACATTATTCACAATATATATTTATATTGTTCTGATCTATGCTATACTAATAATGATGGTAATGATAGCTCAATCCAGAAAAATGTTTTAACATTTTGAACCCATTTATTCAATTTTTAAAATAAATTTAATGCATAAGAATATTGTTACTGCAAGGACATGTGACAGAGTGACAAGTTAAAGACTTTAAAGCATAAACATATTATATTAGGATAAAATTCTATGATAGAACTGGAATAAAAATAAGATTTCAAGAAAAAAATAACTGATGAAATGTACAACTGTTAAAGAAGGGCTTTATGTTTATGTTTTAATGAATACTAGTGAGTATCAGATCACTATGGTACTTGTGGTACCATAACATTTGAAAAAATGATATAAGAGTTTTATTACTTAATAGCAGTTTTATATTGTAGCGGAAATTACATTTTTATTAACCATTTACACTTTGGGTGAAAATGTTCAGATATCAACTTAAACATATGAAAGGGGGTACCCAATTTTCAAAATTATTCTAAAGACTACTGAAGCAAAATGGTGGAATGTTGCTCTCGTAAGCCAACCATAATATTCCTACTTCTCTTTGCCAGTGATTGGTCTATGGGCGAGCATGTGACCAATCCCTAGCTAATTAGGCCTCAGAGGAATTTGGCAGCAGGTTTCCTTAGAAAAGAATCTTTCTTCCCTTTCTTTTTGTTTTAATGTTTCTTGTGATGATACAACTGTTTTTACAGATGCAGCCATTCTGCAGGTTTGGGGGAGGTATCCCTGTCAGACTGAGCACAGTGGAATGAAAGGATGGGAAAGCTTGGGCCCTTGATCATGTTGCTGAGCTACTGATCCATCCCTGGAACTACTCAGCCCTCAACTTTATATTAAATGAGAAAAATAAAACTTTATTTCTTTAAGTTGCTTTTTGTTGGGTATTCTGTTACTTGCAGCCAAAGCATCCAAACTGACTCACCCTATTAACTCATCTCTCATGGCGAATATCTCATTCATCACACAGGAACTCCCAACCAACAAGCCCTCTTTCTCCTTCATTTCAAGAATAGGAGACATCCCTCCACAGACGGAAAGCCATTCTGCCACACATGGTCTGCCTTCCATCTGAGGACCTTGCTCTGGTGGTTATCCTCTCTATTTTGCATCTTTAGCCTCTTATTCTCTACTCAAGCCTTCCAAACAGTAGTCAGACATCCTCTTGTATCTTTCATCCTCAAACAACAAACAAAAATATCTCCTTTGATGACACATTATTCCCATCACTCTTCTCTCCTTTCCAGCTAACATTCACAAGAGTTATGTGCACTTGCTGTCTCTCCTTCCTTTCATTCTTCTACTCCCACCAATCTATAAAAACAGCTCCTGCTAAGGTCACCATGACATTTATGTTACTAAATCCAAAAGACACTTCTCAGTCTCATCATATTTAAGTTCTTAACAGCATTTGACACTGTTGACTACTGACCAATTCTTTGTGTGTGTGTGTGTGTGTGTGTGTGTGTGTGTGTGTGTGTGATAATAAATGTTTATTAATTTCATCTGGTACACTTTGATGTAAATTTTTATACATTTATAAGTAGCTAATGCACGAAAAATTTCCAACACTGAAATTTTTTTATAAAAAAAATAAAAAAAAATTATGAGCAGGATAAACACAAGAAAATTATACTAAACACCTAAGAACCAAACTACTAAAATGACCAATTCTTAAACCATTCTCTTCTTTTGGCACCTATGAGACCACACACTCTTGACTTACTGCTACCCCTGTGGTCATGGTTCCTCAGACTCCAGGTCTGATTTCTCCTTCTCAAGACACTTCTGAAAGTCGGGTCTCCTCGTGGCTCTATCTTGGTCTTTCTCCCCTGCTCTGTTCTGTCATCCCAGACTGGTCTTGACTGTAGAGGCTGCTAACTCTTGAATGGGAATCTCCGGTCTGATTTCCTTGCTGAACTCCAGCTTTGCATAGATCATTGCTAACTTGACTTCTCTATTTGGACGACTCACAGGCCCCTCAGACTTATGATTTACAAAACCAAACTCTTAAACTTTACCCACTCAAATGTGCTCCCCCTTTGATTTTTACATCAATAAATACCTTCATAGACCCAGATGTTCTTTCTAAAATATAAGGTACATTTATCCTTGACATAGGCCTTCAATCTCATTTCCCTCTTTTAACCCCAAATTCAATCCCAAATAAGTCATCACCAAGTCCTATAGATTATACCTGTAAAATATTCTTGTATCAACCATTTTCTCTGTTTCCACTCTAATCAAATCCAAACGAAGATTCTTACAATAGTTTCCTAACTGTGTTTCCTCCACCCATTTTCTAATCCATTCTTCACACAGAAGCCCAGCTCAATGGTTGAAAAGATAAATTTAATCATGTCATTTTCCAGTTTAAAACCGTTCAGTGGCCACCCATTGCATCTGGATAAAAACCGGCTATCTTTAATATTGCCTTCAAAGTATTGCATAATTTATCTCCCACCTACTATTCCAATCTCATCACACGTCTTTCCCCTTAGCTTACTGTGACCCAACTACATTAGCCTCCTTCAGTTCCTTGAGGGTTCCAAGTTCCTTGCTAATTCAAGGCCTGCTCAGTGTACAATACTCTTTGCCAAGCTTTGCCTTCTAGTCTAAATTTAAATGTCATTTCCTAAGAAAGTTCTTTCCTAATACTCAATGGAAGTTATACCTGTACAATTACTATATATGCACGTCTATCATTAGCCATATTCATATCCCACTTCTTTGCTATTTCAAACAATGTTACTATGGACACTTTTACATATGCGCTCAAGAGTTTCTCTAAAGCAGTGTTTTTCAAACTATGGGTCCCAACCTGCTGGTGGGTAGTAATATCATTTTTTTAAAAAAAAGAAGAAGAAGAAGAAAAATAAATAAATAATAGAATGGAAAATACTAGAGTATGTTGCATATAACAAGTGTAAGCTTTGTTTTATGAAACTTATGTCAGGTGTGTGTGTGTGTGTGTATGTGTTGGATCACAAGGTAAAATAGATTTACTACTGCAGGTCAAAATCAAAACGTGTTGAAAAGCCATTATTCCAGAGTATATTTTAGGAATGGATAATTTGCTACATCCTGTTAAATTGTAATTTTAAACACAAGTATTGGAAATTAAAAGCACTTTGACCTTAGTTTACTCATGTTAGTTTCCATAAAAGTTTATTAACATTAATAGTACCTTTTTTAAAGGGGGGAAAATTCTTTAATTTTTTTTTTTAATTGGGGGGGATTCTTAAAGTAAAATATCTTACAAATATTGTATAAGAGGTGAGTTATTTACATAAAAATCAGTGTTGTTTAAGCACGCAGCACACTGACAGAAACCAGGAGGTCTAAAGTTTTAGCATGCATTCTTTTGTCATAACTTTCCACATCACCAATTTACATTATGGCTAGAAATAAATCCTCCATGTTTATTTAAACACTAAAAGTACAGGACACATTTGTTTTATTATATAAAACTCTACTGGAAAAATCCTGGCTGCTTAGGATAGTAATCCCCAATCCATGGACAAAATGCCATCTCCATGCGCTGTTTTCTATTCTCGGTTCCATTTGGTGCACTGCTGCCCTTTGACCTACCTTTACTCCACAGCAAAGATCTGTGACTGTGCCAGTCCTATCAAGCTAGAGCAGACAGCTGCCTTTGTATAGGACCTGAAGGGGTCGGTCTATCCTACTGCCTGACTTCTCACCCTTAGGGTGACTTGTTTGGTTCCAGCCAGAAGACCCTCATTAAAAGCCAAATGCTTTACGTAGGAGGAAGTCACATGTTTAAACCATTCATTTCGAAAGTAGCATCAGGACTTGAAGAAATGGGATGGAGATAAGTTAGATCCTAGACAGACTGAGGGGAGAGGCAGCAGTGGTGCCTTTAGGGAGGAGGCAGTCTGAGTTCCCAGCTGAATGTGGAAAAGATCTAGAGACAAACGCTTCCTATTTAGCAGTTTTGCGCTGCCTCTAAACACTATCCCTGATAATGTGCGGACATCTTGGAAGCAGCAGGAATCACAGTCAACGTTTCGATTCAACCTCATTTACACACTGCATCCCCTGCGGGGTTTTCAGGCATTGCCCCATGCTCACATTCAAATAGTTTCTCAGAAGTCAATTTTTGAAATATAGAAACCAACCAGGTTTGGAAACCCAGCTGGTTTATGTGTCACCCTTTTATTTCTGTTATAATTATCTTTAGGACTAGCCTGACCCTTCTTTGAGCCAGCTTTGTTTTTTCAATCAACTCCAAATAGATATGCCAATTGAGTGAAACCACTACTGCCCTGTAGTCCAAGCCAGCAATGAAAAGAGGAATGCTGGATTTCAAAAACAATAAAAGAAAGAAAAAAAAACCAGGAGAGAGCAGGTCTGTTTCTTGGGACACATCAACCTTAACTGCGTTGTCAGAGTCACTTTTAATTGAAGATGACAAACAGATAAGATCCCTCCACAGCTGCTATAAGTAAGAAGTCTTTTGGTAAGAATAGCAGTAAAGAGAGCTCAGGTCCACCAGGTTGAGATTGCTAGGCCAAGACTCAGTTGTGGAAGATGAGTGGTGATCAGCCCACTTGCCTCGATATACAAGACATGACCTGATTTTGCTCCTAGGTGCCCCGGACTCTGCATTTGGGGGCAGGCTGGAGATAGTCAGTGTTCCTCACCTTCAGAGCCCACAACTTTTTCTACTATCCCATCACTCACTCCCTGGTAAGGTTTTCATTAAACTCATTCATTGCTCGGCATAAATGACAAATGCGGTTCCTTGTTCAGTTTTGACAATCCTCCTACTGGATATTCATAACGCTCATTAGTATATAATATATATTAGCATATAATGCACAGCAGACATTGGCGCCCTCATTTTCCAGAGGAGGAAACTAAGGTCAGAGAATCATGTGACCTTCCCAAGAGCATACAGCTACTCAGGGGGCAGAGTCAGGATTTAAACTCAAGTCTGCCTGAGTTCAAAGTCATGTGCCAAACTCACAACCTCCTGAAGGCAGCTACCTGTGCAAAAGGCCTGGTGCCATCGCCCATTCCCTCCCTAGAGCACCTAGTTCCTAAAGGCTTCTGTGTAGACCCTGGTCCCTGTGGAAGGTGCAGCAGATGACGACAAGTGTAGATGTCACATTCAGTGTTAGAAAGCATGACAGTAGGACACCAAAAGGCACCCTTCCGGACTCAAAGTACAATTCTGAGTACTGAAAGTGGACACCATTTTTCATTTCATGCTTTAAGCTAAGCTGTACTCCCCAGCGCAGAAGGGAAGACCAATGTGCCCTTTGAAAGTCTTGATTTCCCTGTAGTTCTGAGTCCTGAAAGGTGGCCGTGGTCTTTAGACATCCTAGGAACTGTAATAAGCTTGTGGCTTCCTGTGGGCCTCCATGCCAGCACTGCTGACCCCAGACCCTTCTGGAAGAGGGGTTGGTGATATGGATGTGGCCTAAGGAGATTCACAGCTTCCAATGAGGACTTGAGCTGCAGGGGAAGGGGAAGGGAGTTGGTTTCAAGGCTTTTTAGAAGATCTAAGTGTCTAGTAACCTGTTTCACCTGTAGAGTAGAAGCATGTGCTCAAAAAGCCCTAGGTCTAACTATTTCTTCTCTGGACTTTCATAAATGTAGAGTATCAGATGGGGCCAGAACCCATGCTTCTGACATTCTCTACACCATACAATTGTGTGCATATGTGTGTAAGTGTGCATGTGAACACACACACACACACACACACACACACACACACAAACACACAATTCTTTCCATCTCAGCACATTGCATGTTGTACCTGCTGTGGCCCTAACAACCAGTTGAATTTCAGAAATTCTGGAGCCTCTTATATCTAATAACTGTTCTGGTTGGAGATGCCCCAGTGAAATGTTATCTTTGGGGCTGAAATACCCCTCAGGGTTCTCCCTCACGCTAATACCCACTGGCCTATACAGGGACATAGTGGGAGACTCCAAGGGTACAACTAATTCCTGTAGCTCCTACTTGCCCTTCAGAACATTACTGCACAGGCTTTGACCATAAATACATCTGAGTTTGACTCATGGCTTGCTATGTGACTCTGAGCAAGACAATCAGCCTCAGTTTCTGCATCTGTAAAATGGAGCTAATATCTTCCTGCTGGGATTGTTGTAATGATAACATAAACTCATGTAAGTCAGTTTATAAAGTCCTTGGCACATGGGAAGGCTTTAATAAATGGTAGCAATTATTTCCTCAGTGATTACCAAGCAGAGGTCAAGGGCCAGAGAGAGACGGGTAAGCAGGAAGGACTAGCAAAGAAAATCTGCAGCAGTGTAATTTCTGACTCTGGCTCTGGCAACCCCACCCCTTCCTACTTTGATCTGCATTACATCTAAGGGTCCCTGAATGAACTGAAAAGTGGCCCAGCTCTTGGCCATCTTCCTGAGTCACAGCATGTCTTCAGAACTGAGACCACATGGGATAGCAGATCAGGAATTATCCCCACACTAGTCTTGCCATCATTTTTTCTTGACTATTTTATCTTAGGCAAATCATTTATACTCCCTACATCTCACTTCTCTCGTTTGCAAAATGAGAATAATAATGACACCTATCCCACAGGACATTTGTGCACATTAATGAGATAATGTAGAAAAGGTGCTTTAGGGTGTAGTTATGTTTTATGACGGAGAAAGAAGAGTAATTGTTCATAAATATGGCCTCTGCCAGAAAACTTCTGGTAACAATGAGTTCACAGAAAGCATGATTACATTGTCACTCAGTTATGGTTGTTTAAAGTTTTCCTTTTACATTAAGTAAATGCCTGTTCTTCATCTCAACTCTGACACATTTGGATGTTGTAGAAGCAGCCCCGGACTCTCTAAATCAGAATCACTGAGGACAGGACTTGACTTGTATCATTAAAATCCCCACAGGTGACTGAGGGACAGCCACCAGTAACCTAGAGACCAAGAATGACCTGGAGTTGGGCAGAACTCGCAGACTAACGTTGATGTGATCAAGTTCTGTGGACGGCAAGGACAGGAAACTACCCAGTATGATTCAAACTACCCCTGGGCAGGAGTCAGCTAGAGTGTGAAAAGATGTGGAAACTCTCCACTGGCTTAGACCTTCTGGGTTTATCAAACGTAACCTCCAAATGACCAAATCTCAATTTCTTCCTCTAATTGCTGCCCCCAGGTATCTCCAAAGTGATTTGGGGTGGGGGTGGGAAAGAGCAAGGAGAATGGTCACAGCGAAGGTGGCTGAAGCATTGAAGAAACTGAACAGAGCCAGGCTCAGGGGCTGTCAAACAGTGTAGTCAGAACAAAGTGAGACGTGAGTGAGGAGATTTCTCTACTGTCCTCCATCCCCTTTTACTGGTGCCTGTATGTATTTGGACTAAAAGGAACACATTCTAAAGTAATAAGAAACTTTAGCCATTATTAGCTTGTGGGTACATGAGAGATTCAGCTCATGAATCTCAGGTCAAGAAAGTGTTGCATGACACTTAATGTGTTTTGTATAGTAAGTTATTTAAAGCGTAGAATGTAAGTAATATCAGAAAAAGATACTGAATTCTATTATAGCATTCTTTTTCCATGCTCTTCACTTTGGGACATATTTATACACATTTTTACATGGCCATTTTATATAAAATTATGCCGTTTTCCCAAGGAGATTAAGAGCTCCTTGAGGGAAGGGATTCTGTCCTATGCAAACTGATACAGAATTCTGGGTGTTTGGGAGGTGCTCATCAAATACTTGATGAAATAATGAATAATGTGGGACCTTGTACTGCTGCTAACCTTGGGTCCAAGAGAGGTCTGGCTTGTTTGGAAAATACCATCCAGCACCTCATGTCAGACATGACAAAACATCTCTGGGAAGCCCCCAGAAGTTTCTCTGGCTGCTTTCTATAGCTGTCATCACCTGAATGACAGGATATGTGGGTCTCTAGAGACCAGGACTGCGGGATTCACTTTCTCTTCCCCTTTTCCTCACATTGCAGTCTTGACTGTAGGGCATCTCCTTTGCCTAGAGGGCAGGTTACATTACAGATAGATACTATCTCCATTTCTCAATTCACTGGGCACAGATTTGGGGCAATAAGCAGTCTCCCGCCTGCTGCCGTGGGTGGGTTCATTCTAACTCAATCCTTAGACTCCTACCCTTTCTTTTATTTTTCTTCTCTTATTTTTTTATTGAGATATAATTGAGATATAGCATTATATTAGTTTCAGGTATACAACATAAAGACCCCATATTTGTGTATATTGATCACCACAATAAGTCTAGCTAACATCCATCATATATATAATAGTTACAATTTTTTTCTTGTGATGAGAACTTTTACTAAGATGTACTCTTAGCAACTTTCAAATATGCAATACCATATTATTAACTATAATCACCATGCTGTACATAACGTTCCCATGACTTATTTATTTTATAACCGGAAGTTTGTACCTTTTGGCCCCCTTCTCCCATCTTGCCCCACACCCCTGCTCCCAACCTATCTTGGTAATTTGTCGTCCTTCTGCCGTTTTGTTTTAAGGTCTCTGATTTCTGAAGGTATAAAGTAACTTATGCCTGGGACCTGAGTTTCTCTCCTGGAATTATCTCTTTTTCTAACCACCAGAGCCCACCGTCAACCAAATGTCCTGAAGTGTTATTAAGGCTCAATATTATGTGCTGCCTTGATATCTTATAAAATCCAGAGGGTCTTTTATGGCCCAACTGCAAGTTCCTCTCCCTGTTCTGTTCTTGTGGATAAGGTCTCTGAGCCAAACGACCCTCCTTATCAAATGGACCAGGCACAGTGCCTGCTTACCTCTGAGCAGCAGATTTCAGTTCTTGCCAGCTCACAGAGTTATTCAGACAAGCTAATCACACCCTCCTGCGGGAATAAGAGGGCACCACACCCTCTTGATATTACAAAGCCTGCCTTCCACAGCCCCTGCTTGGTCACTCTGTCCCCATGTGTAACCCCCATGTGGCCCTGCATGCATTATGTGCCCTCCTCCCCAGGCTGTAAGTATATATGATTAATAAACTGCTGTTGATTTCATCTGTCCTGTGTTGGGTGTTTGGCCATCCTTATAATCCTAGAGCAGGAATCCTTCTGTCACTGAGGGGGGTGAAGAGGAGGCAATTAAAACATCTATGCCCACACCATTCCTAAAGTGAACCCTGTGGTGATTAGCTCTCATGCCCATTTCTCAGCACTCCTAAGCCACATCTGTTCCTTGCAGATGCTGAACTCCTTCTGCTGCCCTTCTGAAGTGCTATGTGCTGCATTTTCCCATACTTTCCCACCTTCAGTTTTTCATGCTCAGCAAGTTACCAACTCTTGCAATATCAACAGCCACATGGGACTGATTCAGAAGCACCTTGTTCCATGTCAATAAAATGTACTAATTGAGCATTTCACTTTCTTTCTCTGGAACATTAATGTATTCCAAATTCTCTATAATATTTTACTATATCTATCCCACCACTCTAAGGGTTATCCACACATATTCTGAGAGTAAAGGGAGTTTTTGCTATGGAGATTCAAATGTCAGATAGTTATACAGTAATATATCTTCTTTAAAACAAAAACCTCTCCACTACTTTGAATGAGAAGACGCTTTTTTTTTTTTCCACTTCCTGGCAACACTTAAACTGATTAAAGTATAGCCATAATAGAATGTATTATTAACTGACCAACATACTTCTAACATACAGTTTCTTCAGCAGGCTTTGACCTGCCCTCAGAAGCAATGAAGGGAAAAGAACATCCCCCTTTGCTGTCGCTATTGAATTTTGGTGGATTCTTCCCATAATCTAGGATACAGATCAGAACTCCCTTCTGCAACTTCCTGACAGTTTGATTAGTTCACCGGAAGATTTAGAAATTAGATTTACTTAGATTATCCAGAAATACAGGTAAATGGTAATCTAACTTTTGATTAGGGAAGGCCTAAGCTTAAAAGCAGAGTAAAAAAATATGAGAAAAGCTGATAGAGTTAACTTTATAAAATAGACAAACTTCTGCAGGCTAAAATTAAAAATTCCTAAATGAAGTTAAAGGTCAACTTGGAGAAAAGATGAAACATATACAGCTGTCAAAGTATTCATAGATGACTGTTACAGGAGCACTTACAAAAAACATAAATAAATGTTCCAGCAGAAAATTAATTTTTCCTATAGAAAAGTCATCAAAAGATCTGATTAGGTAGTTAACAAAAGAAAAAAATCACAAACTACAAATTGGTCTATCCAAAAAGTCCATCATCTCTAGCAAATAACTAAATGAAAATTAAAATAAGACTAGGGTACTATTTTTGCCTGTTAAACTAGTAGTGAGTGGACTTTCCCACCTCATGAGTGTTGCAAGAAGGCAGGGTTCAGCTATCTCTATGGGAGGTACACACACCGGGTACTCTCGGTCCCAGCCCCTAGGCTTGGGCACTCAGATGTGACGACCCAAGATTGTGTATCTGTTGCCTGTCACACTGAAAAGCTGGGAGAGAGCAGAACTCTTTCTGGCTGCAGTAGCACCATCCAGTTTCGAGGAGCTGCAGGGCCGTCGTGCCAGCATGGTGTCTGATGTCCAGTGTCCAGTGTCTAGGCCCAGAGCCAGCAGTGGCAGCAGAGCAAGTACAGCTCTCATTCAGCCTCAGTGCAATGGCAGAGAAGTCCTCAATGCACTGGATCTGTGCCATCCTTAACTGGGTCTCTGGCTGCACAGCCTTCCTCTGTTTCTGCCCATTTTCTAAGCGTGAGGCTCTAGCTTTCCTGACAAACTTGTGGGCTGCCCGACATGCTGCAGTCAATTCCTGAAATGTCTTCTTTTGCTTGACTGATATAGTAATATATAAAGAAAGTCCCCCAACCTAATATCTTCACTCCTCAGGACATGCCCTATGAAATAATTAGAAATGTGTGCATTTAAGTAAAATGATATTTTTGTAAACCCTGATTAGAGCAGCAAAAACATGGATACAATCTGCATATTTTACCATAGAGAATCGGTTAAATGGATTGTAATACATCTATAACATAGAATATTATATAGTAATTAAAAATCATGTTCTTACAACAAAAGAACAAGACAAACAAATGAGAAACAAAAACTCATAGACATAGACAATAGTTTAGTGGTTACCAGAGGGCAAGGGGTGGGGGGTGGAAGATGAGGGTAAGGGGGATCAAATATATGGTGATGGAAGGAGAACTGACTCTGGGTGGTGAACACACAATGGGATTTATAGATGATGTAATACATCTTGTACACCTGAAATCTATGTAATTTTACTAATAATTGTCACCCCTATAAATTTAAAAAATAAATTAAAAAAAACTCATGTTCTTAAACAATATTAAAAGACATGAAAAAGACTCATAATATAATGAATTTAAAAAGCAAAGTGTTCATAAAAGTTCAATTCTTCATAACCAAAATGTTAACAGTTGCTTTCTCTTGAGAAAGAGACATGGGATATGGGATTACTGGTGAGGTTTATTTTCTTTGTACTTATTGGGTATCTTTTAATTCTTTATAATGAACATGTATTTTTTTGCCAATATCAAAAAAAGTAAGAGCTAAGTTAGAAAAAAATATTTATGTACAATTGTCCGCTGTGTTAATTGGTCTTTCGTTTGATTGTGTGTTTGCTTTTTGCAGTTTGGTAATAGATCTACTGGCAAAGGACAGGGGAGATTCAACAAGTTTCTGCAGAGATCTAATACTCTGTTTTCTGCACATTATAGACTGAATGTTTGCATGCTCCCAAAATTCATATGTTGAAATCCTAAGCCCCAAAGTGATGGTATTCGGAAGTGGAGTCTTTGAGAGTTGATTAGGTCATGAGAGTGGAGTCCTTATGAATAGGATTAGTGCCCTTATATAAAAAAAACAAAAACAAAACAAAACAAAACAAAAACAGAGAACTCTCTTAATCCTTCTGCCACTGAGGACACAGTGAGAAGATGGCCATCTATGAACCAGGAACCAGGAACCAGGCCCTCACCAGACACTTGATTTGTTGGTGTCTTGATCTTGGATTTTCCAGCTTCCAGAACAAAGAAATAAATTTCTTTTGTTTATAAGCCACCCAGTCTGTGATACTTTGTTTTAACAGCCCAAACTAAGACACTATTTTTTTTCACAACTACCCAAAGAACTGCCTCAATGAAACAATGGTGTTAACTTAGAAAACTTGTTTTTCATTTGTTTGTTTTTAAAGTAGCCTGGAATTCTTTTGTACACTCAAGGCAGGTAGTTAACAAAAGAAAATTCAGGTCTGAATTGGGGGAAAGATCTGAAGATAGGGGTATGGACTTACAGAGAGACTCACATAAGGAGGGTGGAGGGTCATAAAAGCAACACAAACTCTAAAAACCTACGGAGAATACATCATCATTCTCCACAGAGAATATGTTAATTGTCTTTGCCTTATGCTGCTGCTGCTCTTAATAACTTTTATTACAGTAGCAGGATGCTTTACAGTTTATGAAATAGTTGAACTTCCCCAGATATTATTATTAGGCTCATTTTACTAAAGAGAAAATTAAGCCCTAGAGAAGTTAAATGATTTATTGACTGTCTCATGCTTATTATGTGGCAGAACTGCGCCTACAAACCAGGTTTTCTGCTCTTTTGACGATTCCTGGAGGTGGCAGAGCAAAGTGATTGAAAGCTTGGGCTTTGGAGCCAGAGAAATCTGGGTATGCACCCAGCTCTAGCCCCATATAACCGTGTGAACGTGGAGAAATTGCCTAGCTCCTCTCAGCCTCAGTTTCCTCATCTCTGAGGTAGAGATTTTACCGTGGAGAGTCCCTGTGAGAATAAAAGGTTAGCTGTTATTATTACCATCCCCCCATCTTCTTGACAAGCCTTGTTTTCCGTCTCCCAAGACTTACATCCCTGTTATGGGTTGAATTGTATCCTCTCAAAACTCATATGTTGAAGTCCTAACCCCCAGAACCTCAGAATGCAGCCTTATTTGAAAATAGGGTCTGTGCAGATGGAATGAGTGAAGATGTGATCATGCTGAAGTAAGGTGAGTTCCTCACCCAATATGACCGGTGTCCCCATGAAGAAGGGACATTTGAAGACAGACAGACACAGGGAGAATGCCATGCGAAGGTTTTAGTTATGCTGCCATAAGCCAAGGAACTATCAGAAGCTAAGAGAGAGGCCTGGAAAGACCCTTCCTACTGCCTTCCAAGGGGAACATGGCCCTGCTGCTACCTTGATTTTGGACTTCTGGCCCCTAAACTGTGAAACAGTACATTTTGGTTGTTTAAGCCAGTCAGTTTGTGGTACTTTGTTGTGATAGCCCTAAGAAAAAGCAGTCCAAAGATATTAAATACAAATTTCAGAAATAAACAATTCATAAGTTTTAACTTGAATGCTATCCTGAGTAGTGTGATGAAATCTCCCGCCATCCTGCTCAGTTCTACCTTCAACATGACTCATCCCTTTGCCCAGTGTACCCACACTGTATACACTACCCACCCCTCAGTCCCTTAATAGCTGTTTGAATTATCAGATTGACTGTCACAGTATTACAGTTTTTGTGTTCAAGAAACCCTTATTTTACTTGATAATAGCCCCAAAGCACAAGAGTAATGATTCTGGCAATTCGGATATGCCAAAGAGAAGCTGTCAAGTTCTTTCTTTAAGTGAAAAGGTATGTATACGAGTATATAAGAAAAAACATAATATGTACAGAGGCTGCCCAAAAAAATCTATATACATTTTAAGAAAGGAAAAAAACTATTAAAACTATAATAATATATACCGACAACAAAAGATGAATATAAGTCACGTTTGACTTCTGTAATTACAAGAGGTGCTCAAAGTAGTTACCATCAGCATCCAGACACTTCTGATTATGGCAAACTACTGCTTGAGCAACGTTGACCAAAGTGTCCACTTGTATACATGTTTTTTTGGCACCCCCATATATTTTATGGTTCAATACTATCCACAATTTCAGGCATCCACTGGGGGTCTTGGAATTTATCCCCCATGAATAAATGGGGACTACTATATATACATTAGTTTTCTATTGCTGCTGTAAAAAATTACCATAAACTTGTGTGGCTTAAAATAACCCAAATTTATTATCATACAGTTCTGGAGGTCAGAAGTAGTAAGATCTGTCTGTAGCACTATGTTCCTCCTGGAGAAGAATCAGTCTCCTTGCCTTTTCCACCTTCTAGAGGCCACCTGCTCTCCTTGGCTTGTGACCCCTTCCTATCACTCTGACTTTTGCTTCCATCATCACATCTCCTCCGACTCCGCCCTTCCTGCCTCCATTTTATAAGGACACTGTGATTACATTGGGCCTACCCTCCCAGCACATCAATGTGTGACAATATGCAGAGTATTGCCAACCATGGAAGCTCACCCAAACTTCAGTCTCCAGAGTTTCCATTAGGGTCTCATTGCATAGGAATGACTAATTAAATCACTGGCCATGTAACTCAATCTCCAGTTCCCACTTCCTCCCCATAGGTTGCACTGATATTACTCAATTCAAAAGCCCAACCCTCTGATCACATGGTGCGGTCAGCTTCTGTCCTGAGTCATCCCATTTGTTTAAACTAAGGGCCCACCATTTGTCACCTCATCAGCGTAAACTATCAGGGAACATACGAATAACCAAGACACTGCTATCATTTGATAAATACAGGGTTTTAGAGGCTACTTCCCAGGCACTGGGACAAAGGCCAATTTTCTTTATTACACGTATTGTCAACTAGAACACCTACACATGGCCTCCTCATATTACCTGGGCTTCCTCACAACATGGTAGTGTGGTTCCAAGGGCAAACGTTCTGAAAGAGAGAGAACCTGGGTAGAAACTATATTGCTTTTTATGACCTAGCCTTTGAAGTAATGTGGCATCATTTTAATCGCATTCTATTTGTTAAGGAATTTCCGAAAACTCACCCAAAACATCTAGGTCTTCTCCCACCTCTTCATGAAAGAATGGTAATGTTTGGAAGAAGAGAGTTGGAACAAGAAATACCATAAAGGCCTTTTTCAAAAAATAAATCTGATATAACCATAAGTCTAAAGTTCTCCTATATGACTTTCCTAAGTTGTACACTTTGGCATAGCATCAAAGCCAAGACTAAAACCCTGTGTTCTCTCTTTGTATAGCCTGATGTTTTAATAGACACCAAGATTATATTTTAAATTTCAGTTTTGTGTTATAAAGAACAGGCAAAACTAGAATCACATGGGCTTTGTATTCTACCCAGTCATTTGCTCTACTAATTCAGACAAGTGACTTAACCTCCTGAGCCTCCATTTTGCATCTGCAAAATATAGCAATAACAGCTACCTTGAAGGGATATTGTCAGGATTACATTAAATATTGTAGAAATAAAAATTCTAGCAAACAGGAAATGCTCAATAAATAGTAGCTGTTATTTGTATCTCTTGCCATGTTCAAAAGGGTTTGACACATATTCCATACTTGGTGTTTGACTTACTTAATTCTTTTCATAGGTGAGGGGTTAAGGGTTATATCATCCGGAGCATTTATTGAGAAGTCAGTGAAAGTTCTTGCCCTTGACAATCTTCAAATAAATATTAAATAATCAAAAAGGAACTAGCTAATCCAAATTATATAGAATTAGAAGGAGATTTCATGGACTTTTGAACACCCTTTTGCAGCATTGCGTTTGGGAATCCAAGAGTAGGACAGCAGAAATTTTATGTTGTCCATTCCATGTGTTTCTATATTTTACTTTTTGCTTTTCAAATTCAGGCAGGACTGACATGTGATGATGAGTTTGATGATGACAGTCTAAATAGCCTGACTGCCTTTAAGCCAATGTTTATGGGTACATACCCCAGATATGATACACATGACTCACCAGGCCATATAAATCACTGGTATTTTATATCAAGCCAAAATTTTTCTTTTGGCATTGCATGTTTCAAGTACTCACAATGTTCCCTTTAACCTTTCCATGCTTTTGTTGTGATTGACAACACAAAACAATTTTGTATGTCTTGCCTACTTGGACAAAGGTCAGTACTTTTACTGACCTCCAAGAGATGTACATATGATTCTTTAAAAGAACAGATGCATGTGTTTATTAAATATATCTTTCAAGAACTTATAATTTCCATAAAGTGTAACTTGTTTCTAACAGATATTTTGACTAGAACCGACATGACACTTATAAGAGTCTGTAAGTAAGAGGTCTGCAATATAATACAGCAGCTATTATTTGCATCCCTCTCTATGTTTAATGGTGTTTGACACATGGTAGGTTCTTATTCAGTACTGGCTCTGAATGATTGATTATTATTTCCAATGGTAGGTGCTTATGATTTACACCATCTAGTGCATAGGCTGAATTTGGCACCATAGGCAGAAATTATCGTTTGGCTCATCAATGTAGAAATTACAGCTTCTACAGTTGTAATATAATAGCCATATAATTTTTATTATGAAATATTATTTGGATACTTATAATGTGCTAGTCATAAGATTAAACATAAAATTAGTCATGGTCCTTTGCCAAAGGCCTGTTCTAGTTTTACTTTGAAGACTACTAATATATGACCATCAAAGTAAATGAAGAAAACCCAGTATCAATAAGAAGACTAAATGTATGAAATACATGTATTTCTTTCATAGGTCCATGAGCAAGACTGAACCTTGGCATGGTTGTGGAAGAACTAGAATTCATCTTTGGTGTTACTGAGGTCTTTACTAAATTCCTTCTTAAATTTCTTTTACCACCTACACACGTCAAAGCAACTTGCTTACTGAGTATTAAAGCTTGAGTGCAAAAGATCTAAAGACCGACACATGCAAAAAAATGAAGCTGGACCACCTCCTTACGCCATATACAAAAATAAATTCAAAATGGCTTAAAGACTTAAATGTAAGATCTGAAACCATAAAATTCCTAGAAGAAAATATAGGAAGAAACTTCACAGACATTACCCAGAGTAAGATTTTTACTGATATATCCCCTCGCATGAGGGAAGTAAGAGAAAAAATAAACGTGGGATTACATCAAACTAAAAACTTTTTTCACAGCAAAGGAAACCATCACTAAAACAAAAAGGGATCCTACCGAATGGGAAAAGATATTTGCCAATGATATATCTGATAAGGGCTTTATGTCACAAATTTATAAAAAACTCACTCAACTCAACTCCAAAAAAACAAACAACCCAATTAAAAAATGGGCAGAGGACATGAAGAGACATTTTTCTAAAAAGGACATACAGATGGCAAACAGACATATGAAAAAATGCTCAACCTCACTAACCATCAGAGAAATGCAAATAAAAACCACAATGAGATACCACCTCACCCCAGTCAAAATGGCTATTATCAATAAATCAACAAACAACAAGTGCTGGCAAGGATGTGGAGAAAAGGGAACCCTTGTGCACTGTTGGTGGGATTGCAGATTGGTGCAGCCACTATGGAAAACAGTATGGAGGTATCTCAAAAATCTGAAAATGGAACTACCTTATGATCCAACAATTCCACTCCTAGGTATCTATCTGGAGAAATCCAAAACTCTAACTCAAAAATCTTTATGCACTCCTATGTTTATTGCAGCACTATACACAATAGCCAACACATGGAAACAACTGAAATGCCCATCGGTAGATGACTGGATTAAGAAACTGTGGTACATTTATACAATGGAGTATTACGCAGCCATAAAGAAGAATGAAATCTTACCATTTGCAACAACATGGGTGGACCTAGAGAACATTATGTTAAGTGAAATAAGTCAGACAGAAAAATACAAATACCATGTGATCTCACTTATACGTGGAATCTAAAGAAAAGAATAAGTGAATGAACTAATCAGAAACAGTTTTGGAGACATAGAGGAAAAACTGAGTGTTGCTAGATGGGCGGGGGGGTGGGGATAAGGGGGAAGGTGAGGGGATTAGAAAACAGTCGGTAACCACAAGATGGCCATGGGGTTTTGAAAATTAATTTGGGGAATGTAATCAATAATGTTGTAAAGATTTTGTAGGGTATCCGATGGACACTTGTCTCATTAGGGAGACCACCTCAGGGATGATGTAGATGCCTGATCACTGCACTGTACACCTGAAGCTGAACAATAATGAATGCCAACTATAATTTTATATATATACATATATATATGTATGTATATATATGTATGTATATACTTGCAAGAAGCGGAGTACAGCATTAGGAATAGAGACAGTGGAAATGTAGTGGCTCAGTGCGATGTCAGAGGGATAGTGGATGGGGGGAGGGGTGTTCACACAGTGTGACAGATATAAATGATAAACGTCTAAGTATTACTTTGTCTTGTGTACCTAAGACTAATAAAAAAAAAAAGCCAAAAAAAAAAAAAGATCTAAAGACCTTCATATTAGGATGTAAATGTCTGCCTTAGGTTAAAACACCTCAACTATCATCTTCATTGGATATACAAGATATAAATTAATTAGTAAACTTTTAGTCTTCAGTCTTCAGATGTATGTTGGGAGAGCAGTGAGTGAACAGGGAGAGAGTAATGAGGTTCTTAGAGCATACTTTTAAGGACAATAAGGATGCACCTGTATTGAACTGCTTAAATGGGTATTAATGACTCTTGGCCTTTTCTATAAAGTACTCCTTACTACATTTTACTAAACTTCCCAAGAAAGGTTACTTGATGAGTCATTGGCAAAAATATCTAAGTATACTTCCCAGATAATGAAAACATGAGCCCTAGTAACAAGACCGCTCTAAAGACCACATTTCTACCATGAAAACATAATCACTCTATGCCATTTAAAGCTGAAAGACAATTTCACTTCCTCTTTAAGGATTTATGAAACTGACATGAAACAATTTTTCTACTTCCACTTTTGCTTTCCTAAAATCTCTTCTCCATACTTCAGCAAGAGCAAAATCTAAATCAGATCACATCACTCTCCTGCATAAAAACCTCCAGTGGTTTTCCATAACACTTAAAATCAAAATCTTTACTGTGGCCTATAGGCACCCAGCCTACATAGCACTCTCCTCCTCTTACTTTATGCCCCAGACATCCCAGAGTTCTGACTGTTTCTTGACAGGCAAGGCTCACTCCCACCACAGAGCCTTTGCTCTTACCTGAGACACTCTTTTCCCATAACCAACCTGATCTCACACTTATAGTAGACCTGCCTGGTCTCTAGTGTAGTCTCTTGAGTTTTCAGTCTCTGATGCTAACCTGAATTCTTCCCACTACCTGATGCTTCTCTACAAAGAGGCCTCTGCCATGTTTGTACCAATGGCAGGATAACAGGCTCCATAGTGAAATGTGAGGTGCAGGTCAATGGGTGATGTGTTTGCTTTTGTCTTGCTAAGTGGAATTTTTAAGTATATCAACAGGATAGTGTCAGAAGGGAAGAGATACATTTTACTTGAGTGGAGAGAGCAGGAGAATGGAGGAGGTGACAGCTGGAAGAAAAACTCTTTAAAAAAGTGATGATTTTACATGGAGCTTCGGGAATATGTTATTACAACTAAAGAAGCTGAAACTTCTACACTGATGAGCCAAACGATAATTTCTGCCTATGGTGCCAAATTCAGCCTATGCACTAGATGGTATAAATCATAAGCACCTACCATTGGAAATAATAATCAATCATTCAGAGAGAAATCATTGAGAGAGAAAGTCATCAAGAAGGTCCAGTCAGGCGAGGATGTGGAGAAACCCATCAGGTAGTGGGAAGAATTCAGGTTAGCATCAGAGACTGAAAACTCAAGAGACTATACTAGAGACCAGGCAGGTCTACTATTGTGCACTGTTGGTGGGATTGCAGATTGGTGCAGCCACTATGGAAAACAGTATGGAGGTATCTCAAAAATCTGAAAATGGAACTACCTTATGACCCAGCAATTCCACTCCTAGGTATCTATCTGGAGAAATCTAAAACTCTAATTCAAAAAAATTTATGCACCCCAATGTTTATTGCAGCACTATACACAATAACCAAGACATGAAAACAACCGAAATGCCCATCAGTAGATGACTGGATTAAGAAACTGTGGTACATTTATACAATGGAGTATTACGCAGCCATAAAGAAGAATGAAATCTTACCATTTGCAACAACATGGGTGGACCTAGAGAACATTATGCTAAGAGAAATAAGTCAGACAGAGAACGACAAATATCGTATGATCTCACTTATATGTGGAACCTAAAGAAAAGAATAAATGAATGAACTAATCAGAAACAGTTTTGGAGACATAGAGGAAAAACTGAGGGTTGCTAGATGGGAGGGGTGCTCTGAGACTTTTGCTGAGTAGTTAACTCTAGGCTCAGCACTGGCACCAAACCAGAATCTATATTAACCTGGTGACCACAACTCTTCCCACTCTAGTGACTCCCTGAGATTCTGCCTTACCCAAATGTGTACTGCATGAGACTTTATCAGTGCCTGAAACATACGGAAGCTGGCAGGTGGCAGCAGGCTTCAAGGAGTCCTGGCTTTTCGTGGAGCTACCCCAGGCCCGGTACTCATGGCAGCCATCCTTGGTTCGCAGATTAGCCTCTCCCACGCGCCCCCAGGTTTCATACAAGCAGCGAACAGCCACAGATCACTTTGTAGCTCCTACCAGATAGTCCCCAGCCAGCCACAGGCAATGAGTGACCTGGGTCTGCTCCGGAGACCCTCCCAAGAGGCCCCAGAACCAACTACTTGCAGGTTGGCTTCAGAGCACAGCCCAATTAGCCCCACAAGTGGCACACACAAAGGGGGTCTCAACAGACACCTGAGCCCACTGGGGCAGATTCCACTCAGTGGGGTAAGGCCCCCGTACAGCAGCCTGTAAGCTGTGGATGTGGCCAAACCCCACAGCCAAGTCAGCCGGAGGGTCAATTCCAGCCACTGACATTCTAATAGCAATCAAGGCTCAACTTAACAGGGGGGCACACACAACCCACACAAGGGACACCCCTGGAGCATCTGGAGCAGGTGACCTGGAGATTGTGCCAGGACCCCACAGGGCCCCTACTACATAAAGCCACCTGGCCAAGACTGGGAGACATAACAAATCTACCTAATACACAGAAACAAACAAAGAGGTAGCCAAAATGAGCAAGACGAAATCAGTTAGTTACCTACAAGGGAGCTTCCATAATGCTGTCAGCTGATTTCTCAACAGAAACTTTGCAGGCCAGAAGGGATTAGCACAAAATATTCAATGTGATGAAAAGCAAGGATATACAACCAAGGGGTATTCTACCCAGCAAGTCTATCATTTACAATTGAAGGACAGATAAAGAGCTGCCCAAACATGAAAAAGCTAATGGAGTTCATCACCACCAAACCAGTATGACAGAAAGTTAGAGGGACTTATTTAAGATGAAAAAAAAAAGGATGGAAATTATGAGTAATAAAATGGCAATAACTATAGCTACATATCTATCAACAATTATTCTCAAAGTAAGTGGATTGATTTCTCTAATCAAAAGACATAGGATGGGATAGGGCTGATGGGTAAGAAAACAAAATCTTTACATATGCTACCTATAAGAGACTCACTTTAGATTGAAAGACACATACTGATGGAAAGTAAAGGGATGGATAAAAAGATATTTAATGAAAATGAAAACAAACAACAACAAAAAACCTGAGGAAGAAGTACTTATACCAGACAAAATAGACTTTAAAACAAAGGCTATAACAAGAGACAAAGAAGGACCCAATAATCCCACTTGTGGGTACTATCTGAGGAAACCCAAAACATTACTTTGGAGAGGATGTGTGCATCCATATGTTCATTACAGCACTGTTTATTGCTGTGGAGGCAGCCTGGGTGTCCATCGATGGATGAATGGATACAGAGGAGGTGGTACATACCGTATATACAATGGAATATTGCTCAGCCATGGAAGGGAATGGGTTCTTGCCATCTGCGATGGCATGGCTGGACCTGGAGGGTATTGTGATGAGTGGAGTGTCAGAAAGAGAAAGACAGATACAATGTGATTTTGCTTATATGGGGAATCTAAAGAACAAAATAAACAAACAAAACGGAAACAAACTCAGGTACAGAAACCATTTTGATGGTTGCCAGATGGGAGGGGGGTTTGGGGTGAGGGTGAAAAAAGGGCAAGGGATTAAGAAGTACAAATTGGTTGTTACAAAGTAGTTATGGAGATGTAGGGTATAGCATAAGGGATATAGTTAATAATATGGTAATAACTATGTATAGTGCCACGTGGGTACTAGACTAGTCAGGGGGATCACTTCTTAAATTATATAAATGTGTAATCACTATGTCACACACCTGAAATTAATCTAAAATAATATTGAATGCCAACTGCAATTGGAAAAAAAAATTCACTGGAGAACTTTTTTCCCAAATGAATGAATGAATAAATAAATAAATAAATAAAATTATCTTCTCTATAATTCCCATGAATTGGTTCTCATTGTACTCAGCAAAAGACAAAGGGATTTTGTTACCTTTTTTCTCTGATGGAGCTCTAGTTTGTCTAGATCCTACAAGAAAATAAAATGCATATTAATATCTCTGTATTTAATTGCTCTAAGCTTAAAATGATTTCATTATTCAGTTATTGCTTTTACCATAAATTATTGTTTTTATTGTTCTTTCTTAAAAGTAATAATCAAGATAAAGATTAAAAGTAAATTTAAGTACTGAACAAATTCCTCAAATATTTAAAGGATAAGATCAGTTCATATCTCACCATGGCAGCTTTTCTATAGGCAAAGGATTTGTTTTGGTGATTAACTATTTAATTGGAAGTTTATATAAGTTATTTTTTAATAATGGCTGTGTATAACAAATAGCTGACAAATTCCTAAAAATTTAAGTCTGTTCTCATGAGCTAGTACAAGCCAGCTCCATACACCACAACATGCACTTTCCACAACTTGACTCTCCTTGCTGCTTTATTACTGGCATGTAAAAGTTAGGGGTGATCAGCAGAATACAGGGGAGAACCTGGCATTACTTTTGGTGACTCTGGGTAGTTGCTACCCCTCTGACACTGAGTATTCTCTTCTGTGAAAGTTGAGAACAACAGTCCTTGCCCTGTCTACCCACAAGAGTTGTTGTGAGTATTAAATTGGTTGACCTATGTGGCAGTGCAGAGCGAGATATAGAAAAAAGCCTTTATGATGATGGTCATTTCATCATTGGTTTTCAACCAGACCACCCTTGTTAAGGATGCAAAATGTGTTGCAACTTTCAAAAGTATGGCTTAGTTTGAGATATTCTTTGATACCCGCATTAGACAGTAAACACCCAGAAAAAAATATGTTCTTAAGAAGTCCAAACTATTGCTAGTCTTTACTCATTAAGAACAGCTATCTATATTGGGCAGGGGCACATTTTTTTCAAAGCTTATAGTTTAGTCATTTCTAGCTTCTGTTGGATTGTCTGAAGAGAACAATGGAGTGGTGGAATGCTTCTTAACTTCAATAGTTACATAATGGTCCTTTGATTTTTAATTTTTATTTTTCAAGCTGCTTTGCTTTTTGGGCCTGACCAATTCACTATATTATTTTGAATGGATTGTGCCCTTCTGCTCAAGGTGGTTTCCTAATTGTAAACTGGATTAAGTATCCCAAATATCCTAAGTTGGAATTCTAAACTTGAGTGACTTTATAAAATATTTGCCTCGAGTTTGTTGAATTTCGCTTTGGTCTATAGACAATTATTTTTCTGTTTGAGTTTCCCACATCAAACTCGTGCTGATCCCTTTGCCTGGAAAGCTCTCCTCTGATTCTTCGCAAAGCTGACTCTCATCCTTCACCTCAAATGCTATCTTCTTAGAAAGGTCTCGTCTGAATGCTTGTTTCAGGTCATCTCCCTGATCTATTTCCTTATTTATTTCGTTTACAACACTGGTCACAATCAGCAATTTCCTTATTTATTTGTTTATGTCTTTGTCTGTAGCCCTCACTATAACATAATTGATATTATAATGCTGGGCCTTTCCCTACTGATGTCATTATCTACCTTCAGCACCCAGCACAGTACCTGGCACACATATAACTCTGTTGAACAGATGAACTTGTTTGATAAGAACCATACCAACATTAAGGCTGTGGCCATATACAGTTCTCTCAAGGCAAGAATCTACCCTAAAGACTCTCCAAGGCTTGGCCTGTGATGTTCATGGTGGCTCACATTTCTCTCAGGGAACAGCGTGAGCCCGAATGGCAGCAGAAGACTACTGATTTTCTTCTGTCCCATCCTAATGGGGCTGCCTTAGTGATGTCACATAGGACAGGATTCTCTAATCCTTTTCATTCTGTGATAGTCCTTTAGACAGCTAAGTTTTTCATGACTTGATATGGTGTGTGTGGGGGGCGGGGGGAATGAGGACTGAGGTGGGGGGGATACACCCCCCCACAACAAAATTAGTTTAGGGGCATTATCCACTCATATGTGTTGGTTCAGGAGAAAGTGGGTAGCAGAAACTGTAATTTGGATTAAGCTAAGGAAAAGAGAGAAAAGAAGAATGGGGAAAAGGGTAAAGAAGATGAAAAGAGAACAGATGAAAGAACGAAGAATGATTAAAAGAAAAGGGAGAAGAGGACAAAGGAAGAGGATGCTGGTGAGGAAAAAACATGAAATAGGTAATGAAGGAGGAGGAGGAAGGAAGAGCCGAACCTGTGTTCTGCTTGGTTTTGTAACTCTTGGGTAATGACTGGCTTCAGTGTGAAAGGATTGAATGGCTCAGGTTAGGGGGAGTCTCAGGTATTCTCCTGAGGGATCACTTAAATTGCTGAGATTTCTTTTGAGAGGCCTAAGCAAGACTGTCTCAGGGGTAACTCTCCTGGGTGGATTCAGAGTAGTAATTTGGGAATCAGGAATGTTAACCTTTTCTTTAAATCATGATTGTGGAAGAAAAGAGGAGAGAGTATTACTGACTGGACTAAGCTTTAGACTTCTCACTGCAGTTCCAGTCCTCATCCCACGCCTCCCAATTACCAGGCTAATAGCGTACAGTTAAATTTAGGACTTGAAAGCCAATCTTTCAGAAAATCACCTTTCTCTTTGGTAATTGAAATATCAACAGATGTCCAAAGCAGAGTAGGATAGTTTTAGAATATACCTATAAAAATTATTAAAAACAATTATGGCAGCATATTCCACTGATGTCTCACAAAACCTATGCACATTACTAACATGTGTAGGCCAAAGCAAAGCCTTGTAGTTCAAAAAGAAAAGAAAACTTCTAGCCCTCTTTTTTCGATGTCCTTTTCCCCCTCTATACATAGTTAAGCTTTTTGCCCTTAGTATATTATTTAGGGAATATTTAGTATAATATTTAGAGAAAAAATATTTAGTATAACAATAAAGAAGGAGATATTATAATATCAGGCATATTTATCCAGACAGCTTTAAAAATATTTGTCCCCAATTTTAAAATGTTAGTCTTATAACCTCTGAGTTTCCTACTTTATACCAAAATGTCCCTGCAAGCTGTATCCAGAAATAAGAGAGAAAGGTGTAACTTTATCAGTAGTCTGTGGTACACTGTGCAGACTCCTTAAAAATCTCTTTACTTTCATATTTTCTATTTTTCTACCTCTTCTGCTACAATTGACCCAGATTCCTCTACAAGTGTAGAGCAGAGAGAAGAAAGGTATGGGTGCCTAATAGAAGAAAGCAGAAAGACAGGCAAGACCTTCAAGATCAACGCCACTACTGCCATTGGCAACCCTAGTTCTGCCTTACGAATAAGAAATTTTGTTTTCTAAGACACTCCAAATAGTGTTTGCCACATGGGCTTTTCTATTTTGGAATGGTAATGAGTCCACTAGCATGCTAATCATGCTGCTACTTGTCTGAAGTATTAAGGATTCCAATAAGGCAGAGTTTCAAAGATCTTTGATCTAATAATGTTCCTTTTTTTTTTTTTTTTTGGCACGTGTGTACAGAAGTAATTAGGAAATGTGTCCTCACATGATACTGGGACCAAATGCAGAAGTGAATTTTATTTTTACTTTGTATATCTCAAAATGATCTATCTTCATCTTACTAGAAGAAATTCTAACCCAAATATATTGGGTAGAGTGATTGTTCTGAGTTCCTTGAAGATTTTGGCCTGCCAGTGACCATTTGGTGGTAGTTTGTTAGGTCCCAGGGCTGAAAATGAAAGGAACAGAATCTTCCCAAGAAAGTCATGTTGAAGAAACTGGAGATGGCTTCTACAAATTTAAAAGCAGCTAAATGTTTGCTGGTGGCAGAAAGGCAGAATAAATAGGATACTTTTGATCTAAGAGCTGGGGCAACAGAGTGGTTTTAGGAGATACAAAGCAGCAGGGTATAACTTGCTACAATAAGTTCCTGAGATAAAATGGAGAGGCCTCATCATAAATTTAGCTTTTTATTTGTCAGAATACAATTTGGCTAATATTTTCCTGTGTTCTTTTTAAAGTATCTGCCTCCTACAATGAAGTATGTGTTTTTCCTTAGTGTATACCAGATAATTTTTTTTTTTTTTAACACGGATTTTTCTTTTAAGTTACGTTCCTGCAAATGTGGTGCAGGTCAAATCCATGAACAGGTTAAGCCTTTGACAAGGGAAAGGCACCCCAGCCAATGGGAACCCGTGCTGGTGATGTACTGCTCCCCAGTTCTGATTCATTGGCCTGCTAGCGTTTGTCATTCTATCCCCGGCGTCTGCAAACCGCGTGGGTCGGGTTTTCCGTAGTCTAGCTAGCTAAACTGGATTTTGGCCTCCTGCACGTGCAGTTTCAATTAGGTTTAGTTGATCTCTAACTCTTCATACAAGTAGCTGTTAATGTTTCTGATTATCCCACAGATTTTGAAAAATCCTCCGTTCCTTTAACCTCACTGGAGGTCGTTGGAGGTCCCCTGTGACAGAATCATGTGACTGTAACAAGTGAAAATAAATACAATGTGGGATGCCACGAGCTACAGCTCCACAGAAAACCTGCCAGGAATTCAGCATGTGCCCTGTGCCTGTATGTAGGTGGGCGGCGGCAGGCTGCGTGTGTCGCTGCCCTTCGGGACACGAGGTGTGTGGCTGGGGCACTTGCGTGGTCCTCCCGAGGTCACTGGGGGAGAATGGCTCGGGAACCGTGGGGCCCTGGGGAAGGGGGTCTGCCGGCGGCCTGGGACCCAGCGCGCGTTTGAGCTACAGCAGCCAGGCGGTGAACAGTCCGCGACTGTGCCCGAGAGAAGCGGAAAGAACTGGGTCGGTCCTCGGGGCTCTGCGGAAAGCGTCTCCGCGGGGATTGGGTGTGCATTTGTAGACAGGTGGCAGCGCCGGGACGGGAGACGCGGACGCCCTAGGGGGAGCTTCCGAGCCCTGGCTCGGTAGACTGCAGGGGTTGGAGAGCGCTCCATTCTCCGGGATCCTAACAGTCGCACACTCGGTCCAGCTCCCGGCGCCGGGGCTCAAGGTCCCAGTCGCGGTTCCGATCCGGGATTTGGATGCTCCCTTCGGCTTCGGCCTGGGGCCCCGGCCGCCGAGACAAGAAAAGCTGGGTAGGGCAGTGGCGTCATCTGCGGCCGCTCCTCCCCCGCCAGCCGCCACTCGCCGCAGTTCCTGCCCAACGACATCCGGGTCTCTCCAGCTGCTCCGTCGCGCCTCAGCTGTAGCGGCGGCGAACCCGGAGGGGCGGGGTGGGGCGGGCGGAGGAGTGGGGGTGGGGCAGCTCGGCGCCTTCGTGGGCGCGCCTGCGCGGGGACGCGCTCGAGGCGGCGGCGGCGGCGCTGCTAGGGGCGGGAGCGCGCGCGGGAGCGAGGGAGCAGTGGTCTCGGCGCCGGCGGGGCCCGCAGCTTCGGGTGCTCGGGCGGCTGCAGCTCAGGAGCGGGTGGTTGGGGAGGGGGGGTGGGGGGGCTCCAGGCAGGTGGGGCGCGAAAGCAATGAATCTTTGGCTCTTCCTCCTTCTCCTCCGGGACCCGCTGTCCGCCTCCTGTTCCAACGCCTGGATGATCTGAGCCGCGAGGGCGCCGAGAGCGGGGGCCCGGACGCAGCCCGGCTCCTCCCCTCGTCCGCCCCCTCCCCTGCCTGACCTGGCCGGCCGCAGCCGTGGTGACCCCTTTCCCGCCCCCTCCCCGGCCGCCGTCGCCGCCGCCGCCTCGGCCGACCAGGGACCTGCCCGCCCGCGGCTGCTCCGGGTAAGCGCGACGCATGGGCCGAGGGCGGGCGGCCGGCGCGGGCCTGCGCGGCGGCAGTGGCGGCCAGGCCTGGGGCCTGGGGCCTGTAAACAAGCCAGGCGTCTGCCCGAGCGCTCCCGGGAGGAGACGCGACAACTCCACCCCCTGGCCCGGCCTCCTCCCCGGAGCCGGGCGACGGACGGCTAGGGGTTAACGCTCCGCGAGGGCGGTGGCGGGGAGGCGGGGGCGGGGTGTTTGTGCGGCGGCGCGGGGAGGGGGCGCGACCCTCTGGCCGCCTGCGCCGGGTTGGGTGTTGGTGGCGGCGACGCGGACGAGGGCCGCAGGCCGGCCTGGCCCTAGAGCGGCCGGTGGAACTTTTCCCGGGCGGGGAGTGGGCTCCCAGCGCCCCCACCCTCCGGGCCGCGCCTCCCTGCTCTCCAACCCCTGGGAGGGCGACCCGGAGAAAGAAGGGGGGGGCTTCCTTTGGACCGGACTTAGCGTCGAAATACCAAATTGTGTAGAATTTGCTTCAGATTTTATAGGGGGCAGAACTGAGAGGGAGACTCCTTGAGAACTCAAGCCAGTGATGCCTCCAATTCATTCATTATTAAGGCATCGAACAAATCCATTGAAGTAAAATCACACTGATTTCTTCGCCTGGTCTTTTTAACTGTGTAAATGTGTGGGTAAAAGTTCTTGATGTTAGTTTCGTTGAAGTATGGTTTTGTTCTGCTTGTAGATTTGAAATAATTTCTTGAAAGAGAGCTGACTGTGGAGAGCCTTCTACCAACTGCAGTTTTAGATACGTTTTGAAAATTTCATTACCTGAGGTATTTTTCCTTTTCCTCAAGCAACTCATGGTACTTAACAAATCCACAGAGTACATAACTCCAGCTGTCCAAGCCAAGAAATGTATGCGCCGCCCTCACCCCCAACCCTGTTTTCTGCTAATTGGAATAATGAGCCGAATGCCTTTTAAGAAATTATTGGAAGAGTATGGGAGGTGTAAAAAAAAATCTATGGGAGATAGTTATTATTTTCCCAAAGTAAATGATTTTGACATTGAAAGATTAGAAATTTAAAAAATTGTTTTGAAAAAAAGGCTTAATCCTTTCAAACTTGCAAGTTGTGATTTTAAACAACCGCTTTTCAGATGCAAAGAGCTCTGAAGTGTCAGCGGATTTATTTATTTAAACAGTACTGAGTCTTACCGGTTCCAGAGCTCTCAGAAGTCAAGCAGGGCTTGCTCCCCAACTCTAATCTAACTAGAACAACCTCACTTTTATAGTTTTATATTTTTACCTAACTGGCCTTTGCCAAAGATTGTATTTCTATAATACACATTAGAAAACTGACTGGGAAGGTAGTGACCCACCCTACGGTCTGTTTTCTAATCATAGATGTTAACTTTATTGATTTAATGTTTCCTTTGCTAGCAAATAATTTGAAGCACAAAGTAACATTCCTTGCCTGATGTTACAGTTCTGTTCTTATGTGTAATTCCCATATAGCTGATTAAACATCCAATCATGTAGTGATGATTACTTTTAACTTGCAAGTTAGAACAATTCCGCATCAAAACTATAATGAACTGCCCATGGAAGTTGCTTAAGACATTTTTTATTTAATATAATTAAACATTTTTTCATATCAATGAAGTCATTATGGGCTAGGTAAATTAAGACTGGTAAAGTTTGGCTAGCTACCGTAGTATATGTTTGATAAATAACATGGTTGAATGCTGCAGTCATCAAATTTTTTTTACGTGTGTGTGTGTGTGTGTGTGTGTGTGTATTTTAACACGGATTGTATCTGTTTATATTTTAGTTTGAAGGGCTGAAGTGATGACCATAATTACAGTATAAACTGTTGAAGGGAACACTGCACTAGGAGACAAGAATTGTTTAGTCATGGCTATGCTCCAAATATCTGTGTCCATGGATGAGTCCTTTAACTTTTTGCGTCTCAGCTTACAAATCAGTAAAACCAAAGGGGTAGATTATATTATCGAATGTACTGCCAGTTGTTAAATATTTTTGATTCTCTTAACATGGTCTAGTCAGTATGCTTTGGCGTGTACTTAGAGGTTCAGCATTCTAAAGCTGATTTTCTTTCTGGGTTTTGTCTTATGTAAAAGAATTTTAAGTTGGTATTGTTCTTTAGGAAAGATATTCCTATAGGTAGCCTTTATTGATTTTTCTGTTGGTATTGGGAAATCTAGGAAAACTCTTGGGAGGAAGGAGAGTAAAGATTCCACAGGAGACAAACGGTGGTTGAGACTACAGTTTTGAACAATCTCACAACCCTTGGTAATCTGATGTGAAGGGCATTATAAGGTTTTTCTGTCAGTTCAAGCTGTGTCTTGATTATCTTTTTAATAAACCTCCATATGAAAATTTGTTCCCTAATACCTAATGTGTTTTTTTCCCCAAAGAAATCTATGGCAACATCATGTTGTCACATGTAAATATTGCTAAGCAGTTATGAAAAACCTACAGTCTTTGAATTTATTCACATTACATCTAGACTATGTATTGTAATGGCTAACAGACTGTGTAGCTGATTCTGGGTTAACTGTGAATGCTTATTTATTTAATAATTAAAACTAAAGATGGACATATGTCCGCAGGGAGCTTGTTATCTATCCCTAAAGTGCTCCCCCATGGGAACTGGATTAATTTCTTAAGGTGGAAGTCCGTGATCATGTAGAAATAATCATAAGGTGATATGTTGATGATTACCCCAAATGATTATCTAACTTTTGCCTGGGCACCTGATCCTGAGTGGTACTCTTGACTGCTTTTCATCCTTAGTCAAATCAGAGGAAGGAGGCAGCCATGTTAGAAAGTCAGCTCAAGGAGAGTCCTTAATAGGGGTTAAGCAAGAAGATAAAATGCAGTGTGACCCTGTGAAATACATGGACCTTGGGGGAGGGGGAGGTTTTATGAGGAAACTAGGTAAAAGTTTGTGTCTTCCTATACCTTGGGTAGTAATGTTATGCCAGAATATGTTCTGTTTTCCATCTCAAATAATGGTGGTGACAAAATTTTAAAAATTCAGTTGCTTCATTTATTATTTCACCATTAGCCAGGATGTATAAATTCTCTGAATTTCTATCTGGGATTATTAACCACTCTTATATGAAAGA